>NC_081415.1:302722637-303347637 GCF_030272615.1 Cryptomeria japonica
CCAGAAAATACCAAAAACATTCAGAAAAATGTCCTAAAGAAATACACAAAAAAAAAAAAAAAAAGCATCCAAATGGTGAACAAACACTCTGGTGGCACCTTGGGTAAGTGCGATGGTGAAAACCTGGCAAATAGGCGCCACTCGTAAGCGACTCTGGCTCCATTATCTTTCAGGCTCGTTGCGATCACATTAATGCATACACACATCCATCCATCCAAACCATGGCTAGTTATTTGATCTGTAATCAAAGAAAGTACTTCATGCATCTAGCATCCCGCTTTTTCATAATCATGTCCAACTTGGGGGCAATGCCCTTACAATCTAGTTGATGGAAGTGGATTCTGCATTACTTGTGATTCATTCAGTTAAAACATTCAAACTGTCTCACAAAAATCCAAAAACATTCAGACTGTCTCAATAAAATCCAAAAACATTCAAAAAAATGTCTCACAAAAATCCAAAAACATTCAAAAAATGTCTCACAAAATCCAAAAACATTCAAAAAAAATCATCACAAATACCAAAAACATTCAAAATCAACAAAATCCAAAACATCGAAAAACCATTGAAAATCAAACAAAAACATGGCAACACATTGTACATACTCATCCGAGCAGATACCAAACAAACATTGTGATATACTCCACAAAATGACCTCTTATCAATCGACCACACAATCACCATCAACACTCAAAACTGTCTTCAACAAGGATGCATCCTTCCTTACCAAAACAAAGACAAGATGACATTTTCTTTGACAAGAAAATTATGTTTACACTATCAAATACTTGGTTGATTTATGGTCTAGTAATTTATATCAGGTTCCTACGGCATTGTTTGTGTACCTTCGATGCATTATTCCGATGAAGTTCTGGGGCACCTCAACCATATGAACATGAACCATTACCAAGGATCCATATTCTTTATTCTTTATGTATATACTGTTTGTTTGCAGGTATAATGCTCTTTCTTTGATTCCTCCTACCTCATCCAAACTGGATAAAGGTTTTATCTCTTATTATGGTATGCACTTGTCTCAGGATATGATCAGCCTAAGATCAAGGAGGATGATCCAAGTCATGCATGAAAGGAGATAATCCTTGTCTCTTCCACAAGCAATACTCAGGTCAACTTGATCCATTATATTAAGTTGCTTGTATTAATTTGCTATATCAAATCCATGTAAGAAATACTTTGGTCATCTTGAATCCTTATGTCAAGTTGCTTGTATTTTCTTACAACATTTTAAAGCTCAATGATGAAAAATAAAGCACTATGGATCGTCATCTCATCTCATCTGTATATATTGCATTTCATTGCATTCCACCCATCCATACATTCATAATAGCTGCATATCATGCATACATAGTCATAATAATGTATACTCTATTTTCCTCTTCTTCCATAGGAATGAGTCATAGGTTCTCCATTTCTTCTATCTAACATTGAACCCCCCCCCTCACCCTCCCCATCTCGATAATCAGCATCACATACCCTACATCGTTTCTCAATCAGCCCAATCAAGCCAAATTCATCACCATCCATCTCTAAATAGGAGGGATTGTGTTTCCTATGCTAAGTCATCCAATAAGCCAAGCAAGTTACTCTCTCTGCACAGGTACCTCGACTCACACACACCTAGACTATCAACAGATACTCTGATCAAGTATCTTTGGGTCTCAACAGGTAATCGATTATGGTAATCCCAGACTACATCAGGCATTTATCATAATGACCTAATCTCAACGGGGCTGCCATGATTCCCCACAACCATCCATCACATGCACACACTATCAATTGATCAACCAATCAAACACAATCACATCGGACAATTACACCAATTGTCTATGTCTCAATGAGTATTTTGCTTCATATACCTTGACTTCATCAGGGAATTACATCAATTGTCTAAGTCACATCAAGTCACTTCGATTCACTTACTCAGACTTTATCATGTCCAAGCGACCAACTGACATCAACTGTCACGCTTTGACTTGACTAGGGCAATTAAACCGATTGCACCAGATTGTCCAACCAATTTTGATCAATCGTATAGCATCAATCCAAACCCCACACTACATCTGCTATGTATCTCTTGCATGACCTCAGGGTACTCGTTGGCTTGTTGTTTCTCCGTATTCACTCTATTTTCTTCCATTCTGTCACCATTGTTGCTAATTTCTTCTATTCTACCTCCCCTCCACTTTTCATTCTTTTTCGAGAGATCGCCCGATTTTTCAAAAAAAATCGGCCCATCTCTCGAGGGGGCATACCACTCATTAAATTTATATTTATGGGGCATATTTCTTCACACCTATTTTTCTTTCTTTGAAACGACGCGATAAAACCGCACCGTCTCAAAGAGGGGCAAATGTAGTCACATAAATCTGTCCACTTAATTAAATGAATATTTAGTATTTATTTGATTATTTAACCATCAATCAATAATTAATTAAATTAGTATATTTAATTAATTCATCTTAACCCTCTTCTCCTGTTAATTAAATAAATTATTCAATTTATTTGATTTAATTCACTTAACTAAATTCAGACCATTAATTAAATAAATAAATCATATTTATTTAATTAAATCTTCTCTCACATTTAAATAAATTAATATTTATTTAAATTCCCCCAAAATCCCACCTCTCACATTTAAATAAATTAACATTTATTTAAATCACCTTTATCCTCTACCCACTTGCATTTTCCTACTAATGCAAGTTGCACAACTATTTTAAATAAATCATTTATTTAAATCACCTTTATCCTCCACCCACTTGCATTTTCCTACAAATGCAAGTTGCACAACTATTTTAAATAAATTATTTATTTAAAATCCTATTTATCCTCACCCACTTGAAACTTTTAATGGTTTCCCTTAATGTCTTCAAACTTAATGGCTTCCTTCTAGAGTCTTCTCAAACCTTTAATGGTTTCTCTTAAAGTCTTCAAAACTTAATGGCTTTAAAGTCTTCAAACTTGATGGCTTACTTCTATAGTCTTCTTAAGCCTTTAATGGTTTCCCTTAAAGTCTTCAAACTTAATGGCTTCACTTAAAGTCTTCTTAAGACTTTAATTGCTTCCCTTAAAGTCTTCAAGCCTTTAATGGTTTCCCTCAAAGTCTTCAAGCATTTTAATGCTTTATCTTCCTTTTTCTCATTTAAATAAATTAATATTTATTTGAATATTTATCCAAATGCAAATTACACCATTTAATTGAAATAAATGATTTTATTTTAATTGAAAATACCAAAATTCCTCCCACTTGCATTTTCCTACAAAATCCACTTGCATGCCTAAACCCCTTCTAGATTCTTCTAAACCTTTCCTAATTAACCTAATCCATCCCCTAAATATTGTCACATTCCTAAGCAAATTGAAGTGACTTCTCAAATACTCCAAAGTCTTTGAAAATCAATTAATGCTTTGTGTGTTCAACAAATTAACCTCTAAAGTCTTCCAAACCACTTATGGCTCTTACATGACCATTAATGGTTAATTCCACTTGCACCCATGGTTAAGGACTTTGACCCCTAAACTTAACCCTCATGTAACCCATGTGTCTCTTCAAAGCATTTATTTCTTTGACTAGGGTAACCATCATGTCCCCTCAAGCATTTAATGCTCCTTATCTCTCCTCTCAAGCCTCCTCATGGTGACACTTGTCAACATGGGATTGGGTTGAAAGTCTCACATGGATTGAATATCTTTCAATCCTAACCCTTGTTAAGATTACTCAATCTTAACCCTTCATTTCCCCATTTCTTCTATAAATAGAACCCTTCTACTCAAGCAAAAAAAAAAACATTAGAGTATTGTTGTTATACTGGTATTAGCATAGAGATTTTTCATAGCATCACTATCTACACTTGCATAGCATTTGCTTATCATATTCAACCATCTTGAATCTCCATATGGCATCCATGGCTAGTGCTAAAAGCTGAGTGCTACACTCATTTGGGACTTGGAGAGGGGAGAAACAAGGGAGAAGCATCAAAAGGCATCATGGAAGCATCTTAGGGAGGCTCTTCTCCTTTCTTTTATTTTGTTAAACTTCTTTCATGCTCTTTGAAATCTCTTTTGATATGTTTGGAATGGTTTTTAGTTCTTTGTTTTGTTTTTATGGTTGAAACTAACTTATTAACATTGAACTTTGTTGTTGCCTTGTGCAAATTGAGCCGACTTCAGGCTTTGGAAATACATCTTAAAATACATCCAAAGGAAGGGTCATATACAAGTCCAAGGATTGGGTTGATCTAGACCCATACTCATTTGTGCCTTTTTAGGCAACATTCTTGTGTTTGTGTGCTTGCTTTGTTTTCTTGTCAAAGAAAAATCAGAAAAAAATCACTTCCAAAAACCAAGTATTCATCCAACCAAACATTTCTCAAAACAACCAAACACATCAAAAACAAAGTACAAACAACAAAAGGGTCAAATTTTATGACCATTCTTCACATCTTGTGAAAGAAGAAGTGTCATCAGAATATCAACTTGAAAAGAAGACCATTAAGCTCAAAGTCTTTGATCAAAAGGAGGAAATTCTTCTATATAAATAGACAAATATTTGTCTCACATAGAGTCTTTCTGCGTCACATGCATCTCTACCTTCTAGGCAAAACAAACAAATTTGATTCAGAATCATTGAACCGCAGAGCTTTTATGCAATATAGAGCTCTGAGTTATCACAAAAACCAAGGAGGAAAGATTAATCCCAACTTTTTCCCAAACGTTTGTATCACATACAACGTCACTCGAGAAATACCACCAACACCCAAAAGGGAAGAGGTAGAGTTTGTCTCATTTGTAACACAAAGTTTTTATTGAAGTTGAAAACATTTTTCATCCATTTCATACATCATCACTTCATCATCAATCCATCCCAACTCTCAAAACATTAAGAGGTTCTTGTCCCAAGTTCTTTTTTAGATATTGCTTGAAATCAAAAAAACATCACATCACTTTATAGATTGTTTCTACATCTAGGATAAGCTCATCCTAAGAGACACATCTATGCAGGTTAAAACTAGTTCATGAGTGATTCCTCTCATTACTAGGTAGTTAAATCTGTAACACATTTCAGATTTCTCTACACCTTATCACATCAAAACTTATCAAAACAAGCAAGCAATTCAAAGAAGGAAATTCGGTTACATCTACCTTAAAAGTGCTAGAGATCCACATACAACACAATTCACCAACCATCAATCTCTCATTTCATCAAAAACTCATCATCATTTTCACACAACTTCAACAAAAGCTTGTAAACAAAATGGCCCAAACCCGATCACAGTCAAGGCAACGAGAAATAGAAATGGAAGAAGAAGAAGAGGAAAATCTCAATGAATTTCAAGAAGCACTTGGAGGAAATGCAAATGATGAAAACCCAAGTACTCCCACTCTTGCAACAATAGAAAAGGCCCAGCATAACCCTCTCTTTAACAGACTTTTTGATGAAATACTCAGGAGCAATGCGGATGCTCACTTTTTAAAGCTCGCTCAAAAAGGAGCAAAACTCCCCTCTAACTTTGATCTTGCCCAATTAAGACAAGCATCAGAAAGACAAAGTTGCCATGAAGAGGAAAGAGGTAGAGATCCCATCAGATATAACATTCCTCGAGGTAACCCACCACCTCCTCCTCCAACTGAAATGGAGATGTTGCGGCAACAAGTCAAGAATCTCGCCCAACAACTTCATAGTGGTGTCAAAACTAACCAATTCTCACTCAATGACATCTGTCCCTATCCTTTTGATAGGAATCTTTATATGCCACCCTTTCCACGAGGATTCGAAACACCCAAATTTGAAAAATATAGAGGAAAGGGAGATCCTCATGATCATGTCAGAGAATTTCATTCCGCTTGCCTCGAAGTGGCATATGAAGACACCTACCTAATGCGCCTTTTTCCCCAAAGCTTGGGAGGAACAACCACATCATGGTTTTCTCGACTACTAGGTGGCATTAGAACATTTGAGGAACTCATCTAGAAGTTCCTAGCTCATTACTCTCATAACATTGAACGCGACATCACCATGGCTGATCTGTGCAACACTAAACAAAAACCAGGTGAACTATTCTCAGTATTCCTGCAACGATGGCGTCAAATGTCTAGCAGATGTTCTCTTCAGTTACCTAAATGAGAACTAGTGGAAATATTCATTTCCAACTTAAACAAAGAAATGGAATTTCACCTGGATGTCAAAGACACAGACTCTTTTAATGATATGATCACCAAAGGTTTGAAATGTGAATGGGCACTCATCAAGAAAGGACTCATCAAAATCTATAATGAACCAAAGGATAGTCCTCGCCCATGCTTCAATAGCGATAAACCAAGCTTCTGGAACAAAAATAAGAATATCATCAACGATGGGGTTGTGGATGCCAAGACTATACAAAGTGCACAACCTGTGGTTCGGTTTGCAGGACAAAATCCTCCACCTCAGAACAACACAAATGTTCCTTCAAATCAAGGTCGCATCACATCTCATGATGAACCTAGACCTCGTCAGCAAAAACAAAAATGAACATACACTCCCTTAGGGGAACCCATTGAAACAGTATTGCGACAACTCATTTCTCAAAATTTGGTCACTCTACCTAAACTATCAAACTATGAGCCTCAGGTCAAACCGGCATGGTGGAGAGATACTGAACACTGTGAATTCCATCAAGGGAGAGGACACAAGACAAGTAATTGTCACCAATTGAAAGATCTCATTCAGGATCTTATTGATCGAGGAGAAATTGAAATAGAAGGACATGACCCAAAAACAACCAATAATGATCATCTGATGTTCAAAAATCCACTTCCATCACAAGATCAAAAGGGTCCTTCCACTTCCAGACGAGGCACTGATACCATAGATTATACACAGGCTGCGTATAATTACACTGTAAATCATCTATATGATGCCAGTGAACAAGTTGCAACTATAACCTTCAAAAATCCCAACTCAAATTGCAATGTTGTTACACGTTGTGGCAAGGTCACCATAAAGGCAGCTCCACAAGGCACCACCTCCATCCCAAAGTAGTACAATCTTGTGGAACAATTAGACAAAACACCTGCGCTTATATCCATTTTAGAACTATTGCACCTATCGCCATCCCATAAAACTATCTTGGATCAAGCACTCCAAGAGGCGTCAGTCCCTACAAATCTGAATACAGACCAATTTCAAGCCATGGTTGGAAGTCTCAAGTCATCACCTTGTCTCACTTTTTCCGAAAGTGACAACTCTTCCTTCCAACAACCTCATAACGCTTCACTACACATTGAAGGCTTTATTAACCAGCATAGGATCAAGCGAGTCTTGATCGATAATGGAGCAGGCCTAAATATTTGTACACTACAGTTGGTCACAGCATTGGGATATACGGTAGAATTAGTGGATCCTCGTAAGAAGATCACAATCAAAGCCTATGATGATGCAGAGCGTTCATCCAAAGGAGCTGTGGTACTACCAATCCAAGTGGGCCTTGTGGTAAAACACATCATCTGTCAAGTTCTGGACCTTCCTTTGCCATACAATCTATTGTTAGGAAGACCTTGGATACATGTCATGCAAGCCGTTCCATCTACCTACCATCAATGTATCAAGTTTCCCCATAACAGTGTAGAGATCACAATCCTGGGCGATGCAAATCCCTTTGCATATTGCCATAATATCAGCCATCAACCAGAGATTACCGTTCCTAATAATAGAGAAGCCATTTCCTCCACATCATATATAAGTCCCGCCTCTCTTGCCAGTTTGAACACCACTATACCAAAGCAAGAAAAGCTTAAAATGAAAATAGCAGAGGAAGGTCCTGGGGAATACAACTTGAGTCAACTCTTTTGTGTAGGACAAATGCCCTCTTCTCCTCAAACACATGGTAAACCACAGTAGTTACTCCAGCAACCACTAAACACGCCTACATGTGCTTTGACGCCTTTCATCCTTGGAAAGAGTCAAGAAGAAGAAACCCAAGATGAGGACTTGACGGACTGGATCTATAAAGATCCCATCACCACTGATATACCGCAAGTTAAACTTCCTACGGATCAGTATGGCAAAGGTCTCCTCATTATGCAAAGAATGGGGTATGATGGTCAGAGTGCTTTGGGATATTGCAAACAAGGATGACATGAACCCCTGCTGCCAGAATTGAAGCCCAAAGATAATACAGGCCTAGGATTTGAAAAGGAGATATTTCCTAAGCTCAGATTCAAAGGAAAACCTAGCAAACCATTATGTCACCCTACTGCAAAAAGGAAACCTTTCATTATCAAAGCAGCCTCAAGCACCATCCCAACTGCCCCATCGAGGCTCAAAACCCCAACACAACCATCACGAATGCCACTCATCTCACCAAATGAACCAGTGATCCCATCAGCAACATCAATAACATCAATAGCACCATTAGCAGCAGCAACTGTATCAGAACCCGCAGCAGCATCTATGGCACCCGCAGTTCTAGCCGAAGCCACTGAGTCAACACTGCCAATACTCCCAATACCATATTCTTTTATCCCCATTGACCGCCCTGTAGCATCGATCACTACAAAGGTACATCAACCAATCACACCTATAGTATTTAACTCAAAAGACATCCCAGTATGGTATAGTAATCGAATGCTGGAAAGTGACTCAGAGACTGACTCACATGAGTGGGAATTTGATTCTGTACAACTTAACACTTCAGATGAGGAAGACACATCACTACCTCCACCACGCAAAGACATCCCTATTTATGGAGAAGCACAGATAAAGACCGCTTGGGTTCTTGAACTGGAAACATCTTCCACAGACCCTACGTCTCATCCTACGCCTAATTCTGACAGGGAGAGTACCATCAACGACCTTCACCATAACATCTTAACCCTCACTGATACATCTAATGCACTAAACTTAATTAATGAAGTAATTCCCATTATCCACCCTGAACTCATCAAATGGAACCAACCAAATCCCCCATGTCTTGACTTCTTCCAAAACGATGAGGCCATCACTAACTTTTTGGAATTAAGGGATAACCTACCAAGCGGGGATCACAAAGCTGGATTCACCATTGAACTTAATAGCACAGCATACTTCGGGGTGGATACCAAACCTTTCAGCTGCAAAAATATAACAATAAAACATGGATCTTCCAGTGAAAACCACACTGTGGTACTGTTTGATCCGACAAAAGTAAAAAGAAAGAGCGTATCCAATGGTGAAAACCTCTCTAAGGCGCCTAAGGATGAAGGGTTTGACATTCTCCCCGCTAGTACACAACAAGAACGATCAACGATTCTCATCGAGGAAACCAACGAATACAATGTGGGGACTCCTGAAAATCCTCACCTCATACATCTAGCATCTCGTCTCACTTCAGAGGAACAGCCTAAATTTATAGAGTTCTTTCAAAAGGGTCAGATCAACTTTGCATGGTCATACGCAGACATGCCTGGGCCTTATCCTAATTTAGTCATGCATCACCTCACCATAGCAGAAGGAGCCAAACCTATCAAGCAGAAGCTTCGTAAGATGCATCCTTAAATTGCAGTGCTAGTCAAAACAGAACTCAAGAAACTCCTAGATGTTGGTTTCATTAGACCAATTGATTATGCAGAATGGATATCCAACATTGTTCATGTCGGCAAACCAAAAGGGGGCATCTGCATTTGTACTGACTTCAGAGATCTGAATAAGGCATGTCCTAAGGATGACTTCCCCCTATCAAATATCGACATCATAGTAGACCTGACAGCAGGACATGCCATGCTTTCACTCATGGATGGCTTTTCAGGATACAATCAGATAAAGATCGCACCAGAAGATCAACATAAGACAGCCTTCACATGTCCATGGGGCACATACTGCTGGAATGTAATGCCTTTTGGTCTAAAGAATGTAGGAGCGACCTATCAACGAGCAATGACTACTATCTTTCATGATATGATGCATACCATAATGGAAGATTATATTGATGACTTATTAGCAAAATCACTCACTAGAGAAGGTCATTTGGACATCTTAGATAAAATCTTTGATAGACTGGAACAATACCATGTTCGACTCAACCCAAAGAAATGTGTCTTTGGAGTAACCTCCGGGAAGCTTCTAGGATACATTGTCTCAAGCAAAGGTATTGAGGTCGACCCAGCAAAGGTAAAAGCAATCATGGACATGCCACCTCCAAAGAATATCAGTCAGCTAAGGACATTACAAGGACGGCTTCAATCCATCTGAAGATTCATTGCACAACTGGCTGATAAGTGTCACCCATTTACACACCTACTACACAAGAACATCCGCTTTCAATGGGATGCCCAATGCCAGCAAGCATTTCAGACACTTAAAGACTATCTCATGAATCCACCATTGCTGATGCCACCAGATCCAAGTAGACCGTTGTTACTCTATATATCAGCAACAAGTACAACATTGGGTGTACTGCTGGCACAACATAATGTAGAAGGAAAAGAGTGTTTTGTTTACTACATCTCTCGCACACTGGTGGGCTATGAACTCAATTACACACCTATTAAGCGAGCTTGCCTAGCAGTAATCTTGGCAGCCACTAAACTAAGGCACTATCTGTTAACACACAAAGTACAACTCATTGCAAAGATTGATCCACTCAAGTATTTACTCAGCAAAGCAGCATTGACAGGTTGCTTGGCCGAATGGGTAATGATTCTAAGTGAATTTGACATCGAGTATGTGGACCGTAAAGCTATCAAAGGAAGTTATTGCAGATCAGTTGGCCGATGCACCTCTCATAGGTGATCATCCTCTCATTTCCAATTTTCCAGATGAAGAGATATTCATGATCACAACAACACAACCATGGAAATTATACTTTGATGGTTCATACACTAGACATGGCTCGGGGGCAGGCATCCTATTTATCACACCTCAAGGTGATAGCATCCTGAAGTCTTCCAGGCTCACATTTCCATGCACTAACAACATAGAAGAGTATTAGGCCTTGATCACAGGACTCAAGCTAGCCGTACAATGGAAATTACAAGAACTGCAAGTATATGGCGACTCACAACTGGTCATTCGACAAGCAACTGATGAATATCAGACCAAGGATGATAAACTCATGCCATATAAGCAAATGGTGGACACTCTAAAGACATCATTTACTACTATCACTTTTGAATAGATACCAAGAGATCAGAATTGAGCTGCTGACGCTATGGCTACCATCGCATCTCTCCTAGATCTTCCACAGAATTCAACACGCTATGAGTTCTTGCTAGAACAACTTTGGATCCCCACTTATGATATCCCCGAATCTGAGATGATATGTTGCCTTGTCGGTTCTGAATCCCCATGGTACGGTGAATTCTACACCTATCTTCGTGATCACACCCTTCCTCCCAACCAATCGAATAACCAACGTAAAACCTTCATTCGCCAAACTGCTCGATATACCATTATTGCCAAAACCCTATACCGACGCGGTCTTGATGGTACTCTCCTTCAATGTCTGGAACAAGGTGAGATAACAAAGGCTTTGGAAGAAGTCCATGAAGGAATTTGTGGGACTCACTCAAGTGGTCCATCACTAGCCAAGAAACTCCTGCGCAATGGATACTATTGGCCATCTACGGAAAAAGATTCCTACTACTTTGTCAGAAAATGCAAGAAATGTCAAGTTCATGGCGACCTGATACATGCATCAGCCCAGGAACTGCAACCAATCACAACACCATGGCCTTTTTGTCAATGGGGCCTTGACCTTGTGGGTAAGATCCATCCATCTTCATCCAATGGCCATAAATTCATTATTACCGCCACCGAATATTTCACAAAGTGGATCGAAGCTGTTCCACTTACCCAAGTCACTGGCAAGCAGATTGCCTCATTCATCCTCAACTACATCATCTGTCGGTATGGTGTACCCATGTCCATCATCACAAATAATGGTCTTCCTTTCAAAAATCAGGATGCTCGTGAACTTTATGAGAAATTTCACATCCAACACTGCTTTTCCACCCCCTATTACCCACAAGGCAATGGTCAGGCCGAAGCATCAAATAAGAACATATTAAGAATCCTCAAGAAGACAATCAATGATGTCGGTCGTGATTGGCATGTTCAACTAAATCCAGGGCTATGGGCATATCGAACTAGCATTCGAACCCCTATAGGTGCAACTCCTTATTCATTGGTCTATGGTGTAGAAGCTATCTTGCCTATTGAGGTCGAGATACCATCATTACGGGTTTCCTTGCATAATCTGATAGATGACAAAGCATATAGAGTATCCCGTCTTCAGGACTTAGAGTTACTTGATGAGAAGCGACAAGCTACATACAACCATCTCAAAGCCTATCAGCAGCGCATGAGCAGAAGCTACAATCACCGAGTTAGACCTCGTACATTTGAGGTAGGTGATCTCGTTCTCTAAGAGAATCCTCGCAACCAACCAAAAAGAGAACATCAGGGCAAGTTTGAATCAAACTGGCTGGGCCCATACGTTGTCGCTGTTGTATTTGGGTCTGGGGCATATCAGTTGGCTACTTCAGAAGGAGAACCGCTCGCAGATCCAATCAACAGCATGCACCCCAAACGGTTTTATACCTAAGCTGTACAGAGCATCAAGCTCCCCTGCATACCAGAAAATACCAAAAACATTCAGAAAAATGTCCTAAAGAAATACACAAAAAAAAAAAAAAAATGCATCCAAATGGTGAACAAACACTCTGGTGGCACCTTGGGTAAGTGCGATGGTGAAAACCTGGCAAATAGACACCACTCGTAAGCGACTCTGGCTCCATTATCTTTTAGGATCGTTGCGATCACATTAATGCATACACACATCCATCCATCCAAACCATGGCTAGTTATTTGATCTGTAATCAAAGAAAGTACTTCATGCATCTAGCATCCCGCTTTTTCATAATCATGTCCAACTTGGGGGCAATGCCCTTACAATCTAGTTGATGGAAGTGGATTCTGCATTACCTGTGATTCATTCAGTTAAAACATTCAAACTGTCTCACAAAAATCCAAAAACATTCAAACTGTCTCACAAAAATCCAAAAACATTCAAAAAAATGTCTCACAAAAATCCAAAAACATTCAAAAAATGTCTCACAAAATCCAAAAACATTCAAAAAAAATCATCACAAATACCAAAAACATTCAAAATCACCAAAATCCAAAACATCGAAAAACCATTGAAAATCAAACAAAAACATGGCAACACATTGTACATACCCATTCGCGCAGATACCAAACAAACATTGTGATATACTCCACAAAATGACCACTTATCAATCGACCACACAATCAACATCAACACTCAAAACTGTCTTCAACAAGGATGCATCCTTCCTTACCAAAACAAAGACAAGATGACATTTTCTTTGACAAGAAAATTATGTTTACACTATCAAATACTTGGTTGATTTATGGTCTAGTAATTTATATCAGGTTCCTACGGCATTGTTTGTGTATCTTCGATGAATTATTCCGATGAAGTTCTGGGGCACCTCGACCATATGAACATGAACCATTACCAAGGATCCATATTCTTTATTCTTTATGTATATACTGTTTGTTTGCAGGTACAATGCTCTTTCTTTGATTCCTCCTACCTCATCCAAACTGGATAAAGGTTTTATCTCTTATTACGGTATGCACTTGTCTCAGAATATGATCAGCCTAAGATCAAGGAGGATGATCCAAGTCATGCATGAAAGGAGATAATCCTTGTCTCTTCCGCAAGCAATACTCAGGTCAACTTGATCCATTATATTAAGTTGCTTGTATTAACTTGCTATATCAAATCCATGTAAGAAATATTCTGTCATCTTGAATCCTTATGTCAAGTTGCTTGTATTTTCTTACAACATTTTAAAGCTCAATGATGAAAAATAAAGCACTATGGATTGTCATCTCATCTCATCTGTATATATTGCATTTCATTGCATTCCACCCATCCATACATTCATAATAGCTGCATATCATGCATACATAGTCATAATACTGCATACTCTATTTTCCTCTTCTTCCATAGGAATGAGTCATAGGTTCTCCATTTTTTCTATCTAACATTGAACCCCCCCTCACCCTCCCCATCTCGATAATCAGCATCACATACCCTACATCATTTCTCAATCAACCCAATCAAGCCACGTTCATCACCATCCATCTCTAAATAGGAGGGATTGTGTTTCCTATGCTAAGTCATCCAATAAGCCAAGCAAGTTACTCTCTCTGCACAGGTACCTCAACTCACACACACCTAGACTATCAACAGATACTCTGATCAAGTATCTTTGGGTCTCAACAGGTAATCGATTATGGTAATCCTAGACTACATCAGGCATTTATCATAATGACCTAATCTCAACGGGGCTGCCATGATTCCCCACAACCATCCATCACATGCACACACTATCAATTGATCAACCAATCAAACACAATCACATCGGACAATTACATCAATTGTCTATGTCTCAACGAGTATTTTGCTTCATATACCTTGACTTCATCGGGCAATTACATCAATTTTCTAAGTCACATCAGGTCACTTTGATTCACTTACTTAGACTTTATCATGTCCAAGCGACCAACTGACATCAACTGTCACGCTTTGACTTGACCGGGGCAATTAAACCGATTGCACCAGATTGTCCAACCAATTTTGATCAATTGTATAGCATCAATCCAAACCCCACACTACATCTGCTATGTATCTCTTGCATGACCTCAGGGTACTCACTAGCTTGTTGCTTCTCCATATTCACTCTCTTTTTCTTCCATTCTTTCACCGTTGTTGCTAATTTCTTCTATTCTACCTCCCCTCCACTTTTCATTCTTTTTTGAGAGATCGCCCGATTTTTCAAGAAAATTCGGCCCATCTCTCGAGGGGGCATACCACTCATTAAATTTATATTTATGGGGCATATTTCTTCACACTTATTTTTCTTTCTTTGAAACGACACGATAAAACCGCACCGTCTCAAAGAGGGGCAAATGTAGTCACATAAATCTGTCCACTTAATTAAATGAATATTTAGTATTTATTTGATTATTTAACCATCAATCAATAATTAATTAAATTAATATATTTAATTAATTCATCTTAACCCTCTTCTCCTGTTAATTAAATAAATTATTCAATTTATTTGATTTAATTCACTTAACTAAATTCAGACCATTAATTAAATAAATAAATCATATTTATTTAATTAAATCTTCTCTCACATTTAAATAAATTAATATTTATTTAAATTCCCCCAAAATCCCACCTCTCACATTTAAATAAATTAACATTTATTTAAATCACCTTTATCCTCTACCCACTTGCATTTTCCTACTAATGCAAGTTGCACAACTATTTTAAATAAATCATTTATTTAAATCACCTTTATCCTCCACCCACGTGCATTTTCCTACAAATGCAAGTTGCACAACTATTTTAAATAAATTATTTATTTAAAATCCTATTTATCCTCACCCACTTGAAACTTCTAATGGTTTCCCTTAAAGTCTTCAAACTTAATGGCTTCCTTCTAGAGTCTTCTCAAACCTTTAATGGTTTCCCTTAAAGTTTTCAAAACTTAATGGCTTTAAAGTCTTCAAACTTGATGGCTTCCTTCTATAGTCTTCCTAAACCTTTAATGGTTTCCCTTAAAGTCTTCAAACTTAATGGCTTCCCTTAAAGTCTTCTGAAGACTTTAATTGCTTCCCTTAAAGTCTTCAAGCCTTTAATGGTTTCCCTCAAAGTCTTCAAGCATTTTAATGCTTTATCTTCCTTTTTCTCATTTAAATAAATTAATATTTATTTGAATATTTATCCAAATGCAAATTACACCATTTAATTGAAATAAATGATTTTATTTTAATTGAAAATACCAAAATTCCTCCCACTTGCATTTTCCTACAAAATCCACTTGCATGCCTAAACCCCTTCTAGATTCTTCTAAACCTTTCCTAATTAACCTAATCCATCCCCTAAATATTGTCACATTCCTAAGCAAATTGAAGTGACTTCTCAAATACTCCAAAGTCTTTGAAAATCAATTAATGCTTTGTGTGTTCAACAAATTAACCTCTAAAGTCTTCCAAACCACTTATGGCTCTTACATGACCATTAATGGTTAATTCCACTTACACCCATGGTTAAGGACTTTGACCCCTAAACTTAACCCTCATGTAACCCATGTGTCTCTTCAAAGCATTTATTTCTTTGACTAGGGTAACCATCATGTCCCCTCAAGCATTTAATGCTCCTTATCTCTCCTCTCAAGCCTCCTCATGGTGACACTTGTCAACATGGGATTGGGTTGAAAGTCTCACATGGATTGAATATCTTTCAATCCTAACCCTTGTTAAGATTACTCAATCTTAACCCTTCATTTCCCCATTTCTTCTATAAATAGAACCCTTCTCCTCAAGCAAAAAAAAAGCATTAGAGTATTGTTGTTATACTGGTATTAGCATAGAGCTTTTTCATAGCATCACTATCTACACTTGCATAGCATTTGCTTATCATATTCAACCATCTTGAATCTCCATATGGCATCCATGGCTAGTGCTAAAAGCTGAGAGCTACATTCATTTGGGACTTGGAGAGGGGAGAAACAAGGGAGAAGCATCAAAAGGCATCATGGAAGCATCTTAGGGAGGCTCTTCTCCTTTCTTTTATTTTGTTAAACTTCTTTCATGCTCTTTGAAATCTCTTTTGATATGTTTGGAATGGTTTTTAGTTCTTTGTTTTGTTTTTATGGTTGAAACTAACTTATTAACATTGAACTTTGTTGTTGCCTTGTCCCCATTTCCATGACATCACTTTGTATCTTCAATTTCTTTACAAAATCTCATAGTCATATCTTGCATCTCATTCTTCATTGTACAGTTATCTTGTCTCAGTTGGTTCACCAGATCATTAAGAGTTTCCTTTTCATCTTCCTCATTCTGCATCTTCTCACAAAGTTCTCTTCTTTTATTCCTTACTATGGTGAAATTTTCTTGAAGTCCTTGAATAATATCCTGTGCAGCCTTCAGATCATCCTCAAGTTTGATATTCTTTACTTTTTCTGCATCATAGTTTGAAAGAGTTGTTTCCAATTGCTTTCTCAAATTTTCCATCTCTACCGATGTTAAGATCTTCCTCAAGTTGTTAGGCTTTTGAAAATAGAGGACTAGGCTCTGATACCAATTGTTAGGATTCCCAAAGATACTAAGAGGGGGGGTGAATCAGTATCTGACCGATATAATAATTTTCTTCACTTATAACATGAAAAGCGTATTAAAGCTATGTACCGGTAAACCAAAAATAATGCAGCAAATAAGAACAACCACAACATGAAAAGCACACCATAACACAATATTTTAACGAGGAAACCCGGTGTGGGAAAAACCTTGGTGGGATTTGTGATCCACAATATTCACTTACTAGCCAATAAGAGAATATTACTGCTTACAATAGGGGCCTGCACATGCAGGAAGGCCAAGTGCCTAGAGCTCACTACTCAGTTACAAAAGAAGTCACACTAACTTACAAAAATGGATTATACTAATCCAATGTCTTGTACTACTTCAAATCAGCATCTACAAAGCTAGATTCAGTATTGGTTTAAGCTCTGCAATATACATAAACCCTTATCCAATAATTCACATATTTGGTCTACTAACTTCTTTTCATACTTCGCATTATACCATATCCTAAATGATATACAATGATCTCATACATATATGAGTCATATTACAATCCGCCATGTCGGCTTACAAAAGATTTTACAATTAATTACAAAATACATTTATACAAAATTCCTGTCGGCCAGGGTGTCGGTAATCTTCTTTTTGGTGTCGGTGCCTATGTCATCCTGCCAGTATTACATGATTGTAAGGTTGCCATCAATGACAATACCTTCAATCACCTACAATTTCGCATTGGAGTGTGCATTTGCCAACACATATTGCACTTTGATGGCTTTTAGGAGAGAGCAGATATATTGTATCGATAGAGCCATGTGTGTGGAGACGAAGGATCAGATCCTCATTCGTTGGTTACTCCACCCTATCAGCAGAGCTCCACTTGTGAGGATACTAATGATAGGTACAGTGGGGCTAGCAATATGCCCCAATAGGCGAGGTAGTCACATGCACAAGGGCCTTACATATGCCATCCATGTGATGGAGGAGCAACACACTATATTCTCATGGGGACAGAGCATGCTAGCCTACCTTTACCATGATTTGGAAGATTTTGCATATGGAGAGGGGAGGAGTTTGTTGACTTGCACCCTTCTACAGGTCTAGATGTTTAAGCACATTATATGTACTAGGTCAGCATAGTTTTTAGTAGATGTGGACGGTGATGAGCCTAGGTCATATGCTTATCCACTCACTAGACCATGGTAGAGGGGTGATTTGTTATATTGGAGAGTGATTATAGATAGATTGAGATAGATAGTATTTGTGGACGTTGTACCGGTGGATGGCCACTTCGCTAGATTAGCACAGACAACTTTGCCTCATGCAAAGGAACTACTTTCTAGAGGGTCACCACGGCTACATTATCGTCCCATTCTATTTTGACCGAGGTGACAATTTGGTTTAGAGAAAGGTGTTCCTTCTACCATATCAATCTATATACGTCACTCTCAAGTTGCCATGAGATAAGGAGTAGTCCCTAGGCCTACTGCTAATGAGATAGAGCTAACAGATTCAGATGATGAGGAGACAAACGTAGTGGTCCCATTTAATGATGTTGGAGTGTAGCGTAGCTACATCACATGGTGGGATAAAAACTACCCTAGAACCATATTCCCATTAGACTATCTGAGGGGAAATCTTGGCCTCTGGATGAGAGCAACTGATTCCTACAATGATGATCATGTGGCCTTTGAGGGTCCTAATGATGCTCAGGACCACCATGATGAGAGAGAGAGGAGGGAGATCGGGAGGAGGAGGAGGAGGATGATGAGAAGGGAGGAAAAGAGGAGGATGATATGGACACGGATGATGAGGATGATGAGTATGATGTGCCTGATCATACAGTTCCTAACACCATAGCCCTATATCCCCCAGTAGTAGAGGATAGAGGAGAGAATATGGTGAGAGATGTGGGGGAGACAACCCTAGAGGGGCCAATCTCAATTTTACGTCATTCATCTCTGACAGGCCTTCATCTTGAGGTGTAGAGGCACTACTATTAGAATCACTGTTGTCGTTACACCAAAATCTCGAGCTGTCAGTTAATGAGAGATCGGATAAAGATAAGTATCCATGGGAGGCGGGAGGAAGCCATGGTGTGAACCCCAAGGAGGTGCTTACCACCAAGTCAACAATCCCCCCCTCAGCACCGACTTAGGGTTCCACACCAACGAAATGAAGGGGACCTCCTAGGATTCGAACACGTAACCCAGTGCTCTGATGCCATTTGTTAGAATCACTGCTACCATTACACTAAAAGCTCAAGCTGTCAGTGAACGATAGAGAGGCCATAGACAAGGATCCACAGGAGGTGGGAGGAAGCCATGTTGTGAACCCCAAGGAGGTGTTGACCACCAAGTCAACAACTATGAGTGTGGAGAGGGGAGTGGCTCTATACCACAGATGATTGTATCATAGGCCCCCATCATATCCGACCCAAACTGGTAGGAGGGAGACCCAGGTAAAGATCTAGGGATTGAATTTTTAAGGATAACATTTATATAATCTTGTTCTCTCTTCTACAGTTGATGTAGGGATGGCAAGATCTTATCTAGAAGACATTGTTTGACATTATCACTTCATCATGTATTCCTTAGCTTTCATAAATCATGCATAGAACCTAGAGGAGTGCAATATAACATAGGTTTTATTTGATTCTATGTGAATAGAGTTGGATCTTAGATGAGGGGAGAGGAAGAAGCTACGACGCGAGCTTATAGAGGCCCACATGAAGTCAGCCATGTACAACGGCATAATGATGGTTCGAGATCAGAGGAGATCATTGAGGAGTCACTCTTGATTCTCTAACCATCTTTACATACCCATGGGACCACCATGATAGGGACCGAAGGGCTCAAGTAGCCACTATCCATAAATAGTGATGATATAGAGGCCACATTTTGTATTTTGTACCTAGAACTTTTGATGAGATATGTGTGTGTGTGTTTGTGTGTGTGTGTGTGTGTGTGTGTGTGTGTGTGTGTGTGTGTGTGTGTGTGTGTGTGTGTGTGTGTGTGTGTGATGATCTTTTTCTCAAATGTGTTTCTTTTAATCACAAAACAATGTTAATATTTTTTGATTAAAATTATCAAATTTGGAAATGTACAAAGATGTCTAATTTAATTCTTATGTGATTGATTGCTCAATACTTCATGATTAAATTGATACATGTGTGATTTAAGTATTTAATTTAATTTAATACCACAAGTGATGATGTAGACATGTGTTTAAGTTAAACTACATAACTAATGTGATCTAATTAAGTACTTAATCAAACACAACATGAGGTATCTTAACTCAAACACATAAAGAAAAATTGCATGATAATTTAGCATAAGAAAATGTAAATTTCTAAAAATTTACACAAAGAATTCAAGACAACCAAAACCTAAAAGATGTTTGTCAATAATGAAGCAACATAGATTAAATAACAATAATTTATTACCACATGCTTTAATGAAGGCATGCTAACACATCATACAGTTAAGATTAAAGAGAAAGAAAAGAAGAGAAAAGATTTCTAGGCATAGTATCTACAAAGATGCATAGCATTTATGGGTTCCTTTAAGAGGTGTACCTTTTGCTATTTAGTAAGCACTAGATCCATAGACATTACTGGTGATATATGGTCCCAACTAGTTCAGGCTAAACTTTCCCTTTTCTTTAAGTAAAGAATTCACATTACGTTGATTCTCATAGAGCACTAAATCACCCATAGAAAAGGAATGTTGAATAACTTTGTCATTATAACCTCATTGCAAGGACTTATGATATGCTTTAATATGTTTAAGATAATTTATGCACTCTTCATCAAGCATTTCAAGATGTTGAAGGCATTGTTCTCAATAAGAGTCTTCATCGTCTATCCCTTTAAGATAAATTCTCAAGAAGGGAATCTCTAACTCTAAAGGCATAATGGCATCAACACCATAAAAAAATTGTAAGAAGTAGTACCCGTAGCTATGCAAATAATTTTCCAATAGGCCCAAATAGCATAGTTCGACTGAGTATGCCAATCCTTACCATGCTTATTTACAGTCTTATGAAGAATTTGTTCAATAATCCTATTATAAGCTTTAGCTTGACCATTATATTGAGGATAATAAGGTGTTGAAAAATGATGTTTAATATGATATTTCTCAAGGAATTTCTTCACATATTTGTTCTTGAATGAGGTACCATTGTAAAAAATCAAAGTGGAAGGTATACCAAATTGAGAAATAATGTTATCTACTTTAGCATTAGTGGATCGAAGAGGAACTGCTTCTACCCACTTCGTAAAATAATTTATAGCAGTAATGATGAAAGTATATCCTTGGGATGGAGGGGAAATTTTACCAATGAGATCCAAACCCCATAAGAAAAAGAGCCAAGAGGCCACTTGCGACCTAAGTTATTGTGCAAGAGCATGAATCAAATTGTTATGTTGTCGACACTGATGAAACTTTTTGACAAAGGAAAAAGAGTCTTTCTCCATGGTTCTCTAATAGTATCCAATTCAAAGCAACCTTTTAACTAAAAAATTACCACCAAAATTCCCCCCATAAGAACTTGAATGTGCTTCCTCAAGAGCAATTGCGATCTCAATTTTGTTGAGACAATGAAGGAGAAGACCATTATAACCTCTTCTATAAATAACATTAGAAAGGATAATGTATCTCTCAGCTAGCTTATGAAGTCTAGCTCTAACATTTTTACTTTTAGAATCTTGAAAAGTACCATTGGTCAAATATCATGAGATATGTGAGTACCATTCATCAATATCTATAGTATAGAAATAAGCCACATCACTAGAATTATCAGTAATAGCTAGAGAGGAAAGATTGTGAATAGTGAAATTTAAATCCACCAAAGAATCTTTGAGGGCTACAAGAGAAGAGACACATGCCATCACATCCACACGTCGATTGTCCTTTTGAGGAACATGTTCCATGGCATAAGAGGTGAACTTTTCTAACAATGATAAGGTCAATTCACGATACTATGATATTTTTTCTTGTTTAGCTTGATACTGTAAGGAAACTTGCAGCCAACTTATGACAATTTCCACATAACCCAATTTAGATTTCAACAAAATAATCACATAGAATCCACATGCAAAGAATAGACAACATACAAGATGACACAAGATATACCTTGCGAAAATCCTCATGAGCGAAAAACCTAGCCTCCAAAAGAATCAACCACCATGTATTATCAGTAATGTGTCCATTACAATACAACTATGGAAATCCTTCGAAAACCAAGCCATAACCAAGCACTCCATGTGACCAAGCATGAATCCACACATCCCATTCCATGCTTCCTCCTTCACAAATGTTAACCTAGCTAACCCAAACAACTACCCTTGTGGTTCTTTTATAGACATAAGCTCCAACAAAACCACCAAGTGGTATTACATCAAAACCATGTGCCCAAAACTTTGTGACAATAAAATATAATATTTTTCCTACGTACACTTGACCCACATTAAATATTGGGTACTTAATCACAATTAAATTTCCCAATATTAAATAAATACAATATAATAATACCAATGTGTCAATACGGCTCATCAAGTGGTTACATGAATATTCCAAGGGAATCTTTACATGTTGTGTTGGGACTCATTAAATTTGAGTCAAGTTTAGAGGCCAATTTCAAAATGTTGCTCTGCATTTCCAAATGAGTCAGTTTGAATGGCCTAGTTAGAGAGAGGGCAAAATGGAGCCACTTCATTTTCGAAGGGTAAGGCTCAGAAAATGTGTCCTACACCTTTCATTTGGTCTATGCAGTGTGTTGCAACTTTCAGAATTCAATTTGGATAAGTTTATCAAGTATCCATTTCAAGGGGTGAGCTGAAAGTGCATTTTAGGCACAAATGCAGATTTTATTGAATAACCTACTTTGAGTGCTTATATATTTTTCCCTATTGATCGTCATGAATAATTTTAAAATGGATTGAATTGTATGCATAAATTTGAGTCAGCATGCAAAATTTCAAGTTTCTAGAAATCCATTTGCTCTGTTTGCAAAGCTCGATTTGTTTGTAGTTTGTATGTTTTGACAAGTCCCTATTTCAGCTGCTAGTCGGAGCCCTGTTTTGCATAAGTGTAAAAGTTGCCTCAGTAAGTGTCATGAAAGAATGTTTTTTCTGGACTATTTCTGGTATAAATGACAAGATAAGTTTCTATTTTTAAGCTTCTGCCAATCCATTTGATCGGTTTTCAAAAGGGTTCCTTGAGCCATTTGTTTCAGTTATCTGTACTTTCAGTGCTATATCAGTTAAAGTAGCAGTTTTCATGAGCGCGCCATTTGCACCCAGTCAGACTTTTGGTTGAATTGATAATTCTAATTTTTGATATGTACTTCAAGGTACCTATGCCTTAGTTTTGAGGGTCTATGGAGGTCGTCTAATATTTTTAAGAAAGGCATCATGTGTTGCCTGAACATTGACTTCATTAGGTCCATAGTGTCGACAAAGCCAGTTGGGCATTTTCGAAAATTAATATCTCTTCACTCGGGAATCATCTTGAAAAAATGTTTGGTAGAGTTCATGCTTGTATATCAGAGTACATTCTTGTTAGACGGCGAGGTCCAGAAAGGTGTTTTGACGGGCTTGAAAATTATGTCTTCGCGATTAAATAAGAAAATGCAGCGCAAGTGCCTGAAAGTTGCAAAACTCAGTTTGATGATCCGAAAATGATTCTGATCGTTTCTAGAGGTGTCTTTGAGGTTCCTGAAGCATTACGAAGGTCAGTTGTTTGAAAATGATTTTTTTTTTAGTCAGACCCACTTTGGGCCCGACCTGGCTCATGCCCATGCATTAAATTTTATGGTGAAATGTTCTTATTTCATGGCGAGGCATATTAATACCGGCTCGGTCTATTTTTGACAACTTGGTTCATTTAGAGATGATTTTGTTTCATTATGTGGGCATATAATTGAGAGGATTTTATGAGCTTTATGGTTTTGAAAATTGGGTTAAAAGATGTCAATGCTTCCAGAGCAGCCAAGAGAGGAGCAACATCTTTGGCATCACAAACATAGAATGAAGTCCTTGTAGCCTCATAACCATTAATGTCATTGATAGAGTAGAGGGGTAGACTTTAAAGCCAGTGCAGACCCAGTCAGAGAGCATGAAAGGCCCATGGACTTGAGAAATGTGCAAGATCGGCTGGAGGCATGGTGGAGGAGGGGCAATCTGGAAACCTCTGTGCGGCTATTGGGAGGCCACATCAAATTCTCAAGCATAAAAAACTTTCAAGCTAATGTAATCAGTAGTTTAGTCTCTGTGTGGTGTTTGGCTTGCATGGTGTGAGGTTTTAAACTCCAACAACAAACGCAATTGAGGCATAATGCCTATATCCTCCCAGCCTGTAGCACGTGACTAGTGTTTGGGAAGTGTATTGAGCTTCCAAGCAATTTCAAATCTGCAAGTGTAAAAACTAGATTCCCCAACTTTTCAAGCTTATCCCTGGAGTTTGGTGTGACAGATAGAGGCCATTCAATTTCCAAGCAAATCTGCATTGGCTGGTGAGGGAAGTGTAGGAAGTTTCAATGCAGATGAAATTGATCTGCTAAACATCCCTATGTGTGGTAAAAAAGGGGCAGCAATTAAATCATGGAGTTAATGAAAAGGGTGTTGAAGTCTTCTGCAAATAAAAATCAATGCCATGTCCTCCTTCCCCAGTGTGGTACAGAACCCAACCTCCTTTGCCTAGTGTGAAAGGGTGGAAAAGCAAATAAATGTCAAAACCTCTAGTAAATGCGTTGGCAGATTTGAGATGCCATTTTCCCCTCTCCTTGTGAAGCACACGAGGTGTAGACCAGTAAACATCCCCTGTGTAGAGTTGTGGATGAGGGAAGGCATTTAAAAATATGTTGTGGGCAAATGCAAAGCCAAATCATCCTGGGTGATGTCTTGAGGAAGGCGGAAAATATTTAAAAAACTTAGCAAATTGTCTCTCCACGTGGAAGCCAGTGGAGAGAGGAGAGGGTTAAACCAAATGGAAATTGGCAGCCAACATGGGGTTTTCAAACTTTTAGAAGCTCCCAAGCAAAGGCGTTAGCAGCCATAAAACAATAGCATCCTCCTTGGCACATGGTATGGTGAGATTTTGCAGAAAATGTTTCAAACAAACCTATAACTCCACTCTTCTGTGTGGCTATTTGGAGGAATTAAGTTTCAAACAAGTGCAGTTTCCATGTGTATTGCCAACCCCCCTGCGTAGAACATGGATGGTGAAGAGGCCATTATAATTTCCAAGTACATGCAATTTCAAGCTAAAAGGAAATATCCCACATTGGCTAGGGAATGAATATTTTTAATATTTATAATCAAGGCTTTACCCATCCATAGTGTCAAAGCCTTGGAGGCTTTTGACATAAGGTACTAATGGGTGCCCAAGCGGACCCCACAAATGTGGCATGCTTCCCAAGGCAACCAAGGAGGCCGACAAGTGGCAACAAGTGGTGACAAGTAGACCCCACATAGGTATGGATCCTAAGGCAGGCGAATTTTATAGAGAAGGAGAAGATTAACAAGTGAGCAAGTTGAGGAGATCGGACGGCCCGCGTGACTTCGTGAAGGGGAGATGCTCGTGAGTTAAGCCCTCCGAAATGGTGAAAACTCAGGCGGATCGCAAAGAGTTAACGAGTGAGTAAGGCGACCAAGGAGGCCGACAAGTGGCAACAAGTGGACCCCACGTAGGTACAGATCTCGAGGCAGGCGAATCTTGTAGAGAAGGACCAGATTAACAAGTGAGAAAGTTGAGGAGATCGGACGACCTGCATGACTTCGTGAAGGGGAGACGCTCGCGAGTTAAGCCGTGTGAAATGGCAAAAAACTCAGGTGGATCACGAAGAGTTAACGAGTGAGCAAGTTCAGAAGATCCGATGGCCTGCGTGATTTTGAAGCTTGAAGGTGCACGTTTGTTAGCCATCGCGAAATGGCGAAAGACAGGTGGCAGGTCCAAGTGGAAGTCCAACTCATGAGTCCCGTTGAGTGGCGATGACGTGGTGATGACGTGGTGTACACGTGGCAGTCTAGGTGTCTAATCAGTGAGGTGGCACCCAGTGGATCCCATCAATGAATCAGAGACTGCCACATCACAGGGCGTCAGGCCAAAAGGGGGTAAAAATTCAAAGTTAAATGATATAGTGCAAACTATATAAAAAATTCAAAAATTTAAATGATGGAGGGATATGAAGGATTTAATTCGCCGAGAGGGTTATTTTTGCCCGAAATGCCAAGTATCATATATCACCAGAAAGCTCTCGAGATGAGGAATGTAGTTATGGAGTTATTTTCAACAAATGTGAGTTTTTTCGAGAGTAGTTTCCATGGGAAAGAAGAAGAAAGTGAATTCAGTTGGAAAAAGAGACACTTGGCAATTTCTCATTATAAGGGTTCCAGAATTTTGGAGGAAGTGCTCCAGTTTTCATGGCTTCCATTTCTAAATTACTTGACCCAAATGTGTAAAATTATATGGATCTTTTCAGGGTATAGATGTTGCAGTGTAGTGTTGTAGATGTGGTTTCTTAGTTGCAGGTCTTACTTGTGTCAGGCATGAGTAAATTTCCCACAATATTGTCTCTGTGCATATATTTCATTGTTATAAATTGAATCCTCAAGGAGGCTATAATTTGTCATCTCAAGGAGATCGTATGATTGTTTTTAGGCATTCTTCAATGAAGAGTTTAAATTCTATAATCAGTCATAAACAATGGAATGTGTCCCAGATCTGATAAATTTTGTGAATGGAATTAAGTAATGCATCAGTATAAGGTGTTAATGGAGGAATATTGTTTAAGGAAAACCAATTTGTAACTATGGATGCACATTTGCAGTTCTATGTGTGACTCTATTGCCCAATGAACAAGGCACTGGTCTTGCAGATTTGGGGATAGTTTCAGATTATTTCAAATTAAAGACAAATCTATTTCCCTTTATGTTTAGAGGTTTGTGCTCTATCCTTCCAAAGCTCTGTTTCACCCATTATTTGTACAAGATCCAGCCAATCTGTATGTGTTATCTAATTTTTTGAGCTTGTGGAATGGTTTATCTGCTTCATTGATGCTGCCATGGTGAGTAAATGAGTTAATTTCATGCATCAAAAGGCTGTCCCCCCTAGATCTAGCAAAACCTAACGTGCAGGAGGATCAATTAGGGTCCTATGTTATGTTGTCCAAGCCCTGATGTGTTTCATAGACTGAAATTGGCCATTTCATAGAAGGATTGTAGGTGTACTTGGGTTAATCACTTTTGGTGAACAACAAAAATGGTGACTCTGCTGGGGAGTAAATGGATTTAAATGTCTGATTGATAAGGTTAGAAGTTGAATGTATTCCTCATCCTGTCAATTTCATATCCAGCCAGCCTGTCCATTGAGGATGCATAGAGTTGAAAACGCCTTTTATTGTTGAAGGATTAGTAGAAGATTTGATGAATCATATTGGGATGCAGATAATTAAATTAGTTGTATGCTCAGACATGATGCCTTCATCATTAAAGTTTTATATAAAGTGCAGTAGAAAGATACACATAGATTCAGTGTTAATTTCCCAAATCCATATGTGTTAAATAGCTTGGAAGAGTGTTTATTGCAGAGAGATTGAAGGAGACAGTAGAGAATTTAAATTTGTGTTGAATGGAATTTTGTTGTTCAAAATGTCCTCTATGCAAGAGGTGGTGACTCTGATGTAAAAGACCATGCTAAAAGTTGAAATAAATGCTCAGATCTACAAGTCTTACAGTTGCAAACACCCAAGTATTTTCAGAAGTTTCAATGCAAGATGTTTGTTCTGAAAATTTGAATGAGTAATGTAGTTTTCCCATTAAGTGAACAACACTAGTAAAGAGGGAAAAGAGAGGAATTACAAACTTATTTGCATATCTATTCTGCTGAATATCCAGTGTATATGTTCTTTCATGGTATGCAAATTTGAAGAAAATTTTATGTCAAGCAATGTTACGAATAGATTTGAATAAGGGTATGTGCATGAAGTGTTTCATTCTTTTATCCAAGATTTTATAATCATTTGTGGGAATAAGAAGAAATGAGTAGTGAAGTTTTTCAGACGGGTGTATTTCCACATATGACCATGCCTAGTAAAGTGTCACAACCATGTAATAGGAAAGGTTTCAGTATGAAGTACTATGCTGCTCTAAATTTCAGAGATATTCCGGGTTGCCCAAATCCCATACCCACAGAAATTAGAAAATATTTGCCCATATTCAGTGGGAAGAAATCAGAATCAGCATGTCAACATTTGAAGAGATTTTCAGATTTGATGGGAGAGTTTGAAATTGTCAAGAAGACGTGTGTATGAAGTTGTTTGTTCAATCACTGAAAGAAGATGCAAGGGATTGGTTTTCCTTTTTGCCAGCAGATTGTATTTCCTCATGGGAGGAATTGATTTCAGATTTCATAGACCAATTTGATGAAAAAGTGAGTGATTGTGATTTGCTAAAAGAATTCACTTATATACAAATCAGGGAAGATGAATTGGTACCAACATTTAATATCAGATTTTCACAAGCTTTGTCTAAAATTTCCAGAAAGTATAAATTTGATGATAAAGTATGTCTGGATGTTTATATGAGTGCATTTGATGAGAAGATGGGTTTCTTATTAAGAAACAAAGAACCCAAAACTTTGTATGAATCTTTTAACACAGCTAGGGATATTGAAAACAATTTGAAATATGGGATCTCTAAGAGGTTCGTGTCTGCTGTTGTTTCTTGTCAAAGCGCCTTCGATGGTGAAATACCATGTGAAGCTGAGCAAATCATTCTATGTCTAGGTGCATCAAGCTCTGCAGTTCCAAGTGGTTTTGCTGATGTATGTGATTCAAATTTAGATGAGAGTCAAGGACCTCTATTGTCAATGTTGGTTGTCTCTCACAGTAATGATGGAATGATCAGTGGGAAATATTGTGATAATGCTGATACAAAGATAGACATATACAAGGGATATGTACCATTTGACTTGTATGTCAGTTATGTTGATTATGTGGCTGTCAATTATCAAGTGAATCATGCATCTCCTAAGGATAATGATAATGAAAATAATGATGGTGATGACCATCAGTCTTTACATGTTGCTGATGTATTTGATGTTGAAATACCAAATACAGAAGGATCACCAAGTGTTGCTGATTGTGCAAGTGAAAATGTGCAATATGATGAAAATCAGAATTGTTTGGTGCAAACAATGGTTGATCCTCACTTAGATATTGATAACATCAATTGCGTTAAAGATGAAAATACAACCCACGTTGATGAAATTTTTGTTAAAGAATGTTACATTGAACAACAAAGTGCAATGCAATTCCAGAAGATTGCAGAACTTAGGCAAGCTCTTGAAGTTGTGGATAAGAAAGTTCAAGTGTTGGAGAGCCTTAGAGATGTTAACGAAGACCTTCTGCAATATGGTGAAGAGGATTCTTCAGAAAAGGACTGTGAATTGAATTCTTGTACACTTGATGAACAACATGTTGATCTAACGGATGGTTTTATGACAAAAAATTTTAGTGAACATGTTGAAAATTCATCAGATGAAGTAAATGGCAGCGATATTCATTTTCATTCTTTGGCTGATGACGAGTGTTCTATTTGTAAAGAAGATCAATTGTGGCAAGATAAGTATGATTATCTTGAATTTTAGAATGATGGTCATAGGATGAAATTTTGTGGTTGTGAAACATGGAACACTGTGGATAGTTCCAGCTTAGTTTCAATTTCTTCTTTGTCTCATGAAGATGATTATGATGATAGGGTGGATGGTATCTTTAGCAATTTTTCTAATGTTCTATTCAATGTTGATATAGATACGGACCAACCACTTCACTGTCATAGTGTTCATAAGGGGATTCTCCATTTGGTTTCTAACCCTTTGTATGACAAGATAATTGATTAGCCAGATGTTGTAAATGATGAACTAGTCTATAATGATGATACCATTCCATGTAGCAGTGGCATGTGTTGTAAGAATTTACTTCATGAGGAAGATAAGAGGCATGGTTTAGGTGATGATTACTTCAGACCACAAATGGAAGTTTTTCAGGTGGATGTAAGTCTGAATGAGAAAGACTTAGCTGAGGATTTGCTTCAGCCAGAGGTATACATTCTTTTCCATGAATGGGATTTTGAGAATGCGGAGGTTTTGAGTTTGATAAACAAGGACAATATAGAGTGTGATTAGCATAGTGAAGTATCACATCTGGATTGTGATATTTATGTTCCTTGTTTGTATCATTTGGATAGTAATGTCCCTCATTCTATGAACTTAAATGGTAATAAGGCATGTGCTGATGAAAATTATAGTGTTGAGAATGAATGTTTTCTTTTTGAAGTTCAGCATGATGATGCCTTTGCAAATGATAGAGTTGATTGGGATAGTGAAATGTATGGCAACTTGTGGGAAGGCCTCTATTGTGTTTTGTCTCATGATTTCACTTTTGTTGAAATAGTGCGTGATTACAAAGTTCAAAATCAGACAAAAGGTATGCACACCAACTGTTATAGTAATGAGATGAAAGAGGTTGATTATAAGGATTATGTTCAGTTGTTGTTGAAAGGTTCCTTTGTTTGGATCATGATGTCAAGTGATGAGAATCAGATCTTTGACAGAGGTAAATGCTGAGGAAAGTGGAGCAGTTTATAATCAGTCATAAGTATGTTTGTATCTATTGTATAGTTGCTTTGCTTTCAGTTGTGTGGTTTTCAATAAAGTGCCTCGTTGTTTAGGTAGAAGTCGGAGCCCTGTTTTTGAGAAGAGAAGAGATAAGATTCATTTTCGGGTGGTCTGCTTAACCATTGATTCTAGATTCTTGTGTTGATCCTGCAATCAACCATTCCCAATCAGAGCCACTATTGGGACTCATTAAATTTGAGTCAATTTTAGAGGCCCATTTCAAAATTTTGCTCTACATTTCCAAATGAGTCGGTTTGAATGGCCTAGTTAGAGAGAGGGCAAAATGGAGCTAGTTGATTTTTGAAGGGTAAGGCTCGAAAAATGTGTCCTACACCTTTCATTTGGCCTATGCAGTGTGTTGCAACTTTCAGAATTTAGTTTGGATAAGTTTATCAAGTATCCATTTCAAGGGGTGAGTTGAAAGTGCATTTTAGGCACAAATGCAGATTTTATTGAATAGCCTACTTTGAGTGCTTATATCTTTTTCCCTATTGATCGTCATGAAGAATTTTAAAATGGATTGAATTCTATGCATAAATGTGAGTCAGCATGCAAAATTTCAAGTTCTATCAATCCATTTGCTCAGTTTTCAACGATCTGTTTGTAGTTTGTATGTTTTGACAAGTTTTTGTTTCAGCTGCTAGTCGGAGCCCTATTTTGCATAAGTGTAAAAGTTTCCTCAGTAAGTGTCATGACAGAATATTTTTTCTGGGCTATTGTTGGTATAAATGACAAGCTAAGTATCCAGTTTCAAGCTTCTGCCAATCCGTTTGATCGATTTTCAAAAGGGTTCCTTGAGCCATCTGTTTCAGTTATCCATACTTTCAGTGCTATATCAGTTAAAGTAGCCATTTTCATGAGCGCACCATTTGTACCCAGTCAGACTTTTGGTCGAACTGAGAATTCTAAGTTTTGATATGTACTTCAAGGTACCTATGCCTCAGTTTTGAGAGTCTATGGAGGTCGTCTGATATTTTTAAGAAAGGCATCATGTGTTGCCTGAACATTGACTTCATCAGGTCCGCAGTGTCGACAAAGCCAATTGGGCATTTTCAAAAATTAATATCTCTTCACTCAAGACTCGTCTTGAAAAACTATTTGGTAGAGTTCATTCTTGTATATCAGAGTACACGCCTGTCAGATGGCAAGGTCTAGAAATATGTTTTGACCGGCTTGAAAATTACGTCTTCGCGATTAAATGCAAAAAATGCGGTGCAAGTGCCTGAAAGTTGCAAAACTTAGTTTGATGATCTGAAAATGATGTCGATCATTTCTAGATGTGTGTTTGAGGTTCCTAAAGCATTATAAAGGTCAGTTGTTTGAAAATGAAATTTTTTTTAGTCGGACCCACTTTGGGGCCCGACCTGGCTCATGCCCATGCATTAAATTTTATTGTGAAATGTTCTTATTTCATGGCGAGGCATATTAATACCGGCTCGGTCTATTTTTGGCAACTTAGTTCATTAATAGATGATTTTGTTTCATTGTGTGGGCATATAATTGAGAGGCTTTTATGAGCTTTATGGTTTTGAAAATTGGGTTAAAAAATGTCAATACTTCCATAGCAGCCAAGAGAGGAGCAACATCTTTGGCATCACAAACATAGAATGAAGTCCTTGTAGCCTCATAACCATTAATACCATTGACAGAGTAGAGGGGTAGACTTTAAAGCCAGTGTAGACCCAGTCAAAGAGCATGAAAAGCCCATGGACTTGAGAAATGTGCAAGATCGGCTGGAGGCATGGTGGAGGAGGGGCAATCTAGAAACCTCTGTGTGGCTATTGGGAGGCCACATCAAATTCTCAAGCAAATAAAAATTTCAAGCCAATGTAATTAGCAATTTAGTCTCTGTGTGGTGTTTGGCTTTTATGGTGTGAGGTTTTAAACTCCAACAACAAATGCAATTGAGGCATAATGACTATATCCTCCCAGCCTATAGCACGTGACTAGTGTTTGGGAAGTGTATTGAGCTTCCAAGCAATTTCAAATCTGCAAGTGTAAAAACCAGATTCCCCAACTTTTCAAGCTTATCCCTAGAGTTTGGCGTGACAGATAGAGGCCATTTAATTTCCAAGCAAATCTGCATTGGCTGGTGAGGGAAGTGTAGGAAGTTTCAATGCAGATGAAATTGATCTGCTAAACATCCCTATGCGTGGTAAAAAAGGGGCAGCAATTAAAACATGGAGTTAATGAAAAGGGCGTTGAAGTCTTCAACAAATAAAAATCAATGCCATGTCCTCCTTCCCCAGTGTGGTGTAGAACCCAGCCTCCTTTGCCTAGTGTGAAAGGGTGGAAAAGCAAATAAATGTCAAAACCTCTAGTAAATGCGTTGACAGATTTGATTTGCCATTTTCCTCTCTCCCTGTGCAGCATGTGAGGTGTAGACCAATAAGCATCCCCTGCGTAGAGTTGTGGATGAAGGAAGGCATTTAAAAATATGTTGTGGGCAAATGCAAAGCCAAATCCTCCTGCATGATGTCTTGAGGAAGGAAGAAAATCTTTTAAAAACTTAGCAAATTGTCTCCCCACGTGGAAGCCAGTGGAGAGTGGAGAGGGTTAAACCAAATGGAAATTGGCAGCCAACATGGGGTTTTCAAACTTTTAGAAGCTCCCAAGCAAAGGTGTTAGCAGGCATAAAACAGTAGCATCCTCCTTGGCACGTGGTATGGCAAGTTTTTGCAGAAAATGTTTCAAACAAACCTATAACTCCACTCTTCTGCATGGCTATTTGGAGGAATTAAGTTTCAAACAAGTGCAGTTTCTAGGTGTATTGCCAACCCCCTGCACAGAACATGGATGGTGAAGAGGCCGTTAAAATTTCCAAGTACATGCAGTTTCAGGCTAAAAGGAAATATCCCACATTGGTTGGGGAACGAATATTTTTAATATTTATAAGCAAGGCTTTACCCATCCATAGTGTCAAAGCCTTGGAGGCTTTTGACAAAAGGTGCTGATGGGCAGCCAAGAGGACCCTACATGTTGGGGTGCGCTTCTCTAGGCAACCAAGGAGGCCAACAAGTGGTGACAAGTAGACCCCACATAGGTACGGATCCCAAGGTAGGCAAATTTTGTAGCGAATGAGCAGATTAAGAAGTGAACAAGTTGAGGAGATCAGACAGCCCGCACGACAAGTGGCGACAAGTGGACCCCACGCAGGTACGGATCCTGAGGCTGGCAAATTTTGTAGAGAATGAGAAGATTAACAAGTGAGCAAGTTGAGGAGATCAGATGACCCGCGCGACTTCATGAAGGGGAGATGCTCACAAGTTCAGCCCTGCGAAATGGCAAAAAGCTCAAGCGGATCGCGAAGAGTTAATGAGTGAGCAAGTTCGGAAGATCTGACAGCCTGTGCGATTTCGGAGCCCGAAGGTGCACGTTCGTTAGCCATTGCGAAATGGCACAAGATAGGTGGCAAGTCCAGGTGGAAGTCCAACTCACGGGTCCCATCTAGTGGTGATGATGTGGCAATGAGGTGGTGTACGCATGGCAGTCCAGTGGTGCATAGGTGGTAGTGACGAGATAGTCTAGGTGGCTAATTAGTGAGGTGGCACCTAGTGGATCCCATTAGTGAATCAGAGACTACCACGTGGCAGGGCGTCAAGCCAAAAGGGGGTGAAAAATCAAAGTTAAATGATATAGTGCAAACTATATAAAAAATTCAAAAATTTAAATGATGGAGGCATATGAAGGATTTAATTCGCCGAGAGGCTTATTTTTGCCCGAAATGCCAAGTATCATATATCACTGGAAATCTCTCGGGATGAGGAATGTAGTTATGGAGTTAGTTTCAACAAATGTGAGTTTTTTCAAGAGCGGTTTCCACGGGAAAGAAGAAGAAAGTGAACTGAGATTGAAAAAGAGACACTTGGCAATTTCGGTTGCAGACCTAATGTTTTTCCCTCTCCTTATTCTATTTTTCTTCTCATTGTAAGGGTTCCAGAATTTTGGAGGAAGTGCTCCAGTTTTCATGGCTTCCATTTCTGAATTACTTGACCCAAATGTGTAAAATTATATGGATCTTTTCAAGGTATAGAGGTTGCAGTGCAATGTTGTAGATTTGGTTTCTTAGTTGCAGGTCTTACTTGTGTCAGGCATGAGTAAATTTCCCACAATATTGTCTCTGTGCATATATTTCATTGTTATGAATTGAATCCTCAAGGAGGCTATAATTTGTCATCTCAAGGAGATCATATGATTGTTTGTAGGCATTCTTCAGTGAAGAGTTTAACTTCTATAATCAGTCATAAACAATGGAATGTGTCCCAGATCTGATAAATTTTGTGAATGGAATTAAGTAATGCATTAGTATAAGGTGTTAATGCAGGAATATTGTTTAAGGAAAACCAATTTGTAACTATGCATGCACATTTGCAGTTCTGTGTGTGACTTTGTTGCCCAATGAACAAGGCACCGGTCTTGCAGATTTGGGGATAGTTTCAGATTATTTCAAATTAAAGACAAATCTATTTCCCTTTATGTTTAGGGTTTGTGTTCTATCCTTCCAAAGCTTTGTTTCACCCATTATTTGTATAAGATCCAACCAATCTATATGTGTTATCTAATTTGTTGAGCTTGTGGAATGGTTTATCTACTTCATTGATGTTGTCATGGTGAGTAAATGAGTTAATTTCATGCATCAAAAGGGTTTCCCCCCTAGGTCTAGCAGAACCTAAAGTCCAAGAGGATTAATTAGGGTCCTATGTTATGTTGTCCAAGCCCTGATGTGTTTCATAGACTGAAATCGGCCATTTCATAGAAGGATTGTAGGTGTACTTGGGTTAATCACTTTTGGTGAACAACATGTTGCACGTCCATTTAGGTGTTCCTAGCTGCAACAATACAATATGATATTAAAATATAATTTTGTGTCCACCTCATACAATAATAAAATAATACAAGAATGAAACATTATTATGCAAGGTGTACAACACCATTTTCCCAACATTCTCCCACTTGTTGTATGCATTGCATAGGGGCCAAGAATTAATCTGTCACACGAACAAGAGATTGATCGCTCCATGCGCATATACCATAATGGAATCCAAGTTCTCCATCAAGATACCTGCAACAAGAAACAAAGTGACCACCATCTCATACATGAATTCTCCCACCCTCCTTCATGCCACTGTCACTAGACATGAAAAAGGCCATCCAAAGAGAAAGCCACACAACATGTCGCATCAAATGATAAAACCTGCACCAACTGATGTCCAAACACAAACACTAATCCAAAGGTAGTTGTTTACATAGCTGAAATAAAACCCACAACAAGTGCTAACACATCAACTATACATGCCTCCAAGGTATACAATCCAAGTGAATAACATCTCATCAACATATGCAACCTGTAACATGCAAGCACAAGCCCCAAGTGCAATACCTACCACGTATGTACACCAAGGAACTCCCATTGCATAGGTAATGTCAATATTAGAAATGAATCCACTAACAACATATCATATAAGTGTAACCATGTAGTATCAAGAACATCTACATCAATATGAACATCATGTGAACTGATAACCTGCAAGTACCACTCTCACACCATGTCTCCAACATTCTCCCATGTTCTCCAAACCAACAAAAGAAACAAATAAAGGAACCTCTATGCAATCTCCCACATGAAAACACATGAACACAAAACCAATGAACACATAGCTCCAAACAACCTCCAGCCAATGTAATGTGAATCCGAACATCTAGGAAGACAACCAAAACAAAAAGAGAAACACTGCAAATCAAATCCTATAGTATGTCCTTTTACACACACCTTTAAAATGCCAACTATGTCAAGTATGACCTCCTCTATAAAAACCCCAAATAAGAATAACATAACAACACCCAAACCCATTCAGTCTCTTGGACCAAACAAACATATATATCATGCAATCAACATGGATGTAAGCCTCTCATAACCAAAAAGATCAAACTAATATCCATTCCCAATACCAAGGGAATGTTCCCAATAAACCATCTCCAAAACTTTATAATCAATGAATGCCATCATAATAATAACTCAAATGCATGAGGAGATAACCAAATCCAAGCATCTCTCAAACTAAATCCTCCAGGACTAACCATCTATCCATAGCTCAAGATCCATATCTATGATTGATAAGCATAAACAAAATGCACTTGAAAGGAACAATGGGAAATACCTCTCAAGTAGTAAACCATCAAGTAGACCAAGAGTGGGAATGATAATGTTCATCAAGCTATCACATCATCATGACTCACACTAAGAACAATCTCCTCTCAAGTCTATACCAGGTGAATACTCCTCAGACTTCCTATTAAAACCATCAACCATCTCAACACATGTCTCTAATCACAGGAGAATATCAATATCACCTATGTCTCCATGTATCCATGAGTACCTATAACCAATCAATCCATGCCAACTCCAAATGCAACATAGCATTATCACAAAATAATCAAGCAAATGATCATGTACCCAATACAAAGAGAACCACCAAGATCAATGTCAAATCTCTGATTGTAGAATCAGGAACATAAATATGACAACATGATCTAACCATCTCCTCCAAAGATTTAACATGCTCCATATGAACATATCAAATAACCATATCATGCCAAAACTCTAAATGTGTATCAAGAGTGCACCATGACATAATATAAACCATCCTATTAGGAAAGGATAACATGTCAAATGAAAGCATAAAATCACACCTCAACCAAGGACTCCTTGAGCCCTCAAGATGTCAACATCCTCAAATCTCATGAAGATCACTATCTCCTAGAAGTGTACCTGCAAATGTGAAAGACCCTTCTACAACAACAGGATCTAAGGCATCCTCCAAACATCTACACACTAAGAAGATCATCAACCATCCAATGGTGAATACACATCACTGCTACAAGATCGTACGAGACCATGATACCAAGCTCTCCATAACATCATGATAACCATCTCCTAAATAAAGATCATCCAGGTCTACACACATACAACTGAAATATCAATAACATCAATTAAACCAAGAAGATACAAAACCACAATCAAACAATCAGGAACCAATCCTATACAACCACATCATCATTGTCAAAATCTCCCACTAAAAAGTGTAATCAAGCTATCCATGGCATCTAATGAATACTAAGACGAGTGGGTGAATTAGTATACCAAAAAACATTGAACTCAAACTTCTAAACAATTTAGTAGATAACCGGTATAACAGATTCACTAATAAACCGGTTAAGATAAATGCAAACCAAATAGAAAACAAATCATTCACCCACAAAAGCACAATCACCATAACACAAGATGTTTTGACGTGGAAACCCAAATGGGAAAAACCACGATGAGCAGAAACTCACAAGTAACTATCTGCAGAATAGAAACCAGACCAGTTAAGGTCATACAATGTTCTTTACCAGAATAGATCCTGTTAGGAGATAAGTCCTATTAAAGACTACCTTGTGAGAGGATTTCAGATTCACAGTTGTGAACCACCTTGTTAGAGGATTTACAAAGGATTTGATAGGCCTACCCAGTTATGGGTTTCAGACTTGTCGAAGATATGAGTAATCAACAAGTGAGTGATCTAGATACTAGCACAGTATGCTTGGTTAGATCCTTGATAGCTCACTGTTAATGCATTTCAGCATTACTTCAGTCTTCAATATCTCCACACTCTTACTCTTCACACAGACCTAATCTTCTCTTCTGTGATCGCACATACAAACCCTCATCATCTAAAACCCTAGACATGATGTCCTTATAAAGGAGTCCGATTTCATGTTGGTCCAATAGGATTAAATTACAAGTTCCTAGGTTTAGTGCATCTAGACACATTTGGTAACATAGCACAAAATCACCGCCAAAGTGTCGGTGGATGATAACTAATCATAGAAATACTGGTTGGTAACTCATCACGGAGTAATATCGGTTCATACAATTTACCGATTACCGGTTGTCAAAAATGAAGACTGGAAAAATGTTAACTACTGCTTTGTTCCTTCGTACTGCTTGAGATCCTCGAACCGCTTGAGGTCTTCAGTTAGTTTGTGACCAGTAAACATCTTCTATAAAACACCGATAGTATAAAGACTATAATACATAATACTGGTTGGAACAAATATCAGTTGAGCATAACTCATACATCAAGAAAGTGTACACAAAGCAAGTGTGTGTCCATTAATGACAATCACAACATCATAAAAAAGCCAGCAATCTCCCCCTTTGGCATTGATGGCAACACTTATGAAAATTTTGACATTTAAGTGTTTTTACAACAAAAATATGCCATAATCAAAATTACTCCCCCTAAGCATATACACTATCCCTTTTGTAGAAAATACAATGTATACTACTCACTTAAAGAGGTAACATGAAAGTATACATGAAATGGTAACATTCACCAAAATTTTAAATACTACTCCCCCTTTGCCAACAATGACAAAGTACTGCAAAATAACCCCTGTTTCTCATTATCATTAAAATTGAGTAAGTGTTTATGACAATAAGGAATGAAACTTGTCAAAAATAGATTTAAAATCCTGCAAAAAAGTCTTCATGGCTAATGACCATGACTCAAGTAATGAGGTAGCAACCTCACTTTCCGTCTACATCTGAGATACATGTTCTTCCATGGCATCAATAGTACTCATCTCTTGAGTTACCGTTAGGGATTCCAGATTGAGAAAGCACTTTTGAAGAATTTGCAGTCTGGGTAATAAGACTAGTTGAAGCTCCTACAAATCTCTTGATCGGATGCTGATCTCCACTTCTATCTTGGCGGATTGAAGTTGACAACGATGAACTATTTTCCCACATGTAGTAAAGGAATCATATGGCATCTTGAAGTTGCTTATGTATGCCTTCAAATCTGATTGGAGTTTATCTTTTTGTGTGAGCACATCATCGCAAAATAGATGGGTTGGCTGATTTTGCTCAACAGGAGTTTGCCCTCATCCATAGCAACACTTATGTCCTTCTATTGTTTCTGAAATTGAGACCAGAGCTCATTCAGTTTCTTGACTAAGGTAGTGTTGAGTGCCTTTTCATGTTTCTTCTTTGCATTTGCTTCAGCAACATCTTCCAGGCATTGAACCTGGTCCTCTACAACTGTACATAGAAGTTTCAGCTTTGATAGAGAGGAATCGGTACTGGGGAAGTTAGTACCGAGAATCAAACTGGTAAGAGTGTCAACCATAGTTTGAATAACATCTTGCTCCTTATTCCTCCTCAATTCTTCCAATCATTCCTGTGCAAGCTTTATGCTTTGAAGCAGCTCCGATTCATCTGCAGATTGGAGATCAATAGAACTGGCGATGTCAACCAGTTTGACTTGACCGTTGGTTGCCTTGGGATTCTCCACTTGATTGGCTATTTCTGCTTCCTTCTCCTCTGCTGCTCTTTTCTTTTCTTCTTCTTTCCTCTTCTCCTCTTCTTTCTAGGTGAACTCACAAAGTTGGTTCCCACTTTTTGGTACGTCCTGATTTTTGTTGAAATCATACATTTTTTAAAAAATATAATGATTTAAGCTTTAAGAGGTCCCATTTGAAGTAACTAATTGAAGAGAGTTAAATCAAAGGCTCTTAGATCAATATTTCTTGGATAGAACCTCTCTACTTCTAAATCATACTTGCAATGGAGTCTCCTTTGCATCTATCAAATGCTGATAAAAAACCAATATTACATTAGCTTTTGGGGGGTCAACTAAATTCATTTAAAAGTTTTTTTTTTTTAAGTATTTAGTCCTTATTATAAGATTTCCAAATAGTATAAATTTTAATATATTTAATTTCATTAATATATTTTTATTTTATTTCTTATGAATGTAGGTTTTTCACTGAACATGAACTTCTTTGTTCAATGCATTGGGAAAAATAGTAAACTAATTCAAAAAAATTCTGAAAAATATCTATGCACTAGGTATTGGTGTTTTCTTTCTAACAAAAAAACAAAATTGAATTTTGATATATATAGAACAAGTTATGTGTTCAAACGTACACCTATATCCAAATTATAATTAGTCGAACTTCAAAACTTAATAAAATAAAAAATATTCAACATATCACTATCAAACCAAGTGCATGCCCTGAGTATTGATGTTACAAACCAAAATTCAAAAGAATTAAGTTTTTATCATTTATAGAAAAAAATTATGCGTTTCGGGATACACATCACTCTTAAAAAATGTTGTTTGTTGTAAACAACTACTTTTTGAGGGAGATGGAAAAATCAATAAAATTTTATTCAAACAAATTTGCAAAAAATATATTTAGAATCTAGAAACAAGATGTTAAAAATCACTAGTTTATATCATCTTCAAATTCTTAATGGTTTAAAAGTTATAGGTGTCAGAAAGTGAAGGTTTTTTTCAAAATATTCATCTAAGTGTCAAAGCTGGTTAAAAAGTGGGAACCAGTATTGTGAGTTCACCCTTCCTCTTCTCCTCTTCTTGTTTCCTCTTGTCTTCCACTTTCTTTTTCTCCTCCTCTTTCTTTTTCTCTTCCTTTTTCTCCGCTTTCTCCTAACAGCCTTTTCCTTGTCCAATTTTTCCTTTTCTGCTTTTTCCTTGTCCTGTTTCTCTTTCTCTATTTTTTCCTTATCAGCCTTTTCCTTCTCTACGTCTGGAGTGACATCTTCAACATCAATAGTGTCCACCTGTTCTATAACTCTTTCCCCTTCACCATCAAATACCTCATCCGGTTTGGCTGAGGATAGGTCAAGTTCTTGTTCGGCCTTCTTGTTGGCCTCAGACACTTGATGTAACTGGATAGTAGCTTTGGCATGTAGATGAGTGTCCTTCTCCACTTCAGAGGTTCTGTCTTCTAGCAGCTCAAGTCTTCTTCTTCTCATGAAGAAGAGACCTTTATTCTTGTCCATTATCTCAAACAATTCAGAATTGGAGGCATCGGGAAAGTACTGAGCAAAGACTTTCTCCCTTATTTCCTGTTCTTTCTCAATGGCAATGCGCCATTTATTGTCCAAAGAATTGTATAAGGAATCAGGTGTCACCTATCTAATTTTAGATGGCGATCGGTCATTAACACATAGATATTTTATCATTTCCTACTCTACTTCTTCCTTCTCATTATCAGAAAAATCATCAAAATATTATTTTAAGTCATCAAGCACCTTTCTCTTAATATTCTTTAAAGTCCTTTGACAATGTGTCAGAGGCTTATAAGAAGAGATGTCTATATTTACCGGTGCTGACAATGCAAGTGCATTACTAGTAGATTTAGCCTTCTTGCTTGATTGTCCGGTTTTCTTAGGATGCACTTCTGGTTCGGTATCCTCTAACTCCAGTGAGTTGTTTTTGGTGCTTCCTCTCAATACTTTAGCGGGTGCAACTTCCGGTTTCTTCTTGGCAGGTGACCACTTGGTCACTTTTGGGTTGGTTGAGGTAACCAATATCGATACCGATGGCACTGCCTTTCCCTTTTTCACTGTAGGATCTTCAACCGGTGTTACCCTTTCTAAGTAGGTTTCAGTTCACTTTTTCTTTACATCTAAAGGTGAGGCAATCAGGGTAGAGGCATACCCATCCAACATGTCATACATTACTTCATACCCCATAGGTTCTACTGCTTCCTTTCTTGGCTCTACCGCTTCCATTATGCATTCATCTACCTTTATGATAAACCAGATGTCATCTTCATATTTCTTTACAATATCTCCAGAAATCCTCATCCTTTGGCTCATTTTCTGCCTTAATTCATCAAAATATTTATTCAAGACCTCAAGATATCCGGTTCCTACCGCTTGGAGACTTTCCCTAATTTTATTAGTGACCAGTTGGTCAGCAGACCATTGAATATCACCTACTCTAGGAAAATAGCCTTGAAAGTAAGAAAATAGACCGACCAAAAGTTGTCCAAACCTGAACCTTAAAGCATTATCCTGTTTAATGGACTTCAGGTTTAATAGCAATTGTTTCTGCAAACATGTACATAAGTCAAAAGAGGCATCTTCCTGAATCATTTTGTAGGTGGCATTCATTGCAGTAGCGGGGACAAATTTTATTCTACTGGCATAAAACACTCGGTAGCTGATCACCATGCAAGCATACTTAACCAAGTCATCTTTGATGGGGTTGATAGTCATTCCCCATTGGTCGCTCAGAGAACTGGTGAGCTTAGTCATTTTAGTCTTGATGACCTTCCTTAAAGCTGGCACCTCACCAATGTTACAAAAACTGGTGACAACATGAATTGCTTCTGGTGTGATATCATGCATTCACTCGAGGTACATTTTATCACCATGTACTCTACTCAAGATGATGCGGATGTGATCTTCTGTGAACTCTTCAAGAAAATAAACTGCATTGTGTAGTTTCTTCCTCTCTAGGATTCTATATTCTGGTTTGATTTTCTTGTCATCCCCACAGAATAGACCTAGCTAAGAATGGATCACTAGGGATCCTAGGTCTTCCAATTTGCAATCAATATAAGCTAAAATATCTTCCTCAACTATGACTCTAGTGGGTATCTAGGATAAGGCATTGTATTTCATCTTCTTTTGAATAAAATTCACTGAGTCTACAGGTGCACTAGGATTGGAGTGCGATGCAGAAGCCATGATTAAATGATAGACAGAAATTTTGAGAAATACCTTCACACTTTGGAATTTAGGGTTTTGCAATGTCGCTCACAACATACCACTTCAGTTGTTGGATTACCGTTTTGATGTTCTTCACCTGATTGATTGAAAATGTCTCTGGATTCTTTTGCAAGATTTTGAATTCACTTTGAATCGCTTGATGAATTGCTCTTTATCGCTCTACACTTGAAAATTCTTCGCTCGAAAATAGATAAGTGAAAATGGCATCAAAAATCCCTTTTAAATGGTCTTTCACCTACCATAATAAATGCTCCATCGCTAGGGTACAAACCCTAATTTTTCCTTTTACCGCTTCGAAATCTTCTACCGAATGACAGGTAACGTATACCGGTTAAGGTATTTACCGATATAAACCAAGGGTTCAAATATTTCACCGATATACTCCCCCTAAGCTTTTATGAAGCTTAGTTTGCTGGTTCAGAGACTTCCACACTAGGTGGAGAAACCGGTTCATCTTCTGACACTTCTTCAGGTTTCTTTTTCCAAGTTTTATTCATTCTTGCTTGAATGGTTTTAACATCAATCTTCCCTTCTGGAGTGATTGGTATATCATCTAATAGGTTCTTTCTCATTCTACAGGTTCTAGTAGTGTGTCCCGGTTTGTTGCAATGATAGCATACCATTCCAAGTGTTCTCCATGGTCCATTGTTCATTCTACCATTCTTACTTCTCATGTTGCAGTAGTGTGACCGCTACCATGACAGATCAAACATGTTGCTCTCCAACCAGTTGTCGCTTGATAGCCACCACCACCTGACTGATGGTCATAGGCATTATATCGGTTTGGATTTTGATTCACAATGGGTTCCGAGATAACTCCTTCAGTCCTTGGAGGGTATCTCCCAGTGTTGTGCAAAATAGACTTGCATTCAAATGCTCTATGCCCAAACTTGTTGCATGCATAACAGTTTTCATTGAATCTATTGGATCTAGGCTTATTGTTTAGAAAATAAGGAAAATTATTGTAGGCCTTATTTCTACACACATTAGCAGTATGTCCTTCCTTGAGACAATTAAAGCAAATAGGTTTAAACTTTTGCTTACCTTTATCCTTTGATGTTGGTTGCTTCTTTTATGCTACATATTTTGTTCCAGAGGTCTCGCCTTCCTCATAACTGGAGAAACCAATTCTAGTGGTATTCTTTACCGGTTTTGTTGATTCAAGCTTTTGCTCTAGCTTAGCAATACTCTGACTGAATTTGGCAAGTATCTCCTTTGACTCAGTGAGTTCTTTGGAAATAGTAGCATTGGATTCCTTCAAGGTTGCATTCTCAGAAATAGCCATGTTTAGTTCACCTTGCATTTCTTCTTTTTCCACTTTACTCTCTTGGAAATGACCGGTAAGGGCACTGATTTCTTGCTTTAGCTTAGAGATCTCATGATCTTTGTCTTTTACCAGATCTTCAGCTTTCCTTCGGTTCTCAAGCTCTTGACACATTTTGATAGTCAGTCCTTCTAGTTCCCTTCTCAGGTTGGCATTAGATTCATTCATTTTTTCAACTTCTTCAACTAGGGCATCCATGTCTACTTCATCAGAAGAACCATTTTCAGTAAGCTCCATTAGTTTCACAACATGCTCTCTTCTTTTTGCCAGAGAGGCTTTATACTTGACTTTGAGTTCATCATATGCTCTCTCAGTCTGAGTGAGATAATGAGTAAGTTCCCTCATAGTGTATTCCCCCATATCTCCTTCCAAGTGGTTAGAATTATAGAAAGGTTGGCTCTGATACCAATTGATGAATACTAAGAGGGGGGGGTGAATTAGTATACCAAAAAACACTAAACTCAAACTTCTAAACATTTTAGCGGATAACTAGTATAACAGATTCACTAATAAACCAGTTAAGATAAATGCAAACCAAATAGCAAACAAAGCGTTCACCCACAAAAGCACAATCACCATAACACAAGATGTTTTGATGTGGAAACCCAAATGGGAAAAACCATGGTGAGCAGAAACTTACAAGTAACTATCTGCAGAATAGAAACTAGACCAATTAAGGTTAGACCGGTTAAGGTTATACAATGTTCTTCACTAGAACAGATCCTGTTAGGACTCTAGATCTCAGTTAGGAGATAAGTCCTGTTAAAGACTACCTTGTGAGAAGATTTCAGATTCATAGTTGTGAACCACCTTGTTAGAGGATTTACAAAGGCTTTGCTAGGCCTACCCGGTTAAGGGTTTTAGACTTGTCAAAGATGTGAGTAATCAACAAGTGAGTGATCTAGATACTAGCACAGTATGCTTGGTTAGATCCTTGATAGCTCACTGTTAATGCATTTCAACATTACTTCAGTCTTCAATATCTCCACACTCTTACTCTTCACACAGACCTAATATTCTCTTCTGTGATCGCACATACAAACCCTCATCATCTAAAACCCTAGACATGATGTCCTTATAAAGGAGTCTGATTTCATGTCGGTCCAATAAGATTAAATTACAAGTTCCTAGGTTCAGTGCATCTAGACACATTTGGTAACACAACACAAAATCACCACCAAAGTGTCGATGGATGATAACTCATCACGAAGTAATACCGGTTCATATAATTTACCGATTACCTGTTGTTAAAAATGAAGACTGGAAAAATATTAACTACCACTTTTTTCCTTCGTACCGCTTGAGATCCTCGAACTGCTTGAGGTCTTCATACCGCTTGAGGTCTTCAGTCAGTTTGTGACCGGTAAGCATCTTCTGCAAAACATCGATAGTCTAAAGACTATAATACATAATACCGATTGGAACAAATGTCAGTTGAGCATAACTCATACATCAAGAAAGTGTACACAAAGCAAGTGTGTGTCCGTCAATGACAATCACAACATCATCAAAATGCCAACAACATCATGATAAAACATCCTCTAACATGAGATTCAATCAAATCCATCTAACAATCAAAGAAATCAAAGTGCACATCATGAGCTCCCAAAAGTCAAAGTAACCATGATCCTCAACAAGAAGATACACCGCCATAACAAATTGGGAATCCAAATCAAATTATTACCAATCAAAGCACCTACAAATCCAATCATGTCATGCCAAGGCCCCTGAACACAAGGAACAACCATGGCATCATGGTCAACTCCACAAAACAAGCATCTAACTCCCAATGTATCCAACCTGTCAGTATCACATAACACCATAGGTCCTCCACCATGACTCTACCTGGTAACAACATCTCTCCTCCTCAACATGATAATAAATTAGCGAAGCAATGACTAAGACAAGCTACCAAATATTAATATGCATAAACAATGAAAGATCTATGGGCATAGACAACCGATATCCAATTCATAGGTGCAATCCTATAAGTAAAGACAACTCACAAAACTGCACAACTTGTAGACCAACCAATGAAACATACATACCCAAACCAAACTGATATCCATGTCATCATAAGAGCAATATGAGATACAACACTGAGTATACAATGACATCAAATCCAAATCTCCAATATGTAACATGTCATAAACTCATAATATCACCATAGTCAAGAGAATCAATAAACAACTCAGATAAATTTATCAACATATAAATCATCTCAAGCTTGATCCAAACCTAAACCAAAGTGTAGTTCTCTCCAAGAGCTTTCCATCGACTATTCAAAGTCTAAAATCACTCTGTATGCTCAGGTTATGACTTCTCAAAGTCAAAAAGGTAACTCAGACTTCCAATTGACATCTCGCTGCCCAAACAACAAAATCTAGAAAAGTTGATCATATCACAATGAAGTACACTAAACCACCTTTCCAATGACTATAATAAGTCAAAAAACCAACATCATATTCCTGAGTTATGCTTTGTAGAAGAAAACAACCAATTAGGCTAAAAATGCAAGCCTGGACTCCAAAAATATATCCAATATGCCATAAAATGAATTTTACAATTTTCCACTGGACACCATAAATAATTTTCAATTTTTTTTAATGACATTGGGTCAGCAAACCCATACATCAAAACTGGCATATAATAAAAATGCATGGCATAATTCAAAAAATATTTGGCAGTATTATAATTTATGAAGTTTTTATTTAAAAAACTTCACAAAAACAAATTTTAATTTTTAATTTAAAAGTCAGATTTTTTGAAGTTTTATTGTTTATTTTATTTTTTATTAACACCACCATGTATTATCAGCAATGCAACATCACAATACAACTATGGAAAGCCTTTGAAATGAGCCATTCAACAAGCACTCCATGTGATCAAGCATGAATCCACACATTCCATCCCATGCCATGCTTCCTCCTTCACAAATGTTAACCTGGCTAACCCAAACAACTACCCTTGTGGTGCTTTTATAGACATAAGCTCCCACAAAACCACAAAGTGGTATTACATCAAAACCATGTGCCAATAAAATATAATATTTTTCCTACCTACCCTTGACCCACATTTACATTCATCACAATTACATTCCCCGATATTAAATAAATATAATATAATAATACCAATGTGTCAATACAACTCATCAAGTGGTTGCAAGAATATTCCAAAGAAATCTCTACATGTTGCATGTCCATCTAGGTGCTCCTAGGTGCAACAATACAATATGATATTAAAATATAATTCCATGTCCACCTCACACATTAATAATATAATACAACAATGAAACATTATTATGCAAGGTGTACAACTCCATTTTCCTAACAAATACATTCTCATTACTTGTCTTATAATCAATTGTGAGTCACCATAGATATGTAAATGTTGAATATTCATAGATAAAGCCGCTTTAAGATCAGCAATAAGGGTTTCATACTCAACGATGTTGCTAGTATAAAGAAAGTTTAGATGATACTTTAAAAGGATAGATTTCTCGAAAGGAGATATTGAAATATTAGCTCCCGAACCCATTTGACACTTAGACCCATCAAAGTACAATTCCCAAGTTTTGTCAACATCAATAGGAAGAACAAATTCATCTGGAAAATATTCTTGATTCGGTAATGTGAGAGGTGAAGGTACGTCAACTAAATGGTCAGTAAATGCTTGTCCTTTAATTTCCTTTTGAGAGACAAATTTAAAGTCAAATTCTATCAACATCATAACCCATTTCGCTAGACGTCCTGAGAGATTGGTTTTAGAAAAGAGATTCTTTAAAGGATCAAACTTGATAATAACATGAATCTGAACATTCAAAAGGTAGTGTCTCAACTTCTGAGTTGCAAAAACACAAGCGAGACATTGTCTTTCTATCACAGTTTATCGAACCTCATTATCAAGTAAAGTACAACTTATATGATAGACCAGGCATTATTTGCCATCACTACTATGTTGTGCCAATAGAGCTGCGAGGTCATGAGAAGAAGCAGTGGTGTATAGAAGAAAAGGTTGAGTAGGAATAGTGAGTTTTAGGATAGGAGGGTTAGCTAAATAGGTTTTTAAATCCTCAAATGTTTGTTGACAATCCTCATTCCATTAAAAGGTGATGTTTTTCATAAGAAATTGAGTAAAGGGGAAAGTTCAATCAATAAGTTGTGAAACAAACCTACGAATAGCTTAAATTTTTCCTCGCAAATTTCTCAATTGAGAGATGTTTCAAAGAGGTGGCATGTCCACTATAACATCTATTTTCTTTGTATCCACTTCAATACCACGATGTCAAACTATGAAGCCTAATAGTTTTCCACTATCCACACCAAAAACACCTTTTTGGGGGTTCAAGTACATGTTGTATTTACAAATTCTTTCAAAGACTTGACGAAGAATCTTAACATGGTCTTGACGAAGTATAGACTTATCAAAGATGTCATCAATGTAATCTTTTAAGATTTTATGCATGTAGACATGAAAGATGAGAGTCATAGCACGTTGATAGGTAGCACCAACAATTTTCAACCCAAAAGGCATCATAACCCAACAAAACATACCCCAAGGAGTAGTAAAAGTAGTTTTGAATTGATCTTAAGGATTTATGAAGATTTGATTGTATCTAGAAAAACCATTTATAAAGGATAACAAAGAATGACCAGCAATAGAATCTACTATCATATTGATGTTTGGAAGCAAAAAATTATCCTTCAAAGAAGCCTTATTGAGATCTTGGAAGTCAGTGAACATCCTAATTTTTTGTTATCAGGTTTAGCAATGGAAACAATGTTCAAAATCCAAGGGCAATAATCAATAGGGCGAATAAAGCCTGCATCTAAGAGCTTTTCAGTTTCATCTTTGACAAGCAAATCTATTTTGGGATTCATTTTTCTAATTTTTTGCTTCACAAGTTTAGCATCCAGAATTAGGACAATGTTATGAGTGACAATTTTAGGATCAATGCTAGGCATGTCAAAATAGATCCAAGCAAAGATCTCAAGAAATTCATGTAGTAATTCAGAATATTTTTTTTGTTCTTCATCAACTAGACATTTCCCAATCTTATAAATCTTCTCTTCATTACAAGGTTTCATCTCGACATCAACAATATCACTTATAAGAAGGTTACTTTGTTGGGGAACATCCATTGGTTAAGGAAATTCCTTTATCATCTCATCCTTATCTTTAGTTAATTCAGCATATTTCCCAGAGTATGCTTCTGCATTCAAACAATAGCGAAATCCATGATTATGATGATATTGAGGAAGACTATCATAGGCTCCTGGGAACTCAGATAAGGAATCATCAGTAGAGTAGACATCGAAGGAAGGTGGATAAGAATCAACATCAATGTATTCGAGATGTTTTAATGAAATTGAATTAGAAGAAGAGAGAATGACATTGACATTAAGGGATGGTTTCTTAGAGGCTTTGATGGGTTTAAAGGGATTATATCCAAGTCCAAAAGATGTCTCACGAGCGTTGTTTTCTAAAGGAAGTTTTTTCCCTTGTTCTTGAGCACCAAAACCATTGCCATTATATCCACTCTTAGCTAAGATGTAAAAATCGGGACCATAAAGAGCAGCCATTTCTGTAAGGGAAGGCGAGGCGTCGTATGTTTGAATGTCATAATCAATTGAAGTAGAAGTGGCTGGAGGTGTAGATTTTGAAGTAGCCACAAATTTGTTACTTAATTGCTTAGACAGAGTGGGTTACTTTTCAAGTTCATCCATATCTTTCTCCTTTTCAACCTTAGGTTCTCTTGGAGGGACTTTATATTCTCCTACAAAGGTAGGGGTAAAGTCTAAGGACCCCCAATCATCACCTAAGAGGACCCCCTCAAGAGAAGATGGTGATTCAGTTTGAGAAATATTTTTCAGGAGTATTGCAATCACTAGGAGTACTTGAAGAAGTAGGAATATTTAAAGAAGATTTAGAAGATGAGTTTTGCAAACAAGCTTGTAAATTGGTATCGGAAAAGAAAGTATACATCTTATTATTTTAAATGAACTTAACTTGCCTATGCAAAGTAGAAGGAACAACTTGCATACTATGAATCCATGGTCGTCCTAGCAGAAGATTGTAGGTAAAATTATCGAGTGTGACATGAATAGGTGTGGGTAAAATAATAGGTCCTACCTTAATAGGTAAGGTTATAATACCTAATAAAGACCTAGCGACATTATCAAAGCCACAAATAGTAAGAGAATCGGGTTTAATAAGACATGCATCCACCTCAATTTTATGTAATAGACTAGCACTACAAACATTAAAGTTGAAGCCATTGTCGACAAGGGTTTGTCTTATAACATTACCATTAATAAGAATAACAATCATAAGAGGATCATATTGGTGCTAAACCTCATGAGAGGGTAACTCATCTTGTGTGAATGTAATTTGAACTTTAGATGTTGTCATGGAGTCAATCAAAGAAGCCATAATATTAGGCTTCATTGCAGGTGGGACATATAAGGTCTTTAAAGCATCTTGTAACATTCCATTATGCATGAATAAAGTTTGAATTATATCCCAAAGAGATATCTTGGTAGGAATAGCTTTGAGTTGATCAATAAGGTCATACTCCTTACTAAGAGTTTGTGAAATACAAGGAGCTTGTGGAAGAAAGGCTGAGAAGTAGTAAGTGAGGATGGTGTAAGGACTTAAAAAAAAATGTCCAATTTTGAAGAACCAAGCTCAAAATTTTGTAGATTGCATTCAGAATCGCCTTTCAGAGCAAGCTTGAGTAGCTCATTGTGTGAGCCTGTATTTTTGCACCAGAGGATTGTCATGCAAAATACCTTTGGGGGATTGTTATACGCCTTGTATAGATTCCATGTGCCTATTTTCAGCTTCCTTGGATCATATTTGATGTGTTTGTGAAGTTTCCTTTGGAGGTCCAGAAGTTAAGGTTGTTGTTTGCATATGTTTGCATTTTTCTAAGTAACCATCCTTGAGGCAGTATAATTTTGCACCAGTTGATTGTCAAGCCAAAAAAAAAGTTTCTCATGTTTCCTTGCTATTTTTTGAAGCCCCATGCAAAGTGGCTAAGTCTTATCAATCCATTTGACAAGTTTTCAAAGCTAAATCCATTTGCAAAAAATTCAGTTCTGCAACTGAACATTGTCAAACAGCAGTCAAGAGCCCACTTTGTAAATTTGTATTTCTCACTCAGTTGACCCGTGTTTGAAAGAGGTTATAGCCCATGATTCTCTGTAACATTTTCTACCAGATCCCAAGTTTGTATCCCCCCAGCTCATTATTTGACCACTTTTTGAAGCCCCTTCCAAATGAACATTTTTTCAGGGTTTCAACATCAGCATTTTTCAGATTTTCAAAGGAGCCAACTTTTAGGGTGAATACTTTGAACATGTGCCCTAATCAAGGAAAACCCTCTTGCACACGTTTCCAAGGTATGTTCATCTACCAATGTGGCAAGTTGCGGCTCATGAGGCGATGATTGATATTTTTTCAAACCAGGGTTTGAGGGTTACTCAGGTTGATCCAAAAGGTTCAGATTCACAAAAAGCCTGAGCAAGAAACGTTGCAAGTTAATAAATTTCACCTCAAATGTCAAATTTATGATTTTTTAGATGCCTTGGATTCTTCATATCATAGTCTATCAGTGTGCCAACTCCTAGGGTTTGATCAGGTTTTTGGGTCAGTTTTTAAAGCCTATTCTGGAGGCTACTCAGGTGTTTTCGGTAGAAGTACAAAGTTGCAAAATATCAATTTTAATAATTTCCCAATTAAATTATCTCATCCATAATGCCTCCAATCAATGTGTCTAAGCATTCCCCTAGGTTCGGCTGTCCAGAAACGAAAAAAAAATTATCTGGGCCCACTTTGGGGCCCAACTAAAGTTGTGACCCAGCGAGGTCAGTTGAAGCCCGCCAACATAAATAAATATTGTTTAAATCACTTTGATTTAAATAATATTGTACTTGGAAAATCATTGTGAAGGAACTAGGTCAAAGATATTTTAAATGATTCATGGGAGAAATAAAGTAAAAATAATATATTTTAAATCATTTTAATACTGACCTACACATTTGCAAGTATTCGTATCTCAAGGGGAGTACATTTGAAAAAAAAAATGTAATTTTCCAAGAAAGAAAAGGATTTCAAAATGTGAAACCAAAGTCATGCAGGTGCATTTTTTTCTCTTCCGACTAATGTTTGAGGATGAGCGGGAAAGTGAAAATCAAAGTTATTTAGAAGAGGTTAATAACCATTTTAAAGTTTAATCTTGTTTATTTTGTTGGTGGGCCCGCAAAGGTAAAACCCATACACATAGGAGGAGGAAGTTTTGTGAAAATATCCATCCCGAAAGCTTCTTGGCAGTAATTGTATGAACATGCGAGCTAGCGGGGCTGGGAGGAATTGCTTCCCCACCACCCCACAGCTTAGAAACTGGCACAAAAGGCAGCGTGCAAGGAGAAAAGAAGGGGATGGAGGGTGCGCTTCTCCACCACCCCGCAGAGGTCTCAATATGCCCAAATATGTTGTGCGAGGGGAATGAGGAAGAGTCAGCATCTGAGGAATAAGTATCCTGCTATCCCGCGAGTGGTTAAACACCAAAATAAAAGTGTTGCAGGAAAGAAATCAGGGAAAACAAAAATGTGAATGCAGGGAAGATTATTAGAGTTCTTGGTGTCAAGAACATCTTCCTGATTCTTTCATGGATTAAAGGTTAATGTACAAAATCTCAATCCTCAGTATGTAGAGTATTATTTGTAGCTCAACATGGAGGGTCCCCCATAACTGGTTTGTTATGCTTGAATCCTAATAAGCCAATCTTTGTTGGTGTTATTCACAAAGCGATTGCAAGTCTGCGGCAAATGGTCAGTAAAAAACCAAAAATAAAATATATGATGGTGTTATTGAAGATATTTTCAAGAAAAATGGAGCGTACAAAGGCATGAAGAAGCTCTAGGTCAAATGCATTGGATAGGTGTTTCATGCATTTTCTCGGCACTTTCCTTGCCAATGCCAAAATGAGACTTGAAGCAATAATTACAAGCAAGTAAAGGAGCAAGTCATAGAGTAAATTTCGTAGCAAAAGAAAACCTTACAATAACATTGTTGATGGATTATGTGAGATAGAAACAAGCTACAAGAGTGGATCCCAGTGATCAATATCGTTAAATGGGCTCGAAGAAAAGGATTTTTTACAGAGATTGTATTTGAAAACGTCTTGTTGTTCATGATGGAATTTGTTGAAGGGGTGTGAGAGATATTTGTTAATGTGCTCCAAGGAATCATGGTTTCATGATTACATCAATGACAATCTGCTATGCAATGCCAAGATAGACATGTATGTGAAGTGTGGATGCAACACTTAATGGCTGTGGAATTTTGTATGCACACCATCGAAGCATGCAGAGTGGAGGATTTTGCCAAATCCATGGCCGCTCTAGTGGATATAGGTGCAAAAACAGGTGAAATAAAAATGCAGCCCAAGGTTATGACCAGTAGATATCGCTAGTGTTGAGGAGTGAAGTGAGAGGTGGATCATTGCAGTTGTTGAAGGAATCCAAATGAGAGAATGCAGTGTGACAAAGTCATCTTCTCAATGCCCAGAGGTGAAATTTATGCACACGGTGATTAAAACCCAATCTTTTCATCGATGCTATGATGTGTTTTGTCTCCAATCCAATGTAGCAGCCCATGCATGTAATGTAGGATTTTGTTGTAATAAAATATCTGAGGAGTGTAAGTATTGATTCATGTCTACAAAGGAGTGCAAAGGGAAGGTCAACAAATCCATTTTGAGCCCTAAACGAATGAGTGAAAGGCTTTGAAATCTTTCGAGTTATGCAATGTATTTGAGGGGTTGCGTTTGGAATTTTTAGTGTTGATTGGTATTGAGGTGTGAGAAGATGTTGAAGCATCAAGATGGAGTTCAAGGGAGATCTAAAAACAAAATTTGTGATCATAACTAGAAATAATAAAGAAGGGAAAAGGTCTTTGTGTCTATCAATGCAAAATATAATGATGATTTGGTAAAATATTTTGGGGATTGATATGGACAAGAGGGAGATAAAGTAATGTTTCTACTGGTGGATGCATGGGTGGAGGAGAAATCATGGGAAAAATGCAGATGGTGTTTTCTTCTGCTAAATGGAGTGTTTTTTGTTGGTGAACTATGGACAGGGTATTTGTTAAAATTTTAGTATCCTTTATTGTTTGCATATTAGAGTATTTATTCCATATGGAGGTGAGATTTAGTTTGAAACCCTAAAAATAAAAAGATGGGTAACTCTCAGAGACTCGGGTTAAAAAAATATATATTATAAAGGGTGGAATCACATTCACCCGAGTAAGAGTAATATCCACCAAGAGGGGATTTTTTTTCACTTTTGATTCACAGGAAGACTCCAGCAAAACGTTGATTGACTTTCACATATGAGGAAATTTTTTTAGTTTTGTGACGATAGAGATCAAAGTAGAAAGCATTGGCAAAAGATAAAAGGTGACTTGACATGTGCCTAAAAATTGTATTTTTCATATTTTGAACAAAATTTCCAATAGGGATGCAGAAGTGCAATTAAGGAAAATTTTAAGAGTAGGAGGCAAAGATGAATGCAACAAGTGCTGCTAAAAGATTTTTCCAGATTTTGATATGTCACATTCAACTTTCTGAGTGTAGTTTAAAGACCCGTTTTGAAGGGGAAATTTCAAATTGGATTATGAAGATAAAAAAGATAGTGACATGTGCCATTCTATGATGCATTCTAGGGTTCTAGTTTGGTCTTCTCTCTTTGTCTTTTTAGTTAGTTTTCTCCTCATTTTGAAGGTTTCCAACCCTGATTTTTTGTTAAGGTAAGTAGATACCTTGTAAGGCATTTTTGTAAAGTATTCTGAGTTAGGTGCAGATAATTGAACGTTTGTTTTAGTTATTAATTCTTACGCTTTGAAATGTGTTTCTTATTTTTATGGTGTCAACTTATTCTCTCCATTTTGGAATGTAAGTTTCTTTGAGTGAAATAATCAAGGATTATTTTCAGTCTTCAAACATTTGCTATTTTGAGTTATATTTTATGATTTATATCTATTCAAGGGATGGAGTAAATGCTTTCATGAGTATAATGGGATTCTTGTGGTTTAAATTATTTACTAATTATGATTATTTGACACAATTTCAGCATTCAGTAGGTCTTCAAAGCATGTTTTGGATGCAATAACTTAGGTGATATTTTATGTGACTCTACTGCCCTCTCTTTGGCACTAGTCAAGGCTTTGTAGGTTCTAATTCAGATGGTTCCATATATTATCAAAATCATTTCTTTTCTGCAATAGTAGTATTAGTGTAGAACCCCCCCTCCCCCCTCCTCAATGAAGTGCATAGATTCTTAGAAACTAAGGTTAAAGACAAATACCGAAGTTCACCCATCTTCCTTAGTACATTTTCATTGAGATGATCTGATGTAAATGCAATGTCCTGAATCTTTTGAAGCTATTATTTGTTTTACATTGCATAGGTTCACCCGCCTTAGTCTCACAGAGCCAAAAGTGTAGGAGATCTCAGTCCTTGTGACTGAATCTCGTTCGTTGGCCAAATCCTTCTCCAAGTTTATTGATGAGTTAGTAGCAATTCCTCTAGAACTTAGAGACTATTGGTTTGGAAACCAATAGATGGAATAACTGGGGGAGGATTAGGTTGCCTATTGTTCCTTGTATTGTATGTATGAGTGTGTGGGGGGAAAAGTGACACTAAACAAACATGCCCTAATCTCACTTTCAACCACACACTTGTGGAATACGAAAGAGCCTAGAGGTATCACACAATTGGCTACTTCTTTTTGTAGAAGAGAGAGCCACGGGCTACCTATTAGGATTTCTATTCCTTTGTTGTAAATGATAGATAGAATGGTGCAAGTTCAATTCCTAACCCCAAAGTGCAAGTATGAACTAATAACAAGATTGCAGAATTGAACTTAAACAATGGAAAGCTGTAAACACAAGGACAAGGCAAGAATGCAAATGCGTACCCGGAGTTGAAATCTGACTGAAAATGTCCGAGACCGTGTGCACTCCGGGCGCCATGGTCCCGACAACTTTTTACCAGATTTTCAAGGCCGTCGGATATGATGATTTTAGAGAGAATCCCAAAGTTACAGGTGATTTCGAGATGTTTTGACCCCCGAAATCAAGCCCCCAAGTTCAAAATAGGACCTAATTAGGGTTTTTTGATTAAATGATGTATTAGAGGAATAAAATGAAAGGGGCACACTTTAATGAAAAGGGCCCAACTTTATGATATGGGAGATGATAAAATAGAACCTTAGACCTAATTAATTTAATTAATTAAGTGCTAAAGGGGAAATGCAATGTAAAATGCAAAATGCGCCAAGGCAGGTGCTAAACTAGGTGTTAAATTGTACCACCCTAGCAAGTGCATACAATTTACAATGCTACATTTAGCCCCCACTTTAGCGGTCATATGAACACTACGTGCATATGCAAGCTAAAGTACAGAAAAGTAAACATTATTTGAAAAAGGATATATCCATAAGTCTGTCGAACAAAGCCCCCAGCGGTATCTGCAGTACACAGTTAGGAACCACACCCTACAAAACACACGTTAGATCACAAAATCACCTAATGCTTACTAAGGAAGGTGATGAAAATTAGAGGGTAGCTATATGCCCCCCCCTGTTTCGGCTTGCTAATTTTAGTGAGTTGAAACAGGGTATCATGTTTACCACTTCGAATTGTTAAAGAATATTGATGACAAATGCTCACAAGAAGATTTGATATGAGGTCAAAAACTAATGGAGAATCATTTGGTAAGAAAGAGGACTAAATCTCAATTCCAACACAACAAAGAGTGTGAGGATTTGAGAGTTCTCTAACACAAGATGAAGGATGTAAATGCAAAGAGAAGAAAAGAAAGGAAAAAAGCATGAATACACACATTGGTGATCCATGAAAAGAATAGTGAGAGAGAAAACATGGACTTCTCGCCCCTATATCTTGTCTAGGTGATCCATGGGGAAAAGGACATGGAAAACTAGCCCCTAGAGTCTGTCTAGGTGATCCATGTAAAGGAGGAGAGTGAGAAAATCTAGCCTTATGCTGCTAGTTCCACTCAACCTCGTGCATGTGTGTGTAAGTGAGGTTAGAAGCACCTCATAGGAGTCTATGCCCGAGTATGCTACAACCTGTATATGTATAGTACAAAAGCATGACATCTCACTCTAAGAGTTTGTGCTCTGGTTCCAAGAATAATCACCTTGCATAAAAGAAAAATGGAGACATCTCGCTCTAAGAGTCTGTGCTCTGGTTCCAAGAATGACCCACTGCTCAAAAAGTGTAATGTTTATGTCATAAGAAAAGTAGAACAAGGATACCTACCTTCATCACAAAAGAAGATACCCCAAAAATGCAACAATGTCATAGATCCAAGAAAGAGAGTTTTGCACTCTTTAAGCAAGGATAAGATAGTTGAAAAGGGATATCTTGTAGTATGTGTAAAGGAGATCCTTAGAGGAGAAGAGATACCTATCCCCGAGGGGAATTGTCTAAGAAGAGAATAAGAATGCAATATTTCCTTCTTCTGTGAGGTGAAAGTGATTCTTAATGAAGGATGACGCTCTTTTTAACCCAATTGGGAGAGTAAATTCATTATGGATGTATTTTACCAAGTGCCAAAAAGGTTTTAGTCAAGGACTTACACCTCTTGTAAGAGAGAATCCTTGAACAAACAACAACAAATGCATACAAGGAATAACATCAAGTAATAAAGTTCACACCATCCATGAAATAGGAAAAAGTGGATCCTTAGATAAAAATAAGGAAAGATCAGTGCCTCCCAAGGATAAGGACAATGAGAAGGACTTACACAATCTTCTAGGGAGAGATTTAGACATAAGAAAAATGTACTACATACTCACATGAGTTCATGCAAGCAAGACATTAGTGTATGTAAAATGCTCCTCACAAGAAGTGGGTAAGGTAAGAAAGAGAATACACATCTTCTCCCATATCTAGGAAAAGAGGATTCTAAAGAAAAGATGATCAATATTTCCACACTATTACCCCATAGGAACAAGAGATAACATAGAAAAATTAGGCTATTATGTTGCTTCAAAAAATATGATTGCACTTGAAATTGTACCATCATGAATGACAATGAGCCCCCAGTAAATGAGCTACCAATGTCACATAATGATGAGCAACATAATAGCCATTAATGTTATTTAAAGACATGATAGACTAAATGAGGTATTTGAATATGACATGCTAAATGATCAACTATAAGTGAGATCAAAAACATGTATAAAGTGATAAAAATTGAAGAAGAAAAGTCACAAGAAATCTTAGAAGAGGGATGAGTGTAATTTATTAGAGCCTTATCCCTGGAGGAAAGGACTTTATGATGAATAGGAGATAAAGATTCATAAGTGGATTTAGAAATTTGAGGGGAGTCATAAAGAGATTTGTTCATTGCCAAGATTTCCTTATGAGGGGAATGAGAGTTGATAGAAGTAGAAGATGATTTAGTTGAAGTGAGATCATCATCACTACTAAATATAGCATTCAGACTGAGAGATGTTCTTTTAGATGCTTTGGTGGGCTTAGAAAGATTATATCCCAGTCCAAATGAATATTCATGCATGTTATGTTCTAAAGGAACTTTAATTCCTTGTTCATTTGCGCCACAACCATTTCCACTATAGCCACTCTTAGCCAAAATATGAAAACCACGACCATAACGATTAGCCATTTTAGAAAGAAAAGGTGGTTTTTCATAAGACAAAGAATCAAATTCTTCAGAATTAGAGGTGTGAGGAGAAGAAGTTTGAGGAGCGGCCACAAAATTATTGCTCATAGGTTCAGGTAAGACTGATTGATCTCTAGTTTCTTCTTTCTTTTTAACTTTAAGCTCTCTAGGAGGAACCCTATACTCACCTACAGAGGTGGGATTAAAATCAAGAGATCCCCAATCATCTTCTGCAAGAACCTTCTCAAGATCAAAAGCCTTTTCATGTGTAGATTCAAGTTGAGAAGAATCTTCTTCAGGAACTTCAGACTCATCCAAAGAATTTTGATTATCAGAGGGTGATGATTCATCCATAGGTATCTTTTTTAACAAGTCATCACTAGAAGAGGAAGGCTTAGAAGAACTCCCTTTGGAAGTAGATGTTTGCAAACAAGCTTGAAAATTAGTACCACCTATCAAGGTATATGTCTTATTATTATAAATAAATTTAACTTGTCTATGCAATGTAGAGGGGACAGCTTGCATACTGTGAATCCAAGGTCTCCCTAATAACAAGTTGTATGTTAGATTTCCCGACATAACATGGATAGGAGTAGGCAAAGTAACAGGTCCCACTGTGATGGGTAAGGTGATAATACCTAATGAAGACTTAGCCACATTATCAAAGCCTTGAATGGGACGAGAGTCAGGCTCAATAAGGGATGTATCCACATTCATCTTATGCAATAGATTAATGCTACACACATTAAGGCCAGAACCATTATCTACCAGTGTTCGTCTTGTAGCAGTGTCATTTATGATAACCACAATCATCAAGGGATCATATTGATGTTAAATTTCACTAGTAGGAAACTCATCTTGAGTAAACACAATTTGAGCTTTAGGATTCATCACAGAGTTAACCAAAGACACTATATTACTAGATGTATTAGGTGGAGGAACATTCAAATCTTTCAAGGCATCTTGTAACATTCCATGATGAGCGGAAGAAGTTTGGATCAAATCCCAAAGGGATATCTTAGCAGGGGTAGCTTTAAGTTGTTCTATGAGATCATATTCCTTACTAAGCATTTGTGAAATACGAGGAGCTTGAGGAAGAATAGGTTGGGAAGGAGGAAGAGACACTGGAGTAATAGGAGGAAGATTAGGCTGCCTATTATTTCTAGTATTATAAGTATGGGCAACCGCATGATAACTCTCTCTAGTCAGTTGCTTAGCATACTCATAAGGGCTCTTAGTAGAATAACCTCCTTGCATAGTAATAATAGGTTTCTTAGGAGTGCAAAAAGAATCATTAGCATAACCACCTTGAACCACTAAGATAGGCTTATTTAAAGGTTGAGAATTTTGAGAAGGACAAGCACCTTGGATAGTGAAGAGAGGTTTGTTAGGTGTTTCATTCACATGTATCAAATTAATTGAGGATGGTTTAGAGGAATGAACAAAAGTGTTGGAAGAATTGTTGATAGTCTTCTCTTGCACTAAAATCTTATCACGGATTAAATCAATTTTAGGAGAGAGACAAGGGGTAGGCATTGATGTTCTAGTAGGAAGAGTAATACTAGGAAAAGTCATATCATCCTCTATCATCAAAGGATCTACATGGGGAATAAACTCTCTAGGAGAAGGATCAACATTACTCTCTAAAGTCTCACTTTTGAGAGGGAGATCTTTGAAAGAGATGTTAACCATCTTGCTTTGAACTAGGGTATCTTTATGAGTAGAAACAAGTTGAGGAGGGGGAGATGCTTTATTTTTAGAGAGAGAATAATTGAGATTCAAGGAAGGTGAGAAACTATCAAGGGAGTTTTCAATCTTGATTTCATCCCCTTTGGCTAGGGTTTTCTCATGGGATAGAGAATAATCTACACCTTCTTCTAATGGTTCATCCCAAATAGTGAAGTTGTTGAAAGGAATGTTTGAAGTATTGTCAATTTCGGGAGAGGAGATAACATTGTTTATTAATTCCTCATCCTTAGGAGGGAGAGCATCAATAGATGTGTTAAACTCATCCTCTTTCCTCAAAATATGTTCAATATGATCTTTAGGGGAGAGAGAATTAAGGAAATTGCTTATTATTTCATCTTCTTTCTCTAAGGGATGTTTATGGGTAAGACAAACTTTAGGAGAAGGGTAAGAATTTATCATTAATTCATCATCTCTAGTGGGAATTTTGTTAGAAAAGGAAAGGCCATCACTAGGAAATGTAGGGATAATGTCATCTTCTTGCACAAAAGGATCCTCATGAAGGGAGTGTTTTTTAGGAGGAACATGAACATACTTCTCCAAAGATTCATGCTTAGGAAGGAGATCTTTGAAAGAAGTGTTCATAACCTCTTGTTGCACTAACATGCCCCCATTGGAAGGACCAACTTTAGGAGAAAATAAGTCAATGTCCATCAATACCTTTTCACTTAGAGAGGTATCACGTAGGGAAGGTGAAGTAACATTAAGAAAGGTGTTTATGATATCATTCTCTTCCTCTAGGATAGCTAAATAGGAAGGGCACATTTTAGGAGAATTGTCAAGATCGCTCTCAAAGTCTTCATCCTTAGAGCATGGGAGAGTCTCAAAGGGATTGATAGCAACTCTTTTAGGCACTAAAATGTTGTTATAGATGGGGGGAGGTTCTTTAGGAGAAGGAAAAATTGAAACAAGGGAAGCTAACCCATTATCACATCTATGAGATGAATGCATCATGACAATAATTTTCCTCTTTCAAATGATAACACATGCAAAATAGAAGGAAATGTTTAATTTTAACCAATGAAAGCACTTAGAATGTAGATTTAGAAAATGAAATTTATGATTCAAATGAGTTCCTAAATCAAATTTGAAATTATTGATCCCAATTAAGCTATCCACAAGTTCAACTTTGGATTGAAAAATTAGCAAAAATTTCCTCTAAATTTTTGAATTTTGCAAGAAATTAAAACTTGTAAATACAAATTTGAATTTGAAATAGCATAAACACTCAAATTTGGAAACATAAATCAGAATTAGAGAAGATTGGAATTCACGTCGGGTTCACCAAAATGTGTGGGGGAAAAAGTGACACTAAGCAAACATGCCCTAATCTCACTTTCAACCACACACTTGTGGAATACGAAAGAGCCTAGAGGTATCACACAATTGGCTACTTCTTTTTGTAGAAGAGAGAGCCACGGACTACCTATTAGTATTTCTATTCCTTTGTTGTAAATGATAGATAGAATGATGCAAGTTCAATTCCTAACCCCAAAGTGCAAGTATGAACTAATAACAAGATTGCAGAATTGAACTTAAACAATGGAAAGCTGTAAACACAAGGACAAGGCAAGAATGCAAATGCGTACCCGGAGTTGAAATATGACTGAAAATGTTTGGGACGGGGGCGCGGGTGCCACTGTCCTGATTCTGCCCCTGAAACTGCTCCGGAAACTGCTGTTTTGCAACCTGAAAGCTGTCAAAAATGCTGAAAATTGTTGTTTGACAGAAGGACCAGGGTGCCCAGCGCCCCTATCCTAGGGACCAGGGCACCCAGCACCCCTGTCCTAGCAGGACCAGGGTGCCCCACACCCCTATCCTGGTATTTTTCTCTGAAACTTGGTGTGGAGTGTTGTCTCGGCCTGCTTCTCCCAGATCTGCAACTTGCGGCGTCGTCCGAATCCCGAAACCTGCACTTATATCTGAAAAGGTATGGTGGGTGGCTATATAGGGTTTTGCCTTAGTCAAACCCCCGCTTTGGTGATTTCCACCTCCACGAATAGCCAAGTTGTATAGTAAAATTTGTGTGTGCAGACCTTGTGTGTGTGCAAGATCCTAAAATGCAAGTAAGCAAACTAGAGCAACCTAGAAAGTAAACCCTAATTGCTTGTAAATGATAATGTAAATGCTCTAAATCAAGATGCAAAGTGATCTAAAGCATGAATAAATGATATATTGAAGCTTATGCAAAGACATGAAAACAACATGAAATCATACCCAACCCCCAAGGGAGGGGTACAAGCCAATCTTCAGTCGGTAATCTCCTATTGTTCTTCAATGTCTTCCAAGCCCTAAATAGATGAATGGAATTGATAAATTCTTGATAGAGGGATGTTGAATGTTGTTGAAGTCTTCAAAAATTTGCTCTTTCGCTGCATATGAGGTTCCTGAAAACAAAATTTGGGATCCTTTCAAATGAAGAAAGAGAGCTCTTATATATGAAACCCTAGGTCTTAATTTCAACTTTTGGCCAACCTAGAGATTGAATCTCCCGCCAATTTCTTGGGGTTAAGTTTTATTTTATGATTGGATCGCGCTCCTAAAATTTTGGGAAAAATGTCCGGGACCGTGTGCACTCCGGGCGCCATGGTCCCGACAACTTTTTACCATATTTTCAGGGCCGTCGGATATGATGATTTTAGAGAGAATCCCGAAGTTACAGGTGATTTCGAGATGTTTTGACCCCCGAAATCAAGCCCCCAAGTTCAAAATAGGACCTAATTAGGGTTTTTTGATTAAATGATGTATTAGACGAATAAAATGAAAGGGGCACACTTTAATGAAAAGGGCCCAACTTTATGATATGGGAGATGATAAAATAGAACCTTAGACCTAATTAATTTAATTAATTAAGTGCTAAAGGGGAAATGCAATGTAAAATGCAAAATGTGCCAAGGCGGGTGCTAAACTAGGTGTGAAATTGTACCACCCTAGCAAGTGCGTACAATTTACGACGCTACAATGAGCAACCAAATTGTAACTCTCTCTAGTAATTTGTTTAGCATACTCATAAGGACTCTTAGTGGGATATCCTACTTGTACAGTAATAATAGATTTATTGGGAGTACAAAAGGCATCATTACTATAACCACCTTGAACCACAAAGAGAGGCTTGTTAAGAGGTTGTGATATTAGAGAGACACCTTGAACCACAAAGAGAGGTTTACTAGGAGGTGTTTGAAAGTTATGTTCATTCACATTTATCATGTTAATTAATTTCTTAGATGTGTGATCCTTGTTTTAAGAAGTTGTAATAGACATGAAATCATTAAGAGCATCATCTAACATATCATGGTCATGTCTACTAAATGGCTTATTTTTAGATTCAAATGGAGAAAAGTCATTATAAAGAGGATTGTTATAAACCACCATGTTACTAGATTTGGAGGATGATTTGATAGGAATTACTTTATGGGAAGAATCATTCAACTTATCTTCATCATCACTACAAAATGGCATAGTAACAATGTTGATTAGTCTTTGAAAAAATGTTGGTTTAGAAGGTTTAGGATAAAGAAACTCATCAAAAGCCTTGTCATCATGAGCAAATGCATCATCATATGAATGAAAATCTTGAAAATAAAGATCTAACATATTTTGAAATTGAAAGTGCATATAAAACCTAAAACACACAATGCATATAACAATATTTTTTTCTTTTTTGGAATTTTTATGTTTTGAATTAAAAGAAAAATGCATTAACTAGATCTATTTGTTGTTTTGAGTTATATTTTTTGATTGCTATCCATTCAAGGGATGGAGTAAATACTTTCATGAGTATAATGGGATTCTTGTGTTTCAAATGGATTACTAAGTATGATTATTTGTCACTATTTCAATGACTATGTTATTACAAGTTAATAGCATTCAATAGGTCTTCAAAGAATGTTTTGGATGCAATAACTTAGGTGATCTTTTATGTGACTATGTTGCCCTCTCTTTGGCACTGGTCAAGGCTTTGCAGGTTCTGATTCAAATGGTTCCATATATTATCAAAATCATTTCTTTTCTACAATAGGAGTAGGATTAGTGTAGAACCCTCCCCCTCCTCAATTAAGTGCATAAATGCTTAGAAACTAAGGTTAAAGCCAAATACAGGAGTTCACCCATCTTCCTTAGTACATTTTCATTGAGATAATCTACTATACCATGCAATGTTTGTTTATATAGAGCCAAAATGTTGTATAACATTGCAATAGGGATACCCACCTAGGTCCTGCAGAGCCTGAAGAGTAGATGATTGTAGCCTTTGTGTTGAATCTTGTTCATTGGCCAAATCCAATCATAGGTCTGATTATGAGTTAGTGGCTATTTCTATAGAACTTAGAGACTGTTGGTTTGGGAACCAACATATTGGAAACTCTGCTAGGGAGAAAGCCATAAATCCATTTGTAAAGAGTCATCAAAGTGAAGACTCTAAACTTTGTTTCAGATGTTAAGTGTGGTTTTCAACTTGGAAGGTGTCTTATTGCAGCAAAGAGAAAGTCAAGTGACTCTGTTGATGGAGGAGAAGACCTGGAATGATAAAATACTTTGAATAGATTTTTGTTGTTCAAAATTTATTCCTCTGCAAGGAGGTGGTAACTCTATCCTAAAAAGAACCTGATAATGAAGCGAGGAAAGCTCTACCTGTGAAGGAGTTTTCAATTAGAAACAAAAGATCAACTATTGCAATTTTTTCCAGGTATTCTTCTTTTGAGAAGTCTTGTGAAAACCATAAAGTTTTCCATTTTGAAATGAGTTCCCTATCAAGTGTTGAAGTACTAGTTAGAAGGGAAATATTTTTAGTCTCAGTTGTCATACTTCTTTTTTATACTTTTAGTTATTGCTTTGTTTCAAAGAAGTGTGTTATGCAACAACGTGTTATATTGTCAATAGGTTCATTCAAAGGGTCTTAAGTCTGATTTTCAATCTTTATGTATTACTTTTTCTTAAGATCTTATTGTAAAAATGTTATCAGGTCATGTGTGACTGCAAAGTTTATATGAGAAGCTTGTAAAGGCAAGCAAGATGTATGGTCATTATGTTGTCCTAGGCATAATGAATAATGAACAATTTGAAGGTCCACCTAGAAAGGTGTTCATCCCTGAGAGGTATAGACCTTTAAGTTTCAGCAGCATTAAAGGGTACCCACATCCCTTCCCCATGGAGTTCATAGATCAAGTGCCTTTGTGTTGGCATGATTGGCATAACTGATGCAAATGAAGAATGGTGACTGAACCAGTAAAGGATTGTTTGTGATGACATTGTAATGAAGAGATTGAGATCGCATGATTGGATGACTTTGATCAGTTATTTGTATTGTCACTAATTGTAACTGATGTTTACTATGTTTTATTTTTTCATCTTGGTTTTTTTGGTCTACTGGAAAGACCTTATCGGTAAAGAAATGGGAAACTGGGAATTAGGACCTTAACAGGTAAACGAGGAAATGTTTTGATTAGATCTAGCGATTGGTGATGATTGAAGTGTTGCGGTTTGAAATGGGAGTTTGTATCATTGTAATATGTATCTGATTGGAACCGCACCATGTTTTGGTTTTCGGAAGTCATGTTTATGATTTTTGTTGTATTTTTATTAGGGTTTAAGGATCGGTAAAGAATTCTCTTAACCGGTAATGATTTTTCGTTTGGCAGTGATCAAAATCAAGTTCAAATGTTGGAGGTGACATGGCACAAACCGCATGAAGTGTTTGAATGATGTTTTGGCATGATTAAGAGCAAATTTCTTGGGAATGTGCAAAGTTCTTAGCGAAATGAGCTAAGGGTTCCAAAGAGTATCGGGTCAAGGTGTGGTGATCATTCAACGATTGTAATTGATTGTAATGATCCATTTGATGATCTGTAATGAGTTGTAAATATCTGTGATGATCTTTGTTGTAAGTCTTGAGGTTTTGTAACCGACTAAGTTGTAAAGGTTATTTAGGTTGGTATAGTTGATGTTTGTTGTGTTGGTGGTTTATGAGAAGAGTGTGAAGCCAAACCAGAGTGTGAGAGATCTGCCAGAGTGTAGAAAATTTGGAGCAGAATTGGATCTGATCAAGAAAGCAGTTAAGTGTTATACCCAAATCATTCATTGTTGTTCCCTAACAGTTGCAGCAGTCAAAATCCTTTAACCGGGTAGGTCCTAACATGCCTTCCATTGTAAATCCCTTAATTGGGTAGCTCAACATCTAAGTGTTAAATCCTCTTGCGAGGTTGATCCTAATAGGTAAAAGCTCCTAATAGGGCTCATCTTCTAAATCTCTTAACTGGGTAACTCCTAATAGGGCATCTTTGTAAGCTCCTAACCAGACTAGGCTCCTAATAGAGCGCATTCTAAAAGAGTGCACAATTTTTGTGGGTACCAATTTGCATCATGGTTTTTCCCTATTTGGGTTTCACTTGAAAAACATGGTGTTCATGTGGTGAATGTTTTCTGATGTGTTGATTTGATTTACTTTCAGATTATGCATTTTGATGAACACTTAATGAGGAGTTTTGTTAAATCAATTTAATAGTTGGTTATCAGTGATTATCAGTAATGGTAAAGATTTTATTATTGGTTTATGAATGATTTGGTGAAGTTTTATAAGTTCAAGTTTTAAGTTCAAAATTGTTGTTAATACTGATTCAGCCCCACCCCCTCTCAGTATTAACCAGATCCTCTAATATTAACAATTGGTATCAGAGAAGTGGTCCTCTATGTGCAGAAAGCTTAACAACTTGAGGGAAAGATCCTTAAGAAAGATGATGAAGAAGGAGTATCCCAAGTTTACCAAGGACAACTACCTGATATGGAAAGACTGGATGAAGATATACATTAAATAATTGGGTGCTCAGTATTGGAATCATGTGGTAAACAAGTATGTTGCTCCTACTACCAGCCCCTTGACATCGGATGAGCTTAAAGACCAACACGAAAACATTCAAGCCTTGGAAGCAATTGTACATACTTTATCTGATTATGAGTATATAGATGTTCATGGATTAGAAACTACACTTGAGGTACGAGAGAAATTAGACTTAATTTATGGAGGAGATGAACGTGTACAAAGAGAAAAAAGAAGAAAGTTTCAGAGGAAAATTTGATGACATGAAAATGGTTGATGGTGAGAACATTGCACAATATGGTCAAAGGATTAAAGAAGTTGTAGGTGGTATTGAGAGTGTTGGAGGTAAGATTGATGATGATGTTGTTGTTAGTAAAATTCTTATAACTCTCCTAGCACAATATTCTATTAGAGTTTCTGCAATTCAAGAACTAAGATCTATTTCTAAAGATAAAGTCATTGTCGATTCTCTTATTGGAAGATTGATTGCATTTGGGTTAAAAAACTTTGATAATAGTATTTGAAAACCATCTGAATCTTCTTTTAAAGCTTCTGTAACTGGTACATTTGTGAAGAAAGGAAAGGATATTTGTCATAATCATGATTGCAGGTCTAGTCATGGTGGTAGCTAAACTAAGGATGATAATGAAGATCATCTAATGGAACTTGAGGCACTATTGGCTAATATATTTCCTAGAGGCACCTGTAAGTACAAAGGTAAATTACCCTTGAAGTGTTTTTCCTGCAATAAGATTGGGCACATTGCTGCAAATTGTCCTAATGGTGATAAAAAGGAAAAGTTCAAGAAATTTAAAGGAAAAGGACAAAAACATTGCTATGTTGTTGTGGATAAAGGTGTGACAGATGAAGAATCATAAGATGACAATGAGGAGATAGTGTTTGTTGCTGTGAAGGAAGATCTTACTGATGAAAAGGCATTGGTGTATCACATGGATAGTAGTGATGAATGGATAATAGATAGTGGTTGTTCACACCATATGACCGGTGATAGAAACAAGTTCTTATCTCTTGAATAATTTGATGGCGGTGTAGTAAGGTGGTGCAGGAACACCTAAGGGTGAGTAAATACCCTTTTCAATTTTGGCATAAGGACTAGTTCTAGTCCATTAGGTTGTATGTTTGGAGCTTGGGGTGCATTTTTATCTTCTTTGTGAAAGTTTTGTTTTTTGGCAAGACTTACCCCGATGGAGTCACCAACGGTTGGAGCAAGTCAAAGTGGAACCATCAGATATCAGTGGGAGTGTTTTCCACCTACCTTGATAACCCGATAAAACCGCCAGCTAATAGGTGAGCAAGTTCGGGATGATCAACATCGGTCGCTATACCGCTATGGCAAGTTGTATGAGGCTTATCTCCCATGACTTGGCGACCATGGTGCAACCCAGCGAGAAGTTAGCAACTAGAGTGAGTCGAAGTGGAGCCATCGGGTATCAGCAAGACTAGATTTTGTGTTGCCCGGTAATCCAATGGGAAAGCATGCGATTTGGAGAGCACCATCGTATATCAGTATCACATGTTTGGAGCTACACCGATAACCCAATGGGAAGGCAGAAGGTTTGGAGCACATCATTGGCCATTGGCAGAACATGTTTGGGGCTACACCGATAACCTAATAAGGAAGCATTCTGTTGGGAACGCACCATCAACCATCAGTAAGCGTGTTTTAATGCTACTCTGATGACCCAATGAAAACCAATGTGGAAGGGCGCAAAGTATAAAATGTCATTGGATATCGGAGTAAGTATTTTGATGCTACTCCAATGACCCGATAGAAAAGCAAGTGAGTTGTAAACTGCCCTCGGATGTTAGAATAAGTGTTTCGGTGCTAGCCCGATGACTCGATGGAAATCCAAAAATCAGTTACAGTCACAAACCGAATGGTGTCGAGTTGAATCTCGTCTGTTAGGGATGATTCAAGACATGTTTAGGAGGCTATAAAAGACCCAATGAGCATTCCATAATGAGGTTAGAAGGAGGTTGGATAAGTGGAACAAAGAACATCTTTTCAATAACAATTTGAAGACCGTTTTCTGGTTTCTTTCTCAGAGTTCAATTTTCATTTGAAAACTGTAAATAATGGCTTAAATCTTTAAATGCCAGTGTGATAGAGTAGATGTTACTTTTCTATGTTTTGTGAGTTCCAATTTTGAAGTCGTGCCAAGCTCGACTCTATAAATAAGTTGTCATTTTGTTTCTTCTTTTATGTTGGTGACAAGTAGTTATAACATGACTTTGTCTTGATTCTCCATCGTGGGATCCACACGACCATTGGAGGTTGTCAAGAAAAGCCAGCCATGGATAGTAGAGTTTGATGTGTAGTAGACCAGGGAATGGCGTCGGCCATTTCAACAGATTGGCCCTAGGCGAGCTTGATGATAGCCCAGCTAGGTATCAATGACCAAGAGGAATCACTTGCAAGGTAGACCGGAGTCTAGGTTGTTAGCCTCAGACCAGGAGAAGATGGGATCAATAGGAGAAAAGATCCAAGCTTGAGAGGAAAATGAGTTAGGAGAAGTCGAGGGTATAGCCAATGATAGAGAAAACCCTGCAAGGTGTCTGGTTAGATTCAGTGGAATAGTGAGTTGGTAGATTTATGAAAGTGAATTCACTAAGAGAAGAGTAACAAACCTCAGTAGTGAGGACCTATAGTGGATTAGGGGAATAGTGAGAGGAGCATTACCAGTTTAGGCTAGGAAGAAAGCCTTAGAGTGAGTCAAGCTGACTCAAGCAATCTAGGATCCTCCCTATCATAAGGTTTGGTAACAACTCACCCTGCATGGTTAAAGGTAAAGGAACTATTTCATTTAATGGAAAAAGTAATGCAGATGGTGTATTTTAGGTTGATGGATTAAAACATAACCTTTTGAGTGTTGGTCAATTAAATGATAAGGGATATCTTCTAGAATTTAAAAGTGGAGTGTGCAGGATTCCTGGAAGTAATGGAGAATTGATTGCTACTGGAAAGCAAACAAGAGGTAATCTTTTTCATCTCAATACTAATGTGAATAGTTGTTTGGTGGAAAAGATTGAAGACAGTTGGTTATGGCACAAAAGGTTTTGTCATGTGACTTTTGACAATTTGATAAAGGTTAGTAAATAAAGTATTGTGAGAAGTTTGCCCTAGCTTGTTAAACTGGATAATGTGTTATGTAAGGACTGTCAGATGGGTAAGATGACTTTTGTTTCTTATAAGAGCAATTCTTTCTTTTCAGAAAATATTCTAGATTTGGTTCATATTGATGTGTGTGGTCCTATGAGGACTAAGAGTTATTATAGTGATAAATATTTCATGATCTTCACTTATGATTTTCCCAAGATGATGTGGGTAACTTTTCTAAGAGAAAAGTCTGAGGCATTCAGTAAATTCAAAGCATTCAAAGCTTTAGATGAGAAAGAAACCGAAAAGAATTTGAAATGTTTGAGATCTGACCAGGGAGGAGAATTTACTTCTGATGAGTTTGTGAAGTTTTGTAATGAATAGGGAATCAAGAGGCAGATGTTAGCTCCTAGAACTACACAACAAAATGGGATAATAGAGAGAATGAATAGAACAATTGTTGAAGCTGCTAGAACCATGTTGATTCAAGGTGAAGTACCGATTTTTTTTGGAGAGAAGCAGTTAGCATTGTTGTTTACACTTTGAATCAGGTACTTGTCAAGAGAGGTAACAACAAAACACCTTATGAATTATGGCATGGAAAGACTCCTAATGTAAGTTACTTTAAAAATTTTGGGAGTAAATGTTTCATTAAACATGATGATTTCACTGGAAAGTTTGATGCAAAGTGTGATGAAGGTATTTTTCTTGGTTACTCTACAAAGAGTAAGGCTTTCAAATGTTATAACAAGAGAAAAAAAAGGATCATTGAGAGTGCAAATGTGAAGGTAGATGAACTCTCTGAGAAATTTGATAAGACCAGCAGATCTGAACCTGAGAAAGATGAAGAAAAACTTGTGTTTATTGAACTGGAAGTACAAAAGAATGATGAGAAGGAAGATGCAGAAATAGGTGCTCAACCGGTAAATGAAGAAAGCGATGAAGAACATGAAGAACATGAAGCAAAAGGCACAATACTAGAATCAGTAATACCAAGATATGTCAGACTGAATCATTCAGAAGATCAAATTATTGGAGATAAAAATGGTGGTGTACAAACAAGAAGGAAAATCAAAGAAAACTCCTATCTGATTTCTACTATCAAGCCTAAAACAGTAAGAGAGGCATTGAAGGATGATGATTGGATTAATGCTATGAATGAGGAATTCAATCAAATAGAGAAGAACAAGACATGGACACTTATTCCTAGATCGGAAGACAAGATTGTGATTGGCACTAAATGGGTCTTTAGAAACAAGTTTAATGAAGAAGGCAAGGTTGTGAGGAATAAAGAAAGGTTTATATGCAAAGGCTATGCACAAGAAGAAGGAGAAGATTATGGAGAAACCTTTTCACCTGTGGCAATATTGGAAGGAGTAAGAATGTTACTTTCTTATGTTACATTTAAAGGCTTTAAGGTCTACCAGATGGATGTTAAATCTTCTTTTCTTAATGGCATCCTTGAGGAAGAAGTGTACATAGAACAACTGGATGGATTTGCTTTGTCTAAGGATAAAGATATGGTTGCAAGTTACATAAGGCACTATATTGATTGAAGCAGGCACTAAGAGAATGGTATGAAAGATTGCATGCACACCTGATCAAGATAGGATTTTAGCGTACCAGTGAGGACAGTAACATATATCTTAAGACTGATGAAGACAAAGTGTTGATAACTAAAGTATTTGTAGATGATATAATTTTTGGTGGTGATGATGATTTATGTATGGATTTTGCTGAGGAGATGAAGAAATAATTTGAGATGTCTCTTAGTGGTCAGATTAAGTTTTTCATTAGGTTGCAGGTCCATCAATTGGATGGTTGAATATTTATCTATCAGAGTAAGTATGTAAAGGAAGTGTTGAAAACATTTGGAATGGAGGATTGTAAACCAATTGGTACTCCAATGGTGATAGGTTGTAAATTGTCTAAACGGGATGATTCACCCTCTGTTGATGAAAAATAATATAGGTCCATGATTGGTAAGCTGCATTATGTTGTTCACAGTAAGCCTGATATTGCACATGATGTTGGTTTGGTTGCTATATTTCAAAAGGATCCCAAGGAGACTCACTTGGTAGTGGTGAAAAGGATATTCAGATATCTAAAAGGCACAATGGATTATGGCTTATGGTATCCTTATAAAAGTGATTTTTCTTTGGAAGTGTTTACTGATGTAGATTGGGTAGGCAATTTTGATGGCCGGAAAAGAACTTTCGGTGGAGATTTTCTTCTTGGAGGTAGATTGGTTGCTTGGACAAGTAAGAAGCAAACATGTGTATCACAGTCTATTGGCAATTAACACTCAATTGGTTGGTTTCAATATGTTGGCATTAATGGCAACATGGCAACATGGCAACATGGAAACATGTTTCGACTTCATATTTTGGATTAGTTGTCTACCGAAAGACACTTCACAAACACTTCATCGGCACTGACAGGTTGGAAGGAATTCTTTGGTTACCGGCATTGCAGGCCGACATTGTTCACATCCAGGTTATCGGTATTGGAGGCCGACATCATTTAAGAGATCTGGCATCGGCAATTGTTTTTGATATTTGTGTGTTTATATTATTGAGCCGACATGTATATTCATATTGTAATTATCTTTGTAAGTCGACATAAGGCATGATGAATTGTAAAGGGTATATAGGTCATTTGATTAGATCATTTTGTTATAGTAATTAGGAAGGAAATAATGAAGGAGATGTGAAATATATGAGAGAGATCATGTATGTGAGGATACTTATGTAAGAGGGTATTTTGGTAAGGGTTTAGGGTTTCAGACCAAAATAGACAGAGCTTAACCGGAACTGTATTCAGGCATAGAAGATACTATCATTTCATTTCAATCATTTCTCTGGATTGTAGTCTGGATTTGTATGTAGTTAGTGAGAATCCTTTTGTGATTGAGCAATGTGCTCTAGGATGTAAGCCTTCCTGCAAGTGCAGGCCCCTATATTTTGTAATATCACTTCATATGGCAAGTGGATTGATATTGTGCGTCACAAATCTCACCGTGGTTTTTCCTCTTTGAGGTTTTTCACATATAACTCTGTGTTATGGTATTCATTTGTGTGATTGGCTTATTGGTTGTGTTGGTGTAAATAATTATTCATCTTGGATATTATTACACTATACTTAAGTTTACTTAGGCTAATGCATTTCATAGTAGTTTGGGTATGAGACACTTGGGTGTTTGTGCCACATTGGGATAGTATGTGCAAGGGAATTTCCACCTTTTATGGTGTTGATCTTGTTACTACTTTATCATATCCACTTATTGTGTAGTGATAATTCTACCTTTGGTGGGTGATCCACCTCATGTGGAATATTTTATTTTTTCTCCTACCTACCACACCTATTTCCTACCTACCCTTGTTTCTTATTGAGCCACATGTCATGTTTGTGTGCTCACATATCCATATAGCCTTGCCTATATAAGCAAGCTCATCTACATTGTATGTAACAACCAATTTTATTTATTGATGAGAATATAGTTTATTCTTATCCTATATTTTATCTCTCTGATTTGTTCTTTCCATTGTCTCTAGATCTTGGCAAAATCTCACATGGTATCAGAGCCATTAGAGTGTCATTAGTTTGCCAATTGAGAGAAATTTGGGGTTTTGCATTTTGGAGCTTTCTAATTGTAGGTTATTATTGGAGCTTGTTGGGTTAGATTTGAGGTCACCATTGGATTGAGGAGGTTCAATCAATTAAGAATCACCTTTTGTTTTGTCCAAATTCGACATCCGAGGCCAAATCTAGAGTCATTTGAAGGTGGAGGGTGGTGACTTGTCCCGGCAGCGATCTGTAATTTTGGAGCATTTTTGGCCAAATTCGTCATCGCCATTACGCTCAAAAGGCCCAAAAAACCCCTAGATCGACTAACAATTCATCAAAATCGGCCTCCGTTACCCCGAGTTGAAAAAATATCCCCTCCTGGCCCGTCGTATGGACATGCAGGTACAGGTCTGAAATTTTTTTATTTTTTTTTCCGTTTTTATTTTTTCAGAAATTTTTTTTTTAAATTATTAAAGGGGGGGCAAATTTGTTTGTTTTGGGTTTCATTGTTAAAAGAAAAAAATTGGGGGGCTTTGTGCCGCAGGCACTGCGAGTAACCGCACTGTACCTGCGGGTAACCGCAATGTACCTGTGGTCCCGCAGAAACTGCGGGTAACCGCAGTGTGTTGGCATTATACACTCAGATGAGAAAGGTAGATGTTGTCATTGATGGCAACAAGATTCAACAAGGTTCTGCAGGTTCAACTGGAAATAGACTTCACCTACCAGCACTGGTAGATACAACAAGGTTTATTCACACCGACAGCAGATCATATCGGCATTCCAAGCCGACTTGACAATAGTATTGTTTATGCGAAATAAATTGTAGTGTAAATTATAATTGTATGGCCGACATGTTGCATTGTAAAGACTTGAATATTAATGAGTCCTTGTAGGTCATTTGGTATGTAATGAAAGATAGTATGAAAGTGATGATATGAAATAGGATAGAGATATGATAGCGAATAGTTATATATGCATTTTGATGTGTTTATTTTGGAGCAAATAAGAAGTAGAGCAGAGTGAAGACTATTCTGTGTAAGTAGAATCATTTGATGACATACCGAGAAGGGTTTTTGATAGAGGTAGAACTGATATCAGATAGAGCATAACAGAGAACTCATCTAGCATTTTGATGCAAGTTGTAAGATTTCAATTTTGTGTTTACATTAGTGTGATGTTGTAGTCAGTGAGACTCCACTTTTGTTGTTGAGCAGTGAGCTCTAGGCAGTTGGCCTTCCTGCATGTGTAGGCTCCTTTTGTACTGAGTAATATTTATTCATATTGGCCAGTGAGTAAATATTGTGGGTCACAAATCCCACCAAGGTTTTTCCCTTACCGGGTCTCCTCACCAAAATATATGTGTTATGGTGTGCATTGATGTTAATTCTTTTGTTTCTCTTTACTACATTATTGTTTGCTTATCGGTATATTAATTTCAGTTACAAAATTGCAAATAAATTCAAATCTTTCATCTACCAATCAGACACTGATTCACCCCCCCCCCCCTCTCAGTGTCTTTTGGATTAACCAAGTATCTAACAATCAGTATCAGAGCCTAGTCCTCTATTTTCAAAAGCATAATAGCTTGAGGAAGATTTTGAAACCGGTACTAATGGAAAGTTTGAGACAACAGTTGGAAGCGGCTCTTGAAGATTTTGATGCAGAAAAAATTAAAGAAGATCAAACTGGAATTAGAACTCAGATCTGCTCAAGAATTCATCAAATCACTTCAAGAAAACCTGGTCATGGCATAGAATAAGAGAAAAGAATTACATGTACAACTAGAAAAACAAGATGATGAAGAAAAAGAAACTCTCGGAGATATTGTAGAGAAACTAAGACAAGAGAATAGTAACATGAAGAATAAGATGCAAGATTTAGCCATGAAACTATGTAAGGATATTGAAGATAGAAAGAAAAATCAGGAAGATTTGGCCAGGAGACTTAATGAAAGATCAAATGAATCTACAAGGCTTAGTTATGAAAATGATATTCTTAAAATAGAATTGATTCAGATGCAACATGACAAAGAGGAACTTATGAGACAAATTAGCTCTCTAGAAGGTGAGTTGATCGCTGCAAATGAATACAAGGAAAAATTCAAAAAGAGTTCAAACAAGCTTGATGATATGTTGAAAAGTCAAAAACCTGATGGAGAAACAGTTGGACTTGGATTTGAACATGAAGAAAGTTCTGGAACTACAAACAATCATGATCACAGCAAACTGGTAAGGCAACCCAATTCTTATAAATTCAATGGCAAATGTTTTAATTGCAACAAATTTGGTCATAGAGAAAATCAATGTAGATATAGGAATAATCAGAATACAAACTCATCCACCGGTCAATGTTCCAAATACAATAAATATGGTCATGACTCAAACAATTGTAGAATGAATGTAAAATGCTATGCTTGTGGTAGATTTGGACATCTATTTAATCAATGCAGATCTCAAACCGGGCAAGGTTATGGAAAAGCTATTCAAAGAAACAATGTAACCTGTTATGCACGCAACAAGATTGGGCATATTGCAAGATTTTGTAAAAGAAAGAATGTACCGACAAACAACAGAAGAGCTAATGACAAATGCAAGGAAAAGGTGAATGAAGTCAAGCAAGAATTCTGTAAACAATGGGTCAAGAAGAGAGATCAGAGAAATGATGAATCTAGCTCTGCACTAGCAGAACAGAGCAATCCTACATTGATAGGAGATTCTTCATCTAACTAAGGAATAATCCTTAGGGGTAAGGAAACTAATTGAAGATCATGCATTTTACCCTCAGATGGTGGTAAGAAGTCATAATTCTTCTTTACTAGCACATATGTTGAGTTACATAATCGGTGAAGCATTTAATGCGGTTGTTAAGTTAACTTTTTGGTTATAAAGCATTGAAATTTCTCATTTCTATTCACCAAGCATTCAAGTATTCAAAGAGCACAGAAGTAGAGCACCAGCATTCAAAAAGCGAAGCAACAAAGATTTTCAGGGCATCCAAGGTTTTCACTTAAAAGGTATTTATTTTACAACATGGCTTCTTCATCTTCCATTCCCGAATTCATTGCAAACCCTACTGTTGTGGAGAATATCAAACGTCCTAGACGAGTCTTTAAGATAATCCCTAAGATAGCTAAGATGGATGACTCTATTGGTGCATTTTCAAAAATTTTGAAGGGAGTTGCATTTGCAGAAGACCCTAGGGCATACATTCACTGTAATATTGAAGATTTAGGGTCTGAGGATATAAAGAACATGTTCATGAATGTCATCAAACCTAAACATGAGATTGTGGAAGATTTAGGGTTGGTAGACATCCTTCATATGCCTGAATTCGAAGATGAAACTGTTTGATATGTTCTTAGTAGAGTTCACGGTGAATTATTATGGCTAGACTCAGTTTACAAAATCACTAAGGAATAAATTAGGGCTATTATAGGTTTACCCTCTACTGGCACAAGGCCTGAGAAGAAGAAGAAAATTCCAAACAAAGAGGTTATGAACTTAACTGGTGCTACATCTGATAATGGATCACTCGGGGTTAGAGACATAACTGATAACAATGTTAAATATGCCAACATGGTTATTGGATATAAGGTTGCACATACAAATAGGCTGAATTTTGTTTCCAGTCTATGCATTCATAGTACTTATGAGATGATAAAGAACAATGCTCAAATTGACATTTGTGAGTGGTTGAAAGATGAACTGATAGAAAATTTGGACAAAATCAAAGGTGACAAAAAGGGAACCTTCAAATTTGGAAATTTAATTATATGTTTAATGTTATACTTCTCAAAGGAGATTCCCAGTATAGGCCACAAAGACTTTGCCTATGATATTTCTATTGGAAAATAGATTAAGGAGGCAATTACCAGCATGGGTTTAGAAGGTCACAAGCAAGTATAGAAATATTTCAAAAAATTTCAAGATAAAATGAAGCAAAGGGAAAGAATCCCTCATAATATTGTTGATAAATATGATAAACAGATATGCTTTGTTATTAAGAGATGGATGAAGGTAGTTAAATCTAGAACTGTCTGGGTAATTGAGATGGGATATGAAGTGGACTCAAACATTTTGGAATCTTATGCCAAGATACTTCTAGATGCACCACCGGAACCAAGTGAAAAGATCTTTGGCACTGTTGAGACCATAGAAAAAGATGTTGATATTCAGAAGCAAAGGAAGAAAAGAGATAAAATATGGAAAGATGCTTCGAAGTTTGTTGAAGATGTTACAAAGGGATTGTTGAAACTTGATCCGATGAGTGGTTTTGCTGCAAAAGAAAGAAAATCTAAACATCAACTGGTAACACATATTTCCCTTGTTGTTACCTCATCCGACTCTGATAGTGACAAGGCTGCAGAATTTAAAAGGGTGGATAGGAAGAAGAAAAAATCCTCACCGGCACCAACTCCATCACCTAAGAAGACAAGGACACTTAGAAAGAAAGAATAGGTTGTGAGAGAGCCTAGCAGTCTGAAGCAGAAGGTTACACAGAAGAAACCAGAATGAACTATCCAAGGCAACAATTCAAGGAGACAGATCACCGGAACAACAAATGCACTATCTTATCGGGATGATCAGGTAGACTGAAGCAATAATTACTGAAAATACAAAGTTTCTGCAGGGTCTTAACTTAGTTCTTGCAGATATTTTTCAGATTGTACATAAAAAACTTCAGGTATCTAGGTAATTTTTGAATTTGTGATACTTTTGACATCCTTTGTAATTGATGTCAAAGGGGGAGTGGTATAGTGAGAGAAATGTACATAGTAAGGCATGGTGAAAAGTGAACAGAAGGAGATCATTTGTTTAGGGGGAGCACTCTCATTTTTTGGTTTTATTTTTTTTCTCATGAGTGTTGTCATCAATGCCAAAGGGGGAGATTGTTGGCATTATACACTCAAATGAGAAAGGTAGATGTTGTCATTGATGGCAACTAGGTTAAACAAGGATCAACAAGGTTGTACAGGTTCAACCGGCAATAGACTTCACCTACCCGCACCGGCAGATACAACAAGGTTTATTCACACCGGCATCTAGGTTACACCGGCAATAGATCATACCGACATTCCAAGCCGACTTGACAATAGTATTGTTTATGCGAAATAAATTGTAATGTAAATTATAATTGTATGGCCGACATGTTGCATTGTAAACTCATATATTTATGAGTCCTTGTAGGTCATTTGGTGTGTAATGAAAGGTAGTATGAAAGCGATGATATGAGATAGGATAGAGATATGATAGCAAATAGTTGTATATGAATTTTGATGTGTTTATTTTAGAGCGAATAAGAAGCAGAGCAGAGCGAAGACTATTCTATGTAAGCAAAATCATTTGATGGCATATCAGCAAGGGTTTTTGGCAGAGGCAGAATCGGTATCAGACAGAGCATAACAAAGAACTCATCCAGCATTTTGATGTAAGTTGTAAGAGTTCAATTTTGTGTTTGCATTAGTGTGATGTTGTAGTCAGTGAGACTCCACTTTTATTTTTGAGCAATGAGCTCTAGGTAGTTGGCCTTCCTACATGTGCAGGCCCCTTATGTACTGAGTAATATTTATTCATATTGGTCAGTGATTAAATATTGTAGGTCACAAATCCCACTGAGGTTTTTCCCTTACTGGGTTTCCTCACCAAAATATATGTGCTATGGTGTGCATTTATGCCGATTCTTTTGTTTCTCTTTACTGCATTAGTGTTTGCTTACCGATATATTAATTTTAGTTATAGAATTGCAAATAAGTTTAAATCTTTCATCTACCGGTCAGACACTGATTCACCCCCCCTCTCAATGTCTTTGGGATTAACCAAGTATCTAACACAGTGTACCTACAGCCCCGCAAGTAGCCGCAGTGTACCTGCCGGTGTCCGTAGGCACTGTAGCCCCATAGTGTACCTGTGGTGGTCCCGTAGTCCTCTGCGGGCCCCTCCCCATGTGGGGGGTTAACATTTTGTTTTTGGTTATTTTTTAGTTTTTTTTTTAAATAAAACTTTTTTAAATAAGTTTTAATAATAAAAAAAATTACTTTTTCTTTTTTTTTTAAATAAGTTTTTTTAATAATAAAAATAAATAAACTTTTATAGTTTTTTTTATTTTTATTAAAGTTTTTTTTTCTCATTTAAAAAAAAAGTCTTTTTTTCTTTTTCTTTATTTTTTAAATAAAGTTTTTTTTTGGGCATAATAATTGTTCTTCTTAGATTTTTAATCTTTTAAAAACATAGACTGCGAAGATGCCAATTGAGAGAAATTTGATGCTATTTGGGGTTGTGTATTTTGGAGCTTTCTATTGCAGGTTATTATTGAAGCTTGATGGGTCAAATCTGAGGTTATCATTGGATTGAAGAGGTTCAAGAAAGTCATTTTTGTCTTTTGTTTCATCCAAATCGAACTTCGGAGGCCAAATCTAGAGGCATTTAAAGTTTGAAGCTCTGATAGAAATTTTCTAGAAATTTTAATTTTGCAGACAATTGTCAAATAGTGATATCTCACTCATCCGGACTCCTTTTTTCGAGAATTTTTTTTTGTTTTGGGGTGGAATTTTATGATCTGTACAGTGGTGAAGAATTTTTTTGATTTTCGTATACAGGTTTTTTCTGAAATCGTGAAATCCTGATTTTTACAACTTTGGAGGCTTCGTTTGGACTCATATGGACTCCTTTTCAGGTGCCGTTTTTTTTTAAAGTGCATAATTTTTTGTCTACTTTCATAATCTGCCATTGTTTTGCAGTGATTTTGAGTAGAAATTATATGTTCAGTATTTAGTCATTTTTTGGCCTATTTGGTACTTGTATGATCTCAGTTTGGATCACTAGCAGTATTTGTTGAAGTCTCTTATATCTCATTTTGAAAAGTAAAATTTAAATCAGAAGTCCGCCTTTCCTTGTTTTGCAAGTGGCCCATTGTACACGCACTAAGTATAAAGTGCCAAATCATGATTTTTTTGGGGGGGGGTGGGTTTCTTGATTGAGTAATTTGGGGGGGTGTCTTGTGTGATTGTGCCTCTCTCTATCTTGTGTTTTTTTCCTTTTTGCTGCTATGGGTTCTCCTAAGTCTCCTCTCTTAACTCCTCATAATTATGCTACTTGTAAAATTGATGCATGGATTAAACTTATGGAAAAAGGACTAACTCATTATATTGATGGAACTATTGTTGCTCTCATCAATCCTAAGGTTGATCCTGTTGGTCACTTGGATTGGCTCACTAAAAATATCATGGCAATTGGTACCTTAAGAAAGTATGTATCAAAGGATCTCATTTTTCATATTGAGAAATGTACTCTAATCAAGGATGCTTGGCAAAAGTTTCAAGACTTGTATGGTCAAGTTGATGAGATTAGGAGATATCAGATTGATAGTGATCTCACCATATTGGATCCCAAGAACTTTGATACTATACAAGATTATGTCACTAAGGCAAAAGAGTTGAAGGCGCAACTCAAGGATTGTGGCATTGATAAGAAGGATACTCAATTGATCTTTAATTTGATGGGAAAGCTTCCACAAAAATATGTAGCATTTGTTTCTAGTTTCCAAACCCATAGGATGACAATGGGTTCAAGCTACACAATGCCTACTGATGCTCTGCAAAAAGGATTTTGAAAACTTGTGGTAAGGCAACACATGCAAGAACACAAGGAACAAAAGTTAGTGTTAACAACCAAAGATTATTCTAAACAGGCATATCAAGAGAGATACTAAAAGCAAAATAGACCATTTGACAAAGAAACAAATGCCTTCCACCATGCTTGTAGCTCCTCCTCCCTTGTTCCTCTCCTTTCCAAGTTTCCAAATGAGTGTAGCTCTCAACAACTTTTTGCACTATGGATGTCTTATGGAGATTCAAGATTGAAAATGATTTTAAACTATGCTATGCAAATGTAAAAACAAGCTAAATATGAGATACTATGAAATGAACTAAGATTTATTTTAGTCCAAAATGACAATATGAGTGATTATGCTAAAATACTCTCTCTAAAATTGACTATAAGGTAAATGCATTCAAGTTTTTAGGATTTAGATTGTGAAGAAATGAGCTCTATTTATAGGTAAAATGGAGCAATGGATGGTTGAGATTGAGTAATCTCAACAAGGGTTAGGATTGAAGGGCTAATGATCCATGTGAAGACTTTCAACCCAATCCCAGGATGACAAATGTCAACAAGAGATGGGTTGAGAGGAGAGGGAATAAGCATTAAATGCTTGACATGACTTGAGTGTTAACTTGGGAGGTAAGGTTAATGTTGAGTTTGAAAGAATAAAGCCATTATCCAAAAAATAATGTCTTTATCCAATGGATAAACTCTTGTGCAAGAGTTAGTGAAGATAACCATGGTCAAAGCAACAAATGCTTGAGAAGACACATGGGTTACATGAGGGTTGAGTTTTAGGGGCAAAGTCTCTAACCATGGGAGCAAGTGGATTTAACCATAAATGGTTATGTAAGAGCCATTAATGGTCATGTAAGAGCCATTAGGGGTCATGTAAGACTTTAGAGGTTAACTTGTTGAACACATAAAGCATTTAATGTTTTTCAAAGACTTTGAAGGCTTTGAGAAGTGACTTCAAGTTGCTTAGGAATGTGACAATATTTAGGGGATGGATTAGGCTAATTAGGAGTTATTAGAAAGTGGTTAGAAGGGTCTAGAAGAGGTTTTAGGATTGCAAGTGGATTTGGTGGGTGAGGGAAAATATGATTTTATTAAAATAAAATTCATTTATTTCAACAAATAGGTGCAACTTGCATTTGTAGGAGAATGCAAGTGGGGGGTTAAATGATTTAAATAAATGTTTTTAATTTTTTTTTTTAAAAGAAGAAAGAGGATTAAATTAAATAAATAGGATTTATTCATTTAATTGATTGTGAATTTGGTTTAATGAATTAATTAAAATAAATTGACTAATTTATTTAATTAATAGGAGAATGTTAGAATAGGAATTAATCAAATATTAATTTAATTAACTGATGGCTAGTGGATTTTTAATCAAATAAATAGAAAATATTCATTTAATTAAATGGACAGATTTATGTGACTATATTTGCCCTTCTTTGAGACGGTGCGGTTTATCGCGTCGTTTCAAAGAAAGAAAAATAGGTGTGAAGAAATATGTCTCATAAATGTTAATTTAATGGGTGGTATGCCCCCTCGAGAGATGGGCCAAAAAATTTTGAAAAATTTTGAAAAATCGAATGGTCTCTCGAAAAAGAACGAGAATTGGCGGGGAGGTAGAAGAGAAGAATTTAGCGATAATAGTGAAAGAATAGAAGAATTCGGAGATAAAACGAAGAAATGGGAGGCGCTAGAAGTTCACAGGGACCACGGTGATGAGCGGGGTAAAATTAGGTTTAGGGCGAAGGGTATATACAGGGGTGAAGGGGTAAAAGTAGGGTCATTTGCATTCATCTCCACAGTGATTCAGAGCTCTTATAGTGACTTCTTTGAAAGAGCGAGGAACAGTTAAGATGTCAGTACCGATAGCAGATCATCAGCTAGAGCAGGTTTGTCAATTCCAACGGCCAGATGACTATGGTCCAGTGGTACGCAAATTTGAAAGTTTTCTTTTTTCGCATTTTTTATGCCTTTTTTCAAGCGCCCAATTTGAGTCAGGACAATAGTGCTAAAAGTGTGTTTTGGCACTGTTATCAATTGAACTAGCGCTATCGCATAGTGGTTTTAGCAATGTTGTAAGTTGTAGCACAGTTGAGTAGTTGTTTTAGCGCTAATGCATTTTTAGCGCTATCAAGTCCTTCTTGTAGCACTGTTGCTTTGAAATGGTGATATTGCGTAGTTGTTCTAGCGCTATTGGTTTTTTAGCACTAGTGTGTAGTTGTTGTAGCGCTATTGTTAGCAGAGTAGCACTATTGTCTGAAAAATAGATGCCCCAGTGTGTTTTAGAAAATGAATCTCCTGTTGTCGATGGTGGATGGATGGAGAGGTTAGTTGTTTTGATCCATAGCAGCCCCGATGAGACTAGGTCATTAGGATAAATGCCCGTTGTAGTCTAGGTGTGCCATGATTTCTTACCTATTGAGACCCGAAGATACTTGATCAAAGTATCTGTTGATAGTCTAGGTTTAAACTTAAGAAATTTTGAAACAAAACAACTGATGATGATGGTTGATGTGCATGTGTAGGAGGATCTACTTGCGGTTCTCCTTCTGAAGTAGCCAACTGATATGTCCTAGACCCAAATACAATAGTGATAACATATGGACCCAGTCAGTTAGATTCAAAATTTCCCTGATGTTCTCTATTTGGTTGATTACGAGGATTCTCTTTGAGAACAAGATCACCTACTTCAAATGCATGAGGTCTAACTCGATGATTATAGCTTCTACTCATGTGTTGTTGATAGGCCTTGAGGTGGTTGTATGCAGCTTGTCGTCTTTCATCAAGTAGCTCCAAGTCTTGAAGACGTGATACTCTGTATGTTTCATCATCTATGAGATTATGCAAGGAAACCTATAGAGATGGTATCTCAACCTCAATAGGTAAGATAGTTTCTTCACCATAGACCAGTGAGTAGGGAGTTGTGCTTGTAGGGGTTCAAATGCTAGTTCGATATGCCCACAATGCTGGATTCAATTGAATGTTCCAATCACGGCTGGCATCATTGACTGTTTTCTTGAGGATTCTCAAGATGTTCTTGTTTGATCAGCCTAACCATTGCCTTATGGGTAATAAGCAGTGGAAAAGCGGTGTTGGATGTGAAACTTCTCACAAAGCTCACGGACGTCCTAATTTTTGAAAGGAAGCCCATTATCTGTGATGATGGAAATGGGTACACCATACCGGCAGATGATGTAATTAAGGATGAATGAGGTGATCTTCTTTCCAATGACTTGGGTAAGTGGAACGACTTCAATCCACTTTGTGAAGTATTCAGTGGCGGTAATAATGAATTTGTGGTTGTTGGATGAAGATGGATGAATTTTACCCACAAGGTCAAGGCCCCATTGACAAAAGGACCATGGTGTTGTGATTGGTTGCAATTCTTGTGCTGGTGCATGTATTAGGTCTCCATGAACTTGGCATTTTTTGCATTTTCTAACAAAATAGTGGGAGTCTTTTTCCATGGACGGCCAATAGTATTCAGCACGCATGATCTTCTTTGCTAGTTAAGGACCACTTGAGTGAGTCCCACAAATTCCTTCATGTACCTCTTCCAAGGCCTTTGTTATCTCATCCTATTCCAAACATCGAAGGAGAGTACCATCAAGACTGTGTCGGTATAGGGTTTCAGCAATGATGGTATATCGAGCGGTTTGGCGAATGAAGGTTTTGCGTTGGTTATTCGATTGGTTAGGAGGAAGTGTGTGATCACAGAGGTAGGTGTAGAACTCATCGTACCATGGGGATTCGAAACCGACAAGGCCACATGTCATCTCAGATTCGAGGATATCATAAGCGGGAATCCAAAGATGTTCTACCAAGAACTCATAGTGGGTTGAATTCTATGGAAGATCTAGGAGAGATGCAATGGTAGCCATGGCGTCAGCAGCTTGATCCTAATCTCTAGTGATAGTCATAAATGATTCCTTTAAACTGTTCACCATTTTCTTGTATGGCATGAGTTTATCATCCTTGGTCTGATATTTATCTGTGACTTGTCGAATGACTAGTTGGGAGTCACCATATACTTGTAGCTCTTTTAACTTCCATTGTATGGCTAGTCGGAGTCCTGTGATCAAGGCCTCATACTCAGCTATGTTGTTTGTGCAGGGAAAAGTTATCCTGTAAGACTTCGAGATGTTGTCACCTTGAGGTGTGATAAACAGAATGCCTGCCCCAAGCCATACCTAGTATATGAACCATCAAAGTATAGTTTCCATGGTTGTTCTGTTGTGATCATGAATATCTCTTCATCCAAAAAATTGGAAATGAGAGGATGATCGCCTATGAGAGGTGCATCGGCCAACTAATCTGCAATAACTTGGCCCTTTATAGCCTTACGGTCCATATACTTGATGTCAAATTCACTTAGAATCATTACCCATTTGGCCAAGTGGCTTGTCAATGTTGCTTTGTTGAGTAAGTACTTTAGTAGATCAATCTTAGCAATGAGTTGTACTTTATGTGTTAACATGTAGTGCCTCAGTTTAGTGGCTACCAAGATTACTGCTAGGAAAGATCGCTCAATAGGTGTATAATTGAGTTCATAGCCGACCAGTGTGCGAGAGATGTAGTAAATAGCACACTCTTTCCCTTCTGCATTATGTTGTGCTGGTAGTACGCCCAATTCTGTATTTGTTTCTGAAATATAGAGCAATAGAGGTCTACTTGGATCTAGTGGGATCAACAATGGTGTATTCATGAGATAATCTTTAAGTATCTGGAATGCTTGCTGGCATCTAGCATCCCATTGAAAGTGGATGTTTTTGTGTAACAGGTGCGTAAAGGGGTGACACTTATCTGCTAGTTGTGCAATAAATCTTCGTATTTATTATAGTTTCTCTTGTAATGTCCTTAGCTGACTGATGTTGTTTGGAGGTGGCATGTCCATGATTGCTTTAACCTTTGTTGGGTCGACCTCAATGCCTTTGCTTGAGACAATGTATCCTAGAAGCTTCCTTGAGGTTACTCCAAAGACACAATTCTTTGGGTTGAGTCGAACATGATATTGTTCTAGTCGATCAAAGATTTTATCTAATATTTCTAGATGAGCTTCTCGTGTTAAGGATTTTTCCAATACGTCATCGACATGATCTTCCATTATGGTATGCATCATATCATGCAATATGGTGGTCATTGCTCTTTGATAGGTTGCCCCTGCATTTTTTAGACCAAAAGGCATTACATTCCAACAGTATGTTCCCCATGGACATGTGAAGGCTATATTATGTTGATCCTCTGGTGTGATCTTTATCTGGCTGTACCCTGAAAAGCCATCCATGAGAGAAAGCATGGCATGTCCTGTTGTTAGGTCTGTGATCATCTCAATGTTTGGTAGGGGGAAGTCATCTTTAGGACATGCCTTGTTTAGATCTCTGAAGTCAGTACAGATACAAATGTCCCCATTTGGTTTTCCAACAGGTACAATATTGGATATCCAAACTGCATAATCAATTGGTCTAATAAAACCAACATCTAGGAGTTTCTTGAGTTCTGCTTTGACGAGTAACGGAATTTGAGGGTGCATCTTGTGAAGCTTTTGTTTGATAGGCTTAGCTGCTTCTACTACTATAAGGTGATGCATGACCAAATCACGATCAAGCCCTGGCACGTCTGCATATGACCATGCAAATTTGATCTGACGCTTCTGGAAGAACTCTACAAACTTAGGTTGTTCCTATGGAGTCAAAAGAGATGCTAGATGTATGTGGTGAGGAGTCTCCAGGGTCCCCCCATTGAATTATTTTGTTTCCTCAATAAGGATTGTTGATCATTCCTGATTTGTACCAGCGGGGAGGATGTCAAACCTTTCATCCGTAGGCACCTCAAGGAGATTTTCACCGTTGGATACACTCTTTCTTTTTACTTTTTTGGGATCAAACAATGCTACTGTGTGGTTTTCACTGAAAGATCCATGTTTTATTGTAATATTTTTGCAGCTAAAAGGTTTGGCATCCGCCCCAAAGTATGCTACGATATTAAGTTCAATGGCGAATCCAGCTTTGTGATCCCCGCTTGGTATGTTATCCTGTAGTTCCAAAAAGTCAATGATCTCCTCATCATTTTGGAATTGGTCCAGGCATGGGGGATTAGGCTGGTTCCATTCGATGAGTTCAGGATGGATAATGGACATTACCTCATCGACCAGGTTAAGTTCATAAGATGTGTCAGTGAGGGTCAAGACATTGTGGTGAAAGTCGTTGATGGTACTCTCCTTGTCAGAATCGGGCATAGGATGTGACGTAGGGTCTGTGGAAGGTGTTTCCAGTTCAGGAACCCAAGAGGTTTTAATCTTTTCTTCACCATAAACAGGGATTTCTTCGCGAGGTGGATGGGGTGATGCATCTTCCTCATCTGAAGTATTGAGCTGGATGGAATCAAATTCCCACTCATATGAGTCAATCTCTGAGTCACTTTCCAATATCCGATTACTATACCAAACCAAGATATCCTTTGAGTTAAATACTATTGGTGTACTCGGCTTATGTACCTTTAGAGATGGAATGGTTGGTACTGCAAGAAGGATTATCGGAATCAATGAATTCGATACTGGGAGTATCGGGATTGTTGGATCTGCTGCTTCTGATGGAATTGTCAGTGTTGGGACAATTTAAAAATTGAGTCAAGTTTAGAGGCCCATTTCAAAAAAATTCTCTGCATGTCAGAAAAGTACCTAAATGAGTCAGTTTGAATGGCCTAGTTTGCGAGAGGGCAAAATGGAGCCGGTTGATTTTCAGAGGGTAAGGCTCGGGATTCATGTCCCACACCTTTCATTTGGACTATTCAGTGATGTGCAACTTTCAGAATTCAATTTGGATAAGTTTATGAGGTATCCATTTTGAGGGGTGAGTTGAAAGTGCATTTTAGGCACAAATGCAGATTTTATTGAATAGCCTTCTTTGAGCGATTACATCTTTTTCCTTGTTGATCGTCACAGATAAATTAAAAGTGGATTCAATTCTATGCATAAATGTGAGTCAGTCTACAAAATTTCAACTCTTGATGAATCCATTTGCTCAGTTTTCATACCCAAATCCGTTTGCAGTTTGTGTTTTGGCAAGTCCCTATTTCGATAGCTAGTCGGAGCCCTTTTTCGCATAAGTATAAAAGTTGCCTCAGTAAGCGTCATGTCAAAATGTTTGTTCCGAGCTAATTTTAGTATAAATGATGAGCTACGTTTCAAATTTCAAGCCTTTATCAATCCGTTTGATCGGTTTTCAAAAGGATTCATTTAGCTATCATTTTCAGTTATCCGCACTTCCATTGTTATATCAGTTAATGTAGCCATTTTTGTGAGTGCACCGTTTGCATCCTGTCAGTCTTGTGATCGAACTGAGATTTCCAAGTTTTAATATGTACTTCAGGGTACCTATGTTTCAAATTTGAGGGCCTAAGGAGGTCATCTGATATTTTTGAGAAAGGCGTCATGTGTTGCCAGGACATTGACTTCATCAAGTCCGCAGTGTCGACAAAGCCAGTTGGGCATTTTCAAAAATTAATATCTCTTTGCTCGGGACTCATTTTGAGAAACCATTTGGTAGAAGTCATGCTTGTATATCAGATTACACACCTGTCAGATGGCGAGCCCCAGAAAGGTATTTTGACAGGGTTGAAAAATATGTCTTCGCAATTAAATGCGAAAATGTGGCGTAATTGCCTGAAGGTTGTAAAATGCAGATTAATGATCCGAAAATGATGTTGATCATTTCCAGAGATATGTTTAAGGTCCGTGAAGTATTTCAAAGGTAAGTTGTATGAAAACAAAAAAAAATTTAGTCGGACCCACTTTGGGGCCCAACCTGGCTCATGCTCGTGCATTGTTTTTGGTGGCAAATTGTTTTAAGAGACGATTTTGTTTCAAATATGGGCATATAATTGAGAGGCTTTTATGAAGCTTTATGGTTTTGAAATTGGGTTAAAAGATGTCAATACTTCCAGAGCAGCCAAGAGAGGACCAACATCTTTGGCATCATAAACATAGAATGAAGTCCTTGTAGCCTCATGCCCATTAATATCATTGACAAAGTAGAAGGGTGGACTTTAAGGCTAGTGCAGACCTAGTCAGAGAGCATGAAAGACCCATGGACTTGAAGAATGTGTAAAATCAGCTAGAGGTAGAAGATAGTTTGGGTCACAATAGTGTTCATGAAATATGTCAAGTTGTGAAACTTGTTTTTCTTTTTGGAATGCAATGGCATGTAAGCTTTAGCAAGTGCAATGTGAAGGCTCATGAAGAGGATGCTAGCAAAAGGGAAAACAGTGGTAAATGTTAAACCCCAACTCCCTCTACATGGCTGGAAAAATATAAAACTCTCTACTGCAAGCTATGGAGAGGCATCTTTCAATTTAATATAAATGCAAAGATGCCATGCCAGCATCCTTCCCCAACGTGGCAGATTGGGCACATTGAATTTTATAAAATGCAAATGGTGTATAACCAAATTCCATAGCAAAAGACTCCCCTGCGTTGAAGTTAGAGTGGGCATATTTTGTTTAAAATTTTAAACAAATGAAATGATCTGCAAAGAGGTGTTGAAAGCACAAGATAATGCAGACTGTGGTAGACTTAAATGCCATTTTGATTCTCAAACAACAAATCCACTAAGCCTTATGTGACAATGCATGTGGAATGTAGCTGCTGGTAAATGGTTTTGTTTTTAACTTCAAGCAAAGGAATTCTCCTTGCTCTGCGTGGTATAGCTAAGGTGAATGCAAACAGAAATAGAACTTTTTCATCCTCATTGCTGGGCATGGCATAGTGGCAGAGACCATTGAAACCCCATAGCAATTGGCAATGAATCCTCTGCATGGCTGTTTGGAGGCTAGTGTTGATTTATTAACAACAAATGGCAAATGAAATTGGCAATCATAAACCCCTGTGAAAAGGAGAAGAGGAATAAGTTTTGAAAACAAATGCAATCTGTATATGCAAACAGCAATCAGGCCCTCCCTTCACGTGATCCCTCCAAGAAAATGCAAATAGTGTGGAACAAGGTAAAACAATTTCTACGAGCATCCTCCTCTGCGTGAAAATAGAGGCATTCAAGTTTCAAAAGGAAAATCACCATTAAAGTCTCAGAAAAAGCTCCAACATACATAGTGCTAGGCAAAAGGCAATATCCCACATTCACTGGGAAGTGGTCTTTTTTGGTATTTATAACCAAATCCACACACATCTATAATGTCAAAGCCTCTGGGCTTTTGACAGACGATGCCTATGGGTGCCCAAGGTGGGCCCACATGAGGGCACGGATCCCATGGTGATGGAGGAGGTGACTGAGTGGCGACCAGGTGGACCCCACGCAGGCACACTTCCTGAGGCGAAACAGGCGAATTTTGTAGAGAAAGGTCAGCTTAACTAGTGAGCAGGTCCAAGATGATCCGACGAAGCGCATCGATTTGCAGGCTGAAGTTGCTCACCAATTAAACCCTGCGAAATGGCGAAAAGGATTTCCAAAAATGTAGTGGGTTAAAGAACGTGCATGTTAGATGGAGATCAACAGCTCGCGCTGCTTCGCGAAAGAAAGATGCACGTGAGATAGAGGCCGTGAAATGGTGAAAGGTGAAGTACAAAATGGTGAGAGCCAGGTGGTGATGACGTGGCAAGCACAGTCAGGCATCTAGCAGGTAGGTCCCGTCCAGTGGCGGTGATGTGGCGCACAAATGGCGACAGGTGGACAGACAAGTGGCAGTGATGTAGCGGACGCATGGCGAAGTGACGAGGTGTCATCCGAGGTGGCACCTAGTGGACCCCATCGACCAATCAGAGGCCACCACATGGCAAAGCGTAATGGCACAATCAGAGAAAAAATCAAAATTAAAATCAGTTAATTACATAGTGCAAACTATATCAAATAAATGAAAAATTTAAATGATGTGCACAAATGGGGAATTAATTCGCCCAGGGCTCATTTTTTGGGCAAAATATGAAGTGTTATATGTTTTCGGAAAGCTCTCGGAATGAGGAATCCGATTATGGAGTTAATTTTGATAAATGTGAGATATTTCGAGAGCAGTTTCCATGGGAGTGAAATTCAGTTAGAAAGGAGATATTTGGCAATTTTAGTTGCAGATTTGATTTTCTTCCCTCCTCTTCTTATTCTCAATTCTTCTCAATTGTAAGGGTTCCAGAAATTTGGAGAAATGCTCCAGATTTGATGGCTTCCATTTTCTGAATATCTTGATGATGCAGAGAGCATTGCAAGAAGTATCACAATGGGCTCCCAGTCTACCAAACTCAAAAGGTGACTCTTCCAACCTAGTCAACCTTACCCAATCTTGGTAAGGATGTGAAGGACCACCCTCACACAACCCTTAGACCTATACAAGGCCAAACCCAATCCCTTATGGGTTACTCAACTTAGACACAAAAGTTGCTTCAGAGACTCAATCCCCTAATGAGACTCAAATAGGGAAAATGACACAAATATGTCCTCTGATCCAAAATAGCAGTAGGGACTCCTTCAAGGACCCTAAACAACTAAGAATCAATCACTAGTTTGCTTCCCCAAACCTTACAACGCCAACTTCACCTGTTAGACCTACTAGGCTACAAGGCCTGTCAGCAAGGAACCGGTTAATACAAAACAAATTCCACAAAGGATGTGGTACGATTTTTACTAATTTGGAACCTCCTTCCTAAGGTTGAACAACCCCCAAGAGGGCAGAGCCTCACCCCACTCCTGCACTACCAAACCCTTACTCGGTTCACAGGCCTAATTGGCCAATTTAGGCTTGGAACACAAACAAACGCTTGGTGATGGGTACACAGGGCTAGGATAGAGTCTTGAGAGGTCTATTCAACTTGATTTCTTTCTTTTTTATCAATTTTCACCAACCCCTTGGTCCTTCTACCGATCTGCACACTTCATACCCCAATTGGCAGGCTAAATACATGAAGATATTTAGCCTATGGCTTGCACCCACACCATAAAAATCCATTCACCAGATCCTGAGCATTTGGGATATTAAAATACATCATTATACCTTGAAAATTCCAAAGGGGCTTGAATTATTACCTCTGGAATTGCAAGATATTGTCCATTTAGCAAAAAAACCCCAAAACCCTAGGGTTTACAGCAGTTTTTAGAAAAAATTCAATAACTCTCTCAATACAATACCAAATTCACTCAAATTAGACTCAAATGAAAGGTACTTCACATGAATATTCAATCATGGACCTTTATCTGACTTTCCAATCCTTACAAATCCATACAAACACGTGATTGCTCAGAAAACTGTATTTTTATCAGAATTTTGATGAAATTTTGAATCCAATTCGCCTTCCCACCCTTTGGAAGTAGAAATCAAGGCCTAAATAGGCTTCTCCTAGCAGGTTCAACCGAACCAAGGTGGTTGGGAACCGTTGGAACTAACATTTAACCATTTTTTGAAAAAGTTGTCAAAGTTGCAAAAAGTCGTCAAAGTTGCAAAAAATTGTCAAGTGCAACTTTTGCATTTTTTTGCATTTTTGCATTCTAGGACTCCTAAATGATTTCAAACTTATAAATGGTTCCAAAATGTCTAAAATGGCTACAAAACATCAAAACTCTACCTCCTAATGCCAAAACTCATCAATACGAGAAAATGTCCTATTGGACCTAGAAGGATCCTAGTGGACTAAGGTTAACTCAAGGTTTATAGAATGACCTTAGAGTTCCTTGACCACACAAAGAGGATCAAAACACACCTATGGATGAAGGAATATCATCCTTATTACATCATGCAAACTGAGAAAACTTAAATGGAAAAATCATGCCTAGGTGCCCTGCACCACTTGACCCAAGTTTGTAAATGTTTTTGTTTGGTTTCAGGGTATAGAGGATTGCAGTGCATTGTTGTAAATGTGATTTTAGTTGCAAGTCTTGCTTGTGTCAGGCATGAGTAAATTCCTCACAGTATTGTCTCTAGGTATGTATTTCATTATCATGAATTGAATCCTCAAGGAGGATAAGATTTGTCAATTTCAAGGAAATTGTGTGATTGTTTATGGGTATCCTTCAAGGAAGGTTTTAAACTCTGTAGTCAGTCATAAATGATGAAATATGTCTCCAGATCTGATAAATTTGTGAATGAATCAAATAGTGCATTAATATAAGGTATTGGTGCATGAACATCTTGTTTAAGGAAAACAAACTTGCATCTATGATTCATATTTGTAGTTTTGTGTGTGACCCTGTTGCCCAATGAACAAGGCATTGGTCTTGTAGGTTTGGGGATGGTTTCAGATATACATTTAAAAAGATAAATTTATTTCCCTTTATGTTTAGGGGTGTGTGTTCCATTCTTTCCAAGCTCTGCTTCATCCTATTGTTTGTACAGATCTAGCCAATCTGTAATGTTTCCTAACCTGTTGAGCTTGTGAAATGATCTATCTGCTTAGTGTTGATGCAGTTATGTATCTGTAATTGTTGTATTTAGTGCATTAAAAGGGTGTCCCCCCCTAGGTCTAGTAGAACCTGAAGTGCAGGAGGATCAATTACGGTCCTATGTTATGTTGTCCAAGCCCTGATGTGTTTTGTAGACTGAAATTGGCCATTTCATAGAAAGATTTGCAGGTGTTCTTGGGTTATCACTTTTGGTGAACAACAAAAGTGGCTACTCTGCTGGGGAAATGCTGAATAAGAATTGTCTAAATTCATCTAGTTAGTCTATCCATTGTGTATGCACAGAGTGTGAAAGTGAATTTATGAGTTAGAAAATGCTCCTTGTTCTGGATATGCAGAATGATATGTGTTTCATATCATATTTTATGGAGTAACAATGAATGCATGGTTGAAAGTTGTAAGTTCTTTCAGCTGTATGCAAACTTTTCCCCAATTCCTTATTGGGTGGTGACTCTGTGGTGCATACCAGTATTGAACAACCTGGAAGAGTGTTTATTGCAGCGAGATTGAAGGAGTAAAGAGAATTAAATTTGTGATTGAATGGTTCTGCTGTTCAAAATATCCTCTATGCAAGAGGTGGCGACTCTGATGTAAAAGACTGTGCTAAAGGTGAAGTAAATCTCCAGATCTACAAGTCTTACAGCTGCAAATCTCCAGGTAATTTTCAGAGGTTTCAAATGCAAAGATGTTTGTTCTGAAAGTTTGAATGTATAATGTAGTTTTCCCATTTAGTGAATAGCACTAGTAAAGAGGGAAAGAGGGGATTTCAAAGTCCATTTGCATATCTATGCTGCTAAAATATTCAGTGTATGTTATCTTCCGTAGTATGCAAATGTGGAAGAACTTTATGTCAAGCAATGTTAAGGAATAGATTTGAATAAGGATATGTGCTTGAAGTTTTCTATCCAAGATTGTATAATCATTTGTGGAAGTAAGAAAAAATGAATAGTGAAGTTTTTCAACCTTGTGTATTTCCACATAGAGCCATGCCTGGTGAAGTGTCACAACCATATAATAGGAGAAGTTTCATCATGAACCATTATGCTACTCTAAATTTCAGAGATATTATGGGTTACCCAAATCCCGTACCCACAGAAATTAGAAAGTATTTGCCAATTTTCAGTTAAGAAATCAGAATCAGCATGTCAACATGTTAAAAGATTTTTAGATCTGGTAGGAGAATTTGAAATTTGTCAGGAAGATGTATGCATTAAATTGTTTATTCATTCATTGAAAGAGGATGCAAGAGATTGGTTCTCTTTTTTGCCAGTGAATTCTATTACCTCATGGGAAGAATTGGTTTCAGATTTCATGGATCAATTCGATGAGAAGGTGAGTGATTATGACTTGTTGAAAGAATTCACTTATATACAAATCAGGGAAGAGGAATTGGTACCAACATTTAATATTAGATTTTCACAAGCTTTGTCCAAAATTTCCAGAAAGTATAAACTTGATGATAAAGTATGTCTAGATGTTTACATGAGTGCATTTGATGAGAAGATGGGTTTCCTATTCAGAAACAAAGAACCCAAAACCTTGTATGAAGCTTTTAACATAGCTAGAGATATGGAAAACAACTTGAAGTTTGGAATCTCGAAGAGGTTTGTGTCTGTTGTGGTTTCTTATCAAAGTACCTTCAATGGTGAAATTCCATGTGAAGCTAAGAAAATCATTCCTTGTCTAGGTGCATCAAGCTCTGCAGCTCCAAAAATTTTTGTTGATGCATGTGTTTCAGATTTAAATGAGAGTCAAGAACCTTTGTTGTTAATGTCGGTTGTCTCTCGCAGTAGTGATGGAATGATCAGTGGGAAGTGTTGTGAAAATGTTGATGCAGAGGTAGATATATACAAGGGATATGTACCATTTGATTTGTATGTTGGTTATGCTGATTATGTGATTGCCAATTACCAAGTGAATCATGCATCTCTCAAGGTTAGTGATGATGAAAACAATGATGGTGATGACCATCGATTTTTGCATGCTGCTGATGTATTTGATGTTGAAATACCAAATACAGAGGGATTACTAAGTGTTGTTGTTTGTGTAAGTGAAAATGTGCCATATGATGAAAATCAGAATTGTTTAGTGCAAACAATAGTTGATCCTCACTTAAACATTGATAATGTTAATTGTGTTGAGGATGAAGTAAATCTATTTTTAGATTTCACTTCTTCTAATCATGTTGATAGTCTTTCTATTTTGAAAGTTATGCACAAAGTTAATTCAGAAAATTGTAATGGTACACATGATTGCAATGAAAATATAGCACACACGGATGGACAAATTTTTACGGAATCTCAAATGGAACAGCAAAGTGCAATGCAAGTCCAGAAGATTGTAGAACCTAAGAAAGCTCTTGAATTTGTAGACAAGAAGGTTCAAATATTGGAGAGCCTTCGAGCTGTTAATGAAGACCTTCTGCTATATAGTGAAGAGGATTCTTCAAAAAAGGACTGTGAATTGAATGCTTGTATACTTGATGAACATGTTGATCTAACAGATGGTTTTATGACAGAAAATTTTAGTGAACATGCTGAAAACTCATATGATGAAGTAAATTACAGCGATGTTCATTTTCATTCTTTGGCTGATGACGAGTGTTCTATTGGTGAAGAAGATCATCTGTGGCAAGATAAGTATGATTATCTTGATTTTCAGAATAATGGTCATAGGATAAAATCTTATGAATGTGAAACATGGAACATTGAGCATTGTTCCAGCCAAGTGTCAATTTCTTCTTTGTCTGATGAAGATGATTATGATGATCGAATGGATGGTATCTTTAGCAATTTTACTAATGCTTTATTCAATGCTGATATAGATACGGACCAGCAACTTCAGTGTCATAATGTTCATAAGGGGGTTTTCATTTTGTTTCTAACCCTTTGTATGAAGAAATAATTGATCAGCCAAATGTTGTAAATGATGAACCAATCCATAATACTGATGGAATTCCAAACAGCAATAGCATGGGTTGTAAAAAATTATTTCATGATGAAGGTAAGAAGCATGGATTATGTGATGATCATTTAAAACCACAAATGAAAGTGTTACAGGTGGATATAAGTTTGGATGAAAAAGTTTCAGCTGAGGATTTGCTTCAACCAGAGGTATGCATTCTTTTCCATGAAAGGGATGTTGAGAATGCAGAGGTTTTCAGTTTGATAAGCAAGGATAGTATGAGGTGTGATCAGCATAGTGAAGTGTCACGTCCAGATTGTAACATGTATGTTCCTTGTTTGCATCAGTTGATTAGTAATGCCCCTCATTCTATGAATTTAAATGATAACAAGGTGAGTGCTGATAGTAATTGCAATGTTGAAAATGAGTGTTTTATTTTTCAAGTTCAGCATGATGATGTCTTTGCAAATGGTAGAGTTGAGTGGGATAGTGAAGTGTATGGCAGCTTGTGGGAAGGCCTCTATGGTGAATTGTCTCATGTTTTTACTTGTGTTGAAGTAGTGTGTGAATGCAAAGTTCAAAATCAGACCAAAGGTAAGCACACCAGCTGTTATAGTAATGAGACAAAAGAGGTGGATTATAAAAGTTATGCTCAGTTGTTATTGAAAGGTGTCTTTGTTTGGATCATGATATCAAGAGATGAAAATCAGATTTTTGACAGAGGTAAATGTTTGTTTGAGCAGCTTATGATTCAGTTTTAAGCATGTTTGTATATATTGTATAGTTGATTTGCTTCAGTTGTGTGATTTTCAATAAAGTGCCCTGTTGTTTGGGTAGAATAAGGATGCCCTATTTTTGAAATGAGATGAGAAGAGAAGAATGATCCATTTTTGGGTGGTCTGCTCTGCCATTGATTCTATGTTCTTGTGCTTATCTTGCAATCAACCATCCCCAGTCAGAGCCATTGTTGGGAATATTTAAAAATTGATTCAAGTTTAGAGGCCCATTTCAAAAAAATTCTCTGCATGTCAGAAAAGTACCTAAATGAGTCAGTTTGAATGGCCTAGTTTGCGAGAGGGCAAAATGGAGCCGGTTGATTTTCAGAGGGTAAGGCTCGGGATTCATGTCCCACACCTTTCATTTGGCCTATTCAGTGATGTGAAACTTTCAGAATTCAATTTGGATAAGTTTATGAGGTACCCATTTTGACGGGTGAGTTGAAAGTGCATTTTAGGCACAAATGCAGATTTTATTAAATAGCCTTCTTTGAGCGATTACATCTTTTGCCCTGTTGATCATCATGGATAAATTCAAAGTGAATTAAATTCTATGCATAAATGTGAGTCAGTCTGCAAAATTTCAACTCTTGACGAATCCATTTGCTCAGTTTTCATACCCAAATCCGTTTGCAGTTTGTGTGTTTTGGCAAGTCCCTTTTTCGCATAAGCATAAAAGTTGCCTCAGTAAGCGTCATGTCAAAATTTTTGTTCCGGGCTAATTTTAGTATAAATGATGAGCTACGTTTCAAATTTCAAGCCTTTATCAATCTGTTTGATCAGTTTTCAAAAGGATTCATTTAACTATCATTTTCAGTTATCCGCACTTCCATTGTTATATCAGTTAATGTAGCCATTTTTGTGAGTACACCGTTTGCATCCTGTCAATCTTGTGAGCAAAATGAGATTTCCAAGTTTTAATATGTACTTCAAGGTACCTATGTTTCAAATTTGAGGGCCTACGGAGGTCATTTGATATTTTTGAGAAAGGTGTCATGTGTTGCCAGGACATTGACTTCATCAAGTCCGCAGTGTCGACAAAGCCAATTGGGCATTTTCGAAAATTAATATCTCTCTGCTCAGGACTTGTCTTGAGAAACCATTTGGTAGAAGTCATGCTTGTATATCAGAGTACATGCCTATCAGATGGCGAGCCCCAGAAAGGTATTTTGACAGGGTTGAAAAATACGTCTTCACGATTAAATGCGAAAATGTGGCGTAATTGACTGAAGGTTGTAAAATGCGGATTAATGATCTGAAAACGATGTTGATCATTTCCAGAGATATGTTTGAGGTCCATGAAGTATTTCAGAGGTCAGTTGTATGAAAACAAAAAAAAAATTAGTCGAACCCACTTTGGGGCCCGACCTGGCTCATGCTCGTGCATTGTTTTTGGTGGCAAATTGTTTTAAGAGACAATTTTGTTTCAAATATGGGCATATAATGGAGAGGATTTTGTGAAGCTTTATGGTGTTGAAATTGGGTTAAAAGATGTCAATACTTCCAAAGCAGCCAAGAGAGGACCAACATCTTTGGCATCATAAACATAGAATGAAGTCCTTGTAGCCTCATGCCCATTAATATCATTGACAAAGTAGAAGGGTAGACTTTAAGGCTAGTACAGACCCAGTCAGAGAGCATGAAAGACCCATGGACTTGAAGAATATACAAAATCAGCTGGAGGTAGAAGATGGTTTGGGTCACAATAGTGTTCATGAAATATGTCAAGTTGTGAAACTTGTTTTTCTTTTTGGAATGCAATGGCATGTAAGCTTCAGCAAGTGCAATGTGAAGGCTCATGAAGAGAGGATGCTGGCAAAAGGGAAAACAGTGGTAAATGTTAAACCCCAACTCCCTCTACATGGCTGGAAAAATATAAAACTCTCTGCTGCAAGCTATGGAGAGGCATCTATCAGTTTAATATAAATGCAAAGATGCCATGCCAACATCCTTCCCCAACGTGGCAGATTGGGCACATTGAATTTTATAAAATGCAAATGGTGTATAACCAAATTCCATAGCCAAAGACTCCCCTGCGTTGAAGTTAGAATGGGCATATTTTGTTTAAAATTTTAAACAAATGAAATGATCTGCAAAGAGGCGTTGAAAGCACAAGATAATGCAGATTGTGGTAGATTTAAATGCCATTTTGATTCTCAAACAACAAATCCACTAAGCCTTATGTGACAATGCCTGTGGAAGGTAGCTGCTGGTAAATGGTTTTGTTTTTAACTTCAAGCAAAGGAATTCTCCTTGCTCTACATGGTATAGCTAAGGTGAATGCAAACAAAAATAGAACTTTTTCATCCTCCTTGTTGGGCGTGGCATAGTGGCAGAGACCATTGAAACCCAATAGCAATTGGCAATGAATTCTCTGCGTGGCTATTTGGAGGATAGTGTTGATTTATTAACAGCGAATGGCAAATGAAATTGGCAATCATAAACCCCTGTGAAAAGGAGAAGAGGAATAAGTTTTGAAAACAAATGCAATCTGTATATACAAACAGCAATTAGGCCCTCCCTTCACGTGATCCCTCCAAGAAAATGCAAATAGTGTGGAACAAGGTAAAACAATTTCTACGAGCATCCTCCTCTGCGTGAAAATAGAGGCATTCAAGTTTCAAAAGGAAAATCATCCGAGGTGGCACCCAGTGGACCCCATTGACCAATCAGAGGCTGCCACGTGGCAAAGTGTCAGGGCACAATTAGAGAAAAAATCAAAATTAAAATCAGTTAATTACATAGTGCAAACTATATCAAATAAATGAAAAATTTAAATGATGTGCACAAATGGGGAATTAATTCGCCCAGGGCTCATTTTTTGGGCAAAATATGAAGTGTTATATGTTTTCGGAAAGCTCTCCGAATGAGGAATCCGATTATGGAGTTAATTTTGACAAATGTGGGATTTTTCAAGAGCAGTTTCCACGGGAGTGAAATTCAATTAGAAAGGAGATATTTGGCAATTTTAGTTGCAGATTTGATTTTCTTCCCTCCTCTTCTTATTCTCAATTCTTCTCAATTGTAAGGGTTCCAGAAATTTGGAGAAATGCTCCAGATTTGATGGCTTCCATTTTCTGAATATCTTGACCCAAGTTTGTAAATGCTTTTGTTTGGTTTCAGGGTACAGAGAATTGCAGTGCATTATTGTAAATGTGATTTTAGTTGCAGGTCTTGCTTGTGTCAGGCATGAGTAAATTCCTCACAGTATTGTCTCTAGGTATGTATTTCATTATCATGAATTGAATCCTCAAGGAGGATAAGATTTGTCAATTTCAAGGAAATTGTGTGATTGTTTATGGGTATCCTTCAAGGAAGGTTTTAAACTCTGTAGTCAGTCATAAATGATGAAATATGTCTCCAGATCTGATAAATTTGTGAATGAATCAAATAGTGCATTAATATAAGGTATTGGTGCATGAATATCTTGTTTAAGGAAAACAGACTTGCATCTATGATTCATATTTGTAGTTTTTTGTGTGACCCTGTTGCCCAATGAACAAGGCATTGGTCTTGCAGGTTTGGGGATGGTTTCAGATATACATTTAAAAAGATAAATCTATTTCCCTTTATGTTTAGGGGTGTGTGTTCCATTCTTTCCAAGCTCTGTTTCATCCTATTGTTTGTACAGATCTAGCCAATCTGTAATGTTTCCTAACATGTTGAGCTTGTGAAATGATCTATCTACTTAGTGTTGATGCAGTTATGTGTCTGTAATTGTTGTATTTAGTGCATCAAAAGGGTGTACCCCCCTTAGGTCTAGCAGAACCTAAAGTGTAGGTTGATCAATTAGGGTCCTATGTTATGTTGTCCAAGCCCTAATGTGTTTTGTAGACTGAAATTGGCCATTTCATAAAAAGATTTGCAGGTGTTCTTGGGTTATCACTTTTGGTGAACAACATCGGGATTGTTGGATCTGCTGCTTCTGATGGAATTGTCAGTGTTGTCAATACCGATGGGGGTTCTTATACTGATAATGGTGTTGTTGATGGAGTTTTTGTTGTGATTGGTGGGATGATTGGTGTTGTGGATAATATTGTTGGGTTCTTTAGCCTCAGTGGAGAAGTTGGTATGGTGCTTGGTACTGCTGATATAATCAAAGGTGGCCTCTTTAGAATTTTAGGCTGATATAGAGGTTTGTTGGGTTTCCCTTTGAATCGGAGCTTAGGAAGAGTCTCCTTTTGAAATCCTAATCCAGTGTTATCTTTAGGCTTTAATTCAGGTTGCAACGGTTCATGGCAGCCTTGCTTGCAAGGTCCCAAAGCACTCTGACCATCATAACCCATTCTTTGCATAATGAGAAGGCCTTTGCCATATTGATCTGTAGGAAGATTATCCTGTGGGGTTTTCGTGGTGATAGGGTCTTTATAGATCCATTCTACTAAGTCTTCATCTCTGGTCTCTTCTTCTTGACTCTTTCCAAGGATAAAAGGTGTCAAAGTGCATGCTGGTGTGACCAATGGTGCTTGAAGTAACTTTTGAGGCTTACCATGAGTTCTAGGGGAAGTGGGTAGTTTCCCAACACAAAAGAGTTGGCTTAGATTGTGCCATTTGCATTTTTAGCTTCTCTTGCTTGGGTATAGTGGTGTTTGAACTAGAAAGAGAGTCTGGACTTACATATGATGTGGATGGGATAGCTTCTCTGTTGTTGGGAATGATGATCTCTGGCTGATGGTTGATATTATTACAATATGCAAATGGGTTTGCATCGCCCAAGATTGTAATTTCTACACCGTTATGAGGGAACTTGATACACTGGTGATAGGTAGATGGAACAGCTTGTATGGCATGTATCCAAGGTCTTCCTAACAACAAATTATATGGAAGAGGAAGGCCTAGAACTTGACATATGATGTGCTTCACCACTAGACCCACTTGGATTGGTAACACAACTTCTCCTTTTGACGAACGCTCTGCATCATTATAGGCTTTTATAGTTATCTTTTTGCGGGGATCCACTGATTCAACTACATATCCCAATGTTGTGACCAATTCTAGTGTACAAATATTTAGGCCTGCTCCATTGTCAATCAAGACTCGCTTGATCCTGTGTTGATTGATAAATCCTTCGATATGGAGTGAGGTGTTATGAGGTTGCTAGAAGGATGTATTGTCACTTTCAGAGAAAGTGAGACATGGTGATGACCTCAGACTACCAACCATAGCTTGAAATTGATCTGTGTTTAGATTGGCAGGAACTAATGCCTCTTGGAGAGCTTGATCCAAGATTGTTTTATGAGATGGGGATAGGCGCAACAACTCTAAAATGGATATAAGTGCAGGCGTTTTATCTAATTATTCCACAAGGTTATACTTCTTTGGGATGGAGGTGGTGCCTTGTGGAGCTGCTTTAATGGTGATCTTGCTACAATGTGTAACAACATTGCAGGTAGAGCTTGGATCTTTGATGGTAATGGTTGCAATTTGTTCATCGGTGTCATATAGGTGAGTCATAATGTAATTATAGGCAGCTCACGTATAATCATTGGTATCTGTGTTTCATCCTGAAGTGGAAGGACCCCTTTGATCTTGTGATGGAAGTGGATTTTTGAACATAAAATGATCATTATTCATGGTTTTTGGGTCATGTCCTTCAATTTCAATCTCTCCTCGGTCAATAAGATCCTGAACAAGATCTTTCAATCTATGACAATTACTTGTTTTATGCCCTTTCCCTTGATGGAATTCACAATGTTCATTATCCCTCCACCATGGAGGTTTGACCTAAGGTTCGTAATTAGATGTTTTGGGTAAAGTCACTAGATTTGATGAGACCAATTGACGTAACATTGTTTCAATAGGTTCCCCTAAGGGAGTGTATGTACGTTTTGGTTTATAATTCTGCTGTCTTTGTCTTGGTTCCTCTTGCGGTACACTGCGCCCTTGATTTGGTGGGGGAGCAACCATGTTGTTCTTAGGAGGGGGGTTTTGCCCAACAAATCAGACCACAGGTTGTGCACTCTTGATAGTCCTTGCATCTACAACCCCGTCATTGACAATGTTTTTGTTTTTATTCCAAAAGTTAGGTTTATCACTGTTGAAGCGTGGGCGAGGGGCATCTTTTGGTTCATTGTATATTTTGATAAGCCCCTTTTTGATGAGGGCCCGTTCATATTTTAAACCTTGTGTGATCATGTCATTAAAAGACTCTGTGCCTTTCATGTCTAAATGAAATTCTATTTCTTCGTTCAAGTTGGAAATAAATATTTCCACTAGCTCTCTTTCAGGTAGCTGAAGGGAACGTCTGCTAGACATTTCTCCCCATCATTGCAGGAAAGCTGAAAATAGCTCCCCTGGTTTTTGTTTGGTGTTACACAGGTCTGCCATGGTGACATCACGCTCTATGTTATAGGAATAATTTGCAATGAATTTCTTGACCAGTTCTTCAAACATCCTAATGTCGCCTGTTAGTCGGGAAAACCATTGCGTGGTTGTCCCTACCAAACTCTGAGGAAAGAGACGCATTAGGCATGTGTCTTCATATGCCACTTCTAGGCAAGGGGAGTGAAATTCTCTGACATGATCACAAGGGTCTCCTTTTCCCTGATACTTTTCAAACTTAGGTGTTTCACACCCTCGTGGAAAAGGTGGCATATGTAGATTCCTATCAAAGGGATAGGGATAAATATCATTAAGTGAAAACTGGTTTGTTTTCACACCACTATGGAGTTGTTGGGAGAGATTCTCGACTTGTTGCCTCAACATGTCAATGTCATTTGGAGGAGGAGGTGGGGGATTTCCTTGATGAAGGTTGTATCTGATGTGATCTCGACCTCTTCCATCCTCATTACGACTTTGGTGTTCTAATGCTTGCCGTAATTGTGTTGTATCAAAATCAGAGGGTAGTTTGGCTCCCTCTTGGGCAAGTCTTAAAAAGTGAGCATTAGCATTGTTCCTGAGGATCTCATCAAAAATTCGATTGAAGAGCAGGTTGTGTTGTGCCCTTTCGATTGCTTCAAGAGTGGGAGTGTGAGGATTTTTCATCATTTGTGTTTCCTGCAAGAGCTTCTTGGAATTCATTGAGATTTTTCTCTTCTTCCTCTTCAATTTTATTGTTGTCTAGTCCTTGATCTAGTTTGAGCCATTTTGTTTAAAAGTTTTTGTTGAAGTTTGATGAAAATGATTATGAGTTGGCGATGAAATGAGAGATAAATGTTTGGTGAAGTGTTTAGCATATGGATCTCTAACACTAAAGGTAGATGTTACCAAAGTCCTTCTATGAATTGCTTGTTTGTGTTTGGTTGACAATGTTTGGTATGATAAGGTTTAGAGAGGCCTGAGATGTGTTACAAACCCAACTACCTAGTAATGAGAGGATGCACTCATAGACTAGTTTTAACCTGCATAGAAATGCCTCTTAGGATGAGTTTATCCTAGATGTAGAGACACTCTAAAAAGTGATGTGTTGTGTTGGATTCAAGCAATATCGAAAAAGAACGTAGGACAAGACCTCTTTATGTTTCGAGAGTTGGAATGGATTGATGATGTGTGAATGTGAGAATGGATGAAATGTTAACTTCAATAAAATCTTTGTGTTATAAATGGGACAAATTCTTCCTCTTCTCATTTGGCGATTGGTGGTTCTTCCCAAGTTATGTTATATGTGATGCAAATGTCTGGAAAGAAGGTAGGATTAATTTTGCCTCCCTTGTTTTTATGATAGCTCAAAGCTCTATATTGAGTAAAAGCTTTGCGGTTTAAAGACTCTTGATCAAACTCGTTAGATTTTCATTGAAGATATAGACGCATGTGACGTAAGAAGGCTCTATATGAGACAAAGATTTTCCTATTAAGACAGAAAAATCTCCTTCTTTTGATGAAAGCCTTTGAGCTTAATGTTCTTTGCTTCAAATTGATATGTTGATGAAGATTCCTCTTTCTCAAAATGTGGAAGATGGTCATATAGTTTTGATACCTTTGTTTGTCACTTTGTTTTTAATTTGTTTGGCAAAAGGTTGGTTGTGAAAATTTTGTGTTGGATGAATACTTGGTTTTGAATTTAGTTTTGATTTTCTTTGACAAGAAAACATATCAAGCACACAAACACGAGAATGTTGCCTCAAAAGGCACAAATAAGTGTGGGTCTAAATCAACCCAATGTTTGAACTCTTTGACCTCTTTAACAAAATATTTTTGAGTATGTTTCTCCAAAATCTTGAAGTCGGCTCAGTTATCATTGGTCTTGACACAAAATGAAGACACTTCAAATACACTTTATCCCTAAGGTCAAATGGCCAGTTGCGATAATTTCAGCCCACATCTTGATATTTCTTCAACTTTGGTATTACATACCTTATGAATCTCATCGTGGCAGGTAAGGATGTGATATACTAAGTCTTGCATGAGCATAACAAATAGATGATCCCTATGATGGGGGAGTCACCACTTTTATCAAGCTACAAGTAGCCTTTCAAAAAGCTATGTTTCTACTCAAGGAAATATGTATGGTGAGTATCTTGGGAGCAAAACCATCTATGCTCTTGCACTGAATTTATCACAAATATCCTCAATCAATAGAACGGGTGGGTTTCTACATAAAAAGGTGTTTAGTAATTTTTTATGTTTTTGGACATAAGTTCATTCTACAATGACTCACTTAAGAGCCTTGTAACTTGTGGTGGGGTCCATTTGTCCTTTCGGCAAGTTACACTATAGGAACAACTATACCCAAGGCTAAATCTTTCGCTCACACCTGATTTCTATAGTGGCTCGAAGGATTTACCATGCGAGGTCATTCCTAAGAGTGATGTGTCTCTTGGCAGGCCTCTCTTAAAAATATAAAATTTGAGTGTTACCAACACTTTTCTCTTGCACCTAGGACCATGAAAGCCAAGGGAGAGGATAGTGTGTGTTAGAAGTAGGACCACTCGACAAACTCTGCACAAGTGTGCCAATCACAAAAAGCACTTGTTCTTTTTAACTGATTTTCATTGCAATGTGATCTAACTATTTGGAGATGTTACTCCAACAATCATGGTGTTCTTTTTAACTTCAAAGGCAAAGTGTTTTTGTAAACAAGGAACTTTGAAAATCCTGGTCAACTGAATTAAAAACATGTCTTGCTTGAAGTAAAATCATTTATGAGCTTGAAGGAAAAATGGCTTGTTCTTTTTAGATTGCCCAAAATGAAATGTTGATTGTGAATTTCCTTAAGTTGATGCAAGAAATGAAAGTTGTGTTGTTGATTTTAAGCACCAAAATAAAGATTATTCCTAACTTGCAAATAAACTTTGATGTGAAGTTTGTGGTTCTTTTTAACTTGCAAGTGGGGTTCTTTTTACAAACCAAAACTAAAGATGTGATTCTTTTTATGATCCAAAATGAAAATGTGAGGTTCAATTTTTAAGCCAAAAGAGACAATGAATTTGTTTTAATCCAACTTTGAAAAACAAAGTGAAATAAAGAATTCAATGCTTTCTAATCTAACTCCTCCAATCCTGCACAAACAAACAAACAGTTAGTCAAAGATAAAAAAGTGAGGTATTGATGGGCTTCTACAAGCCTAGGTTTTTATTTTCGATTACAATAAAAAAAATTACAACTCTCTGTTACAATAGCACCACTCTATGTAAACACAGAAGCGCTACTTAACTAACAAATGCACTAAAATAGTGACACATGTGCTATACTAGAAGCAAAAGTGCTAAAATACTCTATCAGACAGAATAAAATTATGTCAAACAGAGCATGCGAATGCGCTAAATTAATAACAAGAGCGCTACTTTTAATGCAAAAGCGCTAAAAGATGGACAATAGCGTTATTTCCCAGACAATAGCACTATTTGGTGAACAAAAGCACTAAATCATGAACTTTCGCAGGCGCTAAATGATGAATACTAAGAGGGGGGGTGAATTGGTATGCCAAAAATCTTTGCACTTAAACACTTTACAAGACTGACAGTAAACCGGTAAAACAGTTTAGCAGACAAACCGGTTAGCACACATGCAAACCAAATAGCAAATAATGCATTCAGCCACAAAAGCATAAACACCATAACACATGAGATTTTGACATGGAAACCCAAATGGGAAAAACCACGGTGAGATGGAACTCACAAGTAACTATCTGTAGAATAGGAACCAGACTGGTTAAGGTCAAACTAGTTAAGGTCTTACAATGTTCTTTACCAGAACAGATCTTGTTAGGAACCTCAATCTCTATTAGGAGATAAGTCCGATTAAAGACTACCTTGCTAGAGGATTTTAGATCCACAGATGTGAACCACCTTGTTAGAGGATTTACAAAAGGCTTTTGGGCCTACCTGGTTAAGGGCTACAGACTTGTCAAAGATGTGAGTAATCAACAAGTGTTTGATCTAGATAATAGCATAGACTGCTCAGTTAGATCCTTGATAGCTCGTTCTTAATGCACTCCAACATTACTTCAGTCTTCTACACAATCATATTCTCTCCAACTCCTCAACCACCTTAAACCCTAGCAACAACATAAACTTTCGCTACAGCCACATCAACAACCTAAAACCCTAGACATGATGTCCTTATGAAGGAATTTGATTTCATGTCGGTCCAATAGGATTACATTACAATTTCCAAGGTTCAATGAACCTGGACATACTTGGTACCATGACACAAAAAGCACCATTAAAGTGTCAGCACCGTCAAACAATTGATGGATGGTAACTCATCACAAGATGTCGGTTGGTAACTCATCACAGAGTATTACCGGTTCATACAAAATGCCAGTTGCCGGTTCAAAAATGAAGACTGGTAAAAATGTGTTATGCCGCTTTAATCCCTCATACCGCTTGGGATCCACGAACTGCTTGGGGTCAACATCTCGCTTCAGACCGGGAAACACATTCTGCAAAACACCAATAGTCTAAAGATTATAATACAACATACCGGTTGGAACAAATACCGGTTGTGCTCTAACTCATACATCTAAAGGGGATCTCAATGCAAGTGTGTGTCCATCAATGACAATCACAACATAAACATCAAAAATGCCAACACTAAAACATGTTCAAAAGCACTAAAGCGCAACCTATGTGTCAATTTAAACAAAAAAGTTAGTACTTTTGTAGAGAAATCTTCTATTGGATTCATGTCAGGTTCACCAAATGATGCTCTGCAAAAAGGATTTTGAAAACCTATGGTAAGGCAACACATGCAAGAACACAAGGAACAAAAGTTAGTGTTAACAACCAAAGATTATTCTAAACAGGCATATCAAGAGAGATACTAAAAGCAAAATAGACCATTTGACAAAGAAAACAAATGCCTTCCACCATGCTTGTAGCTCCTCCTCCCTTGTTCCTCTCCTCTCAAAGTTTCCAAATGAGTGTAGCTCTCAGCAACTTTTTGCACTATGGATGTCTTATGGAGATTCAAGATTGAAAATGCTTTTAAACTATGCTATGCAAGTGTAAAAACAAGCTAAATATGAGATACTATGAAATGAACTAAGATTTATTTTAGTCCAAAATGACAATATGAGTGATTATGCTAAAATTCTCTCTCTAAAATTGACTATAAGTTAAAGCATACAAGTTTTCAGGATCTAGATTGTGAATAAATGAGCTCTATTTATAGGTAAAATGGAGCAATGGATGGTTGAGATTGAGTAATCTCAACAAGGGTCAGAATTGAAGAGCTAATGATCCATGTGAAAACTTTCAACCCAATCCCAAGATGACAAATGTCAACAAGAGATGGGTTGAGAGGAGAGGGAATAAGCATTAAATGCTTGACATGACTTGAGTGTTAACTTGGGAGGTAAGGTTAATGTTGAGTTTGAAAGAATAAAGCCATTATCCAATAAATAATGTCTTTATCCAATGGATAAACTCTTGTGCAAGAGTTAGTGAGGATAACCATGGTCAAAGCAATAAATGCTTGAGAAGACACATGGGTTACACGAGGGTTGAGTTTTAGGGGTAAAGTCTCTAACCATGGGAGCAAGTGGATTTAACCATAAATGGTTATGTAAGAATCATTAATGATCATGTAAGAGCCATTAGGGGTCATGTAAGACTTTAGAGGTTAGCTTGTTGAACACATAAAGCATTTAATGCTTTTCAAATACTTTGAAGGCTTTCAGAAGTGACTTCAAGTTGCTTAGGAATGTGACAATATTTAGGGGATGGATTAGGCTAATTAGGAATGATTAGAAAGTGGTTAGAAGGGTCTAGAAGGGGTTTTAGGATTGCAAGTGGATTTGGTGGGTGAGGGAAAATAGGATTTTATTAAAATAAAATTCATTTATTTCAACAAATAGGTGCAACTTGCATTTGTAGGAGAATGCAAGTGGGGGGGGTTAAATGATTTAAAAAAATGTTTTTAATTTATTTATTTAAAAGAAGAAAGGGGATTAAATTAAATAAATAAGATTTATTCATTTAATTGATTGTGAATTTGGTTTAATGAATGAATTAAAATAAATTGAATAATTTATTTAATTAATAGGAGAATTTTTGAATAGGAATTAATTAAATGTTAATTTAATTAACTGATGGCTAGTGGGTTTTTAATCAAATAAATAGCAAATATTCATTTAATTAAATGGACAAATTTATGTGACTACACCTACATTTGATGCTTTCGCTGAAATGTTAATGATGGAACAAACTAAGTTGATAAGCATGAGAATTCTTAAGACTTCTAAGTCTCAAGCATTAGTGGCAAATCAAGTGAACAAAGGAAATCAAGAAAAGGACAACTCAAACAAGAAGAAATGGCAATCAAAGTCTAAGGACAAAGCACCATCTTCTCCACAACAAGGAGATTCATCCTCTTCCAAGAGGGAGAATTCACCAAAGAGGGAGAGACCTACTTGTGCCTATTGTAAAAAGTTTGGTCATGAGGACCGTCGTTGTTATTCTAAGAATATTGATGAGCTCACACGTATCCTCAAAAAGCATAACATTGATTTGCCTAATATCTATAGGAAGGATGATTCATCAACTTCCACTTCAACACATTCAAAAGGAAAAGGGAAAGCATTCATGGCTTCTACAAGTGGGAAGACTCACTTTTTTTGGATAAGAAAAGGAAAATCTCTTTGTACTACTACAAGTCATGATTCAGGGAGATGGCTTCTAGATTCGGGGACTTCTCATCATATGACATCTTAAAGTCTATGTTCTCTACATTTGAGCCTTGCACCATGCCACAGATTTTGATGAGCAATAATACATACATGGATGTGATTGGGAAAGGATATATTGCTATTGGGGATAACTCCTTCAATGATGTGTTGTGTGTACCCGATTTGACAAACAATCTCCTTTCCATCTATCGAATCACACATGGCGCAACTAAGAGAATTGTGGAGTTCACACCTGAGATAGTTATCATTAGAGACTTGGAGACTAGAGCTATCATTTCTACTGGAGTGGTTGATCATGCATCTCGGTTATACTCCTTTTCAGATTTTGTTGATGATGATGATTGCACATATGATTATTCTACACATGATGATCACACTTCTTGTGATGATTCATATTTTGAGGAGAACTTTGGGTACTTGAACTTGGGGATTCTCACATGTGACCCCATTCTTGAGCCTTGTGTTTCATCTCCTCCTATTGATATCACATCACCTATTGTACTTGATGATGCAGATAGTGCGACAATTTTGCCTTCTTATGATTCAGTGCAGCAGGATATATCGTGTCTTCCAGCTTCAGATTCATGGGATGAGTACTTGACAGACATTATAGGTTTGTTTGTGGAGTCCACCATTGCAGATTTGGGAGACATCATTGATGATATTCATCTTCTTTGATGAAGATGATGCTTATTCGATTGTTGTGAGGGAACACTCTGATTCTCTTGTTCATTCTCTACATGATCAGTCTTTTGAGGTTGATATGATTGTGGATTCTTATGTATAGCAGTTGGAGGAGGTATCTTTATGTTTAGAGGAGACATGTGAGTCTTTGGCTATTGTTATACACTCTTCTCCACTAAATCTTGGATTGCCTTTTTCAGCAGTGTGGAGAATTTTACCACCTTTGGAAGGGGTATCTTTCAGCATCAACATGGGGACACTTGAGCATTTTTTAGAGACTTCATTCATCGTGAGTTTTTTTCATACATCTTCCCTTCATGATTGGGGATACTTCATGGATCCACCTTTGGTTTTGTTTCTTCCTAAGGGGAGGAATGTTGTTTGATGTTTGTGGAGTAGTTTCTTCATACATCATCGAGCTTCTATCATTGGTGCAGATTCTAGATTGAGGGGGGGCTTCCTAGCTTCTCTTCTTCTCTCATATGGGGGGACTTTTTCCTCACATGGGGTTTTGTTCCTCACATTCTTCTATGATATTTTTCTTGTATAGTTTTCATCTCTCTTTTGGGGGAGGGTTTTTTCCCATTGGTTTTTTCTCTCTTTCCCTTCTTTGTGAGAAATTTCATCGCATTTGTACATGGGTACCTAACATGGCCTTGTAGCTAGGACCCATGTTGCATTGCTTAGTTGCATTGTAGACTTAAGTGCATTCCTCTAAGTTGCACTTAAGGGGTTGTTGGTGTAAATAATTATTCATATTGGATATTATTACACTATACTTAAGTTTACTTAGGATAATGCATTTCATAGTAGTTTGGGTATGAGACACTTGGATGTTTGTGCCACATTGGGATAGTGTGTGTAGGAAAATTTTCACCTTTTATGGTGTTGATCTTGTTACTACTTTATCATATCCACTTATTGTGGAGTGATAATTCTACCTTTTGTGGGTGATCCACCTCATGTGGAATATTTTATTGTTTCTCCCACCTACCCTTGTTTCTTATTGAGCCACATGTCATGTTTGTGTGCTCACATTTCCATATAGCCTTGCCTATATAAGTAGGCTCATCTACATTGTATGTAACAACCATTTTTATTTATTGATGAGAATACAATTTATTCTTGTCCTATATTTTGTCTCTCTTATTTGTGCTTTCCATTGCCTCTATATCTTGGAAAAATCTCACAAGTTGCTTTACTTCTTTCAATTCTATATGTGTCGGTATACCGGTTGGTAAATGCATGTTTTAATAAAGTTAAAATTGATCATTATAGTAGAACACTGATTCACCCCCCCCCCCCCCCTCTCAGTGTTCTTGGATTCCAACAATTGGTATCAGAGCATTGTGCCTCAAAGGAAGCTTAATAGCTTGAGGAAGATCCTAAATCTAGAATCCATGGATATGAGTTTGGAGAAGCAACTTGAGGTGGCACTTGAAAATTATTATGCTGAAAGATTGAAGAACTTGAAGTTACAAGATGAATTGAATTCTCCTTAGGAATTCAATATTGTCCTACAGGAAAGACTACCATCTGTTCAGGCTAGGAAGAAGGAACTTTTGTAGAATAAGGATAATGAAGAGAAAGATGCACTTAATGAGAGATGTCTGAAGCTGAGTTAGGAGATCATGGTTATGAGCAATGAAATGCAAGCTATAACTATGAGGATGTCTAAAGAGATTGAGGAGCGGAAGAAAAAGGAAGAAAATCTTGTTGTATCTCTGAAGAACAAATTTGAAGATTGTGGAAGGTTGGTTCATGAAAATGATATGTTCAAAACTAATTTAGTACAATCCTAGAGTAATGAACAAGAGCTTGAGAGACAAATGATAATTTTGAAAGATGATCTGACTATTGCAAGTGAGTATAAAGAAAAATTTAAGATTAGTTCAGCATAGCTTGATGAGTTATTGAAAAGACAAAGGAAAAATGGAGATTCCAGTGGACTTGGATTTGAACAAGGTTAGAGTTCTGGTACTGCAAATGAAGATCAAAACCATAAGGCACCGATAAGGTAGTTTAATGCTTATAAATTTAATGGTAGATTCATTTTTGTAATAAATTTGGTTACATGGCTAGGCAGTGTAGAAATAGAGAAAATCAGGACCCTAATTCTGCTCCTAGTCAATGTTCTAAATGTAATTAGTATGGTCATAAGACAGAAGATTGAAGAATGAATGTTAAGTATTATGCATGTGGAAAATTTGGACATATGGCTAATCAGTGCAGGTCAAGCAATTATACCAATTTTAGAAAAGCAATTCAAAAGAACAATGTTACATGTTATGCATGTAATGAGGTTGGACATATTGCTAAGTTTTGTAGAAGCATAAATCCATCAGTTGGTAATGAAGGATCAAATGAGAAAGGGAAAGAGAAGGTTAATGAAATCCAGCAAGATCATACCCAGAGATGGGTCAGGAAGTTAGAAGAACAATCAGCAAATGGAAATGCATCGGTTACTCAACCAAAAGAGGAGGTTGCTCCTACATCAATAGGAAGCTCATCTGGTAACTAAGGCAAATGCCTTAGGGGTAGGAAAAATTCATGAAGATAGTGCATATGCCCCGAGAAGAGGTTCTAGAAAATGATCTAGACATTGGAGATGTTTGATCGAGATCTGGTATCTTCCAACGGAAGTCATTCATGTCAATGATGGATTAGGGTTTCTTGGAGGATAAAAGGATGAATTCACTTCATTTCTAATTACTTTTCATTCAGAGGAAGCCTAAGGCGATTCAGAGTGATCAATAGCATCTTGAGTGATTTTCACCAGCGATCGGAAGAGGTCTTTTTGGTTTTTCACCGGCAGCTATTCACGGGTATTTATCTTTCATCATGGAAGCGGGATCATCATCTAAACCTATGTTTATTGTAAATCCTACTATAGTTGAGGTCAAGGACCGTCCCAAGCCTACTTTCAAGAAATATCCACTTATTGCTACCCTAGATGATTCGGTTGGTGCATTTTCTCGTGTCTCGTGTCCTGGAAGGAGTCGTATATGTTGAAGATGTTAGAACTTATATTGACTATCATATTGAGGATTTAGGAATGACTGATATTAAGAGTATGTACATGAATGAGTTAATGGGAGATTCTGGAAAGATTAATCCTAAATACCAGCATATTGTGGAGCTAGGGTTTACCAACATTTTGGATATTCTGAAACTTGAAGATGAAATTGTTAGGTATTTTTTGAGCAAGGTGCATGGAGAATTTATCTGGTTATATAGATCGTATAAGATTTTGAAGGAGACCATCACGACCATCACTAGTTTACCGCAGGTTGGACAACACCCCGAGAATAAAGTTTCTAATGATCAAGTCAACAATATCACCGACACAACATTAGATAAGTGATCAATGAGGATTAGTACTATCACCGATAGATATATTAGATTCGGAAGCATGGTCATTGGTTACAAGGTAGCATAATCAAACTAATTGAATTATGTTTCTAGCTCTTGCATTTATGCAACTCATAAAATGATGAGGGAGAATGAGAAGTTAGATCTATGTGGTTGGATGTTGGATGAATTATTGGTTAATCTAGGAAAGATCAAAGGAGAGAAGAAAGGAACATTCCAGTATGGAAACCTAATTGTCTATTTAATGTTGATTTTCATCAATGAGACTCCCAATTTTGGGAAAAGACAATGGGCATTCGATATCCTGGTAGGGAGGCAACTAAAACAATCAATTGCTACATTGGGTAGTCAGAGAGATGAAAAAGTGTAGGGTTACTTTAAATCATTTTAGAAGGCTATGAATTCTAGGGAGAGGGTTCCAAAGCACATTGTTGAGAATTACTCAACCAAGATATGCTTCATGGTCAAGAAAGATGAAACTTTGATGGAAGCTGTAAGACCCCGAAAGGTTTGGATTGAGGAAATGGGTTATGAATTAGATGTAAAGATCCTAGATGCTTATTCACAGATGCTAATTGATGCATCGATAGATGAATCTGTAAAAACCTTTGGTACTGCTAAGCAGAATAAGCAAGAGGTTGAAACTGAGTTCAACCGGGAGAAGAGGGAGAAGCACGAGGGCAAGGAAAGTGAATTTGTTGAAAAGGTTCACGGGACATCAAGGCATTAATTGATGTTATTCCGGAGAAAGGGAGAAAAAGGAAAGAGTCAAAAATATTCATTGAGCCAATTGCAGCAAACTCTGGATCTGATGATGACACACCCTTAGCATTCAAAAGGGTATTGAGGAAGAAAAATGAAGAGACTAAGGTAAAAGCTATGAAGCAACCGATTAGGAAAGTTACTATCAGGGCACCAGCACAAAAAAGAGCACCAAAAGAAACACCTTCAACCACATCCGATGCTAGAAGAAGGAAGAAGAAGGATAACACCAATCTTGCACTTGTATCTGGTAATGTAACTATCATTCCACCCAAGGCTTGTGCAGAATTAGTGAATGAAATAACTAAAGATGGTATGTTAAAGAATGTGCAATTTTATTATGAGCATTTGGATGATGTTGAACAAAGAGAAGTAGAGGAATCAGTTTTGTTGCATTTGGATGGCGTTGAACAAAGAGAAGTAGAGGAATAAGTTTTGTTGTATTTGGATATTTATAAGAAAGCCTTGTTAGAAATTGAAGACCAAATACCAACCTAGTTATATGACATTTTGGATACTAGAAGACTATCAGCAATGTAAGAGGACCGACATATAAAGATTCGGGAATTGTTATATGTTTGTGTTTCTATTACTCCAGATAAGATGGACAAGACACTTGAAGTTGCAGATAGGAAAATCTTTAACAACAAGCATAGAATAATCAATCTTATGTTAGGTAGGGTCAATGAGATAATAAAGGAGACCCACAAGGCATGGGTTAAGTTCTTTGAAGAAAACCATGGTTTTTATACTTCACCAGAACCTAAGACAGATACTACAGACATCTTGGTTGAAGGGAAAGGTAAAGGTATTGTGGGTACTTCACCCTCAATTTTGAAAAATATTAAGATAGTGGATATTGATCCCCCGGTAGAGACTAATGTACAGGCAAATATTGATATATCAGTAGAATCAGAGAACGTAAAGGTTGCAAATGTATAGGTTCTAATGTTGAGGAAAACAGTCCTCCGGATCTAAATGTACAAGATGAGGACACAGTTGCTAGGGAGGAACCCACAATAACTGAGATTGTACCAAGTGACGAAGCCACTAGTGCAAGTAAGAATTCTATGAAGGTTAAACCATCAGAGGAGATGAAAGGGGAATCGAGTAGGGAACCGGTAGTGATTCCATCATTGTTGTCAATTGACACCTCGCAGGTTGAAAAGAAAAGTATAACCGAGATGAGTTCTATTGAACTCGTGATGATGGCTGCATAGAAAATGATGAAGGATCTATGGATAAAGGGGTTATTGATCAGTCTATCACTATTTTGCATAGACTAGTCCTGGAGTGCAAGTTTGACAAAGAAGCAAGCCTATCCGACAAGATTAAGACAATCACAGAGAACATTTCAAAGGATTTTTAGTCTTTGCAGCAAATATCAAACCGACAGGCACTGGAGAGGTTTACATGGCCAAAGAGTGATACATTTGATCAGATGATTGAGTCTGAGAGGAAGGAGATTAATGATAAGTTTAACTTGATTGATAATGCATGAAGGCAGTGTACTAATATCTATCAAGTATTTTGTAACACAGGTTTACTCACAACTGAGACAGATAAAAGGATTAAGGATATTCAGGAGGAGATTGTAGGTATAGTTAATTCTTTTGATGGATCAAATTCTTTAACTACGTCTATAGATGGTCAAATTTTAGTTTTGGAAGCCCAAGTTTTAGCTCTTGAGAGAGACAAGGATAAAATCATAAGGAGAGCTAGAGGTCTTAGAGGCTTGGTGAGTCCCTGGTTGGATTCATTAAGTATACATAAGAAGAAGTGTATAGATATGGTTGTAAGCCCACACTAGCAGAGCTCAATGAGAAAGAGTCATTTTCCCATATGCTAAATGGACTTGTATCTATTTCTAGCACTTTCAAATCAGGTTGGGATACCTATCTAGAGCTTTTGGAGAAGGCCTATTCGGATATTTTCAAATATATTCAGCTCTAGTAAGCTATTTTGGGACATTCATTGTACAGTCTTTCATTCTTCGTCTCGGCTTTAGGTATTTTTTTGGGTATTTTTGGCATTGATGTCAAAGGGGAAGTATAGGTGAAACATATATTCTTGGCATCAGTAGATATGGAGAATTTTTTATTATGATCATAGATGAATATTCAGCTTAGGGGGAGCAGGCTCAGGATGAAATTGGCAAATGGAAACCATGATCATTTTTCACATGACTATTGCAATCAATGCCAAAGGGGGAGATTGTTGGCAATTGACACTCAATTGGTTGGTTTTAATATTATGTCATTGATGACAACATGTTTTGGATTCATATTTTGGATTAGTTGTGTATCGGCATACACTTCACCAGCACCGGTAGGTTGGAAGGAATTCTTTGGTTACCGGCATTGCAGGCCGACATGGTTCACATTCAGGTTATTGGTATTGGAGGTCGACATCATTTGGGAGATCGGGCATCAGCAATTGTTTTTGATATTCATGTGTTTATATTATTAAGCCAACATGTATATTCATATTGTAATTATCTTTGTAAGCTGACATAAGGCATGATGAATTGTAAAGGGTATATAGATCAGTTGATTAGATCATTTTGTTATATGAATTAGGAAGGAAATAATGAAGGAGATACAAAATATATGAGATAAATCATGTATGTAAGGATACTTATGTAAGAGGGTATTCTGGTAAGGGTTTAGGGTTTCAGACCAGAATAGATAGAGCTTAACCGGAACTATATTCAGGTATAGAAGATGTTATCATTGCAGTTCAATCATTTCTCTGGATTGTAGTTTGGATTTGTATGTATTCGGTGAGGCTCCTTTTGTGATTGAGTAGTGTGCTCTAGGCTGTAAGCCATCCTGCAAGTGCAAGCCCCTATATTTTGTAATATCTCTTCATATGGCCAGTGGATTGATATTGTGGGTCAAAAATCCCATCGTGGTTTTTCCTCTTTGAGGTTTTCCATGTATAACTCTATGTGTTATGGTATTCATTTGTGTGATTGGATTATTGGTTGCTTTACTTCTTTTAATTCTATATGTGTCGGTATACCAATTGGTAAATGCATGTTTTAATAAAGTTAAAAATGATCATTCCGGTAAAACACTGATTCACTCCCCCCTCTTAGTGTTCTTGGATTCCAACACAGTCAACATTTCAAGCAAAATATGTTGCAGCATCAATGAATTGCATGTAGGCAATCTAGATGAAGCATGTGTTAGAAGTTTTTAAACTTGATATGTCTGAACCGGTAACTATTTATTGTGACAATACAAGTGCAATTAATATTTCAAAAAATCTTGTGTTACATACAAGGACAAAGCATATAGAATTGAAATATCACTTTCTGAGGAAGAGAGTACAAAAGAAGGAAGTTAGAATGGAGTATGTGACAAGCAAAGAGAAGCTAGTAGACATTTTCACAAAACCATTATCGAAGACTAACTTTGAGTACCTTAGAGGTAAATTAGGGGTCATACACAATAAAAACTAGGATGTAGGAGATGCATCAATCCAGTATGCTTATTGAACACTTTTCACTATGGATTAACGAAATGATGGCTACTCTGCAGGGGCAGCATCTTACATGAGATTTGCAAAGATGTTGAAGACAAAAACTACAAATTTGATGATTAGCGATACATATGCACCTTTGGCATGGTTGTCAAAGGGGGAGAATAAGAAATATGATTGGGGAGAAGAAATATATTAGCCTAAGGAGGAGAATATGTGTAACAAAAAGGGGGAGAAGAAATGAAGATTTAGTTCTAGGTGGAGAAGAGAAGAACTGGAAGAAGAGTGAAGTGTAGCAGAGAAGTTTGAGAACTGAGCAACATGATTTTAGTTGAATATGTTGGTGTTGCCATCAATGCCAAAGGGGGAGAATGTCATGATTGGCATAACTGATGCAGATGAAGAATGATGACTGAACCAGTAAAGGACTGTTTGTGATGACATTGTGATGAAGAGATTGAGATTGCATAATTGGATGAATTTGATCAGTTATTCGTGTTGTCATTGATGGCAACTGATGTTTACTATGTTTTATTTTGTTATCTTATTCTTTTTGGTCTACTGGAAAGACCTTATCGGTAAAGAAATAGGAAATTGCAAATTAGGACCTTAACCGATAAACGAGAAAACGTTTTGATTAGATCTGGCGATTGGTAATGATTGAAGTGTTGTGGTTTGGAATGTGAGTTTGTATCATTATAATATGTATTTGACCAGAACCGCATCATGTTTTGGTTTTCGTAAGTCATATTTATGATTTCTGTTGTGTTTTTGCTAGGGTTTAAGAAGGGTTTAAGGACCGGTAAAGAATTCTCTTAACCGGTAATAATTTTTGGTTTGACAGTGATCTACATCAAGTTCAAATGTTGGAAGTGGTGTGGCACAAACCGTGTGAATTGTTTGAATGATTTTTTGGTGCCATCAAGAGCGAATTTCTTGGGAATATGAAAAGTGCTTAGCAAAATGAGCTAAGGGTTTGAAAGAGTATCAAATCGAGGTGCGGTGATCATTCAATGGTTGTAATTGATTGTAATGATCCATTTGGTAATTTGTAATGAGTTGTAAACGTCTATGATGATCTATGTTGTAAGTCTTATATTTTTGTAACTGACTAAGTTGTAAAGGTTATTTAGGTCAGTATAGTTGATGTTTGTTGTGTCGGTGGTTTATGAGAAGAGTGTGAAGCTAAACCAAAGTGTGAGAGATCTCCTAGAGTGTAGCAGAATTGGAGCAGAATTGGATCTGATGAAGAAAGTAGTTAAGTGTTATGCCTAGATCATTCAGTGTTGTTCCCTAAAGAGTTGCAGCAGTCAAAATCCCTTAATCGGGTAGGTCCTAATAGGCCTTACATTGTAAATCCATTAACCGGTTAGCTCAACATCTGAGTGTTAAATCCTCTTGCAAGGTTGATCCTAATAGGTCAAAGCTCCTAACAAGGCTCATCATCTAAATTCTTAATCGGGTGACTCCTAACAGGATCTGCTCCTAACAGGACATCTTTGTAAGCTCCTAACTGGGCTAGTCTCCTAGCAGGGCACATTCTGAAAGAGTGCACAATTTTGGTGGGTATCAATTCCCACTGTGGTTTTTCCCTATTCGGATTTCCACGTGAAAAACATGGTGTTCATGTGGTGAATGTTTCTGATGTGTTGATTTGATTTACTTTTAGTTTATGCATGTTGATGAACACTTAATGAGCAGTTTTATTAAATCAATTTAATAGTTGGTTATCAGTGATTACTGATAATGGTAAAGAGTTTATTATTGGTTTATGATTAATTTAGTGAAGTTTTATAAGTTTAAGTTTTAAGTTTGAAATTGTTGTTAATACTGATTCACACCCCCTCTCAGTATTAACCAGATCCTCTAAAATTAACACTTTGTTTCATGCAGATGGATCTGAATCAGCAACTGCACCACGTTCAGGCATTCAATGAGTTTGTTGAATACTTTCAATTTTGCAAGGAAGATATAGTCATGAAGTTCTTTTTAAGGTATTTGAACGATGGTGCAAAGGATTGGTATGAAATTTTAGCAACACAAAGTATACCATCTTGGTGGTGTTTTAAGAGGTTATTCTTGGAAAGATTTAGTGAAGATACAGTCAGTTATGAGTAGCCTCTATTATCACTATTTTGACTATTGGGTGATTCTTGTTCTCCAATCCGTTATAATCTACAAAAAAAAATTGTGCTTTGTACTTCTTTTCTGCCTCTAAGGGTTTTTGGTCTAAGAGTTTAAGGTTCTGCAATTTACCCTTTTTATCTTGAAGTCCATGCGTTCTATTTTTGTGTTACTTTTTCCACTTAAGTGGAAGGGTCACTCCATCATGAAAAGAGGTCCCCCCTTTAAGTTTTTCCCTAGGCGGGTACTTAAATATGTTTTATTTTTTACGCCTTCCCCTAAGTTTTATTTATTTTTTGGCTTCTTAAAGATCGTGCAAGTTCCAGTCAATCTGACGGTACACGTGATCTCACGAAGGGAAGATGTGTGGAACTTACCTTTCGCAAAGTAGCGAAAGAATGGTGGACCCAGGAAGGTGGGTTAAAGAATGAAGTTAAAGGCCAAACATGTTTCTCAAGATCCAACGGTCCGCGTTGATTCGCAAAGTAAAGTTGCTAGAGATTTATCTTTCGCAAAATGGCGAAAAGGTAGTGGGCCCAGCAAAAGGGTTGCTTGTAAGGTAAAAAGGGTGCATCTTGAGATAGATCCAATGGTTTGCGCTATTTCACTGGGTGAAATAGTATTAGGTTTATCATTCGTGAAGCAGTGAAAGGATTTTGTATGATGCTATGCAAACACCTTATGGGACATGATGATGACGCTCCTAGTAGACATTTTGTGATTTTTACATCATTTTATCTGACGCACTATTTTTTATTATATATGAGATTACATGATTCCCAGCACCAATCATATACATGTGTTCTTATGTGATTCTCTTATGATGTTATATATGATGTGATGATTTTATATGATTATATGATTTTTTTATCTATGTGATGGATTATGCATGATGTACCACGTAATGCAATCATGATTTGCATGTTATGATTCTTATGATGAGATGCATTTATGACATGATTATATATAATGATTTATATTCTTTCTATTATAAATGATGCACATGTATATGTTTGTTTTTACCATCATGATGGATGCATAATGACCTTATGTGGATATGTACATGGATTTATGATGCTTCTATATGCAATAAATATGGATGATGATGCATATTTTGATGTGATTATGAGATAACTTATTGTGGATATAGGATGTGATACTATATGGGATGATTTTCTTATATATGTGATACTAACCATGTAGTGATGTAGGATGGTTTTATTGCAATGCATAGTGTCTACATCCCTAGTTATTAACATTCAACTCTTGCATTCACTTTCAAGCCCATTTATTTAAGTAATCTACCACCTTTCTCCACTCTCAAGGAGTGTGACAAAAGGATATAAAATCAAAAGAACCACTCCAACTAAGAATTTGCCTAACCAACAAATCCAAATCCTAATTAACTTTGTCCAACCTCTACTCATTCAAAATATCTATCACCACCTGAGAATCCAATTCACATATAAAATTTTGCCAAACTAAGGCACAACCTCTTTTCAATGCTTAGAAAATTGCAAGATTGTCCATGAAATATTATTTTATTGTCCTTTATACATGAAAAAGAAGAAGTGGGAACCCCTATAACTATCTCTAACAATACCTCCAATCCCAACATGCACAAGATTCCCCCTACAAGAACCATTAATATTAATCTTTAGGACTCTATGAGGAGGGGGAGACCACCAACTTTCTCATTGGACCTACCTTTTGGCATGTCAACACATCCTTGAAAAGGAATATCTAGTGCCACAACCACCTAAACTCAAATTCTAGAATATAACTAAATCACCAGGGTCCACAATAGAAAAAATATTACACTTTGAAAATAAGGTCTCCTGAAGCATGCTAATTATTTTTTTCCACACTTGATGCACCACCATTTTCTTACCCTAAAAAAACTTATGATTTTTTTCCAACCAAAGTTACCAAATAATAAAAGTGGTACCAATATCCCAAGCTATAAAGGAAGTCTTAGCTAGGGGTTTTCCCAAACTATTATCGAATTCAACCAAAGAAGTGGCATAAACACAGGCCAGATTCCATGCCCCCACAAAAAGTGTCAAATATCTCTAGGGAAATAACACTTGAATAAAATATACCAATAAGATTCCTCACTATTATGGCAAATAACAAATGTATAAGGACCCTAAAAGTCTCTCTTTCATAGATTCTCCCAAGTTAAGTATCTATTTTGCATGGCCAACCACGAGAAAAAATTGCATTTGGGCCAAGAAAAATTATTCCATACATGTTTTGACCAATTAACACCAACCCTCCCATAAATCTGACTATCCAACTCTAGGTAGCCTGAGGCAATTAAGAACTTGCCTTTTGAACCAGGTCCCGAAACAAGAACATTCCTTCCCTAAAAATAATTACACACTCTTCCTACCAAAATCTTAGCAAGTCTCCTCCAAACCCATAGGTGGACACTCATAAGTTTCTTTCCATATGAACACCTCTACCCAGCCCAAGTCCTAAATTGTTTTATAAAGTCTTGAATCTTGCTCCACCCAACTTCAAGAAAAATATTACACAAAGACTACGAGTATGGAAACGTTGATATGATAGGAGGGTGACCAACCCATGAATCATGCCATGAAAGAGATTTAGAGCCCCTATTATGTTTCCCAAAAAAAATATTGCATTAACTTAGCACCTCTCTTAAGAGTGTCCCAATTCATAGAACCCTCATCCACAAGGCTGAACTGAGCTACATCCTCACTGTCAACCCCCAAGATACTTATTAGTAGGGATTCAAGCTCAATATAGATCTCTATTAATGCACCACCTCTAAAAAATATTGGCAACCAAAACTTGGCCACTAAGACATACTTGACAAGACTCAGACCACCCTCTAGCTTCAGCATACAAACAAACTCCCACTTAACCAAACTCAACTTTGTCAAAAGAACATTACCAAATCATAAGAATTGATGAGAGAGGGAATCAAATTCCTTAATTAAGCTAAATAGATCCGCTTGCATAAAGCACTTGTAAATGGGAAGGGCCTAAACCATCAAATTTAAAAGCATCATTCTCCTAGTAGTTGACTTGGCAAACCTACCTACTAAAATTATCCAATACATCCTCTACCAAAACCCCCTAGGAAGAGGACCCATAGTAAGGAAAATATTAAGATAAACAAAAGGAAGGGAACCAATCTAGAATCAAAGAATTAGGGCAATCATGATCTAAATAAGCTTAGGAGTATTAAAGTAAAAAATGGAGGACTTGTACTCATTACTCTTTTTCCTCGAGGTAGCCAAGTAAATATCCAAAATCTTCTTAATTTTAATGGCTCATTGATTATAGCTACACCCATCAGAGTCATGTCATCCACAAACTACAAACGAGAGTGAGGAGGCAAGCTATTACACTAGCTCCATAATTAGATCAAACCTCGCCTTACATGAGACTTGATAAATCTTTCCAACATTTCAACCAAAAAATAAATGAAAAAGATGATAGGGGATCACCTCATCAAAGGACCCTAGAAGATCCAAACAACTTAGAAGGCTTGCTATTGATTAAAATTGCAAACAAAGATGTGACATAACTCATCGCCCAGTTAACCCACTCACTCCCAAATCCAAAAGTCAAAAGAACTTTATGTAAGAAAACCCATTTGGAATGGTCATAAGCTTTGGCTATGTCCAAATTTATGAACATGTCCTATTCCTTAGAGGTTTCCATAAAATGAATGGCCTCAATAGCAACAACTATCCCATCTAACATTTGTCTACTAGCAACAAAGCAACCTTGCTCCCCTTGGTTTTTTTATATTGATTCATTCCTTAAGCCTTTCTCTATAATCAACTTAGTAATTATTCTATAAACTAAATTACAAAGAGATATAGGTCTAAGATATCTAGATAATTTATCCCTTCTCTTTTAGGAATAAGAACAAGGAACATAGAATTCATGGCATTTAACACTTGTTTGTTTCTTTGCAACTCTTGCACTACCTATAAAAGGTCCAACTTGATAATCTCCCAAAACTCATAGTAAAATTCTAGTGTAAGTCCATTAGGACCAAAAGCTTTTACCTTCTTAATTTGAAACATGACCTCTTCAAATTCAGCCAAAGAGATGGGTCTAATGAGAGCCTCCTTCATCTCATTAAAACCTAGAGAGGGAATACAATCTAGAATAATTTTTTCTTCATCTCTTGTAGGGGGAGAGTCCTCATTAAATAAATTTATTAAAAAAGTTTAATAGAATCAAGAAACTTCCTTCAAAATCTTATTAAATAAGAAAGTTAATTCCCCTCCAAGGATAGAGAGAATAGATTAGATTCATGTGCCTTTTATCATTAACAAGGTTGTGAAAAAATGTTGTGTTTTTGTTATCTTCTTGAAGCCAATCAATAAATGACTTTTGATTCCAAAAAAATATCATTTCATTCCTCTAACTCTTTCACATCAACAATCTCCTCTCTATATATTTCCTTAGACCATGATCTCAAATATGACGAGTAATGGCATCCAAATGAGACTAAGCAGCTACTTTAGCCAATAAGAGGTTACCAAAATAGTACCTATTCCACCTTTTACAATTATAATTTACAAATTACAATCTCCTAATAAAGCAATACATTTTCATACCATATATAGGCTTCCCTTTGTGCCAATACTCAAGCATAAGATACAAGAGAGAAGGGTTATAGTGTTGGCATTTGCATGAAGATTGCATTAATGAAATGTTATGTTGTCATTGATGTCAATTATAACCGGTAATGATGTTGTTATAATGTTATTTTGTAACCGGTAGGAAGAGCTAGTAAAGGGAACTGTAACCGGTATGTGAGCTTGTGAAGGAAACTGGTATTACTAGAGAAGAAATGAGATCAACCGGTAAACCCTAACCAATGGAGTTTGGTGAATTGGTTGTATTGGTTTATGATCTAATGATGAGCAGTAATGATTATGACACGTATGCATGTTGTATGAGAAGAGTTTCAAATGGTTTTTGGCATGTAGAGATAACGGTTTTCATCTTGGGAATGAGCAAGTTCATTGCATGTAATGTAAACCACGTGATGAGTTACAGTGTTCGGTGAAGTGGTAATCAAGGAGCGATCAAGAATATCTTGAGTGATGTGCAGTGATTGTTATGTAATCCAATCATCATACTTGAACCGATTTGTTTGTAATCTCTATGAAAGAATTAGGTTTGTGATGTGTTACCGACCTATTGATTTGTTTATAAGGTCGATGAGTTGTTTTGTTGTAGAGTTGGCAATTTGTAGTTGACAATGAGAGTGTGGTTGCCGAACCAAATGATGTATCTGCAGTTTGTGTAAAGGCAAATAGGAGCATGAAAAGGATCTAAACAAGCAAGTGTAGTGCTATTCAAACAAATCAACAAACCCCTATTGTTTTCTAACAATTACAGCAGTTGAATCCCCTAACTATGTAAGATCTAACAAGCTTAGTGCTATTCAAATCCTCTAACCAAGTGGTCCATTAGCTTGGATTTCAAATCCTCTACCGAGGTTACTCCTAACAGGGTATTTCTTCTAATAGGGCATTATTGTCAATCCCTTAACCGGGTGGTCCCTAACAGGATCTGTTCTTAACCAGACTTATTGTAAAGCTTTAACAGGCTAGGCTCCTAATAGGGAGAACTTTAGAAGAGCTCAGAATACTTGTGGGTATTCATCCCCACTGTGGTTTTTCCCATTTGGGTTTCCAAATCAAAAATATTGTGTCAAGTGGTGTATATTTTTGTGGTTATGTTTACTATGGTTGAATTGCTTAACTGCTAAATCCACTTTGATATGTTATGTTAACCGACAACAACCTGAAATATATTTTAACTACTTTCAGTAAAGTATTTAGATGTTTTGGTTAAAAGGTTTTGATAGTTTCATAGATTTTTTACTGTTAGTCTGTTATTATAGTCAACCGGTTTAGCTTGTCAGTAATATTGCATTTGAAGTTTAGTGTTTAACTTGTTAGTTTAGAGTTTACTTTGAGAGGTTATTTTAGAGATTGGTGAAATTTTATACAATTTTCTATCTACTGATTCACCCCTCCCCCCCCTTCAGTAGTTTACCAGATCCTTATTATTTCATCATACCATCAATTGGTATCAGAGCATTTCAGGTCCTCTAAGGTCTAAGCCTAACAGCTTGAGGTAAAGATCTTGTTAAACATGATGAAAAGGAAGGTTCGACGTTTAATAGAGAGAAATACAAAATATGGAGTGATAGAACGAAATTTTATATCAAGAGTCTAGGAAGTCAATACTGGGAACATGTTGGTACTCAATATGTTGCACCTAGTGGGATTATGACTGATGATCAGAAGAAAGAGCAAAAAGAAAATAATCAAGCATTGGAGACTATTATCAGTTCTTTGTCTGATGCAGAGTATGACTAATCTTGTGGTTGTCGTTGTTTCGCTAGGCAAAGATGCTAGCAAGTTAATATTCGTGAAGTAGCGAAAAGGTTAGGCGGGCCCAACCAGATGGATTGACCATCAGATAAAAGGATTGCATCTTGTTTTAAATCTAACGCCTCACATTGATTCGCTAGCCCAAGATGCATGTGAAATAAGTTCTGTGAAACAGTGAAAGACTTGGTGGGTCTCGGAGGCGAGCGGCTTCTTTGGTTAAAGGATGATCGGTTTAGAAAAGATCAACGGCTCGCATCGATTCATGGCCAGAAGATGCATGTGCTCTACCTTTCGTGAAGTAGCGAAAAGGTGGTGGGCCCAGGCTGAGGTGGTGGTCTACGGTGGGCCCAACAGTTTCGATGAAAGTGGCCTGTTTGATGAGACCTATAGACCACTCACTGAAGAAGAAATTCTAATGAAAGACTGAGACCAGACTATTGAGGTGGTGGGCCCGGGCAAGGGTAACCGACGAGCAAGTTCCTAAGATCCAACGGATATCGTTGCTTCACGAAGATAAGTAACCTGAGTTTTAAGCTCTACAAAATGGTGAAAGAGGCCCGTGGACCCAAAGGACAGGTAGGTCAAAAAGTTAAAAGCCGATTAAGTATGATTTAATCAGATGGTTGTCGTGGTTTCGTGGCCGCAAGTCAAATGGATATTAGTGTTCGCGAAATAGTGAAATGATGTGGCAATCACACGAAGGCATGACATGGCAGGACAAATGGTTTATTCCATGGAATGTAATGGTGACCTATCAAGCGCGTGTGGCTCTGAAGGGTAGTTGAGGGCCCGCCTTATTTCAACCGGCAGTTATGTGGGGAATAGTAAAGTAAAGCACACGGCGGTTTCAGAATGGAACCCGATGGAACTTCCTGAGCAAATGGCCGACTACCATGTGGCATTTGTTAACCGATAACGAGATAAAGAAAGTGATCTCTGAGATAAAGGGCCCACTTGAAAGGTCTAAAGCATGTTAAAAGGTGTTCATCTCATGGTCGATCCAACAGTTGTCATTGTTTCGTGGCCCGAAGATGCCTGCAGCTTAGTCTCTGTGAAATGGCGAAAACCATTAGCCATCAAGGTGATGTGCGGTTAGTTAATAAGACTAACGGTCATTGTTGGAGATAAAGACTGGGTAGGTAGATTATAATCTAATGGTCGACGTTGCTTCGCGAAAGAAAATTACACAAGGTTTAAGGCCCACAAAATAGCGAAAAGAAGGTAGGGCCCATCACTAACACAAAAAGACTGGACGGAATAAAAGCAGTGCAAGTTCTCGTGATCCAATGATTGTCGTTGTTTCATGAAAGAAAGGTGTGGAGGTTTTAAGCTTTGCGAAATAGCGAAACAACAAAACAGAGGAAATACTCAGAGAATTTATGATCCATTGGAGCCTATTTTTGAATTCAATTTGTGAATTCAATTTTGAGGTGATGGCTGAAGCATGCGAGATTAATTTCTAAAATTCAATGCCAACTTGCCATATTAGAGTCCACATCAACTTGAATGTTTGCATCATTTCAATGAAGTCTGTTGCAGAGCAATTGGTGCGGAGCGGTTTTTCTTCAGGCGAAGAACAGGTTTTTGTGCTTTCTCTTGCTAATTCTGGTGTGAATTGTTTCATTAGAGGTTTGTGCAAAGTCTCAATTGATTTAGTTGCATTATCAAGATGGCACCAAGAATAGAGTTGACAGGAAAAGTGAATTACAAGGATAGAAATATTTGTGATGATTTTTTGGAATAGTTAACCATGTCTACCAATGTCGGGGCCAAGGCCAAAGAATTAGTACCAAAGAACCCTTGTATGAGAATTGGGGATGGCCTATATGATAAAGGTAATTGGTTAAGGGATCCTCAAATAGGGCTGTCAGGTTTAGGATTGTTCAAAGTTGGTTTTGGTCAGACACATTCCCTTGCCTCTTTAAATAGCATATGGGAATTGGATGTGGGGAAGCTTGTGGTCCCTGGTGTATTCATGGATGTAGATTTGTTGACTCTGATTGCACAAAATTATGACCCTATAGCTATATGTATCAGAAATGTGAAGGGATCAGCCCTGATTGAAATAAATGATGATGAATTCAGAAATGTATTTAAGCTCAGTGAAGCTTCAAATCTGTTAGAGCCTATTGATTTTGAATCACTAGCCGAGGTCTATAATGCTCAAAGGGATCATCATAGGAGTGGCCCATTGAAAGAGTTCTTTGTTAAGATAGGAGGGTTAACAGTTGTAGGCCCCAGTACAATGGAACCTTTCTCCCTGAATCTGTTTACTCTAAGAGCTAAGGGTATGTATTGGGCACTGTGTCAGATTTTTGGAGAAGATGCTAAGAATAACATGCCAACCCATTACATGTTGATGATTGCACAAATTCTAAACCCCTCTTTGGCAATAACATTTGATTATGTGACATACCTTACTGATGCAATTCATGCAGGGCTAGTAGGGATAAAAAATGATAAGGTGGACAGATTGTTTGGATGGTATTCCCTTTTAATGCACATGTTTTTGTTCAAAGGTGCTGATTATTTTGCAAAGGAAATGGATTTGGTTAAGGTAAAAGATAAGGAAGAGATGCATGTTCAACTTTGGAGAACTATTTTATCCTGGGATAGAGAGGATGCTAGCTATTTAAAGTTTGATAGATGCTTTGTATCTAAGATTAGATTTCTTTTGTGCACAGAAAACCCTAGGATTCCTAAGGCTCTCTTGGAATTCCTTAGGCCTAAAGAGTTTGTTGAGGGTATTAAGATTGTTCACAATTGGGGAGATATGTATTTGTACCATGTTTCTACTATTTTCAGAGTGTATGGTTTTAGAGGTACTCCCTATCTATTGCCCTATCAGGTCCCATTGAAGATAGGGATTGCAGAAGTCTTGAGGCAAATTGGAGGTTTACAAGAGGCAGAGCTGACCAATGGGGGTAAAGGGGCCATTTTCCCAACCATTACCGTGGCCCATCATTTTGTGATCACTAAAGGTGGCTGGAAATATTTTGAAGAATTCTTTAAGCCATACAAGTTGTCAACTGCAGTTTCAAGATGTGCAGACCCTGAGGACTTTTTCAACGGCATGTTTAGAAAGAGGGCAATGTGTAAAGGTAGGCCTCACCAATTTCAGTTGCCTAAAGATTTAATTAGAAATGAATTCAGTTTGGATGAGCAAGAACTGAGGAAAGAGAAGTGGGTTGCATATAAGAGGGCTCTTGATTTCATTCATCAATTTGATAGTAGGTATGACCCTCTCTCTAGTTTCAATCCCTTTGAGGAGAAAATCAAATTCTTGGTTCTTTATTTGAAGACCTCATGCAAACCTTGAAAGACAAAAGGGAGGCTATAATGCAAAATGATCCTGACAAGGTTAAATTGGTCTTAGCTAATCCTGCCTTTGCTAAGAATATCCCACCTAGTGATTATGTGATGCATAGGAAATAAAAGTACAATGTCATGATGCCAGTGACAAGTGAGCCTTCCACTTCAAGAGGGAAAAGAACAGTTGAGGATGTCATTGATATCCAAGACTCCCCTAAAAGGCAAAGGGTAGGAAAGGAAGTGCAAACCAATGAGCCTTTGTATTCTCCATCTCAATCCCCTATCCATATAGGAGATGAGAATAAAAGGAGTAAAGGTGTATCAGATTCTAGCCTCCTAGGAGGCATGATTGTAAAAAGAGTCCAAGATACAGGGGTGGTGGAAGTTGCAAGCACAGTCTTGGAAACTGCAAAGTTCAGTGTGGCAGTAGCAGAAAAGGAGGCAAAAGAAAAGGCTAATCTCCAATTAAAATTGGAAACCATCTTAAAGGCTTACAATGAGGCCAAAGAAGGAGTAGCCAACAGAGATGGTATTATTGCTAGACTTCAGAGTCAGTTGACAGGTCAGCACCATCCAGGTGAATCCTCTACTCTCATGATAGCCTCCTCTCCAGCAAGACCTCCACCTACCAGTCCCATTATAGAATATCCCCCTTCTCCTATGCCTTATGGTTTCCAGTCAGCTGAAACTGTCCAACATGAGTTGGAAAAGTTGAAACAAGCTCAAGTCTTGTTTGCAAGCAAGTATGAAGAAAAGGTAAAAGCCATAATTTTGAAGTTTGTTGATTCGAGGCCTCTATTGTACATATTTATATGAAAAGGATCCTAAATATCTTGATTAAATTAAGAGAGGATGAAACCACCTTGGAACCAATCCTTAATAAGTGGATGCCTAGAGGTAAGGAGTTAGAGCTCATGTGTTCATCCCATGCAGATGCAGAGGAAAATGACAATCTTAGGTCCACTAGTGAGTTTATAAAAGAAATGAATATACTCTTAGAGGAAAGCGTGGGTGTAAAAAGAAAAGCCCAACTATATAGAAAAGAATATTCAAATCACAAATATTAATTGTTTCCAGGGGGTTTTGTTGGTCCCATTCAGTTGAAAGAGGAGAAGGTATGGCTAGAAGAGCTGGACCACAAATTGTCCCAAAGGGTTAATGAAATCATTAACACTGATGACACATCTTTATTTGTCTGGACAATTGAAGAAATTGAAAAGGAGAAATCACATTATGGTTTCATAGAAATAGAAATTGGGCAGTTAAGGGTCACTTGGAAAAGGCTAGAAGGGATGAAACAGAAGATTATTATCTTTGCTTGGCCAAGTGATGACGTGTTCCAGGAGTGGAAGGACAAATATATCAGACAACAAGAAGATACTCCAGAGTAGATAGAAAAGGTTGCAGCAGAACAACAAATGGAAGAGGCCTTTGATATTGAAAAAGACTTGTAACTGTTTCTTGGAGAGTATCGCGGTTTGTAACAAACCTTTCTAGGAATGTCTGAAGCTTATATGCATCCATAATGTTATAAATGTATACCAGGACTAGTGTAAAAATGATCACAAGAATTTTGTAAAGAAACTCTGGCAAAATATATTTAGGATCTTTTTCTGGTTTTAAGGAGATTGCTCTGAGTTATGTAATATTTTCAAGAATGAATATGAATATATAGATCAAAGTTTTAGGCCTAAAATTCCTTTGTCTTCTGGTGTGTATTCTTTAGTTTGCTGGTTTCATTTGGATAATCTAGGGTTGTTCGAATGAACATGGATTGTAAGGCAATCTTGTAGATGTTATTTCTGGATTTTCTCTTTAGGAGAGAGATTAAATATGCATGAAATACTTATGTCAGCAAGTGTATTGTTTGTTGCTATGAACCTAATGAATTGTTTTAGTTGAGTGGGAGAGGATCTATATATATGTTAGGCATGTATGGGATTCATAAAAGCCAAAATGATGAGATGTATATGAGTGTTCCATTTTGAGAATTATTGTTTGATTTAGGTGACTTTGTAGCCCAGATAAGGCACTGGTATTAGATTGTAGGATCTCTTTCTATCTTTTCTTGAAGATCAATACTAAAAATGAATGCAATTTTTTCCTTTAGTGTTTCAGTTTCATTGAGGTGATGAAGTCCACGGGTTTTTTAGCACTGGTTTATTGTGGATCTCAGTTTTAAAGTGTGAATATATTCATAGAAGGTATACCCACCTGAACTTTGGATAAGTTCAAAGTGTAGAAGGTTCTCAAAACCTTGTTATATGTTACTCTTGAGTTCCATTTCCCTGATCTTTTCATATGCAGACAGAGTTGATTTATTTCTTACAGGAAGGATAGAAGGAAAATCAAAATTTGAGACTAACACATGGTTTGGAGACTGCATATGAGGTATGGAAGAAACTTGAAGAGATCTATAGCAATGATGAGCATGTGAAGATTGCCAAAGAAGAGAGTCTAAGAGGAAAATTTGATGATATGCGGATGGCTGAAGGTGAGAATATCCAACAGAATGGTCAAAGGATAAAAGAGATAATTGGTGAGATCAAGAGTGATGGTGGTAAAGTGGAGGATTCCACAGTAATTAGTAAGGTGTTGAGAACCCTTCTACCGGTCTACGCTATTCGAGTTGCAACCATTTAGGAGATAAAGTCAATTGACAAAACTAAGGTAAACCTTAACTCCATCATTGGTAAGCTTATTGCTTTTGAATTAAATGGTTATGATGGTAGTGTTCAGAAATCTGAATCTGCATTAGAGCTTCAGTTTCTAACCCTTCTATGAGGAAAAGTAGAGATGTCAGTCACAGTTATGAATCTAGATCCAGCAAAGAAGTTGATGATGAAGACAATTTGGTTGAGCTTGAAGCATTGTTGGCCAAGCGGTTGCCCAGAGGTACCGGTAAGTATAGAGGTAAATTACCTTTGAAATGTTTTGCATGCTACAAGATTGGACACATTACAGCTAACTGTCCTAATGGTGATAATGAGCATAAGCGTGAGAAGTTCAAGAAGTACAAAGGAAAAGGCAAAAGAGATTGTCTAATTGCAGTTGATGGTGGTATCACTGATGAGGAATTTGAGGATGATGCTAATGAAGACATTGTCTTTGTAGCCTTTAAAGAGGAGACATCTGACCAGAAAGCTTTAGTTTCTCGCATGGATAATTCTGATGATTGGATCATTGATAGTGGTTGTTCACATCACACGACTGGTGACCAGAACAAATTTATTTCGTTGAAGGAATTTGATGGAGGAGTTATGAGATTTGGTAATGACTCGCCCTGCATGGTAAAAGGTAAGGGAACTATTTCTCTTAATGGAAAGAGCAATGCAGATGATGTCTATTGGGTTGAAGGATTAAAGCACAATATTTTGAGTGTTGCACAACTCAATGACAGAGGATATCCATTGGAGTTTAAGAATAGAATGTGCAAAATCTATGGGAGAAAAGGTGAACTGGTTGCAACCAGCAAGTAGACTAAAGGTAACCTATTTCACCTGAATCCTAAAGTCAACAACTGTTTAATTGCTAAAGTAGATGATAGTTGGCTTTGGCATAGGAGATTTTGTCATATAAATTTTGATAACATTGTTAAAGTTAGCAAGTCCAAGATAGTGAGAGGTTTGCCTCAGTTGGACAAACCAGTTAATGCTCTATGTAAGGAATGTCAGTTGGGAAAGATGACATCCTCAACTTTTAAGAGCAAATCTTTTTCAGTGGAACATATGTTAGATTTGGTTCATACAGATCTTTGTGGACCAATAAGGACCAAAATTATTCAAGGTGACAGATATTTCATGATCTTCACTGATGATTGCTCAAGAATGATGTGGGTCACATTCTTGAAGGATAAAAAAGAAGCATTTAGTAAATTCAAGGCATTCAGGGCCTTAGCTGAAAAGGAAAGTGGTAAGAAGACAAAAGTGTAAGGACTGATCAAGGTGGTGAATTCACTTATGTGGAATTCACTAGATATTGTGAAGAAAATGGTATGAAGAGGCAACTTTCTACACCGAGGACACCAAAATAGAATGGTATTGCAGACAAGAACAACTAGTCAGTTGTTGAAGCTGCTAGAATGATGTTGATACAAGGAGGTGTAGTAAAAACTTTCTAGAGAGAAGATGTCAGCACAACTATCTACACTATGAACCAGATTTTGGTAAAGAGAGATAAGGATAAGACTCCTTATGAATACTGGTATGGTAGATCACCTAATGCTAGTTATTTTAACATATTTGGTAGTAAATGTTTTATTAAGAGAGGTGACTATGTTTGTAAGTTTGAGGCTAAAAGTGATGGAGGCATATTTCTTGGTTACTCCACCAAGAGTAAGGCCTACAAATGTTATAACAACCAGACACAGAGAATTATTGAGAGTGTTGATGTTCGAGTGGATGAGTATCCTAAAGTCTCAGGGGAAATCGGTGTGGAGAAAAAGGATGAAGATCCTTGCATTCTAATTTTGGAGCCAAAACTACTGAAACCTGAAACTATAAAAGAGAATGTTGTTGTACCAATTCAACCAGAATAGGTAGATTCAAAAGAAGATGATGATAATGAAAAACAAGAACCTGAAGATAATGATCATGTTATTCTGAGATATGTCAGACTCAATCATAATCGTTACCAGATTATTGGAGATAAGGATGCTAGAGTATTAACCAGAAGGATAATTAGAGAGAATTATTGCATGATCTCCACCATTGAGCCGAGAACTTCTAAGGAAGCATTTGGAGATGATCACTAGATTAAAGCTATGGAGGAAGACCTTGAACAAATCGAGAAGAACAACACATGGACCCTAGCACCCAAATTGGTGAATAAAAATATGATAGGTACTAAGTGGGTATTCAGGAATAAACTGAATGAGGATGGTGTAGTAGTCTGAAACAAAGCTAGATTGGTTTGCAAAGGTTATGCACAAGAAGGAGGAGAAGACTATGGTGAGAATTTTGCACCAGTTGCTATATTGGAAGGTGTTAGGACTTTACTTGCATTTGCAGCATATAACGGATTCAAAGTATATCAGATGGATGTGAAGTCAACATTTTTGAATGGACTACTGGAAGAAGAAGTATACATTGAGCAACTAGATGGTTATGCTTTGACTAATGCAAAAGACATGGTATGCAAATTGCACAAGGCACTATATGGGTTAAAGCAAGCACCAAGAGTATGGTATGAGTGTTGGCATTTGCATGAAGATTGCATTAATGAAATGTTATGTTGTCATTGATGTCAATTGACCAATAATGATATTGTTATAATGTTGTTTTGTAACTGGTAGGAAGAGCTAGTGAAGGAAACTGTAACCGGTAGGTAAGTTTGTGGAGTGAACCGGTATTGCTAAGTATTGGAGAGTTGAACTAGTAAACCCTGCCTGTTGATTTGATAAACCCTAACCGATTGAATGGGTTGTATTGGTTTATGATCTGATGATGAGCGGTGATGATTATGACACGTATGCATATTGTATGAAGAGAGTTTCAAAGTGTTTTTGGCGCGTTGAGATAACAGTTTTTGTCTAGGGAATGAGCAAGTATATTGCATGTAATGCAAAGCACATGATGAGTTACTAAGTTTGATGAAGCGGTGATCAAGGAGCGAGCGAGGCTTTCTTGAATGATGTGCAAAGATTGTTATGTAATCCAATGGTCATACTTGAACCGGCTTGTTTATAATCTCTATGAAAGAATTAGGTTTTTGTTGTGTTACGGACCTATTGATTTGTTTATAAGGTCGATGAGTTGTTTTGTTTTAGAGTTGGCAAAGTTTCAGTTGAGTTTGTGGTTGTCGAACTAGATGATGTATCTATAGTTTTTGTAAAGGCAGATAGGAGAATGAAAAGGATCTGAATAGGCAAGTGTAGTGCTATTCAAACAGATCAGCTAACCCCTATTGTTTTCTAACAATTACAACAGTTTGAAATCCCCTAAATGGGTAAGCTCTAACAAGCTTGGTGTTATTTAAATCCTCTAACTAGGTGGTCCATTAGCTTGGATTTCAAATCCTCTAGTGAGGTTACTCCTCATAGGGTATTGCTTCTAACAAGGCATTATAGTCAATCCCCTAACAGGGTGGTCCCTAATAGGATCTGTTCTTAACAAGACTTTTTGTAAAGCTTTAGCAGGCTTGGCTTCTAACAAGGCAAACTTCAGAAGAGTTTAGATAGTTATCTTGTGAGTCTCATCTCACCGTGGTTTTTCCCATTTGGGTTTCCACATCAAAAATATTGTGTCGAGTGGTGAATGTTTTTGTGGTTATGTTTTATATGATTTATTTGCTTAACTACTTAATCCACTTTGATAAGTCATGATAACTGACAACAATATGAAATGAATTTTTACTTATGTCAGTAAAAGTATTTGGATATCTATGAGTTTAAAGTTGTTTACCGTTAATCTGGTGTAAAAGTCTGCCAGTTTATTCTGATAATGATATTGCATTTATAGTTCAGTGGCTTAACTTGTCAGTTCTAAGTTTACTTTGAGATGTTGATTCTCAGATTGGTGAAAGTTTATTATCAGTTTTTCTATCTACTTATTCACCCCCCCTCTCAGTAGTTGACTGGATCTTTATTCTTTCATCATACCATCAATTGGTATCAGAGCTTCTCAGGTCTTCTAAAGGTTGAATCCTAACAACTTGAGGTAAAGATCTTGTAGAACATGATGAAGAAGGAAGGTCTGAAGTTTAATAGAGAGAACTATAGAATATGGAGTGATAGAATTAAAATTTATATCAAGAGTCTAGGAAATCAATATTGGGAACATGTTGGTACTCAATATATTGCACCTAGTGGGATTATGACTAATGATCAGAAGAAAGAGCAACAAGAAAAGAATCAAGCACTGGAGGCTATTATCAGTTCTTTGTCTGAAACAAAATATGTTGATGTCCATGGTCTAGAGACTACATATGAGGTATAGAATAAACTTGAAGAGATCTATAATGGTGATGAACATGTGAAGATTGCCAAGGAAGAGAGTCTAAGAGGAAAGTTTGATGACATGCAGATTGTTGAAGGTGAGAATATCCAACAGTATGGTCAGAGGATAAAAGAGATAGTTGGTAAGATCAAGAGTGCAGGTGGTAAAGTGGAAGATGCCATAGTGGTTAGTAAGTTGTTGAGAACCCTTCTACCAGTCTACGTTATCCGAGTTGTAGTCGTTCAAGAGCTAAAATCTATTGACAAAACTAAGGTAACCCTTGACTCCATCATTGGTAAGATTATTGCTTTTGAATTAAATGGTTATGATGGTAGTGTTCAGAAATCTGGGTCTGCATTTAGAGCTTCAGTTTCTAACCCATCTATCAAAAAAAGTAGAGATGTTAGTCACAGTTATGAATCTAGATCCAGCAGAGAAGTTGATGATAAAGACAGTTTGGTTGAGCTAGAAGCATTGTTGGCCAAGCGGTTGCCCATAGGAACTGGTAAATACAGAGGTAAATTACCTTTGAAATGTTTTGCATCCAACAAGATTGGACACATTGCAGCTAACTGTCCTAATGGTGATAATGAGCACAAGCGAGAGAAGTTCAAGAAGTACAAGGGAAAAGGCAAAAGAGATTGTCTTATTGCAGTTGATGGTGGTATCATTGATGAGGAATCTGAGGGTGATGCTAATGAAGACATTGTGTTTGTAGCCATTAAAGAGGAAACATCTGATCAGAAGGCTTTATTTTCTCGCATGGATAATTCTGATGATTAGATCATTGATAGTGGTTGTTCACATCACATGACAGGTGACCGAAGAAAATTTCTTTCTTTGAAGAAATTTGATGGCAGAGTTGTAAGATTTGATAATGACTCACCCTGCATGGTTAAAGGTAAGGGAACTATTTCTCTTAATGGAAAGAGTAGTGAAGATGATGTCTACTAGGTTGAAGGATTAAAGAATAATATTTTGAGTGTTGCTCAACTCAATGACAGAGGATATCCATTGGAGTTTAAGAATGGTATTTGCAAAATCTATAGGAGAAAAGGAGAATTGATTGCAACCGACAAGAAAACTAAAGGTAACTTGTTTCACTTGAATCCTAAAGTCAACAATTGTTTAATTGCTAAAGTAGATAATAGTTGGCTTTGGTATAGGAGATTTTGTCATATAAATTTTGATAACATTGTTAAAGTTAGCAAGTCCAAGACAGTGAGAGGTTTGCCTCAGTTAGACAAATTGGCCAATGCTCTATGTAAGGAGTGTTAGTTGGGAAAGATGACATCTTTAACTTTCAAGAGCAAATCTTTTTCAGTAGAATATCTGTTAGATTTGGTTCATACAGACCTTTGTGGACCAATAAGGACTAAAAGTATTCAAGGTGACAGATACTTTATGATCTTCATTGATGATTGCTCAAGAATGATGTGGGTCACATTTTTGAAGGATAAAATAGAAGCATTCAGTAAGTTCAAGGCATTCAGGGCCTTAGCTGAAAAGGAGAGTGGTAAGAAGATAAAGTGTCCAAGGACTAATCAAGGCAGTGAATTTACTTCTGAGGAATTCACTAGATATTGTGAAGAAAATGGTATCAAATGGTAGCTTTCTACACCGAGGACACCACAACAGAATGGTATTGTAGAGAGGAACAACCGGTCAGTTGTTGAAGTAGCTAGAATGATATTGATACAAGGAGGTGTAGCGAAAACTTTCTGGAGAGAAGTTGTCAGCACAACTGTCTACACTATGAACCAGATTTTGGTAAAAAGAGGTAAGGATATGACTCCTTATGAATATTGGTATGGTAGATCACCTAATGTTAGTTATTTCAAGGTATTTGGCAAAAAATGTTTTTAAAAGAGGTGACTATGTTAGCAAGTTTGAGGCTAAAAGTGATGAAGGTATATTTCTTGGTTATTCCACCAAGAGTAAGGCCTACAAATATTATACCAACCGGACATAAAGAATCATTGAAAGTGTTGATGTTCGAGTGGATGAGTATCTTGAAGTCTCAAGGGAAACCAGTATGGATAAAAAGGATGAAGATCCTTGCATTTTGTTTTTGGAACCAGAACCTGTGAAACCTAAAACCGGTAAAGAGAATGTTGTTGTACCAGTTCAACCAAAACAGGTAGATTTAGAAGAAGATGATGATAATGAAGAAGAAGAACCTAAAGATAATGATCATGTTATTCTGAGGTATGTGAGACTCAATCACAATCTTGACCAGATTATTAGAGATAAGGATGTTGGAGTGCTAACCAGAAGAAGAATTAGAGAAAATTCTTGCATGATCTCCACTATTGAGTCTAGAACTGCTAAGGAAGCATTTGGAGATGATCATTGGGTCAAAGTTATGGAGGAGGAACTTGATCAAATTGAGAAGAATAGTATATGGACCCTAGTACCCCAACTCGTAAATAAAAATGTGATAGGTACTAAGTGGGTATTCAGGAACAAGCTGAATGAAGATGGTGTAGTAGTTCACAACAAGGCTAGATTGCTTTGCAAAGTTTATGCACAAGAAGAAGGAGAAGATTATTGTGAGAATTTTGCACCAGTGGCTAGACTAGAAGGTGTCAAAACTTTACTTGCATTTGCAGCACATAAGGGATTCAAAGTATATCAGATGGATGTGAAGTCAACATTTTTAAATGGAATACTGGAAGAGGAAGTATACATTGAGCAGCCAGATGGTTATGCTTTGACTGATGAAAATGACATGGTATGTAAGTTGCACAAAGCACTATATGGATTAAAGCAAGCACCAAGAGCATGGTATGAAAGGCTTCATTCACACTTGATGAAGATAGGTTTTCCAAGAACCAGTGAAGATAGCAACACATATCTCAAATCTGAAGGAGATAAGATACTTGTTAGTGAAGTGTTTGTTGATATCATCTTTGGAGGTAATGATGACATGAGCAATGACTTTGAAAATGAAATGAAAAGTGAGTTTGAAATGTCTCTAGTGAGAGGGATAGAAAAATTCATAGGCTTGTAAATACAGCAAATGAAGAGTGGTATTTTCATCACACAGTCTAATTATGTGAAGGAGGTATTAAAGAAATTTGGTATGAGTTACTGTAAACTAGTTGGGTCACCAATGGTTACAGGTTGTAAGTTGTATAAGGAAGATGAGGCCACATCTATTGATGAAAAGGAGTACATGATTGGAAAATTACACTATGTTGTTCACAGCAGACCGGATATAGCTCATGCAGTTGGTCTAGTTGCTAGATTTCAAAAGAATCTGAAGCAAACACATTTGATAGCAACCAAGAGGATATTCAGATATTTGAAAGGCACTATTAACTATGGATTATGGTACCCATATGAAGGTAACTTTGACTTCAAGGTGTACACAGATGCAGATTGGGCAGGTAATGTTGATGATAGGAAAAGCACAACCGATGGAGAATTCTTTCTTGGAGGAAGACTTGTTTCATGGAGTAGCAAGAAGCAGAGTTGTATATCACAGCCTACTGTTGAAGCTGAGTATGTACCAGCTTATATGAATTCTACCTAGGCTATCTAGATGAGGCACATTTTGGAAGGTTTCAAGATGAAGTTTACAGAACCTGTAAAGATCTTATGTGACAATACCAGTGCCATCAATATTTCCAAGAACCCTGTTTTGCACGCATGAACCAAGCATATTGAATTGAAGTGTCATTTCTTGAGGGGAAAAGTGTAGAGTAAAGATGTGATCTTGGAGCATGTTTCTACCAAGGAGTAGCTTGCAGATATCTTTACTAAACCTCTACCTAAGACTACTTTTGAGTATCTTAGAAGTCAGCTAGGGGTTGTACCCCTTCATGAGGTGAATTGAGCATGATGTAGAGTACATCAATCCTGGAGCTACTTGCAAAATTTTACAATAGGATTGATGTGGAGTGGAGTTATTCCACAGGGGGAGCATCAAGTTGCAGGTTGTTGATGTTGAACAGTGAAGTTTTACATTACATGTTTTACTTTCAATTTGGCATTGTTGTCAAAGGGGGAGAAGAACTTTGTGATTATGTGGGAGAAAAATCGTATGATTGACAGAGAGAAGATCTACAACCAGCTACAAGCTGAAGAAAAGGAGAGTACATGGTAAAATGTGAACCAGGATTCCTATTCACAATCACAACAATCAATGGTATTGATATTTGTATTGCCATCAATGCCAAAGGGGGAGATTGTTGGCATTTGCATGAAGATTGCATTAATGAAATGTTATGTTGTCATTGATTTCAATTAACCGATAATGATATTGTTATAATGTTGTTTTGTAACTAGTAGGAAGAGCTAGTGAAGGAAACTCTAACCAGTAGGTAAGTTTGTGGAGTGAATCGGTATTGCGAAGAATTGGAGAGTTGAACCAGTAAACCCTACTTGTTGATTTGATAAACCCTAACAAGTTGAATTGGTTGTATTGGTTTATGATCTGATGATGAGCGGTAATGATTATGACACGTATGCATATTGTATGAAGAGAGTTTCAAAGTGTTTTTGGCACATTGAGATAATAGTTTTTGTCTAGGGAATGAGCAAGTATATTGCATGTAATGCAAAGCGCATGATGAGTTACTGAGTTCGATGAAGCGATGATCAAGGAGCAGTCCAGGCTTTCTTGAATAATGTGCAGAGATTGTTATGTAATCCAACAGTCATACTTGAACCGACTTGTTTGTAATCTCTATGAAAGAATCAGGTTTTTGTTGTGTTAACGACCTATTGATTTGTTTATAAGGTCGATGAGTTGTTTTGTTTCAGTGTTGGCAAAGTTTCAGTTGAGTGTGTGGTTGCCGAACTGGATGATGTATCTATAGTTTGTGTAAAGGAAGATAGGAGCATGAAAAGGATCTGAACAAGCAAGTGTAGTGCTATTCAAATAGATCAACAAACCCCTGTTGTTTTCTAACAATTACAGCAGTTTGAAATCCCCTAATCGGGTAAGCTCTAACAAGCTTGGCATTATTTAAATCCTCTAACTAGGTGGTCCATTAGCTTGAATTTCAAATCCTCTAGTGAGGTTACTCCTCACAAGGTATTGCTTCTAACAAGGCATTATAGTCAATCCCTTAACAGGGTGGTCCCTAAAAGGATCTGTTCTTAATAGGACTTTTTGTAAAGCTTTAATAGTCTTGGCTCCTAACAGGGCGAACTTCAGAAGAGTTTAGATAGTTATCTTGTGAGTCTCATCTCAACGTGGTTTTTCCCATTTGGTTTTCCACGTCAAAAATATTGTGTCAAGTGGTGAATGTTTTTGTGGTTATGCTTTCTATGATTGATTTTTCTTAACTACTTAATCCACTTTGATAAGTCATGATAACCAGCAGCAATATGAAATGAAGTTTTACTTATGTGAGTAAAAGTATTTGGATGTTTATGAGTTTCAAGTTGTTTACCATTAATCTATTGTAACAGTCAATGGGTTTATTCTGACAGTGATATTGGATTTATAGTGTTTATGGTAAAAATGGAAACAACAATATTGAAAGACTAAATGAATTCAACCACAAAACCCTAGCCTAACAACACCAAAGATCCACCATAACATATGAAGATTACCTAAGACAATGCAAATCAACTAAAATCACAAAGATTATACCATCACATGTCCAATAGGATTTGGATCTCCATTCTTCCTATCTCCATTGATCTTGCTTGATATATTTGCTCTCAGATTTTATGTGTGCACAAGAGCTCAACAAAGAAGGGAAATGTGGTTGTAAGTAGGCTTGATCGCATGTGAAAGTTCAAAAGCGTAGTTGGTGGTTGATAATGAAGGAAGCATCCTCTTATATAGAAGACACTATAAGAAATAGAAGAATAAGATTGAGAGGTGTAAAAGATAAATGGTTGCCTAGGATTAGAGGGTAGGTAGAGATAATAAGAAAATAATGAGAGGGTAGGTAGTGTAGGAATTAAGAGATGAATGATATGTGTCATAGGTGGAAAAGGTTAATGAATTAATTAAATAAATAAAGATTTATTTAACTAATAGAAGAAGTGGGATCAATTAAATAAATGAAGTATTTATTTAATTTAAGAGAAAGGATGATTTAAATAAATAAATGTATTTATTTAAATGAGAAATAAGGCTAGAAGAGGATAAATGAATTAATTAAATAAATAAATATTTATTTAATTAATAGAAGAATTAGGCTTAAATAATTAAATAAATAAATATATTTATTTAATTAGACATGATAATTTTAGGTGTCTACATTTTGCCCCTCTTTTAGACAATGCAGCTTGTCGTGTTGTTACAAAGAAGATGAGATGAACTGATACAAAGTTTCCCCAAGATGGGAATGATATGCCCCCTTGAGAGATTGGATGAAAATATTTGAAAAGATTGTAGACAATCTCTCGATAAGAAAGAAAGGCTAGAAAGGACTGACAAGATAGGATAGAGTGACAGAGTCACGGGATAAAGAAGACTGACTCGGGAGTCTAGGGCTAGGGTAGTCTATAAGATAGACTACGAGGGAAAGCATCCTCATTGTCATCCACACATCCAAGAGATCAGAGTGCAGAGAGAGCATAGAGCAGTCAGAAGTCAGCAGTCAGCAGCGATGGCATTGGTGCATAGATTCAATTGCGTTCACTGATATCAGAGGCCAACAGATGCAGGAGAGTCGGTGAGTACCATAAAACCTCCTTGTACCTTGTTTCGTTAATTTTTGTCATAAATGCATGTCAAGTATTGTAATAAATGCGCTTTAGGTAGGTCTAGAAAAATGTCAAGCGGGGGGAAAAATGTTAAGGCATGTCTATGTTGGTGCCAGGCGCTTCTGGGTAGGATAGGCGTGTTTGTATTTGTGTCAGGCGCGTCTATGATTTTCATGGCGTCTGTGTCCTATGTGAGCATGTCAGTGTCAGTTCTAAGTTTACTTTGAGAGGTTGATTCTGAGATTGGTGAAAGTTTATTATCAATTTTTCTATCTACTGATTCACCCCCCCCCCTCTTAGTAGTTGACCAGATCCTTATTCTTTCATCATACCATCAATGAGAGGCTACATTCACACCTGATGAAGATAGGTTTTCAAAGAACTAGTGAAGACAACAACATATATCTCAAATCTAAAGGAGATAAGATACTGGTTAGTGAAGTGTTTGTGGATGATATCATATTTGGAGGCAATGATGACATGAGCAATGACTTTGCAAATGAAATGAAAAGTGAGTTTGAAATATCTCTAGTGGGAGAGATAAAAAAAAAATTAATAGGCTTGCAAATACAACAAATGAAGAGTGGTATTTTTATCACATAGTCTAAATATGTGAAAGAGGTATTAAAGACATTTGGTACGAGTGACTGTAAACTAGTTGGGACACCAATGGTTACATGTTGTAAATTGTCTAAGGAAGATGAAGCCACATATGTTGATGAAAAGGAGTACAGGTCAATGATTGGGAAATTGCACTATGTTGTTCATAGCAGACCGGATATAGCTCATGCAGTTGGTCTAGTTGCTAGATTTCAGAAGAATCCAAAGGAAACACATTTGATAGAAATCAAGAGGATATTCAGATATTTGAAAGGTACTATTGACTATGGATTATGGTATCCATATGGAGGTAACTTTAATTTGAAGGTGTATACAGATGCAGACTGGGCAGGTAATGTTGATGATAGGAGAAGCACAACCAATGGAGCATTATTTCCTGGTTGAAGACTTGTTTCACGTAGTAGCAAGAAGCAAAGTTGTATATCTCAGTCTACTATTGAAGCTGAGTATGTTGTAGTGCATATGAATTGTACCCAAGCTATTTGGATGAAACACATTCTGGAAGGTTTCGAGATGAAGTTTACAGAACTAGTAAAGATCTTATGTGACAATACCAGTGCCATAAATATCTCAAAGAACCCTATTTTGCATGCATGAACCAGGCATATTGAATTGAAGTATCATTTCTTGAGAGAAAAAGTGTAGAGTAAAGATGTGTTATTGGAGCATATTTCTACCAAGGAGCAGCTTGCAGATATCTTTACAAAACCTCTACCTAATACTACTTTTGAGTATCTTAGAAATCAGCTAGGGGTTGTACCCCTACATGAGTTCAATTGAGCATGATGTAGATTACATCAGTCCCAGAGCTACTTGTAGAATTTTTCAGCCGGATTGGTGTAGAGGAGTTATTCCACAGGGGGAGTATCAAGTTGCAGGTTGATGATGCTTGACAGTGAAGTTTGACATTGCATGTTTCACTTTCAATTTGGTATTGTTGTCAAAGGGGGAGAAGAACTATGTGATTATTGGAAGAAGAATTATATGATTGATCTATAGCCAATTACTGGCTGAAGACAAGGTGAATACATGGTAAAATATAAACCAAGATTCCTATTCACAATCATAGCAGTCAAGGGTATTGATACTTCTATTTCCATCAATGCCAAAGGAGGATATTGTTGGCATTTGTATGAAGATTGCATTAATCAAATGTTATGTTGTCATTGATGTCAAATATAACTGGTAATGATGTTGTTATAATGGTGTTTTGTAACTGGTAGGAAGAGCTAGTAAAGGGAACCGCAACTGGTATGTGAGCTTGTGAAGGAAACTGGTATTACTAGAGAAGATGTGAGATCAACCAGTAAACCCTACCTGTTGATATGATGAACCCTAACCAATGGAGTTTGGTGAATTGGTATTATTGGTTTATGATCTGATGATGAGCAGTAATGATTATGACATGTATGCATGTTGTATGAGAAGAGTTTCAAATGGTTTTTAGTGCGTAGAGATAACGATTTTTATCTTGGGAATGAGCAAGTTCATTGCATGTAATGTAAACCATGTGATGAGTTGCAATGTTCGATGAAGTGGTGATCAAGGAACGGTCAAGAATATCTTGAATGTTGTGCAGTGATTGTTATGTAATCCAATCGTCATACTTGAACCGATTTGTTTGTAATCTCTATGAGAGAATCAGGTTTGTGATGTGTTACCAACCTATTGATTTGTTTTATTGTAGAGTTGGCAATTTGTAGTTGACAGTGAGAGTGCGGTTGCCAAACCAGATGATGTATTTGCAGTTTGTGTAAAGACAGATAGGAGCATGAAAAGGATCTGAATAAGCAAGTGTAGTTCTATTCAAACAGATCAACAAACCCCTGTTGTTTTCTAACAATTATAGTAGTCAAATCCCCTAACTGGGTAAGCTCTAACAAGCTTAGTGTTATTCAAATCCTCTAACCAGGTGGTCCATTAGCTTGGATTTCAAATCTTCTACCAAGGTTACTCCTAATAGGGTATTGCTTCCAATAGGGCATTATAGTCAATCCCTTAATCGGGTGGTCCCTAATAGGGTTTGTTCTTAACATGACTTATTGTAAAGCTTTAACAGGCTAGGCTCCTAACAGGGCAAACTTCAGAAGAGTTCAGAATACTTGTGGGTATTCATCCCCGCCGTGGTTTTTCCCATTTGGGTTTCCACGTCAAAAATATTGTGTCAAGTGGTGTATGTTTTTGTGGTTATGTTTACTATGGTTGAATTGCTTAACTGCTAAATCCACTTTGATATGTTATGTTAACCGGCAACAATATTAAATATGTTTTAAATACTGTCAGTAAAGTATTTGGATGTTTTGGTTAAAAAAATTGAGTGTTTCAGAGATGTTTTACTGTTATTACAGTCAACCGATTTAACTTATCAGCAATATTGCATTTGAAGTTCAGTGTTTAATTTATCAATTTAGAGTTTACTTTGAGAGGTTGTTTTAGAGATTGGTGAAAGTTTATATAGTTTTCTATCTACTCATTCACCCCCTCCTCTCAGTAGTTTACCGGATCCTTATTCTTTCATCATACCATCATATAGGGCCACATAAGATGAAATTTAAAAGAGAGATTTTTTAAGATTCTGAAAGGAATAGTGGAAAATTTGATTGGCTGGTAGTTAGACTCTCTCCAATATAAAATCTCTGAATTGGAAACCCAGCTACCACCAACCCAATAGCTAGAAACCATAAATGTTTCTAACCTCTCCAAAATAGCATCTTACCCACATCTTCTATTTTTCCATGTAAATAATCCATTGTTAGGCTTTATATCCACCCAACTCAAGGATTATATATTGTCCCTTAGAATCCTTGAAGAAGGATCGAGCCTGACAATGCCAAGCCTTTTCTCTTCCAAACTATAAACAATTTTAAATTATCTAGTGAGGATCTGAGGAAGATAAGGGGAAAGGGACAAAACACACATTACATGAGACCATAGAAAGGATTTTACAAGAAGATCAACTAGACCATAAACATTAGCACAAAGAATAGCTTCACCTGATTCCAAATTTGATGTAGCCATTGATTTAGAGGATCTACTAGAGATCCACCAAATTGGAACAATATTGATTAGGTTCCAAAAGCAAGAAACACCACTTTAACTACCTTGAGCCCTAATACATTAGCATTGACTATGAGCCCAAATTCTAGATGCTCTATTTCGCATACCATCCACCAACAATTTGATTTTTGGAATGAAGACAATATCAAGAGAATGAGAACCAATCAACTCTTTGATAGGCTTCTATCTAGGGATGCTACTTATACCCCTTATATTCCATGAGAGAATGATCATATTTGGGAGTGAGAGAAATATGAGTCAATGGTTTTTCATTGACCTTAATTCCACCAATGCCTCATTAAATAATTTTACTTTTTATCGATACTTCTTATGTCCCACCATAGGGAGTTTCTCCATAGGACCCTTTTTAAAAGACCTTAGTTACAAACCTAGAGTGGGCAATACCTCACTACCTTTTCTAGAATCCAAAACTTCCTTCTTTGAATGAGGAACAAGAACCCACTGCAAACCTAAAGTAGGAAAGACCCCACTACCTATTATTGAATCTAAATGCATCTTTCATTTCTTTAATTCCACTTGGCACTAATTCGCCAAGAACTAAAGGGTGTTGATATGTTTCCATCTAAGCTCCCTATAGACCAACTAGTGAAAATTTATGATTGCCAATCTCTCTAAATTCTGAGTGAACTTCTCCCAATGAATCAACACCAAAATGAAAACCTACTGGAATTCCTTCTTCCTAAGCCAAATCCTTTGAGGCATCAGATTGATTAAAAATCCCATTACTCTATCTATCCCTAAGAGTTCTCCCTTGGCCTCATCCTTATTATGTGTATTTGAAAGAATAAAACTCTCCTTATCTATGACCTCTTCTGACATAGGGGATTTCCTTATAAGCCTTAGGTGCAAGATGATAGGGAATATTAGCTAAATCAACTGCATGGTTGATTCTATGACACTTCCTTTGTAGATGCCCATACTTATGGCATATCCAACACCAAAAGGGAAGGGCTTCATAATCAAGTTGTTGAGTCCAAGAAGAGGACCTAAGATAAATTTACACATAATTTAGTAGATTATTCTGATCATTTTTAACGTAAATTTGGGCATAATAGATTACCTTTTTATCTACTATCTATTGTTATAGTCCTACCATCTTCCCGAGAAAAAGAGAAATCATATGTAATATTACATTCCTCCAAAATTATAATGGGAGCCTCCAAATATGTATCCAGACAAAGATCATCAAAGGAAACTCCTTTGCATAATCAAAACTTGCATACAAAGGTTTGATGAAAATACCAACCTGGTTGTAAAAGAAAGGCCCTCCCTCAAAATCCTTATTCCTATTTGCTAGGCACATAAAAACTACCATAAAGTAATTGTTTGTAGCCAACATTACCTCCATACCCCCCTCAAGGTTCCATGTCCATTGAGCCCATGATTCTAAAAATAATAGAGAAACTTGGACCCCCATGAACTTACATATTAATGTACATTTGCTTACGTAATTGACATCATCCATGACAAAATATAGTTGAATCACCAAGACGATATGATCTTGGAATCTTTCCAAACAACCATTCACCTTCATAATTCTAATAATTTCATTCAAATAAGAACCCTTTCCATTGGAAACCTTATTCAAATAATCCATCACCTTTGCTTGCATAGAAGAAGATTGATATATGCCCTCACCAAAGCCTCACAAAATGACAAATCCAGTGTAGCACCAAGCCTGCCCATTGATTTTGAAAACCTGAGCACAAAGCTCTAAAACTATTAACACATAACCTCCCCAAACTCATGAGGAATAAATCCACCCACACTCAAGCCCAAACAGACAGAAATATCTCCTTTTCACAAACCACACTTCACCAAATTGCACCCACTAAATGATCAAACTTGAGCAAATAGCTCCCCACACTTCACATCAACCATCCCTACCAACTGAATGAAAAAAAATCCCCCAACCACTCCCACTCCCTGTTCTAAGCACAATTGTAGCAAAAAGGTGCGGCTAGGGCAAAGATACCCTAGCTCATGCAACAATAGTAGCTCATGTCGACCAACCTTCCATTGTGAGCCATTTTTTAAATAATTTTCATTCGTTATCCTTATTATTTTGTAAATGAGTGATTAATTTCTTTAAATGCTACACAACATAGAAATCAACACAAAAATGTACTAGGTCGACTCATAATGAAGTGGAAGAGAGTTTGCAATATTTATTTGAACTTTAAATTTGATAAGTTCAAGGTTCATATATTTGACTAAGGAAATGGCCTGAGTCAATTATACACGTGAATTTGATGCAAGGTGGTAAACAATAGACCTAAGGATCAAACATCATTTTTTGAGGATGAGTTATGAAGGGTTTTGGATAGGATATTATCACAAGTTGAATTGAAATATGAGTATGCCACTCATAAAAGTTTTACTACATAAAAACACACTTAATCAAAGTTGTCCCAAAACATAATGGAAAGGGGCATGGTTATGTGATTCCATCATTACATTTTGTGCTCACTTTAATGTGCATGCAAACTACTATGAGGATACATGTTGAAGTAAAATAAGAAATCTTCATGGAAATTAAATAGTTTACAAACTCTTAAACAATACTAATATACTTAAAGGGAACAAGTATGGCTAGAATTTTTTGTTTAAAAGGTTGTGTGTACGCCTCATACAATAATAATGCTAATAATGAAATAAATATTTAATTATATTATATCTAGAGATGTGGATAACATGTGGATTAGGGATTCTTAGGGGCGCTTGTGTGTTGTATGGGGCATTGGGTTAAATTTTTAATGTGGGAGCTACATTGGAATACTCATTTAGGAGTCATTGAGGACAAAAAATGGGGTTATGATTTAGTGAGCTTATAGTTTCACTCAAAGGCATGTGATATATGTAATACCACTCAATGGTGTTTTAGAGGCTTGTTCTATAAAAGCAAGCATGTCAGTAGTTGTTGTGGTTGGTTTGTGGAACCTTTGGCTTGTTGGTTAGAGGTTGGATCTAGCATCTCTCATAGGTTGTATATGTGATTGCAAGAAACATGTATTGGGATGTATAGATACATGGTTCTCATATGTTTGTTCATATGGAGGAGTGTAGCTAAGTTGTTTTATGCTTCAAAAACCTTGCATGGAGACTCAACAAGTGTATTATAATATAAGTACTGGGATAACACATTAAGTTGTGTGGATGTTTTTGGAGGTTGGGTTTTTCCTCAAAAGGCTTTCCCAAGGTATACTAGTGTTATCTTGTGGATATGTTTTTTTATTATTCTTCATTGTGGATTTTGCATACATATTTTGTATTTATTTCTGTCATGATGGTTATGTGAAATTGGTACATTTAGTTGCAAATTCCTTTCAAATTTTGAATTTTCCTCATAATGTGTGTTCCATTGCAATCCTCCAAAAGAAAAAAAATTGTGCAATGAGTAGCATCTATTACATATTTAAAATAGACACTAATTATAAATTGTTTGGAGGAGATTAAAAAAAAAGAAAGAAAGAAAAAGATTAGGGTAAGAGATTTTTTTAAGTACAAGGTGATCAAACTTTGATTAAGAAAAAAAATCAAAAGTTGAAAATCATATAGTTAGAGTCTTGCCCTTTTTTTGTTTAATTGAAGTTTCATCACTTTGTACTTAATCAAAATCTCTTACCCGAAACCTTTTCTTTATTTTTTTAATATAATCCCCTTCAAACAAGTTATAATTAGTGCTTATTTCAAATGTATAATAATGCTACTCATTGTACGCTTTTTTCTTTCTTTTGTAGGACTATGATAGAACATGTGCATTGTGAGGAAAATTTAAAAAATGAAAGGAAATTGCACCTAAATATACCAATTTCACATAGTTGTCATGAGAGAAACAAATACAAAATAAATATTTAAAATTCATAATGAAAAGAATGGAAAACATACCCACAAGATAACACTTGTACACCTTGGGAAAACCTCATTAGAAAAAACCCAACCTAAAAAAATGCTCACATAACTTAATGTATTATCCCAAGAACAAGATTATAATAGACTTGTCGAGTCTCCATTCAAGGCCTTTTAAACATCAAACAACATAGTTGTGCTCCTCCATGTGAACAAGCAAATGAGAACCATGTAGCTACACATCCCAATCGATGTTTCTTGTAATAATTGTATATGTCTAAAATTAATTAAATTAAATATTTAATTAATTTATCCTTTCTACATAGTTAATTTATTTAATTATATTATTCATATTCTTCTCAGAATTAATTTAATTTAATTTAATTAATTTTGTCACTATAGTCTAATAATTGATTTATCAAATAAATTAATTATTCCCTTATTTTTCTAAATGATTAATTCTTCTAAATTCCCTTTTAAGTTAATTGATTTCAATTAATTAACTTAGCTAAAGTGATTCCTACAAATCACTTCCTCTAATCCCCACTTAAACTCATTAATTCTTCTAGAAACCCCATTAACATTATTCTCCAATTTTTAATTCCTCCACTCATTCTCTCTCCTCTTGTCAAATCCTCCTAACTTTCCCACTTGCACTATAATCCTTCATTAACCCTGTTGATATGTAGTGACTGATCAACAAAGTACTATACACTCAGCACATATTCTCGCTGGGGTCCAGGGTCGGGCCGAGCCCCGAGAAAGCGGGCGAAGCCCACTGCAGGGGTTCGAGGGCGGCAACCCTCGAGGAAAAAAAATTTGCCATTTTTTGTTGATGAAAACCGACATTGTAATAGAACCCTACAAAGGCCGACTTTGTTTGTTTCCCTAAAAAACACATGTTATAAGCAGCTAGGATGCTTAAGGCATAGTAAGGTTGATGTACTATTTTTGCTGGATAATAAGATAAATTGGACGATTGTGTATGGTGGACGTAACCCATTCTGGCTGAACCACGTTAAATCTTTGTGTTATCTGTGTCCTGTTTTATTTCTTTATCTTTTGTATTTCAATTTGCATATAATTGTTAGTTCATATTTGCTTTGGATCTGCTTGAAACCCTAACAATTGGTATCAGAGCGAGGTTTTTTGTAAATTGGCAGGACTTTCAGATTTGAGTGGGAGCAATGGAGGATTCCAAATTCAAGGTCGAAAAGTTTAACGGCTAGAATTATCAGTTATAGAAAATGAAGATGGAGGATTACCTATATCAAAAGGATTTGTGGCGGTCGTTGGAAGGAAAGGAAAATAAAGTGACCACAATGTCAGATGAAGAGTGGGACATTTTACATAGAAAGGCACTGGGATCCATTAGATTGTGCCTTGCACCATCTGTAGCATTCAATATAACAACAGCAAAAATGACTGTAGATTTGATGGCGACATTGGCTAAGTTGTATGAGAAACCCTCGGCTTCGAATAAGGTATTTCTTATGAAGCATTTGTTTAATTTGAAATTGAGTGAGGGAGGATCTGTAGTGGAGCACTTAAATGAATTTAATACAATTACCAGTCAATTGTCTTCAGTAAAAATTACTTTTGCAGAAGAGGTTAGGGCTCTCTTGATTTTATGTTCTTTGCCAGAAAGCTAGAATAGCTTGGTTATGGCTATAAGTAACTCTGTCTCTGGTCAAAATACTTTGGTATTTGATGATATTGTTGGTGTTATCCTAAGCGAGGAAATGCAAAGGAAAAGCACAGGTGAGACTCCAACATCATCAAGTAGTGTTTTGAATGTGGAGAATAGAGGAAGATCAAAGGAAAGAGGAAAATGCCCTTGGAATGAGAAGTCACGAGGGAAGTCAAAGAAAGGACGCTCTCAATCTAGAGGAAAGAAAGATTGCTGGTACTACGGAAAGTCCGGTCATCTAAAGAAAGACTGTTGGTCTCAGAAAAACAAAGAAGGAGACAAAAATGAAATTGACAGTAAGGAAGCTAATATTGAAAGTAATACTTTACAAGATGCTTTAATCTTATGTTTGGATAATGTTAATGATTCCTGGGTAATAGATTCTGGGGCTTCATTTCATGCTACACCCCATAGAAAATATTTTCTAGATTATGTTCAAGGTGATTTTGGATAGGTATATTTGCGTGATGATGAGCCCTGTCAAATTGTTGGAAAAGGAAAGATAAAGATCAAGTTGTAGAATGAAAATGACTGGTTTCTGTAGGAGGTAAGACATGTTCCTAATTTAAGAAAAAAATTAATTTCTACAGGGCAACTAGGTAGTGAAGGTTGCATAGTTACCTTCTCAGACAATATCTGGAAGGTCAGTAAAGGATCATTAGTAGTAGCTAAAGGTGTGAAGGTAGGCACATTATATCTATGTACTGGTAACACTTACTCTACCCTAGCTACTACAGATAAAGTTACCACAGGGACAGCAACAATAGATGTTGCAAGAACAGATTCGATAATGTGGCACCATAGGCTTGGGCACATGAGTGAGAAAGGGATGAAAATTCTTCACTCTAAAAATCTATTGCCAAGACAAAAGAAGATTTATTTAGAGTTCTGTGAAACCTGTGTTTATGGTAAACAAAAAAGAGTCGGATTTCTCAAGGTTGGGAAAGAGAAGAAAAGTGAGAAGTTAGAGCTTGTGCATTCAGATGTATGGGGACCGGCTCAGGTATCATCTCTTGGTGGCTCTTGTTATTATGTTATTTTTATTGATGACTCAACCAGAAAAACATTGGTATATTTCCTAAAACAAAAATCAGATGTTTTTGAAACTTTTAAGAAATGGAAAGCTTTGGTTGAGAATGAGACAGGAAAAAAGTTGAAGTGTCTCAGATTGGATAATGGAGGTGAGTATTGCAGCAAAGCATTTGAAGATTACTACTCCTTAAATGGGATTCAAAAGTAGAAGATAGTTCCAGGAAATCCATAGGAAAATGGTGTGTCAGAGAGAATGAATAGGACTATCATGGAACGCGCGAGGAGCATGAGATTGCCTGTTGGATTGCCCTTACATTTTTGGGCAGATGTTGTACATATTGTTGTCTATTTGATCAATAGAGGACCTTAAACCCCTTTTGATGGTGGTATTCCAGAGGAGGCATGGACTGGTAAAAAGGTAAATTATTCTTTTTTGAAAACCTTTGGTTGTGAAGCTTTTTTCCATGTTGATAAAGAAAACAGAACCAAGCTTGATGCTAAATCTCAGAAATGTACCTTCATTGGATATGGGATAGATAAATATGGCTATCGGTTATGGGATTTTGAAAATAAGAAAATAATTAGAAGTAGAGATGTTATATTCAATGAGAAGGTTATGTATAAAGAATAGATGCAGGAAAAGAAGCATGAACAGGACAAACAAGAATATGTGGTGTTGGATGAGATTTCTAAAAATGAAATGCCATAGGTACCTGATGCTCAGCAACAACAGATTGTCCCACAAACTCCTGCAAGTGTTAGACATTCTACAAGGTCAAGTAGACCCCCTGAAAGATTTTCTCCTTCTTTGTATTCTATTTTATTAACTGTTTTTGGTGAACCAGAAGAATATGAAGAAGCAATGCAGGTGGATGCCAAACGATAGTGGGAGATAGGCATGAAAGAGGAGATGGACTCCTTGATGAAAAATAAGACTTGGGACTTAGTCCCTTTACCTGCAGAAAAAAGAGCTTTGCCTAACAAATGGGTTTATAGGCTGAAGGAGGAGGAGGGAGGTCAGAAAAGATATAAGGCCAGACTTGTGGTAAAAGTTTTTGCACAGAAAAAGGGTATAGATTATGATGAAATATTTTCTCCAGTTGTAAAAATGACTTCAATTAGAATTGTACTTAGTCTTGTGGTTGCAGATTATTTACATCTTGAACAATTAGATGTCAAAACATCTTTTCTCCATGGAGATTTGGAGGAGGAAATTTACATGTTGCAACCACAGGGATATGAGGTCAAAGGTAAGAAGAACTTGGTGTGAAAGTTGAAGAAAATTTTGTATGGCCTAAAGCAAGCACCCCGACAATGGTATTTAAAATTTGATAGTCTCATGGCTGAACACGGTTATCATAGATGTCATTCTAATCATTGTGTATATTTTAAGAGATTGGATAATGGCAGTTATATTATCCTATTGCTTTATGTTTATGACATGCTTGTTGTTGGGTCTAACATGCAACATATAAATGATCTTAAATAGGAATTAGCCAAGTCATTTGCTATGAAGGATTTGGGTGTAGCTAAGCAAATTCTCGATATGAGGATTACATGGGACAAGAAAAATAGAACCTTTAATTTGTCCCAAAGCGAGTATATAAAGAAACTGTTGAAAATATTTAACATGCAGGATGCAAAAGCAATTAGTACACCTTTGGGTAGTCATTTCAAATTGACTAAGGAGATGTGCCCAAAGGCACAGGAAGAGGTAAATAAAATATATAACATCTTGTATTCATCAATTGTTGACAGTTTGATGTATGCAATGGTTTGCAAAAGGCCAGATATTGCACATGCAGTGGGAGTTGTGAGCAGGTTTATGAGTAATCCGGATATGGAACATTGGAATGCTGTGAAATGGATTCTTCAGTATCTGAAAGGAACTACTATGAAGGCATTATGTTTCAAAGAATCTAATGTTGCTCTGAGTGGATTTTTTTGACTCTGATCTGGCAAGTGATATTGATTCACAGAGGAGTACTACAGGGTATGTTTTTACTATAGGAGGAACTACAGTCAGTTGGATTTCTAGGCTGCAAAATGTTGTTGCACTTTCAACCACTGAAGCTGAGTATGTTGCCGCTACAGAAGCCAGCAAGGAGATGATTTGGTTACAATATTTTTTTGGAGGAATTGGGTCAGACACAAGAGGATCGGCCATTGTATACTGATAGCCAAAGTGCCATTCATCTTGCAAAGAACTCTTCTTTTCATTCAAGAACAAAGCACATTCAGCTCAGGTACCATTTCATCCAGACTATTTCGGAGGAGGATCAGTTACGGCTTGAGAAGATTCACACAAGTGAGAATCCTGTCGATATGTTCACGAAGGAAGTTCCACAGGAGAAGTTTATTTCTTCATCAGTTTATGTTGGTCTTCTTGATTGATAATTGTGGAATTTATACCAATCGAGTCCTAGTATTTTATCCAGTGGATGTTGCAAGTACAGTGGTGTCATCTAGTATCGGTCTCCAAGTGGGAGATTGTTTGGTGTGGAGCCTAATTAGTCTCCAAGTGGGAGATTGTTGATATGTGGTGACTGATCAACAAAGTACTGTACACTCAACATGTATTCTTGTCAGGGTTCGAGGCAGGGCCGGGCCCCAGGAAAGCGGGTGAAGCCCGCTGCTGCCCCCGAGAAAAAAAAAATTGCTATTTTTTGTTGATGAAAACTAACATTGTAATAAAACCCTAAAAAGGATGACTTTGTTTGTTGCCCTAAAAAACACATGTTATAAGCGGTTGGGATGCTTAAGGCATAGTAAGGTTGATGTACTATTTTTGCTGGATAATAAGAAAAATTGGATGGTTGTGTATGGTGGACGTAACCCATTCTGGGTGAACCACATTAAATCTATGTGTTATCTGTGTCCTGTTTTATTTCTTTATCTTTGGTATTTAAATCTGCATATAATTGTTAGTTCATATTTGCTTCAAATCTGCTTGAAACCCTAACAAACCCAATTAATCTCCCTTCTTAATCATTTGCACAATCCTGATCATCAAGATTAGAGAAAAGTCAACCATTTTCCATAAATGGCTTTCCCCTCTCACCTTCCAAACCTTAAATCCACCAACTTTGGTCATTTCAAGGATTTCAAACTTTCCCACTTTCCTATGCACTCTCTCCCAAAGAATTTTTAATTCCTTTTCTCTCCCCATTCTTCTATGCACCTCATTATTTGGGAATTTTTAGTTCCCTTGTCCTCCCCCAAGAATTTTTTTATTCCTTTTTGTCTTTCCAATGTACTTGAGGATATCTTCCCCATGCACATTATGGAGTGTGGAGACAAGAAATAGATTTATGGAAAATATCGTGGTTTCCACACCATCTTCTCTCAATCCACTTCATCCATTTCATTCAATATTGGCCCTCTATTTCAAATCAATCTTGATTGTTCATTCCTCCTCCTTCAAAGCTATAAATTGGGGTCTCCTCCCCCTCATTTCACAACTCATCTCCTTGCAATCACATGTTGCTCATTTGTGCTTAGAATCATCTTCTTAGCATCCCCATCATAGTCATTTTGTGTCCATCCACTCATCCATTCATACATCATTATTGTTGTGTGTGGAGAGCAATCTACATCCTATCATAAGGACCAATCCAATCAAGTGAGGAAGGGTCGCATTCTTCACTTCACTGAAGGTCCTATTGGAGGAACAAGAGATCATCTTCATGAAAGTATAGTGGTTTTTGGTATATTTGGTTACATGCTTTTATGTTTTGATTGAATCCGCCATTTACCCTCTTGTAGATTTTCCCCTTGTTTAATCACATATGCAACCTGTTGGTGTTTCCAACTGATTAAATCCTCTAATTCATATGAATTGGACATGTTCAATCTATAGATTCTAGGGCCAATGACCAACAAACATGATTCAACCAGATTTTGAAATCCTTTACCCTTTTGGCTCTGCAAAACCAAGTGAATTTCCTTGAACAATGTCTAATGATTTGTTGCATATTATACTCAAACATTCTTACCATAGAAAATTGTTCTCACTAAAAATATACTAAGGAAAGTTTAATTAACCTTGAATTTGGCTTTATTCTTGGTTACTCAATGTAAACTATTCCTAACAACATGGAAAGTAAAATCTTTGATTTTGAGAATGTTTTTGAAGATGTATTAAACCATACAATATATCAATGCCTATTCTAAGGGGTGGATTCAAACAAGAGACCACAAAAGAATTCCAACAATAAATTAAATCTAACCAATTGATTTTAAAATGTTAATATCTTACAATAATAAATATGTTTAGGCAACCATATAATCCTACTTACTGATATAGATTATCCATTCAACTACAATTAAATGATCAAAGAATTTAACTTTTCCCTTGAAAAAGAACAATGAACAAATAACACAATCACATGAAAAACTACAATGAAAATTCCAAATAACCTTGATATATTGTATTCATATGATTTGGAATGTACAATTTAGACAAAACTATATGGTATTATTGTTGATACTTCAAAAAATTGATTGACATTTGCTTTTGGAAAATATTTACAATATCCATATTCTATCTAAGACCTATACTCAACATTATTCTATTCTACTCGCCCAATAAAAAAATTCAAAACCCTTTCAAATGGTCTGAATTTCTCTTTTATAAAAACAAGGGATGAAATAAGCTTCAGACCATGGACACATGTCATATATTCATTTTTCAATCTTTGGAAATGAAATAATATGCCCAAAGGCATCTTTGTTGGTGTAAAGTGGAAAATTTGGAGCTTAGAAAATTCACCACTTGAAAGGGGAAAATCACTAAGCTCAATTTTCACTTGTGGAAACTTTGCATTCAAAAGAGGAGTTGAATCTACTAGATCCAATACAAGGACTGAATACTAAGTAGATTGGTTGAAATTGGAATTAGGTTGACCCTCTTTTGTAAGTTGAATAAGTAAAGTGTTGAAATTGAAGACAAGAAACAATGAGCTACAGATTCGGGATTCAGTCGTGCACTTGGATCTGAGAAGTTTGAGATGATTCGGAGTTGCTATGTGAAATTAGGAAAAATTTGCAGGGATCATGTGTCCGGACTAGGTCACCCCCAACTTGGTCCTCTGAACTTTCCGCACATTGAAAAGGGTTTTTCCTTCTTTGCAAATAAAGCTTAATTTCAAAAGTGCAGCTGCACACCTGCTTCCTACACACAAAAAGAAGAAGAAAGGGGTTGGGAATAGGTTTTTCCTAAGTAAAACCCCAGTTTGGAATCAATCATCAATGAAATACTCCAAATACTTGAAATAAATGATGGAAAGGTATACCTTCAGATCTGCAATAGATGATGATGATGTTTTGCTTCTTAGATGTAATCACATATGTTGTATGAAATGGCATGAACATGACAAAACCCTAAGACACACATATGCTTGCAAATGAATGATGTAATGATGCTCCAATGGATTAATGAAGTGTATGCAGCCTTGAAGAATTCTTGATGATGAATGCTTGAACGTTTGAATGCTTGAATGCTTGAACGCTTGAATGCTTGAACATTTGAATGCTTGAGATCCAATTCCACCTTCATGAATCTATATAATGATGATCTATCAAAATGAGAGGGGCAAACCTCCTTATATACTTGCCTATTTTTAAATATATAATTGTCCAACAGAGGCCGACATAGGGGATTCATTTCCCACTCAAATTTGAGATAGGGCCTAGGGGCCAAGATAGGTCCCAATTAGGGAGGACCAGGGTGTGGCGCCCTGGTCCTGCCCTAATTTAGGCTAGGATCAAGAGCTATGTAAGGTGCAAGATGAAAAAAATGAGGTTTGGTTACATAAGGGAGGCTTAAATGGCTCTCGATCAAGCATGGGGATGAGACTGATAAGGTGAGGGCCCAAAATGTGGTAAAAATTGCAAGGGGTGCAATTTTAGGATGCTACATTTAGCCCCCACTTTAGCGGGAGTATGAGCTTACGCAAATACTCATGGTAAAGTAGAAGAAGATGAGGAATGCAGATAAAAATCACAAAGAGTATAAAATATCACTAATTTTGAGGAACTAAGCTCCCAATCTTAGGATCTTAACTCACTCTTGAACATATGCAAGGGCACACAAAACAATACAAAAACCAAAAAGACAAATAAAGACATAAAAGACAAACAAAGGCAAAGACACAAAGGCACACAAGACCAAAAATCTAAAGACCAAAAATAATACCTCCAATCAACTAGCCAAAGAGACCTCGATATCAAAATGTCTCAACAACTAATATCATTCTTGAAAATGTCATCTCATGAACACAAACAATCACATAAAAGAGAAAAGAAAGCATCATCACAAACTATCAATAGTAAAACTATGAGTTCATGAGAGGAAGAAGAGAGAACATGAATACACTCTAGAGGTGTTTATCTAGGTGATCCATGAGAAGAATGATGAGAGAGGGCATGGACTACTTGCCCCTAGATTTTTTATCTAGGTGATCCATGAGAAGAATGATGAGAGAGGGCATGGACTACTTGCCCATAGATTTTTTATCTAGGTGATCCATGGTGAGAAAGGACATGGACAAATTGCTCGTAGATGTTTTTATCTAGGTGATCCATGTGGGAATGAGAGTAAGAATAGTCTAGTTATTTTTAGCTAGCTCCATCCATCCTCATGCGTGTGTGCAAGTGATGTTTGGTTTCAAGTGTATAGCACCTCATGTAAGAGTCTTTGCTATTTTTTTAGTGTGCTTCAAACTATTTAAGACATGTAATGTAAATGCAAATTCCAAGGGGTGATTGTATGTGCAAATGTGTAAATGCCAAGTGGCGAAGATACATGCCTAGTTTTGAGGCCATCCTGTTTAAGACTGTTGTTTTGGGTGATGTGTAACCTCATCTAAGACATATATCAAATTTTTCATTTGATTTAGAGTGTGAAGCATCTCTCTCTAAGAGGATTTACTTTGTTTCCGAGAATGAACACCCAGTTTAAGACATGCAAAAATGATATGCAAGAGCATAGTACAATATGGTACAAGGGGAGTGATGTGGGTGCCCCCCCCCCTTAAGATATCAACATAGTTTCATGTTGATGTCTTAAGGAAGAAAGAAACAAGGATGCCTTACCTTCAAGTCCAAAGAGATATCCTTTAGGCAACAATCTCATAAATCCAAGCTAGAGAGGAAATACTCTTGAAACAAGGATAAGATAGTTGAAAAAGAAATATCTTGCAACAAGTGTAAAGGGGCTCCTTGGAGGAGAAGAGATATTTTCTCAAAAGACGTCTATCCCCAAGAGGAGCTATCTTTGAATGAACATAACATCTTCTACCAAAAGAAGAGAAGGAGAACAAGAATTCATATCTTCCTCCCATTGCTAGGTGAAAGAGATTTTTGATGAAGGATGACATACTTTTGATCCAATGTGAGGGGTAAGTTTATGATAGATATACATTACCAAGTGAAGAAGAGGTTGTAGCCTGGGACTTACACCTCTTCTATAAGACAGAATCCTTGAGAAAATAATAACTTCATGCAAGGATGACATCCAATCATGAACAAACATCACTCAACAAAAGTAAAGTAAATCCTTAGAGAGAAGGGAGGAGGAGAAATCAATCATTTCCCCCAAAGTGTAAGGTGTTAGGGGTCCCACAGATACTAAGAGGGGGGGGTGAATCAGTATCTAACTGGTAGGTAGAATTTCTTAACTTAAAACATGCAGAACATAATATAACAGTGTACCGGTATGCAAGAAATAATGCAATAAACAGAATCAAGAACATCCACATGAAAAGCACACCATAACACAATATTTTAACAAGGAAACCCAGTGTGGGAAAAACCTCAGTGGGATTTGTGACCCACAATATTCACTCACTGGCCAATAAGAGAATATTACTTACAATAGGGGCCTGCACATGCAGGAAGGCCAACTGCCTAGAGCTCACTGCTCAATGTGACATCACACTAACTTACAATAAGGATTATACAAATCCAATATCTTGTACTACTTTACAATAGCATCTTCAATGCCTGATTCAGTACTGGTTCCTGCTTTGTTCTTTACATATACCCCTTGACCTATATTTCACACATTAGGTCTGCCTAATGTTTTTCCTTAATGCTTCTACTTCTCTTCCAAAATGTCTATAATGATCTCTTTTATATATAAGAGTCATTTTACAATTTGCCAAGTCGTCTTACACATTTTTACAATAATAAACAAAATATAATATAACAAAATCATGTCGGCCTCTGTGCCGGTATACTTCCTTTCTTCTGTGTCGGTGTCAGTGTCCTGAGTGCTGGTGTAGAGTGTGATCTGTTGATGCCGGTATAATGTCTTTGCCAGTGCCATAAGATTGCAAGGTTGCCATCAATGACAAAACCTTCAATCACATACAATGTCTCATTGGAGTGTGCATATGCCAACAATCTCCCCCTTTGGCATTGATGGCAACACTCATGAGAAATTTCAAAAAGTATCCAGAAATGTGTAGTCCAAAAATATTACCAAAAATGTGTGTGCTCCCCCTGAGCATATGATTCCTGTCTATGATTTGAATTTTCTCATTCCCACTAAACCCCCTTTGGCATCAATGACAAAGGTTGTCAAGATGTCAGTAGAGTTTGTGGTTTCAACCTTGTAGCTGGGTAGTTATGATTTGAAAAAAATCTCCCAAAATCAAGTTTATATTATCCATAAACTTCTAGCTATCTTTTATTGTTGTCTCTGTTCTCTTCACTGTACCGGTGAGATGTTGTAAATGTTCTGTCGGTGTTTTGCTTCCCTATATTAGTGCCTCAAAAATTTCCTTCTGCAAAGATGCTAGATAGTCCAATCTTGGACTTAGTTTAGATCTCAAATGTTTTGCCTTATTTATTATTCTTTCTTTCTCCCTTTCCAATTTGAGTAGTTCTTCCTCAAAATTTGTTATCTTCTCTTCAAAAACTGATAGTGTATCAGGTGAGTTGACAAAATTATCTGCAAGTTTATTGATCTCATCTTGTACCTTGCTTATTTTCTTGTCAATATCTACAGTCCAAAAGTTTGTTTTACAGGTATCTTTGTACAATTTTTTGTACTTTTTCAACAAATTGCATAATTCCGGTAGAAGTGTGTCAAAATCTCTATTACACTTCTTTATTTGCTCATCAAAGAATTTTTGTTTTTCAACTTCTACTTTATCCTTCACTGAATCTTCCTTTATTTTTTCAATGTTTTCTGAGATATATTTACACAGTGTATCCAATTGTCCTAAAGAATCTTTGTTATCTATATTACAGTTGGGAGCTATTACCTTCAAAATTGGTATGGTATCATCAATTGCTTTGTAAGCTTGTGAGCTGCAGTCAGTTATTTTCTTGATAGAATCTAGTAATACCTCAATCACATTTGTTGATTTGAAGCCTGATGATGATCCAACAATCTGAGTACCGGTGGAAGTAACCAAGCTTGTATTGACCTCTGGTAGGTCTATTTGTGTCTGCATTTCTTTAAGCACTGGTTTTCCTACTTCACTAGTTGTTGGCGGCACTGTTTCCTTATGTACCTATTCCGGTTGTTGTTGTTCTGGAGCCTTTTACTCTGTTTGTTTCTCTATATGTTTCATTGCCTCAATTTGTATCTCGATCTCTACCTTTTTCTCTTTATCTTCTACCGGTTTATCAGTTTCTTCAGTCACCGGAGGCTCACTAGCCATATCTGACTTATCAGTTGTATCTTTGTCTACTACTATGTTGATCTTCTAAGTATCAACATCCACAGTATATAGGACTTCAGAATTAGGATTATTATCCTCTACATCCATACTCTCGGCTACCGATTGATCTTCATTAGTTGTTGATTTTACCAGTGGAGTATTTAAAGAAGGTGGGGTTAAGTTGTCTCTAACCTTGATACTTGGTGGTCCACCAACTTTTCCTTTCCCCTTGTCTCTATCTTTCTGATATACCTTTATAGGTTTGGGATTCCTGTACTCTTCTTGTTTTTCTTTCTCAACCAAGAATATATCCCATCCATTTTTTGTTTCCTCTGTCATCTCATTAACTCTTCCTACCATTAAAGCAATGTGTCGATGTGTAGAAGAAAATACTGTTCGGTTTGCTTGAGCAATTAGGTCATCAATTTCTTGTGGAGAGTTTACCAGATATACAGCAAGTAACTTTTCAATTTTTATTTTCTTATCCAATTCTATCACTGCTTGTCTTCTTGCCTGTAGTCTTTTGAATAATTCATCTAGTATTCCATTGACTACTTCCATCAAAAATTTATTGTACATATCCATGTACAATATAACACTATTTTCAACTTGCTCTTTTTCATCAGTTGTTAGAGTATTATATATTTTCTCTATATTCTTCAGCTTACCTTCCTCTATGATTTCATTCAGCAGTATATCCAAAGGGGCCAAGTATTTGTTTGTCCTCTTCTTCTTGGGTGTCAGTTTCTTCTTTGGTGTGGCCTTTCTAACCGGAGATCTCACTACTTGTTGCTTTTGCCTTGTCCTCCTAGGTGAAGGTGTGGTTGCCAGTGAGGGATCTCTTTTTCTTACTACTCTTTTGAAAGTTGCAGGCATGTCACTTCTTGAAGAGGTACCTACCAGTGATAGGTGAGTTTCAGGCTATGGAGCTGCTAACTCATCCTCTGTTATGTTGATTTTCTTCAATACATCTTCTTTGATGGCTTTTGCTTGTCTGGACCCTTTCCTTACAACTGCCTCAACCTTTTCACCCTTTTCTTTGATTGAATTTGTCTTTCAATATTTTCTGCACTGCCAAATATTTCTTCCTTTGGTTCTCTGGGGGCTTCCAGAAGTGCTTTAGCATATGTTTCAACTATGTGATCATCTATTCCATAGCCCATCTCAGTTATCCAAATTGTCCTTGGGATGACCGCTTCCATCCAGATTTCATCTTTCTTGATGACAAAGCATATATCATCTTTGTATTTGTCTACAATCTTCTGTGATAACCTTACTCTTTTCTTCATTTTGATCTTTAATGCTTGGAAAAAGTCATGAATATTGTTTTCCTTATTCTCACCCATGTTATTGATTAGTTCAGTCAATTGTTTGCCTACCGGTATGTCATATTCAAGTTCTTTGTAACCTATACCAGGAACCTATTTTGTTATGTGTAGCATTAGACATACTAACAAATTTCCAAATCTGAAAGTTCCTTTCTTGTCCTTCTTGATCTTTCCAAGATTGTCAATTAATTCATCCTTTAGCCATTCACATATATCAATTTTTGCATTATCTATGACCATATCATAAGCACTCTTAATGCATAAACTTGAAACTGAATTGAGTCTATTAGCATGAGTAGCTTTATACCCTAATATCATACTGATGAATCTCACATTGATGTCTGTTACATCATTAACCCTTAGAGACCTCTTGTCAAATGTTGCACCAGTTAGGTTTATAACTAGGTCATTGGAAACCTTCTTGGTTTTATCTGGTCTCTTACCGGTGGTCAGTAACCCTGTGATAGCTTTCACAACTTCCTTGGTGATCTTATGGATTGCATCTAACCAGAAAAACTCTCCATGTACCCTACTTAAAACTATCCTAATCACATCCTTTAGAAATTCAGGAATGCTAAGGATTTCTATAAATCCTAGGGTCTCAATGATCTTGTGTTCATCTTTTACATTACCGGTATTATCACATATCACAGTTTTATACATGGTCTTAATTTCCTCATCTCCTAACTCTTCAATGTTGCAGTGGATGTACATTCTGGGGTCTTCAGCATAAACAACTCCCTTAGGAATTTGAGAAAAAGCACCTAAGGTATCATCCTTCTTTGCTATCTCGGGAACTAACTAAAATATAGGCCTAGGTCTTTTTATCACTTCAACAATAGTAGGGTTTGCTATATATTTAATTGTAGAGGTGGATGCCATGATTAAATACCTTTTACTGCCTTGGATGGATGATTGCTTGGAGTGTTCTTGCTTCTTTCTTGAAATGCCTTAGCTTGGAGTCTTCGCGCTCTTTGAAAATTTGAAATCTCGGTGAAATGAAATAGAGCCAAAACCTTAATTTTATAGTGTCTTTTCACCATCTACCACATTAATTGTATGCCGGTTAAGTATTCGCTTAACATTGTTTGCCAGTAATAAGTAATTTCCAACTTCTTATCTCTAACCGAGGGAATAATAGCACATGTATCAATAGATTGCCAAACCCTCAAGGAAATTTTCTTCAATTAGATGAAGAACTTCTTGTCGGTGGAGCACTGCTCTATCCTTCTGGTGAAGCATCACTCGGTCCTGCCAGTGAAGTATTGGTTGGTTCTATCGGTGGAGGAGTATTCCCAATATTTAGATCAGCTTTTCTAATCCATTGTTTTGAGAATTCTTGCTTAACCTCTTCAACTTTTTCTTTACCTTTCAAGCTAGAACTTTTGTTGTCTACCAGTGTTCCTTTACTTCTACAGAATTTAGCAATATGCCCAATCTTGTTACATGCATAGCAAGTTACATTATTCTTCTGAATAGCTTTCCCATAACCTATGTTGGTTTGTGTTCTACATTGATTAGATAAATGTCCAAATCTTCCACAAACATAACATCTCACATTCATTCTGCAGTTTTTAGAGTTGTGACCTATTTTGTTGCATTTAGAACATTGACCAGTGGGTGTGTTGATATTCTGATAATTTCTAGATCTACATTCATTTTCTCTATGACCATACTTATTACAGTTAAAGCATTTACCATTGAATTTATAAGCATTAGGTTGTCTTACCGATTTGTTGTGATCCTGAGTATTTGCAGTACCGGAGCTTTCACCAACTTCAAAGCCAATTCCAAAAGTGTCACCTTTAGGTTTTTGATTCTTCAGCAAGGTGCCAAGTTCCTCTGAGCTTTTCTTGAATTTTTCTTTATGTTGATTTGCAGTTTCTAGTTCTCTTTCTAGGACTTCTTTTTGTCGCATCAGTTCATTTGAGTCATTCTGAGTATGCATCAGATCTGTCTTCAACATGTCATTTTCATAGCTAAGTCTTGTGTTCTCATTTTCCGCATCACTTAGTCTTCTAGTCAATTCTTCTTCATTCTTCTTCCTGTCCTCAATCTCTTTGCAAAATCGCATAGTCATATCCTGCATTTCATTTTTTGTTGACATGATCTCTTGTTTCAACTTGTTTATCATATCATTAAGTGATTCCTTTTCATCATTCTCATTTTGCACTTTTTCACAAAGTTCTCTTCTCTTATTTCTTGCAATAGTAAAATTTTCTTGAAGTGCCTGAATGATGTCCTGAGCTGTTCTTAAATCATCTTCTAGTTTGATATTTTTCATTTTTTCTGCATCATAGTCTATAAGAGCTCCTTCAAGTTGCTTCATCAGATTTTCCATTTTTACTGGTGTCAAGATCTTCCTCAAGTTGTTAGGCTTCTAAAAATAGAGGACTGGGCTCTGATACCAATTGTTAGGGGTCCCATAGATACTGAGAGGGGGGGGTGAATCAATATCTAACCGGTAGGTAGAATTTCTTAACTTAAAACATGCAGAACATAATATAACAGTGTACCGATATGCAAGAAATAATGCAATAAATAGAATCAAGAACATCCACATGAAAAGCACACCATAACACAAGATTTTAACGAGGAAACCCGGTGTGGGAAAAACCTCGGTGGGATTTGTGACCCACAATATTCACTCACTGGCCAATAAGAGAATATTCCTTACAATAGGGGCCTGCACATGCAGGAAGGCCAATTGCCTAGAGCTCACTGCTCAATGTGAAGTCACACTGACTTACAATAAGGATTATACAAATCCAATATCTTGTACTGCTTTACAATAGCATCTTCAATGCCTGATTCAGTACCGGTTCCTGCTCTATTCTTTACATATACCCCTTGACCTATATTTCACACATTAGGTCTACCTAATGTTTTTCCTTAATGCTTCTACTTCTCTTCCAAAATGTCTACAATGATCTCTTTTATATATAAGAGTCATTTTACAATTAGCCAAGTTGGCTTACACATTTTTACAATAATAAACAAAATATAATATAACAAAATCCTATCGACCTCTGTGCCGGTATACTTCCTTTCTTCTGTGTCGGTGTCAGTGTCCTGAGTGCTAGTGTAGAGTGTGATCTGTTGATGCCAGTATAATGTCTTTGCCAGTGCCATAAGATTGCAAGGTTGCCATCAATGACAAAACCTTCAATCACATACAATGTCTCATTGGAGTGTGCATATGCCAACATAAGGACAATGAGAAGAATTACACAATCTCCTTGGGAGAGATTAGGCATAAGAAAATTCACAATAAACTTACATAAATTAATATTCAATGTAAGAAAAGACATTAGTATATGTAAAATACATCTCAAAAGAGGTGGTAATATTCAGAGAGAGAGAGAGAGAGAGAGAGAGAGATCAAACATATTCCCCTAAGGAGAGATTAATCATAAGAGACATACCATTGCAAGAAAGGATATCCATACATGAAACAAACCCTAAAGGTAATAGTGGTAGATTAGAGAGAGAGAGAGAGAAGATCCATCCTTTCCCCCTAAGCAAGAGGACAAGAATAATAAATACATATCTTCTAAATAGAGGTTAATCATAAGAGACATGCCATTTCAAATAAGGGACACACGTGTATTCGCATGGAGAACAATCCTATGCAGGAAAAGGACATCACATTATGAATAATGCAACACACAAGAAGAGGTAATATCTTCAAAGAGAAAGACCTAGATGGAAGAGGGATCATAAATCCTCTCTAAGGAGAGATTATTCATAAAAGGTGTACCATCTCAAAAAAGGAATAGGTCCTAGCCAAGAAACAATTATGTGCTCGCATAAAGGATGATTCCATGCAAGAAAGGACATCAAGTTATAAATAATGCAATCTATAAAAGGAAATGGTGACAAGATGAGAGAGTGGAGAGAATCATGTTGCTACCCCAAGATAATTGAATTTGAAACAACACCACCCCTAATGACAAAGAGCTCCCAATTAAGTTAACCACTTGTGTCACAGGGTGAGGACAACATGAGGGTGAAAGGAGTACTAAGGCACTGCCTTTTCACCTAGAAAGAGAGCAAGATCTATTGAAAGACATATATGAGTACAATCGTATTGTTATTGAATAAATTCCTCAAATGCTTTACACTTTCCAAGAGAATGAGAACCACCCTAATGAAAAAGGTAATATTCATTTCCTTCTTTACGTTTATTGCTAAACTTCTCAAAGGGAAAGACAACATTCTTATCATACTTCAATTTTCATAAGATTATAGCTGTTAAGCTTTCTCAATCGTTAGTGGGTATAGACTTATTCTTTTGAAATTAAAGACAAGATTTGTTATGATAAGAAGGATTGTCTTCAATAATTCTAATAGTTCCATTATTGACTAACCTTTGTATGCCTTCTTGAAAGTCTAGACAATCACTAACATCATGATCATGAGTTTGATGAAATGAACAAAAAGGAACTTTTGAGGAAGAAACCCTTTTAGCCTCTGTTGGCAACAATAATGAGGGAAAATTGAGAGGGGGGGTGGGGGTGAATCAATTTTCACCAGATCCACAAACTTAATCACAAAAATAGATCTGATAAACTGCAATAATAACAGAAATAAGCAAGATGATAACACAACACACAACACCAAGATTTTGACATGGAAAACATGGTTAAGGGAAAAACCATGGTGGGAACCTACCCACAATAAGATGATACTCTAGAGTATTAGATAAAAATATTACAATGGGGAATGTACATGCATTCAGGCACACTGCTTAGAGCTCACTACTCAAATACAATGACCCTAAAGGTTACAACCCTCAGGGAAGTCTCATTGACTTACAACAAGATTCAAACTACAATCTGGAAGGATGAACTATAATAATAGCATCTCCAAATTCCTGATGATAGTTCCAGTTAAGCACAATTGTATGCTCTGCAACACCAAACTCTGCTCAATACATCACATTGAAAGATGAATCCTTTTTCGCACATATACTACCTTCTGATAATATAGACTCAACCATGATACCTAAATTACATGACAATGTCACCTATTTATACAATTCATCAACCTTGACAACAAGGTCGGCTAAACCCTCAACTCACAATTACAAAATCACATCACAAGATACAAAGATTGACCACTAGACCAATAGAGTGATTTACATGACATAGCATGGACCTAAACCAAATCCCCAAATGCTCAACACCACCAAAAATCATGCCAATATCAACCGCAACACACTACACCACCAAGAAAACCGTATAACATGAAGAACATCACCAAACCATGAAAACCACCAATAACTTGCACAACGATCAATGCAAATCATCAAAACAAATAGGACACGATTAGGAAACACCAGGAAGCACGTTAGAATCATCAGAAACAGTTGTGCCAACACCACTTATCAAATCTCCATTGATCAACATATGAAACTCAATAACACCCAAACAACAACAAATGTCACAAATAAAAGATGACTTGTGTACCACCCAATCATGAATCATCTGAAATGAAGATATAAATGACTATCCCAAAAACTCAACACAAGATCTGATCACACCAGAAAATACCGGAGGAAATACTAAACTCTACAAAGCACTGATTAGATAAACAAACTGCAAAACCGAATCATTTGATGGGATCAATTAAGCTTCCCAAATCACCAAGACTAATACAAAATAATATAATGATACTATAAATACTCTATAAACCAAACCATAATCCCAATAAACCAATTTGCAATCACTAGAGCAAGAATATGTTGACATCAATGACAACAACATATCCTAGCAGCAGTAATGTCCAACAACCTCTTGACGCCTTCTTTGTCTTGCAAGATGATTTTTGAATTCTTGAATCCTAAGAGGATCATCCATAGAAGATTTATTATTGTTTCCCAGGCATTTTGTTGTAACTTATGTAGGAGAGTTTATAGAGACTTGAATTCCTTGGCCAAATTTCCCAAGTTCTCGTCCTCGTTGTGATATTGTGTTAAAGCCACTCTTATAAGAGTCTTTTGATTGATAAGGCAAGGGAACATTATAATAAATTTCTTTAGAGTTTGTAGTGTAAAGATGTTTAGAAGGAATACAAGGATTAGTAGATGAAGAAGGAATATCTTGTGGAATGAGAGTTTCCTTTTTTTCATCGTTCATATCCTTTTTAGTAGATTGGGAAGGGAGATCCTTATCATCTAAGGCCTCATCTTTACTCAATGTTATATGAGGAGAAAGATAATGAATGAAATCCATGGAATCATCTTCTCTACAAATGCTTTTAAGTTTAACGTAAGCTTGTAATGCCCGCCAAAATACCCTAGAGAAATAAACCAAAACCTACTAACAAAAGGAGTTTTGTTTTTTTTAATTAATCCTTAATACCACACTAACACTAACATCTAGAATGTAAGATTACTACTATTGTTCATTAATGCATTATTAACTATATTCATGATCACATGAACCATCGTGAACATAACCATGTATCATATTCTGTGAGCAAAACATCTATTTAATAATTAACATAACTCCATAATAAAACCATATAGTGCATCTACATTCCCTGGGGTATCTCAATGTCACTACTTGACAATAACCTAACACATCACATATCCATCTAGAACACCATATACTATCATCCAACTAAACATAATCACATATGCATAACTCTATCTCCTTTCATACTCTTTGGGTTCATTTTAAGGTACCAATCGAATGTTCCTAATACCCGTTCTTGCTCATTTGAACACTTAACACATCATGAAGCTAAATGCATTTATCCTTCTCTTACTAATGGTATTCAAATATTTCCTTAAGCACATCTCATCAATAATACTATCCAAATACATATGCAAGATCATAACAAGTACTTATCTACATCCAAATAGGATTCCAATCTACTAAACAGTTCAAGTATCATATGATTCTACAAGAATAATTGTAATCTAATGATTTAATCCCCTAATTTCAACATAGGACTTCATTCTCAACATGATAAATATATCTATATTATGATCCACATACCAATAAATCATCTTATTACAATAGCATAGTTCATCTACATCAAGTTCAATTACATAAGAGAACATTGAGTAAGCACATAGTCTCTTTAGCTACATCCCATCCTAATGCTTAATAATACAAGTTACATAGACACATATTCATATTCCTCATTTACAAGACATCATAATATGGTAACATCTCTAATTCATAGAAATCAGCACCATAGGATAACCACATATTGAAAAGACATACAATCCATAAAAACTAACATTATATATATTTCCATATCTCAAGCTATCTAATATTGAAGATCACATCTTTCCAATCAAGGCATATGTGATCATTAACACATTCACTATCATCACAAGATATACATAAAACATTACATTCATATTTATTAATCATTTAATTCCTTTCTAATCAAGAGTAACTTCCACAATAGATTAACCTTTTACAATAGTCTTATCCAATATATTTCGCTCTGCAATCATCCTACTACAAGTTCCATTATACATGTTCTTAATACACTGATTTCACAATCTTCTTTACATTTACATCTTTCATAACACATAATATCCATTACAATTACATAGATATGCTCCAAATAATCCAAGCACATGATGAGATACTATAGATCCAAATCCACGCACGCTAACATCCAAGGAAAAATATCCCAATGGTAGAGAAGGAATCAAACCACCCAACCATGTGGAACCAAATAGGAACCACCCCCCATGCTAGGAGATGACAAAGGTTCCAACTCACACTCAAGACCTAAGCTGACACCTAACAATCATAGGATACAACATGACACTACAAGACTTCAACATAGGAAATATAACATCAAAATACATCACATGGCTAAATCAAGCAAATAACCTACAGAGGCACAAACAACAAATCAAGGCATATGGATAATGGAAACATGTGGGGTAGAGTTTCTGTTGGTATTTTGGATGTTTTGATTTGGTTTTTTCATTGATGTCAACACCTGTCATCACTTGTCAACACTTATCAGCACTTGGAGATCTTTGGTTATCTTCACCGGCAAGTCAGAGACTTATGCACAGTCACCGGTATTTGGTTCACCGGCAGATTATATTGTTCACCGGCACTTGGAATGACTTGGAGACTACTTGGTTATGTCGAAGATATTATTCGATCACTTGGTTTTGGCAATTTGGTTATTTGTTTATTCGGGTTTGCATATTTGTTGTTACCGGCAAATAGGTTCAGGATAAGCACCGGCAGGCATATCTATTCCAGACCAGCACGACACATTATGGAGATGATTTATTATTATTGTAAATGCATTGAGTTGACATCATGCATCAGATATTGATTTATTTTTAATTGATTTTATTGTAATATCTTTTAGTGAGCCGACCTATTCAATTGGTCTTAGGTTATGGTATAAATGTAAGATCTCATTTCTGAGATTGATATGCGATTGGGAAAAAGAATTGTAATAAGGTATATGCAAAAATAAGCAGAGCTATACACGCAGACATCATTTGAAGGTTGAAGGAAGTTTTTTGTGAAGGCAATCAAAACTAAACCGGTACTGAATCCAGCATATGAAGATGCTATTTTATGCAGTACATTATCATTGGATTTAACCATCCAATTATAGTCAGTGTGACTCTCATTTTGTGATTGAGCAGTGAGCTCTAGGTAGCTCGCCTTTCTGCATGTGCAGAATCCATATGGTACACACATATTATCTATAGTAGTATCATTTGATTGTGGGTAAGGCTTCCCACCATAGTTTTTCCCCTTACAGGGTTTCCACATACAAATATTTGTGTTATGTTTTGTGGATGTTATTGTCTTTTTGTTTCATGCATTAATCTTTACCGGTACTGCAATTAACTGATAAAACTATCTACCGGCATAAAGTTTGGTTTACCGGTATTAAGTATTAAGTTTTGGTTAAGTTAATATTGGTTGAATTTATTGTACAAATGATTCACCCCCCACCCCCCTCTCAGTTGTCTCTGGGACCTAACAATTGGTATCAGAGCCTAGTCCTCTTTTTGCAGAAGTTTAATAGCTTGAGGAGATCCAATGTCTTCTAACTATTTTAGGAAGGACAATCTGAAACTTGATGGAACTAACTATGGCATATGGAAGATCAAGATGGAGACAAATTTGAATTGCATTGGAAAGGACATATGGGATGTTACAAAGAATGGCTATACTGCTCCTACTCAAGGTCAACCTAATCCACCTACCTTGGCTAAAGATGAAGAAAATGATTGCAAAATAAGAGAAGCACTTTTGAGCGCATTGTCAGATCAGCAAGTCATGGGATTGTCAGACAGATCTACTACTAAAGCTATTTGGGACAAACTGGAAACATTGAATGAAGGAGATTCCACAATCAAAATTGCAAAACTTGAATGCTTCTGGGTTAGGTGTGAAAGTCTGAAAATGGAAGAAGAAGAAAGAATTTCTGCTTTTATGGAAAGAGTAAATGAAATTGTTTTGGGTATACAATGTTGTGGAGGAACCTTAAATGAAGATGAGATTGTTTCTAAAGTTTTAAGAGCTTTGCCACCGGCATATAAAATGAAAGTTACTGCTATAAATGAATTGAGCACAATGCCTAATGCATCAATATCTAGAAACACTTTGGTTGGAAAACTTTCAGCTTTTGAACTTGAGGAATTTGGTCATGTTACTACTATTAAGATAGATCTAGCTTTCAAGGCATCATCATCATCATCATCATCATCTGATAAATCTGATTAGAAAGCCTTCTATGCAAGTGAACTCGAAGCACTATTTGCAAGGAAAATGCCTAAAGGTCCAATTGGAAGTAAGTATGAAGGTAAAGCGCCCTTTAAATGTTTTAACTGTAATAAGATTGGTCATATGGCCTCTAGATGTCCTGATAGACATGCAAGATTAAGAGAAGAAGCTAAAAGAACATATAAGCCTAACCCTGACTATGAGAAATACAAGTTTAAGAAGAATACAGAAATAAAAGTTTAAGAAGAATAGAGACAAATCTTGTTATTATGTTGATGAAGGAGTTACTAATGATTTTGATGAGGATCCGACAGACAATGGATGGGCTTTTGTTGCTATAATAGAAGATCAACCAGCACCTACTGTTCAACCGATAGAGCAGGCCCTGCCAGCTAAAGTTGAAGGTAAGGATGAATGGATTATTGATTCAAGATGTTCACATCACATGACTGGTGATAAGAGTAAATTATTAACCTTTCAGGAATACAATGGAGGTCTAGTAAGATTTGGAGATGATAAAGCTTGTTTGGTCAAAGGAAAAGGAACTATATCTTTTGATGGTAAGCACAATAATGATAATGTTTACTATGTTGAAGGTTTGAAGTATAATCTTTTGAGTGTTGGTCAATTAGTTGAGAAAGGATTTCAGTTACAATTCAAGAATGGTAAATGCAAAATCTTAAACAGAACTGGTTTGGAAATTGCAACCGGTAATCAGACTAGAGGTAATATATTTCATTTGAACAACAATGAGAAAGCATGTTTGATTGCACATATTGATGAAAGTTGGTTATGGCATAAGAGACTTTGTCATGTAAATTGTGATTGCATTGTGAAAATCAGTACTACTAAGGCGATAAGAGATTTACCTAAGATTGTTAAACCTCACAATCCGGTATGTAAGGAATGTAAATTTGGAAAGCAACTTAGAGCAACTTTCAAGAGTATTCCAGAAAAGTCTAACAATGTTCTTGACTTAATTCATATTGATTTATGTGGTTCAGCAAGAACTAGAAGTATACAAGGAGATAGGTATTTTATGCTAATCATTGATGACTATTCTAGAATGTGTTGGGTTACTTTTCTCAGGGAGAAATCTGAAGCATTTGGAAAATTCAAACTATTCAAGGTGATGGTAGAAAATGAAACCAGCAAGAAAATCAAATGTTTGAGATCAGATCAAGGAGGCGAATTCACATCTAAGGAATTTAATACATTCTATGAAGTGAATGGGACCAGAAGACAGTTATCAGCACCCCGGACACCCCAGCAAAATGGAGTTGTGGAAAGGAAAAACATAACTATCTTGGATGCAACCAGAAGTATGATATCAGAAGAAAATCTACCTCATATATACTGGAGAGAAGTGGTCAATACATTAGTTTATACATTCAACAGAGTTCACATCAAAGGTGAAACTAGTAAGACCCCACATGAACTATGGTTTGGTAATACTCCTACTCTTAAATATTTTAGAATATTTGGAAGTAAATGCTATATTAGAAGAGGTGAGTATATTGGAAAATTTGATCCTAGAAGTGATGAAGGAATATTTCTTGGTTATTCATCTAAGAGCAAGGCATATAGATGTTTTAGCAAGAGATTGCAGAAAATTGTTGAGAGTGCAAATGTGAAGATTGATGAATAGTTTAGAGGAAATTCAAGGTACATAGACTCTGAACCGGCAATAGAGATAATCACAAATGAACCTACTATGAATACACTAGTACAGAATGGTGATCCAGTTACACCGGCATCATCTAGAGATTCAACAGTCACTGAAGAACAGCAGCAAGTAAAAACACCCCGATATGTAAGATTGAATCATTCTGAAGATCAGATAATTGGAAACAAATTTCAAGGAGTTATGACTAGAGGAAGATTGGCAAATGAAGAGGTATGTCTTATTTCTCAAATTGAACCTACATCAATTAATGAGGCGTGTGAAGATAAATATTGGATTAAAGCTATAGAAGATGAATTGGAACAAATTGAAAGGAATAACACTTGGTCATTAGCTCCCCGGCCTAAAGACAAAAATGTAATTGGAACTAAATGGGTTTTCAGAAATAAACTTAATGAAGATGGTAAAGTAATCAGAAACAAAGCAAGATTAGTGTGTAAAAGATATTCACAGAAAGAAGGAATTGATTACAATGAAACCTTTGCACCGGTAGGTAGAATTGAGGCAGTCAGACTTTTATTGGCTTTTGCAGCACACAAGAACTACAAAGTATATCAAATGGATGTTGAATGTGCATTTCTGAATGGAGATCTTGAAGAAGAAGTTTATATTGAACAACCTGATGGATTTTCTTTGACAGATAACAAAGACATGGTTTGCAGGTTAAGGAAAGCTTTATATGGATTGAAACAAGCTCCTAGAGCTTGGTATGCTAGATTGGACAAATATCTTTTGAAGCTTAGTTACACTAAAGGTAATGTTGACAGCAATCTATACTACAAAGTGACTAATGATGACATCTTGGTTATTGAAGTTTTTGTTGATGATGTAATCTTTGGAGGAGAAGATGGTTTGTGTAAAGACTTTTCTAACAAAATGCAGTAAGAATTTGAAATGTATATGATTGGAGAGATAAAATTCTTTTTAGGATTGCAGATTTCACAGACTGATAAAGGTATATTCCTATGTCAATCTAAGTACTTGAAGGAATTACTAAAGAAATTTGGCATGGAAAACTGTAAACCGGTAAGCACACCTATGACTACAACTAATAAATTATCTTTGAAGGATGAATCAACACCTATTAATCCGACTAGATACAAGTCTATGATAGGAGGTTTACTGTATTTGACACAAACAACACCTGACATTATGAATGCAATATGTATTGTTTCAAGATTTCAGAGTAATCCTAAAGAAAACCATGAATCGGCAGTAAAAAGGATTTTCCGGTACCTACAAGGCACTACAAATCTTGGTTTATGGTATCCTAGAGATGAAAATTTTGAATTATTTGCATACACAGATGCTAATTGGGTAGGAGATGTAGATGACAGAAAAAGCACCACCGGCAGAGCATTTTTTCTTGGTAGCAGACTAATTTCATGGTTGAGCAAGAAACAGAGTTGTACAAGTCTATCAATAGTAGAATCGGAATATGTTGCAATAGCAACTAACTGTACACAGGTATTATGGATCAAACAAATGTTGAAGGACATAAAGGTTAAATTCAAGGAACCTATAACTATTTACTGTGATAATATGGCAGCAATTGATATATCAAATAACTCAGTATTTCACTCTAAGACCAAACATGTTTCTATCAAATTCAATTTTCTAAAAGAGAATGTTGAAGCAAAAGAAGCGAAATTGGTTTATGTGAATACTAAAGAGCAGATTGCAGATATTTTTACAAAGCCTTTGCCTAAGGAGACTTTTGAATATCTTAGAGAGCAACTTGGAGTCCTATCCCCACCGGTAGAGACTTAGGAAGTTGATGTTTGTCATCAACCGGTAGAATTAACAGAGAAATCTTTTATTCCGGCTTTGATGAGGAGAGCTACTTCTCAGGGGGGGTAGTTGGTATATTGAATAAGTTGGTATTTTGTATTTGAAACTGGTTTTTGTAATGCTTTGGCATTTGATGTCAAAGGGGGAGAGATTGATATGGAAAAACACATTATCACTTGGGGAGAGATTGTTACTTTGGGAGAGATTGTTGGAGAGATTGATTACTCTCTATATCTATATTTTCTTTTCTGGTTAATGATCTCTTTGGGAGATTATTGGTTTTTGGTTTTTGGCATTTCTGTTTTGGCACTTTGATGGTTTTTCCATCTTGTGTTGCCATCAATGTCAAAGGGGGAGATTGTTGGTATTTTGGATATGTTGATATGGTTTTGTCATTGATGTCAACACCTATCATCACTTGTCAACAATTATCAGCACTTGGAGATCTTTGGTTATGTTCACCGGCAAGTCAAAGACTTATGCATAGTCACCAGTATTTTGTTCACTGGCAGATCATATTGTTCACCGGCACTTGGAATGACTTGGAGACTACTTGGTTATGTCGAAGATATTATTCGATCACTTGGTTTTGGCAATTTGGTTTTTTTTTATTCGGGTTTGCATATTTGTTGTTACCGGCAAATAGGTTCAAGATAAGCACCGGTAGGCATATCTATTCCAGATCAGCACGACACATTATGGAGATGATTTATTATTATTGTAAATGCATTGAGCCAACATCATGCATCGGATATTGATTTATTTTTAATTGATTTTATTGTAATATCTTTTAGTGAGCCAACCTATTCAATTGGTCTTAGATATGGTATAAATGTAAGATCTCATTTGTGAGATTGATATGCGATTGGGAAAAAGAATTATAATAAGGTATATGCGAAAATAAGCAGAGCTATACACGCAGACATCATTTGAAGGTTGAAGGAAGGTTTTTGTGAAGGCAATCAGAACTAAACCGGTACTGAATCCAGCATATGAAGATGTTATTTTATGCAGTACATTATCATTGGATTTAACCATCCAATTATAGTTAGTGTGACTCTCATTTTGTGATTGAGCAGTGAGCTCTAGGTAGCTTGCCTTTCTGCATGTGCAGAATCCATATTGTACACACATACTATCTGCAGTAGTATCATTTGATTGTGGGTAAGGCTTCCCACCGTGGTTTTTCCCCTTACAGGTTTTCCACATACAAATATTTGCGTTATGTTTTATGGATGTTATTATCTTTTTGTTTCATGCATTAATCTTTACCGATACTACAATTAATTGATAAAATTGTCTACCGACATAAAGTTTGGTTTACCGGTATTAAGCATTAAGTTTTGGTTAAGTCAATTTTGGTTGAATTTATTGGACAACTGATTCACCCCTCCCCCCTCTCAGTTGTCTTCAGGACCTAACTGTTTCATCACATGCTAACCTCATGTGGCATCTGTCTCCACCTTGGAGTCACTCAAGGGAGATCGGGTATACCACTCCAACGGTCTTCCCAATCTAGGATCCCAAAACCGTCTCCCTGGGTTCGTCCAATTGGGGCATACAATATCATATACTTTATCTTGATTAAGTGAATTCCTAAATACCCAATCCACTAATCAATTATAAATAATGTTATCACTTGAAAATTAAACCATAAACTCTTCATATGGTTCCATAGGTCTAGACCCCCTTCCTAGAGATCTAGTGCTCATAACCTAGGTCCAACACATGCAAGAGCCCACTCTCCCAAAAATGGATAAAGACCATAGGGTAAAAACATAACAAGATACATCTTACAACAACATGAAACTTAACATGGAAATCATCTAATATACCATCACCAAACTAATTCATAAAGGACAACTTATATGCATACATACAAAGCCATATAACAAAATCATGCCATAAGCTCAATGCATCATAATGCAATAATAAAAAGAGCCGCAAAGTGATATAAACACATAAATAGAGCAAGGATATGAATCCAATGATACCACTTAGTCCTCAACAACGAGGCACAACATAACCTCTTGATGGAGCTACATATACTCATCCTCAATAGCAAGGGATGCATACATCTTGTTGGAGCAATATTTCATACCTCAATAGACAAGTGCAAAACTACTTGTTGGAGCCCAAATAGGATTCAAATACATAAAAAAGGAATAGCATAGTGCCCAAATCATCATAAATGGTAGTATAGAGCCTCTGGAGTACAAAACCATCAATAAAATTTCATCTGAAAAGTCAAACCCTAACAAAAAATGTGACTCAAAAATCCAAAATAGCAGTACAGAATCAACAATATGTTTACGACACTCTGCAGTGCATTTGCAGGGTTTTGTCATGCATATAATAGTTACTGCAAAACATCTAGCAGGTTAAATAGCGCATTGGCAAGACTGTGGCGCTCACACAGGGTTCTGTCATGCATACAACAATTACTGCAGAACACATAACAGACTAAACAACATTTTTGCTACACTACGATGTTTACACAAGGTTCTGTTGCACATACAACAATTACTGCAGAACACATAACAGACTAAACAACATTTTCACCACACTGTGATGCTTACACAGGGTTTTGTCGCACATACAACAATTACTGCAGAACACATAACGGACTACACAATGTTTTTTGCGACACCAGTGACTCCCAAATGCCCAAAAATAAAGAACAAGCATTTCCAAAAATTTAAACCAAAGAATACAGTAATCCCAATCAACACATTTATAATTGATTTATTTAAATTTCTCAGCAACCCAAAATTTTCCACAGACAATCTTTTCCAAACATTCTTTTCGAAAATAATTGCAAAGAAGGATAAACCCTCTAACCTGGTAATAGCAGAAAATGGACAATCGAATTCGATGAAGCACAATCCCAGATCCAAGATCCAATTCCAAATTCAAACCCACGCCAAATCATGAATTTCACAATAATGAAAATAATCTCCAGCAAGCCAACCCCAACAAAACTCAGAAAACTCAATATATAAAAATTAATCCAACACCATAACCCATCATGGCCGACATCAAAATAATTAAAAATATTTTTAATCATACCAACCCTACCCAAATTCGAGGTGAGAATAATAATAAAATAATATTATGTAAATCTCTAAATCTGACGACTAATAATAAAAGAGGGTAGGTAAGGTAAATAATAAATAAACCCATTGATCAATAAATAAAATAAATAAACCAAATGCCCCAGTAAATGTTAAACCACAAAATAGTATAAATAAATAAATAAACAATTAAATAATAATATCTTCACAATCACAACTTCCAAGAGGGCCAATCATAACAAGGGGTAAGTACATAAATAATAACAAATAAATAATTATATAAACAATAAATCACCCAACAATAAATAAATAAATAATAAATAAGATAAATAAATAAATAAACAATAGACAAATAAGCAAAATGGGTAATGAGTAAGTAAATGTATAGACAAGCATAAATGCTTCAACTGGTAATTAAATAATAAATAAATAAATAAATAATAATTTAATAAATCAAAAGCTCATATAATAAATATTCAATTAAACATTAGACCATAAAATAATAATAATATAAAATCATCAAGTAAATACAAATTCATGAAATAAACATTAATAAATAATAAATCTCTAATAATAATAATTCACACATTAATATCAAATATTAATGTCATCCATTAATTTAATTTAATACTAAATAAACTATATAAATGGATTAATTATTAATTAATAAATAATCGCAAATTCACAAGGCAACCCGACATAAGGTTGAACAACATACCACATGATGCAAACCAACGACTCAAGCCAATACACTAATTGACAAGGGTGTCAACTTAATCCTAAAGTATGAGAGGGAAACATATGCCATCTCCAACAAGTTGCAATTGGGATAGAACGGGCTCAGACATGTGAAGCCAGGTGGAGTTGATATCTGGTACCTGCAAACCTGCATCAAAGACCAACGCAACATATACAATACATATATAAATAGACAAGTGATAGAGAATCACAATGATATATCCCGCTTGCAATGAGTGATATGGCATCATCTTTATTCACAAAGACAATCACACAATAATATATCAAAATATCACATAGAATCATCATCATAAAATAGGGTTAGTATCATCATAAGTCACATAATCCATGTAAACAATGATCCTATGTAAATCGACAAATCATATAAATCCATCCATCAAGGTGACACTATGTATCAACATCCATAAGAATCATCAAATATCATATATCATATAATAAGTCTCGCATCATCAATCATAAAAGTCTCCAATCATAAAGAGTCATAACAGATAACATGAATCCACACAAAGTCCTAGTATCAGAGATACCATCTAAAATAGCATAAGAGTCATAAATAACCATCCTAATAACCATCATCATAATTCTAAATAAGTCTATCTGAGCACAAAACAAAATGCAAGTCTAGGAGAGGCACTACAAAGCTCTAGGAGAACAAGGGGGATTTAGAGAAATAGAAACACCAATATTTTGATTTTGCCCCCCTTGCGCAAGGGTATGTGTGTGAGAAGAAGATGGGGCCATGTCGCTCTTCAATGCTTGCTCTCCATTAGAGAGATCATTGATAGGAAAATTATCTTGTTCTTTATTCTCATTAGATACCCTTGGAGAGATGCATGTGTTAAGTGTTTTATGAACATTTCTAGGATTGGGATCTACAAAAGCGATACACTTTCCTAAAAACATCAACATAAAGCAATGTAAATGATAACTGCATGCTTTGAGATCTAGTTGATGAAAAGGAAGCAACTTAGAAATTCTAAAAATGTAATATGTCCAAGTGCTATGAATGAAAAGAAGTAACATGAAGTGAAAGAAGCCATTATTCGACACATGATTATAATAAATGTACATAAAAATCAATGTAATCATAAATGAAATAGAAAATAAATCAAATTCATTGATTGCCATGACAAAATAAATTAGGATTTTATCAATAAAACCTCTTAATTTATTTAAATTAATGAGATTGACAAATTTAATCATTAAATGAGAATTGAGATTTGGAAAAATGATTATCTCAATTGAAATTTAAAATTAGGATTATGTAAAAATAATCTCTTAATTGAAAATTAAAATTATCCACAAAAGATTTAAATTTAAAACTAGGGTCTTGTAAAAATCACCTCTTAAAATTTAAATTTGCAATTGATCTAAGGTAATTGGAATTGGAAAATGCACATTAAATTTAAAATTTGGGTCTTTTTAATTAACCACTTAATTTAAAAATTGAAATTTGAAATTGAAATTCGATCCAAGATTGTGATTTTGAATTTTTATTGAAATTAGCAATCAAATTCAAAGAGGGAAATTCAAATTTTAAACAACCCACAAGCTTAATTTTTAAAAAAAATTAAAATTAGGGTTTTTGGAATTAACCGCTTAATTTTAAATTTGAATTGTGAAATTTAACTTGTAGATGAAAATTTGAATTTGCATATTGAATGAATATTCAGATCTGAAATAATTTATCCAAATTAAGCAAATGACAAGCTCAATTTTGAAATTAGAAATTAGGGTTTTAATGAAATTAACCTCTAAATTTGTGAAATTTGCAAGGAGATCAAGCTTGTAAATGAAAATTTGAATTTTAACTTGCATACACTCAGATATGAAAATCAAAATCAAAATCAAGGGTGTAAGACGTTGGGTTCACCAAAATGTAAAGTGGAAAATTTGGAGCTTAGCAAATTCACCACTTGAAAGGAGAAAACCATTAAGCTCAATTTTCACTTGGGGAAACTTTACATTTAGAAGAGGGGTTGAATCTACTAGATCCAATGCAAGGATTGAATTCTAAGTAGATTACTTGAAATTGGAATGTGGTTGACCCTCTCTTGTAAGTTGAATAAGTAAAGTGCTGAAATTGAAGACAAAATAGGCGGAAACAGTGAGCTACAGATTCGGGATTTAGTTGTGTACCTGGATCTGAGAAGTTTGAGATGATTCAGAGCTACTCTACGAAATCAGATAAAAGTTACAGGAACCGTGTTTTCGTGCCAGGTCGCCCCCAACTTGGTCCTCTGAACTTTCCGTGCGTCAAAAAGGGTTTTTTTGTCTTTGCAAATAAAGCTTAATTTCAGAAGTACATCTACGCACCCACTTCCTGCACACAAAAAGAAGAAGAAAGGGGTTGGGAATAGGGGTTTTCTTAAGTCAAACCCTGGTTTGGAATTAACCTTGAATGAAATACTACAAATACTTGAAACAAATGATGGAAAGGTATACCTTCAGATCTGCAATAGATGATGATGATGCTTTGCTTCTTAGATGTAAACACATATATTGTATGAAATGGCATGAACATGAGAAAACCCTAACACACACACATGCTTGCAAATGAATGATGTAACGATTCTCCAATTGATGAATGAAGAGTATGCAGCCTTGAAGAATGCTTGATAATGAATGATTGAAAGCTTGAGATCCAATTCCGTCTTCATGAATCTATATGATGATGATCTATCAAAATGAGAGGAGAAGACCTCCTTATATACTTTCCTATTGTCAAATATTTAATTTTCCAGCAGAGGCCGACATAGGGGATTCATTTCCCACTCAAAATTGAGATAGGGCCTAGGGGCTAAGATAGGTCCCAATTAGGGAGGACCAGGGCATGGCACCCTGTTTCTGGCCTAATTTAGGCTAGGATCAAGAGCTATGCAAGGTGCAAGATGAAAACAATGAGGTTTGGTTACATAGGGTAGGCATAAATGGGTCATGATCAAGTGTGGGGATGAGACCTATAGGTGAGGGCCCAAAATGTGGTAAAAATTGCAAGAGGTGCAATTTTAGGATGCTACAATTCACATACAAGACAAAAATGAAGTTACACCACCTAGAAGCATAAAAGAGAAACTCGTAGTTGCATGAAGAGCATGATTTTCAATGATATTGCATCTCTAGAATTGAACAATTGGAAACAAAATAAATAAACCAAAGGAAACTAACAAGTAATCAATAAGAAATTAGAGAACCAAAGCACTGAAATTTGATGAAAAATTAGAATGCAACTTGAATATACTTCATTTTTATTTCATATCGGTAAACACCCGTGACCCATAGTTCTAGCAAGGTTTTATGTATTGCAAAGTATAATTTGAATGCACTCTTCTCCTATCTACTCAAACATATATTCATATAAACAAATTAATCTCTGGCAAGTTCTCTATGTATTATTAGCTCACATATATAATGTTGGTAAAAATTATTTGTATTATCCCATATTCAAGCATTGTGTAATGTGGCAAGAAATAGGGTTCACTAGAAAACTAGGAATCGTGGGCCTATTTTTGCCTGGATTACATTGAGAGGGAGAATGATCCACTTGGCCCAAGACATGTTCCTAAGCAAAAAGTAGATTCAATGGTCCCTCGTTGGGAGTACTTGAAAATGACTCTACAAACTAGGAAGAAGAATGTAAGGTAAGGTGAGAAAATGACATTTGTTTGTGTGTGTAGGGTTGTAACAGGCTGAGAGCCTGATTTCAAAATAGAATACTATAAAGCATACTAGAATCAAATCCAAATTTGAGGCAAAAATGGAGGGACTGGGGTGTTGTGCATACCCCACTCCCAACACTTTATGCTCCAACGAATTACAAATTGTTGATCTCCACCTAATTAGTTTGTACCTATTTTTGTAGGTGCACCACTTGTTCTTGCATAATATAAAAGAGAGAAAATGTTGGTCAGAAAGGGGTTTTCCTAAGTCAAACCCCAATTTTAGAATCAACCTTGAAATTAAATTGAATTGAACATGAAAGGAAAGTGGGTTGATATATAGCAGAGGCTAGATTTGAGAATAAAAATGTTTTGTACCTTGATGATGCAAATGCTTCTTTGAAGATAATCACAAATATTTATGTAATAGCATGACTCCACATAAAAGACCTAAAAAGACATCACAAAAGACATGCTTGCATGAAGGTTGTTGAAGGTTGCCACACTGAAGAATATGATTGGATGAAATGCTTTGAATGCTTGGATGCCTTGAATTGCTTATAGTTCTCCTCCTATGTTTGCCATCCATTTTCTCTCTTTTTTTACCAAAATGGGGGAGGATATATTACTTATTTACTTTTCCCAAGCATTCAGGGTGTAAAACTCAAAGCAGGCTAACATGAGGAAAGATTTCTCGCTCAACCTAGTTGAGCCTATTGTGGTATAAATTTGGGGCCAAACATCAAGGATCGGAGCACCCTAGGAACCTCGCTCCCACCAATATGGCCTTGAATTGGGACCTAAGGTCCAAAATGAGAAGGAGAAGCCAAAATGACATATGGAATTAAGTTGTGATGAATGGGACTAGAGGCAGGAGGTCAAATAGGCCAAAATAGGGCCTAACTAAGAAAGAAATTGCATAGGGATGCAATTTATGATGCTACATTTATCTCCCACTTTAGCAGGTGTATGAGGCCTACACACATACTCATGGTAAACTAGGAGAGAGAGAGAGAGAGAGAGAGATCACTAAGTTTGAGGAAACAAGCCCCCAAACCAAGGGTCTTAACTTAACTTATACAACCACGTGCAAGGACACAAAAAAAAGACAAAAGACACACAAAAAGGGTTAGTACTTGTAGACACCTAAATTTGCACACTTAATTAAATAATTTTTATTTGTTTAATTATCATTTATCCACCTATTAATTAAACTAAGGTTTGATTAATATCCCTTTTTCTCTTATCCAATCATTAATTAAATTTAATATTTGATTAATTCCCATGTCTCCCATTAATTGAATAAATTATATTTATTTGATTAAATTCCCTCTCCACCATTTAATTAAAATCATTTCTTGCACTTTCCTACAAATGCAAGTTGTGTTTATTTTAGTTAAAATAAATATTTTTATTTTAATTAAAATCCCTATTTCTCCCACTTGCATTATCCTACATTTTACATTAATATCCTAATCATTCTTCTAGAAGTCCTCAAATCCCACTTAATGAGCTTAATTCTTCTAATCATGTCACATCCTTACATTTGGGGAAGTCACTTCTCCAATTTTGGAAGAAAGTCTTTTAAATGCATTTAAGACTTTATCCTTTTTAACAAGTTAACTTGTTGGCTTCCCCAAATTTGTAAGGCTCTTACAAATTAAACTCCAAAGTCTTCCAAACAATTAAAGGCTATTACAAAATCCTTGAAGGTTTCTCCCTTCACACAAGCTAAACCTCCAAAGTCTTCAATGAGCTTTTAAGGCTCTTACAAGGCATCATCCCTTCAAAACATCAACCCATCATGGCTTGTCCCTTTGAACATCTTTCAACTTTGCACAAGAGTTGAACCAATGGATAATAGCTTGTATCCTTGGATAAAAGATTTATCCAACAAACTTGCACACATGGGGTTAACCATTAAGTCTTCCCAAGCATTTAATGTTTACTTCCTCTCCTCTCAAGTAATCTCATGGTGACACTTGTCAACATGAGATTGGGTTGAAAATCTCACATGGATTGATAACTTTCAATCTTGACCCTTCTTAAGCCAATTCAATCTTGGCCATCCATTTCACCAATTCTTCTATAAATAGAGCTCATTTTCTCATATCAAGGATCTCATCTTAGTTATTTGCATCTAAGATATAGCTAAATTGTCTCGTGCAAGTTATCAAGGAACTCCATTGCCATCTTCTCTTAGCATTTTTAGATCATTATAGTTGCATTATAGCATAGGTTTCATCATGTTTTAGTATATCATGTTAGTTTCTTTTCCATTTTAGATTAATCTCATCTTCATATCATTCTCATGCTAGCTTAATATCACACAAATTTCATCAATTTGGTAACATATCATAGTTTCATATCAGTAACATCTCACTAAGATAATAGCTGCATACATTGATTTTAGAATCATATCTCTCTCGTTCTTTCGGTTGACATCTTAGAGATCAAGTGCTCTTCCAAGCTAAGAGCCATCTTGAATCTGAAGGATCCTTGGAGATAGAGGATAATGGGATGTACTTAGAGTTTTATGTCACTAACTTATTTTATGATTTCAATCCTCTAACATAATGTTTCATTGGTGTGCTTGAGTTGTTTGTTTCTCATTTGCAGGATTCCACACTTTTTGAGCATACATTTATGGTGCCCACTGTGGGGCAACCCACTCTTTTTAACAAATTTTTCCACGGGTTCACGTTAAAAGAATTTTAGCGCATACAACATTTCCTGTAGGGCATGCATACACTATTTTGGTGCATATAATCACTATTTTGGCGCATACAACCTATCTTTTGGCACATATAAACCTTCTTCAAGCACATTTGAACATTATTTTAGCACATCTGCAGATTATTGTAGCGCATATAATCTATGTTCTGGTGCATATAACTTATGTTTTCGTGCATACTGATTTTGTTTTCGCGCATACATTCATTGTTTTGGCGCATTTGACACAGGGAACAGGAAAAATTTGTAAGCAGAAAGAAAATTTTAGGCTTGTAAGCCCACCATATCAACTGACTATTTGCACTATTATCTTGCAGGTTCTAACATTTGTTTGCAGGATCAGAAGGAGTTAGATTGATTCTTTACTTTGCTTTCTTTCAAAGTTGGTAAAAAGAATTCATTTTTTTTCTTTTCTTACAAAAGGCTTAAAACGAACCTCATTATTCATTTTGGTGCTTAAAACATACTTCACACTCTCTCTTTTTTACTTAAAACAAAACTCATTTTTCTTTCTTTTAAGGATAAAAGGAACAACAATTCAAATCCTTTGTTTTGCAAGATAGGATCACATCTCTTTGGGCTTTAAAAAGAACAAGAAAAATTTTCAAATTTTTCAAAGGGATAAAATGAACAATCACTTTCCTTTGGAAGCCCTAAAAAGAATAAATCATATTGTATACTACTTCAAAGGCTTTCAAGTTCAAAATCGTTGTTATCTTTTGGCGATTCATTTTTGTTGACTAGGATTTTCCTTTTCAAAAGATCGAAAGATTTTACTATCTTTTTCACACATTGCTATCTTGGGTTAAAAAGAACCACGTCTTTTGGAGCAACATCTCCAAGGTAGCATTTAGACAACAAATTGCAATATTGTCTAAAAAGAAAGAGTGTATTCTGTGATTTGAAGGTGTTAGGTATATGCTCTCTCCTTAATTGGGTGATCAAAAAGCCAAACTCACCATTACTTGCTTTCTTTAAATTTTAGCAATAAGATAAAACCTTTAGTGGACCTGCCCTCCTGAGAAGCCCACAAGGTCGGTGAGAGGGGAATGACCTAAGTGGGGAATGACTTTTAGCCAAGTTTACCAACCCATTATAATCAAATGTGGAGGCTGATGAAAACCCCCTCCAATGATAGTGTGCATTGATATCCTTCCCCCAGTATCCTTGAGATACAAAAACCCTTTGTTTAAAGGTTGGGAAGCCTCTTAAGGGAGTTTATCTTTCATCGCGTCAAACGAAACCTTTACTAAAGAGCCTTAAGAGTAGAAGTTTTTTGCCGAATCAGTATCCAAACATTGATAATATCATAGTGAAAGGGTGGGGAACAATCCTCCCCTAAGACACTCACCATACATCTCCCAGGATAATGATTCAATTCAGGAGCAATCCTCTTTGAGTTAATTTCTGGACAAAGGAAAAAAAATGGGCACCCTCTAGGGGGTGACATGACTGTTTGAGCTAGAGGAGTATCCAAATGTGGGCTATGGTATTATTGACGACCCTTGATTAAAGAGTTTATTTGGTGTGTTTTTATTGTATCCAACCAATGAAAACATCGGGGATTTGAACACATCCTCAATCGAACATACACTCAATGTTTAGATTTAGGAGCAAAATGACCATTGTCTTCATGTTTGTTTGATGTTTATTTTGTTAGAGTTGCTAAAAACGTATTGCAAGAAAAATAAAACATCAACAAAATCAATTTTTAACTAGTCAAACTCAGGAATTCCACATAGTAGCGCATTTGCCTACTTTTGTGGTGCAGTTGAGCAATCTTGTGGCATATACAACAGATCATGTAGCGCATACAAGCAAAATAGAGGTGCATGTGACTAATTAAGTGGCGTATACAACAGATATTTTAGCGCATTTGATAAGTTTTGTAGCACATTTAAGTGCCACACTTGAGACAAAGCCTTGTCCGGAGCAAATTTTCAAAAACCAACAACTGGTTCAGATACCCATTTAGGAGGTCTTCCAATTTAAACTATCTCAGATCAATATTTCTTTCAACAAATTAGAGGAGTATCCAACTAGTGATCACAAGTTTCACAATTCAACCCATTTCAATATCAAATACCTAGCGAGTTATCCAAGTTAGTCAAATCAATCTACTTTCCAAAATCGGGGAACTTTATCATATCATTTGACACACTTAGTCACATCAATAGAGGGAATATCAAACTCTCTATTCAACTTAGTGAACTTGAGTATCCAAACAAGGTATTTGGTATTAAATCACCCTATCAACAAACATAAACTTTGATCACTTGTATGACCACTCCTCAACACTTAAATAGGCTCCGGTTTGGGTAAGGCTGCCAAGATTGCCATTGGAATACTGGGTGGAGGATGTTTTCTCAAGAATCGCTAACTCCTTTGGGGAGCTTGTTGTGATAGATCCAATAACAGCAGCTCGCAAGAGATTGGTTTATGTGCGTATCTGTGTCAACATTTCACAGAATATGGACCTTCCTAGAACTATTGATATAAGCTCCAAACTCGGATTATGGGAACAGTCAATAGAGTTCGAATCACTCCCCTTTTTGTGCTTTTCTTGCAAAAAAGTTGGTCACTAGGCTAAGGCTTGTCCCAGCAACCCTAAAAAACCTGTGATAACAAATACCCACAAACAAGTCTAGAAAGAAAAGAATAATAACAAAGAAGGTAACAAGTTAGAAGGAAAAAGCAGAAGCTCTGTCAATATATCGAAACCATCAGAAGGAGATAGAATTGACCTTCCTAAGAATCCCCCTATGAAGGAGAATAAAAAGAATGAAATCAGGGAGTTTGAGATCAAAACAGTCAATACCTTTGAGGCTCTACAGACACAGGAGAAGGAGAATAAAATCAATGAAGAGACACTTGAAGATGGTGAGATTGAGAATATCACTGACTCTCATCATGAGGTCTTTCAAGATTCTATATCAAAAAAAGATGAACAGTGCCTAGATGAATTTGAAGAACATGAAATTAAACTTGGAAGGAGCAACAAGTTTGGATCGCCTCAAGTAAATTTAAATGCGTTATTCTAGAATATTAGAGTTGATACACCTACATCATCCCAGAAAAGAGGAGAACTATGGAGTAATATGCAAGATGAGCCTAGAGCGGAACAAGAAGAAAACATAACAGGAAATGGAAAGAAAATAAAAACTAAGAAGGTAGGAGGCCTTAATGGGGTGAAAACCAGAACCAGGCCCAAGGCTGATTTTGGTGCTTCAAGATCCCCACCGGGATTTAAAACTATGAAATGGCATAGGGACCAGGAGAGCAAGCAAAACATAGCTGATGGAAGGCAGCGAACTATAAAGGAATGCTGCCCTCAGGCTTCCAAATGAAGGTAATATCTTGGAAAATCAGAGGCCTAAATGGTCCCAATAAACAAGATATATTACGGAACCTCATTCGAGATCAAAATCCAGATATTATCCTAGTATAGGAAACCAAAATGAGTAAAGAGAAAGTGGAGAAATTAAAATTCTTTAAAATTGGAGGAGTTTTGTGGCAATAGCTCGAATGGAGCCTATGGAGGAGTAGCAATTTTCTGGAACAAGAAAACCATCTTTGGAGAAATGATTGATGTAGATGGCAATATTTTATCCCTGAAAGCTACAAGCATCCTTGATGGAAAGGAATGTGTTATTACTAATATCTATGCCCCTAACTCCAAATATGCTAGAAGCAAATTCTAGGATAAAATTCAGCAAAAAAGAAAATCTTTCCCTTTGAATAGCTGGGTTGTGATGGGAGATTTCAATACTCCTCTGCAAGACATTGATAAATATGGGGGTATTCATGCTCAACCAGACAGTAGATCTGACTTGATGAACTTTATCAATATCAATGCTCTCATTGATATGGATCTCAATGGGGCATCCTACACATGGTCTAATCGAAGGGATGGTGAAGATCTCATTAAGGTAAGACTTGACAGATCTCTTGTCACTAATGATTGGATTCTTTCCCATAGATGCTCCCTTTCTGTTATTAATAGAATTGGTTCAGACCATTATCCCATCTCTTTTGTTGCTGAGAATTTTAAGAATAATCAGAGCTTCCCTTTTCGGTTCAAAAAGATGTGGATTTCCCACCCTAATCTTGAAAAATCTATTGCTAACTGGTGGAATATTGATGTAAATGGAACTGCCATGTATAAAGTTGCCAAAAAAATTAAAAATATCAAAGTCAACATTAAGATATGGAACAAGAAGGTCTTTGGTGATATTTTTTATTCAAAGAAAAAGCTAAAGGAGGAGCTGGATCAGATCCAAAATTCAATACAGAAAGATGGCTATAAAAAGTATTCCAAAGCCATGGAAGATGATGTTCTAGTCAAACTCCACAACATTATTTCTAGGGAAGAAATCTATTGGAGGCAGAGATCCAGGGCGATCTGGCTAGAGGTTGGGGATAGAAACACTAAATTTTTCCACATGACATCTTTAAAACATAAAGCAGCGAATAGAATTTCAAGACTTATTGTAGAGGACAAAACTCTTCTTAATAAGGAGGAAATCAGGGATGAAGCTGTCAGGTTCTTCAATCAGCTCCTCACTAGTAACAAGGATATTGATCATACCCACCAACATAATTTGGTTAATATCATTCCTAAGATCATTAATCCTATTCAGAATAAGGCCCTATCTGCTATCCCATCTATTGGAGAAATTAAAAGAGTTTTCTTTTTGTTTCAATGGGATAAAGCTCCAGGTCCCGATGGTTTCCCTATGTTTTTCTTCCAAGAATTCTGGCATATTATGGGAGAAGACACGGTTAATGCAATCAAAGAATTTTTTGGAGCTAGAAGAATCCTTAAGGAACTCAACTCCATGTTTATTGCCCTAATCCCTAAAGTTGCTGGGGCGAATTCTATGGGAAAATTTAGGCCAATAAGTCTATGTAACTCTTTCTATAAGATCATATCCAAAGTTTTGACCACTAGAATTTTGGTTGTTCTCCCCTTCATCATCTCTGAGGAGCAGAAAGGTTTTGTTCATGGTAGGCAGATTTTGGACTCTATCATTCTTGTGCATGAGAACATTCATTCCCTCAATTCTGCCAAAAAAGAAGGCTTCTTGATAAAGTTGGATCTGGCGAAGGCTTATGATAGAGTGGAGTGGCATGTTCTTTTCAGAATCATGGAGGCTTTTTGATTTGATGAAAAGATAACCAAAATTATCAGAGAGCTAATCACCACTCCTATGTTCTCTATTCTGATTAATGGATCTCCTACAAAATTCTTTAAAACGTCAAGGGGGCTCAGACAAGGAGATCCCATATCTCCTCTTCTCTTCACCATTTTGGCTGAGAGCATGAGCAGATTGATTCACAATCTGAAATTGAGTAAAACCATCAAAGGTCTTCAACCTTCCTCTGCTAATGTTTTTTGCTCTCATCAATAGTTTGTTGATGATACTATCCTAATGGGATATTCTTCTATTAAGGAGGCTGAGGCCTTCAAAACTGCTCTTAATTCCTATGCTTTGGCTACTGGTTAGCAAGTCAATTGGGACAAATTGGCTATATATTTCATGAATACTCCGGTCATAAGACAACAGAAAATTGCTAAAATTAATTGTTGCAAGGTGGACATACTCCCTTCCACCTATCTGGGTCTTCCCTTGGATTTAACTTCCCCAAACTCCTTTTGGAATATGATTATTGATAAATTTAACAAAAAACTAGCTAGGTGGAAAGGTTCTATTTTATCTCAGGGTGGGAAATTGCAGCTCCTTCAAGCTACACTCCAGAACCTCCATGTTTATGCCCTCAGTTTATTTGGTATCCCGGCTAAATTTGTTGAAGCATTGGAAAGAATCCAGAAGAGATTTTTATGGTCAGGAGTTGAAGAAAAAAAGAGGATATCCTTGGTTGCTTGGGACAAGTTTGTAGACCTAAGAACAAAGGAGGGTTGGGGATTAAAGCTCTAAAAATATTTAACAAAGCTCTTCTAGCAAAACAATTATGGAGAGCTTATGATACCAAGAAAGATTGTTATCAAATATGGTTTGATAAATATATTCAAAATCAACTTATCCAAGGGGTCCTTGACTCTGAAGACATTCATGTTGGATCCTTCATTTGGAATAGTATTATCAAATCCATAAAAGTGGCCAAAGCTGGAGCTGGATGGGACCTTGGAAAAGGTGACAAAATAAATTTTTGGGAGGACCCTTGGATGAAATATGAAGCTCTTTATGATCAAGACAACAGTCAAGTTATTGAGGAATGTAAAAGGAGGTTTCAGCTTATGGTGTGTGACTACTGGAAGGAGGACAAATAGGTGAGGCTTGGTGTTATACATTCTGGATTTTCCTTACTCCAAAAGGAGTTGTTGTCCTTTTCCCTTAACAAAGACTATGATGATGTTTTTCTCTAGAAAAGTAATCCTAGAGGTGAATTTATGGTTGCTTCAGCCTACAAAAACACTTTTTCGCAGACCAGTAATCCCATTTGGAGTAAAGTTTGGAACAACATTCTGATCCCTAAAGTCAATATTTTCTTTTGGATGGCTTCTCACAATAGTATCCTTACTCTTGAAAATTTGGTTCGAACAGGTTTCAAATTCCCTAATAGATGCGAGCTATGCCAGAAAGAGGAAGAATCAGTTGATCATCTCTTTTTTCACTGCTCCTTTACCTAGGAAATTTGGTGTAAAATGTGGGAGAAATGGAAAGTTATTTGGGTTATGAACAAGAGTATCAAGGATATTATCTAGCAATGGAATTTCCCCACTAAATGCCAGCTTATCAAGAACCTTTGGTCCTTGACCCTCCCGATGATTCGCTGGGGCATTTGGAAAGAAAGAAATAACAGAATATTTAGGGAAGCTAAGTGTAACTCTCAGGTGGTTTTTGAAAAAATTTGCAGGGCCATAAAAGAGAACATCAAAATTCCTCACAAGAACAATAAGCAATGGTTTGTTACTGATATGAATGAGATGGAAAAAGATATCCTCACTTAATGGAACCTAATACATAAAGTCTGCAGATCTAACAATAAGAATAGGAGAGATAATATTGTTTTGCACTTTCCTGATCATGATTGGATAAAGGTGAATTTCGATGGGGCAGCTAAGGGCAACCCTAGGAAGTCTGGTGGTGGAGGAGTTGTCAGAAATGCTCAAGGAGTCTGCATTGCATCTTTTGCTTCTCCTTTTGGGGTCCAAAATAATCATGTGGTTGAAGCTCTGGCCATGCTAAAAAGCCTCTAGCTTGCTCAGGGATTCAAATTAAAAAAAAACTGGCTCAAAGGGGACTCCTTAAACATCATCCAAGCCCTCAAAGGTACAAACTCTGTTTCTTGGAATATTACTAACTTAGTTAAAAGTGCTAAATATTTGTTAAATAACTATGTTAGTATTAGCATAACTCATACTCTAAGAGAAGGCAATAAGGTAGCGGATCTCTTAGCTAATGAAGGGGTCAATTTAGAGAATGATGTTAAATATATTGGAGAAACTCATTGTAAAAGGGAGGTTAAAGAGCAATTATATTTTGATTGTATCAATGGGTCAAGTTAATATCATGATTATATTTTGGGGAACGAATTCCAAAGATAGATTTTGGGGGCGGATTAACTGCCAGTTAATGAGTGCTTTTTGGCATCATTTTCATGGTCATATGCGTGAGGAAGATTGTAATCATAATTGCTGGGTTTGTGCGGCCATAAAAATAAGTTTCAAAACAACAAAAGAGTCTTTGTTCAATAACTCCAAAATTTACAAGCATTTGGGGTTTCATCTGCGGACTGTGAATTATAGCTGTTGGTACTTCTACCTGGAGCTCAAAATGGGTGGTAATTTAAACAGGAACAAGCCCCCAGGATATGAAAATTAGAAGAACGAACGAAAAGTCTGGAGAAGACTTCACAGATATGGCTTTACTGACTATATGGAAAAGCTTCACGGAAGCAGAAATTTTGTTTCTCACGGTTTCGCCAGAGGCTGGAGTAACAACAGAGTTACCCTGTTTGGGGAGATATGGCAAATTGATGAGAACCTGGTCACAGAGGTCACGGGTCTGTAGACGGAGGGCACCAAATTTTATAGAGATTGGAAGTATGCAGCTGAAGCGTTCAAAATCTTCCCGAAATCGGAGGATGAGAAGGGCAAGCTTGTGAACAAAGACAACATTTCCTATTACATTCCCCAGCAGGTAAAGCCCTTTAGGCAAAAAGTTTTAAGGGTTTTAATGGAGTATTTAACTGTTGATGGTAGATTTACAAAAATCTATAACTATCACTTTGCTATTTTGAACCACTTCCATCATGGGGCCAAAATTTCCCTGCCTTTTTATTTAGCGTCCTCTCTAAATGAGAGTCTTGTTGACCATGCTAAAAAACCTAACTCTTACCCTATGGCCCATCAGGGGCTTATATTGCTCATTTATGAACATCTGAAGGACAAGGCTAGGGTGACCAAAGATGACCCTCTGATCACGAATGCACATATCTCTGAGAGCGGCAAAGATTCGGATTCGGATGAGGAACAGCCTAATGCATCTACCCACAAAAAAAGGAGAATAGACACAGATAATGTGGATACGAAGGTGCACTGTGATGTGGAGGAGGAAAAGGGTAAGGATTTTAAAACTGATACGGAGTATGGAAAGGATGAGAACATTGGTGAAGAGGATGAAGGGGGTAACTCTGAAAACCCTCACTCTAACCCTATGGGCTCGGACAGCAGGAATGTTGCTCTGAATTCAAAGGAGGATGACAATCCTAACTTTGTGGGCACTGAACAGGGTAGGGATTCTGCGAACACCATCTTGAATACCGCCTGTAACTATACTCTGGAGTCCTTCAACTTCCAGAAATGGGTTGTTGACAACATTACTAGCATGCAAAGTAAACAGAGGGAGTTGGAAAACAAGATTAATAAGTTGATTAAGGACTCTGGGAAAAAGAATGATGAGATAGAAACCAGTGAAGCTGAAGAGGAAATCGAGATGGAGGATTGGCTGGAAAAAGATTTGATCAAAGGGGATTTGAAACACCTGGAGGATGTTATAAGAACCTTGAAAGAACAGGCTGAAGAGGATAAAGACAACATCAACTCTCGGGTTGCCCGTACCAAGAAGGCTCTAAAAAACTTCATGAACCATAGTCTCCAGGTCCTCAAAGTCTCATCACAGAACATGAATTCTTTGGTGGATCATCTGGAAAGGAAAAATTAGGAAAAGAATCTGGTCATCATTGATGATATTCCAACTTCTAGCACCACCCACCAGACTCCTAGATGCAGAACAAGGCAGAACACTACTGGGATGGAGATCAATACGAAAGATAGCCAGCTGAGAGAGGAAAACAATGACCTGAGGGAAGCAGCTAAGGCGATGATGCTCTTGGTTCAAAATGCTGAGGAATCTATTAAATTTTTCAATTAATTTGTAATGTTGGGTTTGGAGCCAACTTCTTGTTGGCTTCTTGCTGTCTTTTTCTTAGCTGTTGGTTTTTGTGCTGGTGTTTTGCAGCTATTTTGTTTCGTCTCTTTAATGCTCATCTTTTGAATTGTAATTTAGGTCCCCTTAAACCTGTTTTACTTAATCAAAACACTTAAATAGGAAGAATCTTCATCAAAAAACTTATTTGAAGAGAAAGCTACCCAGCCAAGAGAAAATCTTAAAGAGAATGAGTTTTCTCTACATAAACCGTAAACTCTTCCTTAAAAATCACACTTTCTTGCATCACTTTCATATCCATATACACGGTAAATGAACTGAGTTTAACGAGGAAAATTTGCAAGCATGTGCCTTTGAACAAAAGTCAACATTCTCTCAACGTCTTAACAAAGGAGGAAAAATCAACTTGGCTTATTTTCCTAAAGATCCAATCACTTATTGAATCAAATCAATAACATGTCAGTTTTTACAAGATCCCATAAAAACAACGAGTGGGACAAAGAGCTTGAATCAAGCATGGGACAGAGAGAAACTAACACATGGAAAAAGTACCTAAATATGGATGAGGAAGATATAACAGATGATATTATCGAGGAGGCACAACAAGACCCTGACCTACAAAAACTTCTGGAAAGACTCATCGAAATAGATAAATAAAAATACTTCCTCCTACTATCTAGCAAAGGTGTTAAAATCCTTGAGGATTTTGACACAGATCAACCAAAACAAACTGAGAGCATAAAAAAGGATAAAATCAAGAACATACACCTACAACACTGATCATAAAAATACACATGATCATGACAATACCAATGATCAAGACAACACTAATTATCAAGATAACACCAACAATCAGGATACCAGCAATGAGAACAATCCCCTTACTACAATTACACAACAACTACAAGTGCTTCAACAACAAATGAAAGACATGCAACAAGGGACCACCACACGATATTCCTTAGAGGATATTTATCCCTATCCCTTTGATAGAAGTTTAAACATGGTATCATTCCCACAAAACTCTGAAATACCAAAGTATGACAAATACTATGGTGAAAGTGATCCCCACAATCATATAAGGGAATTTTGCACAATGAGCTTAGAGTTTGCCCACAATGACACCTACATGATGAGGTTATTTTCAAGAAGCCTAGGAGGACAAACGATGAAATGGATTTCAAAACTCACACCTCCCATTAGATCATTTGAAGAGTTGGTGAACAAGTTTGTTTCACAATACTCTTATAATATTCAACATGAGGTCACTATCCTTGACCTTTGCAACACAAAAAAAAAAGAGTACAATGAACCATTCATGATGTTCTGACAAATATGGAGACTATTAATCTCTAGATATCCTTTGACCATACCTTAAAAGGAGAAAATGGAAATCTTTATAGACAATCTTAATGACGAGATGAGCTATCAACTTAAACTACAATGTCTACCTAGTTTTCAAAAGTTGATCGACAATGGCATCCAGATAGAAGAGGCCTTAATCAAAAAGGGAACTTTTAAATTTTCCAAAGAAGGTGCTAGTCCATCAAACAAAAACTATAGCAACAACTATTATAACAACAACAACTCAGACAAATCCAAATTTTGGACACGGAACAAGAATGTTGTCAATGATGGTATAGTTGACGCTAACAATGTTAAAACAAAACAATCGGTGTTAAAATTATCAGGTATTACTCCACCAACCAACACTGAAGGAAACAACAATCAAGGAAACACCCATCAAGGAAACACCCATCAAGGGAACAACAATAACACAAAATCTACACCATATAGACGGAATTTCACACCTTTGGGGCAAACTCTTGAATGAACATTGCGAGAACTGTTGACAAATAAACTCATTTCATTACCAAACACAAGAGATTTTGAACCCCAATTCAAACCTTCATGGTGGAATGACGCACACTACTATGAATATCATATAAATAAAGGGCATCTCACAAATGATTGCCTAAGATTGAAAATTTGGGTTCAAGATTTATTGGATAAAGGTGATATAACGGTAGACAGTCATAAAACCAACGATGATCATGAGGCCTTCAAGAATCCACTTCCTAATTATAACAAAGGTGCATCATCATCCTCAAACAATAAAGGGGCCCATATAAATCATGTGTACACCAATGTTATCAATCACATATCGGCATACGACAATCAGATCAATGTCATAAAGATCAAGGACAAGTAAGAGCAAGTCCCGGTAAATGTAACTACACGGGCCCGATCCAAGTATGTTCTGAAAGGAAACGCCTCCAACATATCCACTCCTCTGAAAGAACAATATAACCTAGTAGATCAATTGAAGAAAACACCAGCCCACATATCCATATTAGAGCTTCTCAAGATCTCACCAACACACAAGGATATTTTGGAAAAAGCTCTTGTTGACACTACGGTTCCAAATAACCTAGATATTGATTGATTCTAAGCCATGGTGGGACATTTAATTGTGCCTCATAATCAATCATTTTCTAAACATGATGACGTCTCTCTAATTAATCTTCATAATACTCCACTCCATATTGAAGTCCTAGTCTATAAACATTGAGTGAAATGAGTACTAATAGATGGAGGAGCAGGTATAAATATTTGTACTCTAAAACTTATCCATGCATTGGGTTTCTCAAAAACAACCATTGATCCTAAGAAAAAAATAACAATCAAAGCATATGATGATGAAGAAAGTTCATCAAAAGGGCTTGTAATATTACCTATTCAAGTAGGACCAGTTCAAAGAGATACTCTATGGCAATTTTTGGACATAGACTTATCTTACAATATAATTTTGGGTCGTCCTTGGATCCATGAAATGCAAGTAGTGTCATCCACATGCCACCAGTGCCTGAAATTCCCATATGATGGACAATAAATTTCTATCACAGTAGACACAAATCCTTTTTAGTATTGCAACAATCTGAAAGAAACTCATAATGTTCTTGTACCACATAACAGGGAATCTCTCACTTCCACATCATGAAACAGTAAGGATCAACTCAAATCTCTATCCATATATTTTGAGAAAAATATGAAGTTAAAATTCAAAGGCATAGGAGAATACTCTTTTGAACCATCCTTATGTCTATCAAAATTGCCAATTTCACCAAGATCTCATGGACAACCATCAACATCCAAGCAAAAATATTCACAACGCATCAAACTCTTTGATGGAATGTTTATTCAAGCAAGAACACTAGCAGGTGAAACAAAAGACAAGGATGCCTTGAACTAGTTGTACAAAGGTAATGAAGACACACAAGCAGCAATGTTAAGTGTCACCCTCCCAACAAAGCAATATGGAAATAGATTCAAATCATTCAAAGGATGGGATACTCGAGAAAAGGTCCCATCAGAAAATGACAAGAGGGTATCGTAGAACCAATTCAACCACACTCGCAACTTGCCAATGATAAATCTAGACTAGGATATGGATATCATCAACATCAACCTGATCAACATAATCAACAACAAGCATCTGCATGGAAACAAAATCACCAACAAGAAATCATATGTTGATAACAAAGGATACAAGAATTAACACAACAACAAATAATTCATGAGGCAACCCAAAAGCACCAGGAAGAGAAGTATGGAAAACAACAAGAAGAACTTGTCATATAAAGAGAGAAGGCTTCTGACAAGCAGATCCAGAGATTGCAACCTATTATAGAGCCTGATTCAAATAGAATGCAAGTAAGTTCAGAAACAGAAGCCAGACCTATACCAGTTGTCAGCAAACTCTTCTCACCAAATGATATCCCCATCATATACAACAATAGAGTTCTAGAGAGTGATTATGAAATAGACTCACATAAATATGAATGGGATACTTGTTCTGATGTAACTGAAGACATTGATATAAATGTAATCCATATATATACACCCACGCCTGCTGAAGGACAAGGCTCAGGGTCTAGATCATTTGAATTCAGACAACAACATATCTACGAAGCTAGCGAGGACAAGCAATGTCGATACAAAACAAGCAATACTAAAGAGAGTGCCATTATAAACCTCGATCGTGTTATTGATAACTTTGATGATGTTTCTATCATGACCCTTACAGTTGTCGACCTAAATCCACCTAACGATCCCTTGCCCCTCATACATCCTGAACTCATAGATTGGGAACAATCTGAACAACTCAACATACCTATCCTCCCAGATGATGACACTATTGTCCATTACCTTTGTTCAGTAAACCTAGAAACATGTTCCACCAATGAATCTCATAACAAAGTTCTCAAACAGGAGAGTGCCAAGTCTCTTAGTCACAAAATGAATAAAATCAAAAAATGATCAAATGGTAAAAATCATTTAATGGTAGTATTAGATCATAAAAAAAGTAAAAACAAAGGACGTATCCAATGGTGAAAACCTCCTTGAGGTGCCAAAGGATGAGAGACTTGACACTCTTCCTGAACATTATCAAGAGAGATCACCAATTTTGATTGAACCAACTCAATCAATCAACATCGACACTAAAGTAGCGACAAAGACCATACACCTAGCAAAGTCATTAACAGAACAAGAACGACCTGACTTCACCAATTTCTTAAAAGAAAAGCAAATCAATTTTTATTGGTCCTATGCAGATATACCAGGGGTAGATCCAAATTTGATCATGCACCACTTATGTATAGCTCCAGGAGCTAAGCCAGTTAAGCAGAAACTTAGAAAAATGAACTCGCATGGCGCACTATTGGTTAAAGCAGAACTGAAAAAGCTACTTGATGTAGGATTCATCCGACCCATAGATTATGCAGAATGGATCTCTAGCATTGTACCTGCATCCAAACCAGATAAGATCATCAAAATTTGTAGAGATTTCAGAGATCTCAACAAGGTTTGTCTGAAGGATGAATTTTCTTTACCCAACATCGACACAATTGTAGATCTAACAATAGGACATGCTATGTTATCACTTATGGATGGTTTCTTAGGCTATAATCAAATCAAAATAGCAGAAGACCAAGATAAAACAACATTTACATGTCCATGGGGTACTTACTACTGGAATGTCATGCCTTTTGGCTTGAAGAATGCGGGAGCGACCTATCAATGGGCAACGACCACAATATTTCATGACATGATGCATACATTCATGGAAGATTATGTAGATGACCTATTGGCCAAATCATTTACAAGATAAGGACACTTGGAGATTCTGGATAAAATCTTTCAGAGGTTAGAACAATTCAATGTATGACTGAACCCTAAAAAAGTGTGTCTTCGGTGTAACATTCAACAAACTCTTAGGATACATAGTCTCGAAAAAAGGAATCGAGGTGGACCTTGCAAAGGTACAAGCAAACATGGAGATGCCACCTCCTAGAAATATCAGTCAGTTAAGATCTCTACAAGGATGACTACAATCCATAAGAAGATTCATTACTCAACTAGCTGACAAGTACCTTCCTTTCACTCATCTACTCCACAAGAATGTCCCTTTTAGATGGGAAGATTGATGTGCAAAATCATTCCACCAACTCGAGCAATATCTGATGAATCTACCTATCTTGGTACCAACAAAAATAGGAAAACCTCTCATTCTTTACATATCAGCTATAGAGGTATCAGTAGGAGCATTGTTAGCACAAGAGGATTCAACGGGTAAGGAAAGAGCAGTATACTACATCAGCAGGACATTGAATGGTTACGAGCTCAACTACATATTCATTGAAAAATCTTGTTTGGTTATGGTGTTCGCTTCTCAAAAGCTTCAACACTATATGCTAGCTCACACAATCAAGTTGGTAGCAAAGATTGACCCATTAAAATATCTACTCAACAAAACCGCTCTCCCAAGAAGGTTAGCTAAATGGGTGATGATTCGAAGTGAGTTTGACATCTAGTACATAGACAAAAAGGCTATCAAAGGCCAAGCTATCACAGATCAACTAATAGAAGCACCATTATAAGGCAGTCATCCAATCCATGTTGAATTTCTAGACACAAATATTCTCACGGTATCGACAAAACCATGGATCTTATACTTTGACGGATCATACACACAGCATGGATCAGGCGTCGATGTCCTATTCGTCACTCTAGAAGGACACACTATTCCAAGATCTTACAAATTGATGTTTCCTTACATAAATAACATAGCTGAGTATGAAGCTCTAGTAATAGGCATCAAAATGTTCATAGATTGGAATATCAAAGAGTTGAAAGTCTTTGGAGACTCCCAATTAGTCACTAATCAGGTTAACAATGACTATCAAACAAAGGATGACAAGTTGATTCCTTAAAAGTGCATGGTGGATGATTTCAAAAAGTATTTAGTGGACATCAAATTTGAGTAGATTCTAAGGTTGAACAACAAAGTTGTCAACACCATGGCAACCATTGCCTCACTCCTTCAAATACTAAAGAAACAAAGTTGTTTTGAGTTCCTGGTGGAACAATTGTTTTCCCCTACCTATGACAATTCTCAATCCTAAGTCATATGCCACATAGTAGGTTCTGGCTCACCCCTTTATGGAAATTTCTATGCCCACCTAAAAAACAATATCCTTCTACTAGATCTATCCCAAAACTAGAAGCGCAACTTTATTCATCAAGCAACCCACTATACCCTTTAATTGCTAACACATTTTACTGACGAGGTCTCGATGGTACTCTTCTTCGGTTTCTCGATCATAACAAATCTGAAACCGCCTTGTAAGAACTTCATGAAGGTATTTGTGGCACACATTCAAGTGGTCTTACTCTTGCCAAGAAACTTCTAAGGATGGGATATTATTGGCCGACCATGAAAGAGGAATCATACCAGTTTGATAGAATATGTCCAAAATGCCAAATTCATGGCAATCTTATACATGCACCAGCACAGGAGGTGCAACCATTCACTACATCATGGCCATTCTATCAATGGGGACTCAACTTAATGGGCAAGATTCATCCTTCCTCGTCAAATGGACATAAGTTCATCATCACTGCCACTGAGTATTTTACAAAGTGGATAGAGGTCGTTCCATTGGCTACGGTTACTGACAAACAAATATCTTCTTTTATCCTGAATTATCTTATTTGTCGGTATGACATTCCTAGTTCCATTATCACTGATAATGAAAGACCATTCAAGAATCAAGATGTGAGAGAACTATGTGAATGATTCCATATCCAGCATCGTTTCTCCATACCTTACTATCCACAAGGGAATGGCCAAGCAGAGGCCTCAAACAAAACCATCCTAAAAATCCTTAAGAAAACAATGAATGAGGTTGGTCGTGATTGGCATGTCCAACTCAACCCAACATTATGAGCCTACATAACTATAATCCACTCATCTACAAGAGGAACATCGTACTCACTTGTGTATGGATCAGTGGCTATTTTACCTATCGAGGTTGAGATTCCATCACTCAGAGTATCACTGAAAGAACTCATTCCAGATGAGGAATATCGGGTAAACAAACTGCAAGAGTTAGAGCTGCTAGATGGATGTCATCAACATGCTTTTGATCATCTTAGAATATACCAGCAATGCATGTGCCAAAGCTACATCCACAAGGTAAAACCAAGAGCATTTCAAATCGGTGATTTGGTACTAAAGGAAAATCCCTGCAATCAATAGGATCGGGAAAAGAAGGGCAACTTTGAACCAAATTGGCTAGGTCCTTTTATCATCATATCAACCTATGGATCAAGGGAATATCATTTGTCTACATCAGAAGGGGACCTATTTGAAAAACCTATCAACAACATTCACCTCCAAAAGTTCTATACCTGAGTTATCCAATGCATAGATAAGAGAAAAATACAAAAAAACAAAAAAAATCAAGAAAAATACCAAAAAAATCATAAAAAACAAAAAATGCAATAAAAACAAGTAGTGAAAACCTAGCAATAGGCGCTATTTGTGATAGATTGGCTCTTATATCTATTTATGGTAAAAATGGAAACAACAATATTGAAAGACTGAATGAATTCAACCACCAAACCCTAGCCTAACAACAAAGATCCACCATAACATATGAAGATTACCTAAGACAATGCAAATAAAATAAAATCACAAAGATTATACCATCACATGTCCAATAGGGTTTGGATCTCCATTCTTCCTATCTCCATTGATCTTGCTTAATATATTTGCTCTCAGATTTTGTGTATGCACAAGAGCTCAACAAAGAACGGAAATGTGGTTGCAAGTAGGTTTGATTGCATATGAAAGTTTGAAAGTGTCGATTAGTCAGGGGTTGATAATGAAGGAAGCATCTCCTTATATAGAAGACACGATAAGAAATGGAGGGATAAGATTGAGAGGTGTAAAAGATAAATGGTCGGCTATGATTAGAGGGTAGGTAGAGAAAATAAGAAAATAATGAGAGGGTAGGTAATGTAGGAATTAAGAGATGAATGACATGTGTCATGGGTAGAAAATGATAATGAATTAATTAAATAAATAAAGATAATAGAGGAAGTGGGATCAATTAAATAAATAAAAGCATTTATTTAATTTAGGAAAAGGATAATTTAAATGAATAAAAGTATTTATTTAAATGAGGAATGCTTAGAAGAGGATTAATGAATTAATTAAATAAATAACAATTTATTTAATTAATAGAAGACTTGGGATAAAATAATTAAATAAATAAAGATATTTATTTAATTAGATAGGATAGTTTTAGGTTTCTACATTTTGCCCCTCTTTGAGACAATGCAGCTTCTCGTGTTGTTTCAAAGAAGATAAGATGAACTGATACAAAGTTGCCCTAAGATGGGAATGATATGCCCCCTCGAGAGATTGGATAAAAATGTCTGAAAAGATCACAGACAATCTCTCGATAAGAAAGAAAGGGTAGAATGGACTAACTAGATGGAGTGACAGAGTCACGGGATAAAGAAGACTGAATAGGGCTAGGGCTAGGGATAGGGCTAGGGATAGGCTATAAGATAGACTATGAGGGGAAAACATCCTCATTGTCATCCACATATCCAAGAGATCAGAGTGAAAAGATAGCAAAGAGCAGTCAGCAGTCAGCAGCGATGGCATTGGTGCATAGATTCGATCACGTTTGCCGATATCAGAGGCCAGCGGATGCAGGAGAGCCGGTAAGTACCACAAAACCTCCTTGTACTTTGGTGCATTAATTATTGTCATAAATGCATGTTAGGTAGGTAATAAATGCACTTTAGGTATGTCAAGAAGGGGGGAAAAATGCTAAGGCGCGTCTGGGTAGGATTGGTGCGTTTGTGTTTGTTCCAGGCGCATCTATGAATGCAGCAGTGTTTGTTTTCAATGCAAGCATGTCTGTGTCTTGTAAGCGTATTTTTGTAGGACAAGCACGTCTAGGTAGATCAGAGGCACGTCTATGTGATTCAAGCGCGTTTGTGCAGAGCAGGCACGTATGTGCAGTATGTAAGCACGTATGTGTCTTCAAGGCCAAATCAACAGTTCTGTGATGAACATACGTTATCGATTGGATAAGTTGTTGAGAGGATACACTCAAGCAGGTCCTCTAGGGAAGACTAGAATAGCAGATAGGGCTAGGATTGACAATTCTGTGATAGAACACACATTGCCAATTAGGAAACTACTCAAGAGGATACACTCAAGCAGAGGCCCTAGGATAGGATCAAAGCAGCACTTTGTGATGAACAGGGAATGATACTAGGATAAAAAAGCAGTACTTTGTGATGAACAGGGAGTACTTAAAAAGAGCAGCACTTTGTGATGAATAGGGAATGCCACTAGGATAGAAAGCAGTACTTTGTGATGAACAAGGAGTACTACAAAGAGCAGCACTTTGTGATGAACATGGAATGCCACTAGGATAGAAAGTAGTACTTTGTGATGAACAGGGAGTACTACAAAGAGCAGCACTTTGTGATGAATAGGGAATGCCACTAGGATTGACACTGTTGATTTGCTTGACTACAAGAGGACCTACCGATGTTGGAGTCATGGGAGAGATTCCCTTTGACTCAGAGTTTGCGAGCAGAGTTGACACTCAAGGAGAGAGCAACAATTGAGGCTATGGGCATGCGACATATTCTATATTTGCCTGAGCTTTGGGTGAACATGGGGTTGCTGACTGCTTTAGCTGATAGATGGCACTCAAAGACGTGCACGTTTCATTTGCCGATGGGTGAGATGGCACTCACCTTAGAGGATGTATATAGGATATTGAGGATACCGATCGATGGGGAGTTGGTTCCTTATGATCGAGACGGAGACAGGGATGCACTAAGATGAGTGTTTCAGGATCTAGGACTGGAGATGAGGGTTGGACATGTGGCTTGGGATACCACAACACAAACAGGATTGGTGCTTCCACCAATGTTGGCAGGAGTGATCAGTGGGTTCTTGTGTCTAGATAGGGTGAGATGAGGGTTGGTAGTGGGATGGGGAGGGACATTGGAGACATTGGTGACAAAGCACACCAGGTTTGCATGGGGATTGTGTCTGCTGGCACACTTGTAGTATGAGCTACATCAGTTTGTGTATCATGGGTCAACAGGATTAGGATGCGGGGTGAGAGGAGGAGGATGAGTTACTATCCTTGAGGGAGATCTGCCAGGGTCTGGAGAGCGAGACAGCTAGGCTCAGAAGACAACTAAGGGACACTAAGCGGGAGAGGGATTAGGATATTTAGTGCTATACAAAGGTTGAGACAACACTAAGGGCAGGGAGGCTACGATCTTGCTTACTAACAGGTTCTAAGTTGGAGATCCATTCAGGATAATCAATTAGGCGTATGAATCCAATATCTAATAATTTTTACAAGCTCTACCTTGACTAATAATGCCACTTGTGGATGCATCTTTCTTAATTTCTATTTTACTGGTTTTTCCCATGGTTTAACTGTCAAATGATGCATTACTAAATCTGGATTCAGTCCAGGCATATCAGCATATGATCATGCAAAATTGATTTGTCTCTCTGTGAAGAAACTTATGAACTGTGGTATCTTTGTCTCTGTCAAAGATTGTGCTAGGAATATGTTATGTGGAATTTCTTATGTACCAATGTTTGTTTTGATGGTATCCTCTACCAACATAGATTATTTTTCTTCATATGATATCGGGAGAATGTCGAGCCTTCCATCTTCGGGTGCCTCAGAGAGGTTTTCACCCTCAGACATGTCCTTTCTTTTTACTTTTTTGGGGTCTGCCGGTGCCACAATGTGGTTTTCACCATAAGACCCATGATTTGTTTTTATTTTTACATTTTTGCGACTAGAAGGCCCAACTCCCTCACCAAAATATGCCATGGTGTTGAGTTCTATAGCGTATCCTGCCTTATGGTCCCCAAGCAGAAGATCATATCGTATGCCTAGATAGTCAATAAACGCTTCATTTTGGAATGTGTCAAACTGTACAAGTCTTTCATGGTCCCAGTCAATAAGTTAGTGGTGAACAAGGGGAAGGCCTTCAATGTTTTCAAAGTCGGCAGGACTAAGGGTGAAGATGCAGTTATATTCAGGTATGTCAAGGTAGTTGTCGAGGTCATCATTGGCACTCTCCTCATTTGTCTCGATTGTGAACGAGTTCAACTTGTCATCACTAAAAGCGCATTTGGGGACGGGTGTCCTCATCCTTCGTGATTTCAACCTAGAACCTAGAGGCAAAGACTGTGTGGGCTCCTCAGGGGTTGTTTCTTGACCAACTTTGATTTTTTTATAAAATTCCTCTTCTTCTATGGTTTCACCTAGTTCTCTGAATGTTTTGATGAGTTCATAGTCACTGGAGGATTTATCTGAACCCCATTCCCATTCATTGGAGTCTATGGAATAGCGGTTCTCTTGTTGATCTTTGGAAGCCTTGATTTGTAATGCTTCTTTTGCCTTTCGAGCATTTATCCTGGAAGATATGACCCCAAGCCATTTCGAGTGCTCTTTTTTAAATGTCAATTTTGGTTGCAAAGATTGAATGATAGCTTCCTTTTCAAGCTGAGAGGACTTTTACCATCATACCCAAAAATTTGTAGGATCTTGAATCCTTTGCCATATTTTTCACATGGTATGCTGATGTGATCTTGTGTACCTTCTTCAGGGTCTTTGTAAAGCATTTTGTATAAGTCATCTTCTTCCATTTCACCCCACTTTTGGAAGATAGTAGGATCCCATTTGAGTGTAATGATAGATACCCGCTTAGAAGGATGTGGTTGTCCATATTCTTTTGGTGAATTCATAACTTGTTGTAAGCACATGGTTTGATTCAAGGTGTATTCACCCATGCCTTTGTCCTGATATTTCCCTTTAAGCTCACCTTACTTTGATGTTGAAGGTTTTAATGATTAAGGTTCAATGTATGCAGAAGAAGGGATAGCTTCTCTATTACTTGGAATGATTGTCTCAGTTTTTGGTCTCAAGTTATTGCAGTATATAAATGGATTAGGATCACCATTAACTGTTACTTCAACTCCATTGTGAGGAAACTTATTGCATTGGTGGTATGTAGATGGAACTACCCTCATCTCATGAATCCAAGGATGTCCTAACAATATGTTGTATGTGAGATCCAGGTCTAGGACCTGACAAACCACATCCTTTGTAACTGGCCCAACTCTGAGGGGCAAGGTGACTGTGCCCTTGGATGAATGCTCTTCATCATCATATGATTTGATGGTAATTTTGTTTGTAGCATTCACAACTTTGTCTAAATATCCCAATTGTATTATTGTGTGCAAATTACATATATTGAGACCATCTCCTCCATCTATTAGGACTCATTTTATTCAGTGCTTGTGTAGGAAGGCTTCAATGTGTAAAGGTGCATTGTGTGGTTGACTCACAGAGGCTTCATCAGATTTTGTGAATGTAAGGGAATGTGGAATGGAAACGTATCCCACCATGGCTTGAAACTAGTCCACATTCAGATCAATGGGAACGGAAGTGTCTCTCAAAGTTTTGTCAAGAATGGATTTATGTGCAGGGGATATGCGTAAAATCTCAAGGATTGAGATAAGCGCGGGTGTCTTCCCTAATTGTTCTACAAGGTCATACTCAGGTTTAGTTGATGAGGTGTTTTTAGCTGGAGCACCTTGCAAAGTGAATTTACCTCGATGAGTTGTGACATTACATTCAGAGGTAGGTTCAGAAGAAGATCTAATTCCTTTCAGGACAACCCTGGGTCTTTGGGTAGAATTCTCCGGCGTTTTGTCCTTGATGATAATGGTAGAGACATAATTGTCCATCGAAATGTGATTAATCATTGAATCATAGCTATCGGATACTCTGGTATAGTTGGTCTGGTCATCTGTGGCTTTAGCTTTTCCCTTGTCATGTTTTGGGAATGGTTCTTTAAACATTTTATGTTCTTGATTGGATGAGTGTCCCTCGATCTCAATGTCACCTCTATCAATAAGATCTTGTATGATGTTCTTCAGTCGATGACAGTTTCCTATTTTATGACCTTTTCTCTTGTGATATTCACAGTATTCATCATCATTCCACCAATTTGGTGTGACCTTTGGCTCATATGGAGGCAAATCTGGAATTGTGATTATCTTGTTTGCTACTAGCTTCTTGAAAGCTGACTCAAGTGGTTCTCCCAATGGGGTATATTTCCTTCGTGATTTTGAAGTTGTTTGAGTATTTACTTGATTTTTTATAGAACTTGATTTGGAAAAAATGATTCTGGGTCGTACTGTATTGGCATTAACAACACCATCATTGACTGTGTCTTTGTTTTTATTCCAAAATCTTATCTTGTCTTTTCCTTTAAAGTCCTCTTTGTTTTCTTTGAATATTTTGAGGATGCCTTGCTCAATTAGGACCTTATTTGTTGCTAAGACCTTTTCAATGATGTCCTTGAAGGTGGACAAACAAGCTTTTCTTAGGTTATAACCAATGTCTTTGTTAACATTCTGGGTGAACATTTCTACCATTTGTTTTTGTGGAATTTCACAAGAGCATCTACTAGCTAGATTTCTCTATCTTTGTAGAAATGATGAAAAAGACTCTCCATCCTTTTTCTTGGTGTTGCACAAAGTAGTGACTGATATGTCTGTCTCTATGTTGTATTAGAAATGTTGGATAAATGCCTCTGCTAAATCACCCCGTGACTTGGTTCCAGGTGGAAGTTGGGAGAACCATTCCATAGCTTGATCACCTAAGCTCTGTGGGAATAATCTCATCAAATATGTCTCTTCTGCTGCTACCTCAATGCAAGTTGTGAAAAATTGTCTTATATGTGCCTTAGGATCCCCTTTTCCTCTATACTTATCAAACTTAGGTGTCACAAAGTGTGTAGGAAATGGAGGCATTGGAATACTTTTGTCAAATGGATAGGGATATATGTCTCTCATTGTGTAAGCTGGCTTCGATGTATTTATGTCCTCCATTTTCTTTTATAAGTCCTTAATTTGCTGCTCCAAATTTTTCTTAGGTGGAGACCGACTTCTTGGACCATACCCCATGCCTGAACCACCGAGTGGAGGTGGAGCATGGTGCATATATGGATGGTATTGATCATACACATGTTCATATGGAGGAGGTCTATAATGATGTTGTGTATAGGAACCACTTGGCATAGAGTCATGATGAGGAATGGAATATTTGTTTTGTCCATGTATATCATACTCTACAGGCATGTCATGAGTTTGTTCTAGTGTGTTGCCCCCAAATTTGACGCGGGTTTTCCTTGTGTCCAAATTTTGAGCATGCCTTTGAATATCCAATTGCTTTGGTGGTTGGTCCTTAGCATTGGTATGTGATTGGGTATATTTTTCTGCATAAGACTTCCATAATGGTCTACGAAGGTGAGTGTCATATGTTTGACCATGTGTATTTTGGACCTCAGGTTTTTGAAACAAAGATGATGGAGACTCAGGCACGAAATGTGGTCCTCTAGTACCTCCACTATTAGGTCTCCTTTGATCCATGTTGAGTTGACTTTCTTGTATAGGTCGATTTTCCATTATTTGAGACATGTCAAAATCATGAGGGATCTTGGCTCCACTTTGTGCCATCACTTGTAAGAAATATTGTCTATCTCTCCTCATTATTTCCTCAACCAATCGATTAAAATGAGGATCCATAATGGAGTCTTCCACTTCTACTGAATGTACGGAAACGTTGTCCATGTTGTCATTGTGTGTATCATTGTTGTTTGTAGTGTCCATGTTCTCAACATTTTATAAGCATCCTTGTCAGGTAATGTGGTATGATCAGAATTAAAAAAGACATCATTGTCATACTCATAGGTACTCATGTTTATGGACTCTTCAGCCTCTTTAGTTTCTCTCCTAGATTTTTGGGAACGGGTTTCAATCATGAACTAGGTATTGACCAAGATGTGTGAGACTAGATGAAAATGGAAAAGAGTATGGAAGACAAGGAGTTGGATGGAATGTAAATGAATCTAAAGTTTACTTGCAATGTCCAAAGTGTAAGACCAAGTATGTATGTAGTAGAGTAGGTGTGGCTTCCAAAGAGATGATAGTTTCTCTTGATGAGGTAAGTTGACCTTGACTCTAAGTAAGACCAAATGAGACCCAAAGGTGATAGACCTTGATGAGGGACCACTTAGCAAAATGTTGTTGTATGTAGTGTGTTGACAAAGCAAGATGAGGACAAGCAAGTGAGCTTTTGACTCAAGTTTAGATAAATGTGAATGTAATGTAAGGTGTAAAGCAATGATGGACTTTGTGAGACCCAGAAATAGGTTGAATTTTAGATGAAAACCCAGAGAGATAACCTAGGAAGCTTAATAAGTCTGAAACTGACTGCTCTTGTTTGTTGGACTGTAAATTTTTCCAATTCTGAACATAGATGTGCCTGTATACTTCACATACGCGGTTAAATGACACAGATGTGGTTGAACACTACATAGACGTGTTTGTGAGATTTTATGAATGCAATTTTGCTTAAGAGAACACAGATGCATTTCTACCCTTCACAGATGCGGCTAAATGATACAGACACGATTCTATCAGACACAGATGCGTTTCTGAAAACTGGGTGCAATTTCTTCAATTTGTAAAGTTGTTTGTTGTGACCAAATCTGAATTTGTGACTATTTTTCATGACAAGAGGACACAATGTTGATGAAGACTCAATGTTTGTAAGTGTTTAGACTCAAAATGACTCAAAGAAAAATGTGTTTTTTGATGTAAAAATGTTTTGCATACACTTGAAGACACAAAATACACAATTTTTTGATGTTTGATCTTGAATGTTTGAATGTTCAAAATAAGACGAGCACAATTCTTATGGTTGGCCAAGACAATAGTTGTTGATCCCACATGGGGTTTCCCCCGAGGCTACGCTATTCAGAGCAGATACTTAGATTCTTGACCCCACTGGCTCCACCCTCAGCACTCACTTCTCTGGGGCAGCCAAGCATCAGTCCCCATGAAAACTCCCCGTGGCGAACTTTGTATCTCTACTAAGAATCGTATGTGTGTGGATCGCTCCAGAGGTCCGACCTCCTGCCCCAACAACTAGAAGGATTTTTTCTTTCTAAAACAAAAAGGTGCTAGTAAGGGCATCCACTTGTGTGGCCATACATGTGGCACTTTCAGCTCTATAAATACAGAAGGCTCCCAGCTGGTAGGGGTTACGCCCTACAAATGATCAGATAAATTTGATCAAATGGGTTTATGGGGAGACATAATGTCGGTATGAACTAATCAGCACATGTTACCCATGGCTTTCACCATGGATACAGTTGTTTATAGTGGTTTGGAAGAGGATGGATTTTCCTCACTACCACTTGGGTCGTCCTCTCCTCACTAGTAGTCCTAATGACCACATGGGGAGACAGGCCCTCTAGAGATTAAACAAAAAGAGCCTATTGCTCAAGACACAAAAGACACTGATTCAATTTTTAGTGCACCAATTGAAGTGTTTAGTAATCTATGAAAACAAGGCACACAATAAAGATCAAAAGAAAACCCTTGTCAAGGTCTTGCAACAAATATTTGTTAGTAGTTTGGGTTGTTTCAAATGATTACCCCTTCTTGCAAGCACACAAGTTAGGTAAATTTTAGATCCAAAAAGACTCTGTGAAATAGGGGCCTTCAACAAAACGATTTTGCTTTCAAGACAAGTTGCACCAATTTTGTTAGCTAGATCACAAGATGTTAACCCGAGATAAACTAGATCTGAAATCCAAATGATGAAATAACGCCTCAAAACTGGATCAAAAACTGAAAATACAAAATCTGAGACACAAACGCGGTTAAAACTAATGCAGACGCCACAAAAAATCGCAATTGCATCTAAATTCATCATAGACACACCTAGATCACACAAACGTGGGTCTCGAACGCAGACGTGACTAAGAGATTCACAGACGCGGTTTGAAATCATAGACGCAACCCTGCAATCTGCAAAATAAGATAAAATGATGTCAAACGCAAATGCGATTACAAAGATCACAGACGCGGAATAAAAGAAAAAACATGGTTACAGGATGCGCAAACGTGGAAATGTCGAAAGTTGTCGGAAACGTCAGATCTGTAACTCAAATACACAAAATCTGCAACAAAAGATGTTAAATGCAAAAGGCAAGAGTCCCACCGAGCGTGCCAAAATGTTTATTGTAAAAAATGGAAACAACAATATTGAAAGACTAAATAAATTCAACCACCAAACCCTAGCCTAACAACAAAGATCCACCATAACATATGAAGATTACCTAAGACAATGCAAATCAAATAAAATCACAAAGATTATACCATCACATGTCCAATAGGGTTTGGATCTCCATTCTTCCTATCTCCATTGATCTTGATTGATATATTTGCTCTCAGATTTTATGTGTGCACAAGAGCTCAACAAAGAACGGAAATATGGTTGCAAGTAGGTTTGATCGCATATGAAAGTTTGAAAGCGTCGATTAGTCGGGGTTGATAATGAAGGAAGCATCTCCTTATATAGAAGACACTATAAGAAATGGAGGGATAAGATTGAGAGGTGTAAAAGATAAATGGTCGGCTATGATTAGAGGGTAGGTAAAGAAAATAAGAAAATAATGAGAGGGTAGGTAATGTAGGAATTAAGAGATGAATGACATGTGTCATGGGTAGAAAATGATAATGAATTAATTAAATAAATAAAGATTTATTTAATTAATAGAGGAAGTGGTATCAATTAAATAAATAAAAGTATTTATTGAATTTAGGAAAATGATAATTTAAATGAATAAAAGTATTTATTTAAATGAGGAAAGGCTTAGAAGAGGATTAATGAATTAATTAAATAAATAATAATCTATTTAATTAATAGAAGACTTGGTATAAAATAAATAAATAAAGATATTTATTTAATTAGACAGGATAGTTTTAGGTGTCTACACTATCTATTAGGATATTGTATCATATCTTTGACATCCATCTGAGCTAAGCCAATGGCCATCGCAAAACTTCTTAATGCAACACAATCTTGGACACACTTAGCGTAGTCACTGTCTTTGGTTATTTAAATAGTTATCTACATCATATCTCACCATGACTTGGTGATCAATGTATATATCCATATCAAAATAAGTGTCCATAGCTATGGATAGAATCCTGATCTTAACAGGGGGCATCTTGCCTTTTGGGTTCAAACAAACAACGCAAACATAGACGCTTGAACAAAAACAAAGATCATAACAATCAATGGTAGACATCAAAACCAAGAATTGAACAAACTAAACAAAGATCTACTTTCAAGATGTTTTATCTGACACAATACATAGGGTAGCATGCATGTTCACCTATGGCTATTTTTTATTTTTTATATCATATCTCCCGAGCAAATCAAGGATGTCTTGAAACTAGAGATGCAAGGGAGGAGTGTGATTTTTCTTTGTTTGTTGTTTATGAGTAAAGCCCTATTACTATGCAATTTTGTCTCAAGATGTGATCAAGTAACATATCACTAAGGACATTTCATATTTGCATAGGACATAGGTTAACTCTTGTCTGTTTTATGCAAGCAACACTCAGGTCATCTTGGTTCAATTCTACCTCGACGCTTGTATCATCTTGCAATATCAAAATCCATGTAAATTATACTCAGGTCATTATGGTTCAATTATACCATGATGCTTGTACCAAATTTTAACATATCAAAGGCTCAATGATGATTAAAAAAAAAGAAGCACTATAAAATTTGATCACAAGGATGACTATATCAGGAACGAGCGATCATTTCATATCATATTCGCCTGAATTTAGTTGCATTAACTAGTCATATCCGCTTAGCTGCATATCATTGGTTGGTTAATATCATTTTACATCTCATTTTCAAGATATGTATCTCATTGCATTATCTTGTTAATTTTACATCTCATTTTCAAGATACATCTCATGGCATTATCATGTTAGTTTCGCATCTATACATTTCATTTTCATATCATTTACAAGTGCATTAGTTGAATTATTAATTCATATCATTTAAAGGGCATTTAGTTGCATTATCATTTTCATATAATGTAAAGTGTATTTAGTCAATCCTGTGGCATATACAACAGATCATGTAGTGCATACAAGCAAAATAGAGGTGCATATGACTAATTAAGTGGCGTATACAACAGATATTTTAGCACATTTGATAAGTTTTGTAGCGCATTTAAGTGCCACATTTGAGACAAAGCCTTGTCCGGACCAAATTTTCAAAAACCAACAACTAGTTCAGATACCCATTTAGGAGGTCTTCCAATTTAAACTATCTCAGATCAATATTTCTTTCAACTAATTAGAGGAGTATCCAACTAGTGATCACAAGTTTCACAATTCAACCCATTTCAACATCAAATACCTAGCGAGTTATCTAAGTTAGTCAAATCAATCTACTTTCCAAAATCAGGGAACTTTATCATATCATTTGAATTTACAATACATTTAGCTACATTTTCATATCATTTACAAGTGCATTTAGTTGCATTATCATTTCATATCATTTAAAGTGCACTTAGTTGCATTTTCATATCATTTACAGTACATTTAGTTACATTTTCATCTCATTTGAAAAGCATTCAGTTGCATTATAATCTCATATCGTATCATTCTATTAGTATCATTAATCATTTCATATCATTTCATTATACTTTTCATATCATATAAGGACAATTATCATTTCATTCATATCATTCCATTAGTATCATTAATCATTTCATATCATTCACATCATTTCATTTAGTATCATTTAAAATTAGTATCATTTCATTTAAATTTCATATCATTTAAAGCCATATCATTGCATTTAGTGTCCTTAAACATTTTATATCATTAAGTAACATATCAAAGCATTTATTATTTCTCAAAGCATCACATAAGAATGATAAAAAGCATCATCATATCCAAATCACATCTGCATATCATATCATCTAAAAATATGCATTGCACACATCTTCATATCATGAAAATCATCACATTAGCATATATCACTTTCAAAAACATATCACATCCATCCATCCATCATCATCATAATTTGCATACATCCACGTGTAATCAAAACCATCATATAGGCATATATCACCTTCAAAACATATACATCACATCACATCATCACACACATCACATAGATATCATCTGCACAAACTCATACATATAAACATCTAGATCATCAAAGTAAATGCATCCATAGCATGTAAAAGCATATCTAGCATCATATCATCATACATGTGTGACCCATATGGATCCAAAGGAAAATCACTAATACATGTCAGAAAAAATCGAAAGAAAGAATAAATTGTCCAATAGTCCCTGGATATCATGTCAGCAATAAAAAGTACGTCATAAGGAGATTGAAATCATCAATATAAAAAATACATCAGTATGTACATCACATCATGTCAAAATGCTCAAAATAATATTAATATGTACATCAAATCATCAAGTGATAAAAAAAATACAATCAAATGAGGAGCAAAATCTAGGAGCACTTGGCTGCCACCCAAATTTGTCGGCCTGGCATCCAAACCACTACATGTGCCTGCAGGACTTGCACCTGTGTTATCATCACCAGGATCTCTCCTAGGTCCCAAAACTCCTCAGCAACCATCTTGTCTCTGTGATCCCCTGCATTGTGAACTCGGTACAAAGGATGGTGCTCACCTCTCTGGAGGCACAACCTGATAATAAAGACTTTGATAGTGCTCAACTCGCTCTAACTGTCACATGAGATCTCTCATAGTCACCCCAGTCAGGCCTTGAGTAGCTGTCTGCTAGATGGTATACATAAGTTGCTCAACATGGCCCCACCGCTCTATCTTTGTATCTCGCTCGGTGCTGAGTCGAGCAATATGAGCCTGTGAAGCCTGTAAACCCTGTTGTGTTGTATCCCTTTCTAGGGTAAGAGAGGTAAGTTGTCTCTACAACTGGGCTATCTATGCCTTTGCCTGTGTCAGCTGACCCTGTAATCCCTAAACCATAGACTGTAGTGCAGCTATTTGTGCTTGCTTCTGATGAGGAGGCACTGAAATCTATACCATCGACAATTGTGATGGATGTGGATCCTATGTAACCTATACTGGGGCAACTAGTGGTGGCATCTTTGTCCTCCTTTGCCTAACCAGTGGTTGTGGATCCTCCTCCTCCTCCTCCTTAAATCCCTCCATCCCCCCATCACCTCCTCTCCTGACTCCTCTGACTCCATCTCCTCCGATGACCCCTCCTCCTCCTCATCTCCTATTTGCAACAGCCCCCCTCGGCCTAAAGATGCTCTCCAACCTCCCTCTCTCCCCATCACTTTGTGTCCTCAACCTCCACCACCTTCATCATTCCCACCACCATCCCTACCTTGGTCAATCTGCCCCTAGCCCTAATGGAAATCTTTCCTCTCCCCCGACCTCGTCGACCACCCCGTTGTCCTCCATCACCTACCTCATAATCATCATCATCACCCTCCTATAAAAGTGGTACTGGCTCTCTTGGCCCTGTAGTCGAGGGAATGGATGCTCTACAAAATATTGCACATACTATGGATTCATCCCTGCATCCAACACTCCTAATCATATCTCCCACCATACCCATGGAAGTGAATCAAACTCTACCCATGTTGTATCAAAATCCAGGGTTAGACCCCAATCCGCTCTCTCCTTGTGCACTTGAGCATATATGGCCAAACCCTGAGGCATCCCCTGGGTACGACCAAATGAATGGTACAAACGAGTCAAAATGAATCTCTCCACAACATAGGGTCCTCCTTATCAAATATCGTCTCTTAAATAGAACAGGGATCTCTGTCGCATCCTCTTCTCAGGCCTCACAATCTGCGTAAGGTCTCCATATCATTTAGGACCCATCTCCAGTACTCCAACTTCCTGAGCATGGGCTGGGAAGCTTCCTATCGATACATGAATAAAAAGGTTGGTCGTGATCTCTCTACTACTGGACAAGACACTGCTATGTGCTCCAAGGCCCAAATGTGCAACAGTGTGACCCCCGTTGCTAAGTTGGAACCCTCATCATATACAACCTGGTGTATCTCATGGTACAAGTGGGCCAACACATAGATCCCCCATGCATATTGCGTCTTCTATCTCACCATCTATCAGAGTATCCACCCCCATCCAATTGAGAACCCATACGATCTCCTATCCGGACAAAGGAAGCCACCAATCAAACGTGCTAATATAGATGGAAGTGGGGCATACTGATCCACCATGTCCTACCATGCAACTAAATAACCACTGAGGTGTGGATCAACAAACACCTCCCGCAATGCATCAGTCCCATCCTTCTCCTCCACATCATACTATACCAACTCTCTGGTGATCGAGATCCACAGTATCTTGTACACATTCTTAGGTGTCATTGTGTTCTCTCCAGTCGGTAGATGGAAGGTGTTATGCTTGCTATGTCATCTCTCAGCTAACACATTCAATAGGGTCCATGTTCTTCCGATAGAAAGGCATGAACGGGATGTGTGATAAACCACATGCAACAATAATTGCTCTGTCCCCATTAGTTAGCGCTCCGTCATAGCCAAAGTCTTCAAGTATCGCTCCCGAAGCATCAACACACCTAATGCAGTCTACATCACAATATCAACACCATCTTAGTTATATCTATCAAATGGATCAATCAACATGAGTCAAGCAAACAATCTTCTATCAGCTCAGCGTGAGATCTTAATCAATCTCATTGAGCCCCTATCAATGATATAAGTCACGCTATCATTTGAGAGTTTCGATCATAAACTCTTATCAGTCAAGTGGGTTTATCTTAGCATATCCTATTGATAATCAAACAAACCTCTCCTATCAGTGACACAAGTCACACTATCAAATACAGGTAGGTTAATCTTAGCCTATCCTATCAAATCAACTTTCCCATATCAATAATGACATAAAAGTTATCCCATATTGAAATCAAAATTATCCTATATCAAATCAAAGTTGACCTATATCAAAATCACAGTTGACCCATATCGAAATCAAAATTATCCTACATCAAATCAATGTTATCCTATATCGAAATCAAAGTTATCCTATATCAAATCAAAGTTATCCCATATCGAAATAAACATTATCCTATATCAAATCAAAGTTGACCCATATCGAAATCACAATTGACCCATATCAAAATCAAAATTATCCTATATCAAATAAAATTTGACCCATATCAAAACCATAGTTGACCCATATCGAAATCAAAATTATCCTATATCAAATCAAAGTTGGCCCATATCAAATCAAGTCATCCCATATCGAAAACAAAGTTATCTCCTATCAAATCGGTTGACTCATTTAGACTCAAGTGACCCATATCGACATCAATGACTTGTATCAAAATCAAATGAACCCATATCAAATCACATGACCCATATCGAATCTAGTGATCCATATTGCAATCAATTATCTCATATCAAAATCAAGTATCCTATCAGTGATGCCAGTCACACTAGAGTTTTGATCCTACACTCTATCAATCAAAACAATAATTCGACATTTCATTGAGTCCTATTACTGTTAACAATCAATATTCTTGAAAAATTGGACTACATCGTGACAAAATGATCATCAAACTAAGTATCAAACATCATCTACATTCCAGAAATCAAATTTACCAACTTCACAAAATTCATATAATATCAAAAAATCATCACTGTCCCATATGCGCCACAACAGTTTTTGTATGTGCTAAATCAAATGCATTGCGACAGTGATCATAAGCGCCACAACATCCATCATATGCGCTATTACATTATTTATATGCACTACAACAGTTATCTTATGCGCTATAACAAACATTAAATATGCCATTTCAAACATCTAATGCATTATTTGATTGATCAAATGCGCTACTAAAAAAATTATATGCGCTGCGATATTTTTCAAATGCGCTTCACAAAGAGACATATGCGCTAAAATAAAGCTAAAAACCTAGGGCATCAAAAACATGGAAAAACATGCAAAAATCTTCAAAACTCCATCAAAAATGCTCAAAAATCACACAAGAGAGTTTCAAAATCCCACTTACTAGAGGTCCATACGTTGTTGGCCTCTCAAATCGACGAACTCACTTGAATCAGCGGTGGTGATGAGGTGGCACCATTTTGCTCTCTCTCTTCTTCTCTCTAGGCTCCAATCTTCAAATACCAAGTGCACAAATGAGCTGGAACGAAAGCCCTAGGGGCTTATATGGTTGATGGTGATGTCACCTTGGATGTTTTTCCTAGATGGACGTGTGGGGTATGTGTGTTCTCTCCTCGCACTATATTTTCACAAATTTAAATAACTTTTATTGGAAGATCAGTTTCAAAAAATTCCAAAAATCGCCAAAAAAATCAAAAACTACAAAAAATCGTCACATCATCCAACATATACAAAATTGACTTGAGAGTCAAATTTTATTCAATTTCTCTCTTGAAGGGGCATCTTTATCATATCAACTTCATATCAGTATCAGTATTCATATATAGGGCATCATATCAAAAAAATTGGCAAAAAAAAAAAATCGAAAATCTTAAGCGACATATCGAGCGATTTTTCTTTGAATCAACATGTGGTCACACGTCACTTCAAAGAGGGGCAAAATGTATACACCTAAATCTGCACACTTAATTAAATAAATTTTATTTATTTAATTATCATTTATCCACCTATTAATTAAACTAAGGTTTGATTAATATCCCTTTTTCTTCTATCTAACCATTAATTAAATTCAGTATTTGATTAATTCCCCTTTCTTCCATTAATTGAATAAATTCTATTTATTTGATTAAATTACCTCTCCACCATTTAATTAAATTAAATTAAATTAAAATAATTTCTTGCATATAAATAAATCAAATTTATTTATAAACCTCCCCCCCCCCAACTTGCACTTTCCTACAAATGCAAGTTGCATTTATTTTAGTTAAAATTAATCTTTTTCATTTTAATTAAAATCCCTACTTCTCCCACTAGCATTATCCTACATTTTCCATTAACCTCCTATTCATTCTTCTAGAAGTCCTCAAATCCCACTTAATGATCTTAATTCTTCTAATCATGTCTATTGGTAAACAGATTTGTTGCTTTAAGTAATATTCTTTGAAGAACCCTGTTTTGCCCTATGATCGGCAACAAAATGTTAACAACTGTTGAAAAATTGCAAAACAATAGCAATTCCTCTCCGTGTTTGAGAGGGGCATCTCCCTCGTACGATGGGGGTATATGGATTTTCTAAGATTTAAAGAACAATATGAATAATGAAAACTGATTGAGAAATAAGATATAAACTTATCAATTTTAAAATTCCACACATCCAAGTTAAGATACCAAAACTTGAAATGATATTCTTCTTCACATGCGATGTTAAAGGAAAATAAATGGTTATCATTGATAGGACATAAGGATATTAACAATAACAGTTGAGATGAATTTAACACACATCCAAAATATTTCTCTTGCTTTCTTGCTTGAATAGTACTATTCGAGTCCTTCATACAATGCTTTGCAAAAAAGTGGAACCCTTTAATTGAATTACAATGAGGTATATATAGGTGAGGTTAGTAACCACCTAAAGTAACTACCTTAACCACCTTTATAACTACCTAGAATAACTAACTCACTTTAAGTGTGACGAATTGAAATAACTAACTCATTTTCGAATAATAGTTACTTAGAGTAACTACCCAAGTTGAGCACTTAAAATAACCACCTCATAAGAAATAGTTAGGGTAAACCTAACTTTAAAATAAAAGAGATGAAGAGAAAACTCAAATAAGAAAACTCGATCATCAATCTTGTTTACAAAGCAAATCCAAAAACATGATTTGAGTTACACACACACAATAAAAATGAGAACTATACAATATGCATCACTGCATATATTCTACGTCTGCCAAGGGTGCCACTGATGAAGTTGTTGATTCTGAAAGCAGGTCCTGTTGACCAGATTCTTTGTCTTTGAATATTCTGAAAAGTTTGATGGCTAGAGTAACAAATTTCCCTTTAGGAATAAGGATTTTGGCTATCCTCATCCTCCAAGTCTTCAAGTTTTTGTAGATGTTGCTCATCTCCGCCACCATACTAGGTATTTGAGAAATATAAATCTTCAAGGATGTGTAGGTGTCAAACAACTTATCTATTGTGTTTTCATTGAAGACTTCTTTGTTAAAAAGTTGTTGATCAAACATGCTCTGAAAACCATTTTGTAACACTTGCGAGTCTTCCATCAATGATGTACTTGGAAGGATGGCAGTGAGTTGATTTTGAAGTTTTGCGCACACTTGATCACAAGCAAGTAAAATCTTTTCTTGCTCTATTGAAACTTGGTTGATGATTACCAACTTCCAACCTATACTTTCTATCCAGATCTCTAAGTAATTCTCCTCTGTATTAGGTAGGGTTTTCTCTACTACAAGGATGTTGACATTAATCTCCATCATCTTCCTGAAATCATTCATGATCTCTTTCCAAGTGGCTTCTTCTTTTATAACACTTTTTAGGTCCTTTTCAATGGTTTCTTTCTTGATTAAGGCCTCATCATGAACAACTTTCACCTTAACAAAGAAATCGGATGCAATGATTTTGACTTTCTCCACCCGACTTTCAGTCACCTTCCCATAAACTTGATATTTTTGGAGACTATCAATAACTTTTTTCAACTTCTCTTTCTAGGCCCAAGACAACTGGTTGGTGAGCAACATTGAGTGGCATGGTAGAAGTGTCAACTATGGACTTAAAGTAGGAAGACAAATTATGCACTTGTTGTTTCAGTTGATCCTTTGACTGCTTTTCTTTTTTAGTTCCCTCCACTAGCCTTGCAGCCACCACATTGAAATTTTGTATGTCACCTTCATGAGTAGATGAACCCATATCAATTTTTGTCATAACAAAATCTACAGGAGTGGCTTCATTTACATCTTTTTCAAAGATGGGTCAAGCTATCTCTAGGCACATATTTCCTAAATTCAAATCAATCTTTATTTTTGAAGTCACTTTGATTTTCTTTGGCTTCTTGGGTGTCCAGAAAAGATCAAATATTGTGTTGAATTCAGGAACCACTAACTCCTCCAATCTTCTCTTTTTCAATAGGCTTTGTTCCAACCATGGGAGGGAAATACTTTTTGAGGGCTCTTGTACATTACTTTGTTGAAGATTTTGTTGTTCAGGTACTAGTGAAGTTGCTTCCTCTCTAACTTCTTCTATTTGATCAACTGGATTCCTTGGGAAAGAAGGCTCCATAATTGAAGTAGGATGTTGTACTTTATGATAAGGAGATTCAATTAGGATTGAAGGTGACATAGTTGGTATACCTTCATCAAGGCTTGGATCATCCCAGACTTCTACTGGGTCTTGATCTTTCTCTTCTCTTGAAGTAGATTTTTCTTCTTTGTCTTTTGATCTTGATTTCTACTTCTTTTGTCTGGGCTTTTATTTTGGAGATTATTTCTTCTTCGAGGATCTTCATCTCTACTTCTTCCTTGAGATTTCTGATGAGAAATAATATCTAAAACTGGTGTATGATAAGGAGTTGATGAAATAGAACTATCTTGATGGTTGCTTCTCCTTGGTGTCTCCTTTCTACTTGTTGGCTTTGTAGCAATCATTTGTGCTATCCTCTTTCTGACCCAAGATTCAACTTCTTGATCACTAAACTGGTTCTTTCTCTGACATCTCTAACCTCTGGATCTTCCCAATTAATAGCAAGAAGAGGTTGAGCCTGGATCTTCTCAAAATAAAAGGGATCTATTAGATATAATTCATCATCTTCAATACCTTCAATTATCCATTTCATCTTGAAATCATAGATTTGTTTCAAGGTGAATCCTGTCCAATCTCTTTTCCTAACTTCAAATTCATCCTCGCAATCTTCCCAGAAGTCTTCAATATTTGGGAAATGGAGGTACCTAGGACCAAGTCTCAAATTATTCTTGACATATCCTTTACTATCAAAGGGGAATCTCATCTGGTAGGTGTACAAATTGAATTTTGCTAGAGCCCTTTCCACATCTTCTACTTTAGAGCTGGACTCACATTTATAATGACCAAGGCAAATAGGGAAGGTAACTCCTTTATTCTTCCTATCTCTACATTTCTTTTGGACCGACATCAATTGTCTACAAAGCTCGATCAAGAAGATCTTATTATCCACATACCTTGGCAACCTATAAGGATAGTCATCGAATCCACCTACTCGAAGGTAGGTGAATTTTGGAAATTGAATGAAGTAACTTCCGTACTCCTTTATCAATGTTGTTGCTTCTTTTGATATTCTCATAGCTATATTTTTTTGATGTAGCCTCACTACCAGCATTGTAAATGCATCATTCACTCGTCTGAAATGCATGAAGTTCTCCTCCAACTGCAGCTGCTTGTAGTAGTTGTAGATCTGTGTTTCCAGATTCAGATCACCAATTGTACTCAAACCTGGCCATGATCTTAAATTAGCGATTGCATATACCAAATAAGAAGACATGTGAAAGTGTTGAATAGTCTTCAAATGGATCAATTGATTATCTATGCAATCACTAATAAGACCACCCCAATCAATGATTTTTTTTCCTATTGATGTGACTGTGATGAAAAGGTACATCCACATTTTGAATTCAGTAGAATCAGGGCTGCCTGTTACTCTGTGGAGTAGGACTATCAAATGAAAAATCTCTATAATAAAAAGTGGTGAAGTGTCTTAGGAAGTTGAGATTGTCCTCCTCGTGATGTCACCATCCATTCTTTAGCTAATTTATTCAAGCATTTACTTATGTTGTCACTAAAATACTTTTAAGCCTTTTGCTTATCAATGGAAGTGAATTTCTCCATGTATGGCAATCGAAGAATAATTGCAATGGAAATTCCATCTAGTTTAGCCATCAGACGCCCATCAACAATTCTTATTTCTCTGGCATTAGGGTTATATCCTCTTGCACATTCTACCACCAATTTTGGACATTGCACCACTATAGGGAAACAAGTTGCAACAACCAATCAATTATCAACTATCCTACAAGATAATTTCGACCTATCTCCTTTTGTCAAATATTTTATGATATCTTGTAGATTAATATGCCCTATTTTGGTATCCAAAACCTCAGGAAGCATAGTGTCAATCATTGGAGCATACTCATACTCTTGTGCTTTGTACTTCATGATGACGCTGAAATATTCTTTACTGAAATAGTTGAAGCTTCACATCCAAGATGTTTGTAATATGTGGGTAAGTGCCTTAATAACTGGTTTGAACCTTAATTGCAAATCTTATTGTTATGCTTCATACACCATTATTTTTCCTTCTAGAGCATCCTCCCTTCAAGACCATTTTTTTATTGTTTCCTTTAATATGAATGTATCTATGGAACTCATAGTGGTTATCACTAATTCATATTTTTGTGCTCTTGGACCCTATATATTCTTCATTCTTAACATTTAGTCATTCTATGACATTCAAAATTGTAGAGCATTTTAGTGTTGTAGGTTTTGACTTTACACCATTTACATACCTTTATCTTTGTTTCTACTTCCTCCATGCATATCGGCTATCACTGGTCAGGTTAGAAAACCTTTGAAGCACGTCTCTGTGAAACATTCTTGGTCTTTTTCTACAAACAACCTGCAATCAAGACACTATCCATGCCTTGTTTATGATTTTGAAACTATGAATTATAAGAACACCCATAACTCTCTCCATTCGAGTGGTCACGGGAATATGAAGGACACAGTGAATGTGTTTCTTGCCACTGCTACTGATGAGATTTTGTTTGTTAATGACCGACTCACGATTCGACTTTAACCTTGAATAGTCATGTCAACCCATCCATTTTTGGTATCCAAAACCTCAGGAAGCATAGTGTCAATCATTGGAGCATACTCATACTCTTGTGCTTTGTACTTCATGATGACGCTGAAATATTCTTTACTGAAATAGTTGAAGCTTCACATCCAAGATGTTTGTAATATGTGGGTAAGTGCCTTAATAACTGGTTTGAACCTTAATTGCAAATCTTATTGTTATGCTTCATACACCATTATTTTTCCTTCTAGAGCATCCTCCCTTCAAGACCATTTTTTTATTGTTTCCTTTAATATGAATGTATCTATGGAACTCATAGTGGTTATCACTAATTCATATTTTTGTGCTCTTGGACCCTATATATTCTTCATTCTTAACATTTAGTCATTCTATGACATTCAAAATTGTAGAGCATTTTAGTGTTGTAGGTTTTGACTTTACACCATTTACATACCTTTATCTTTGTTTCTACTTCCTCCATGCATATCGGCTATCACTGGTCAGGTTAGAAAACCTTTGAAGCACGTCTCTGTGAAACATTCTTGGTCTTTTTCTACAAACAACCTGAAATCAAGACACTATCCATGCCTTGTTTATGATTTTGAAACTATGAATTATAAGAACACCCATAACTCTCTCCATTCGAGTGGTCACGGGAATATGAAGGACACAGTGAATGTGTTTCTTGCCACTGCTACTGATGAGATTTTGTTTGTTAATGACCGACTCACGATTCGACTTTAACCTTGAATAGTCATGTCAACCCATCCATTTTTGGCATTTTTTGATTCACTATTCTCTATGAGATAGTGTCTTCTCTGAGAGAACTCTAATAAATCTTGATGCACCTGTGGATTGCATGCATATCTTTTGTGCACCTCCGATACTTGTTGCAAGACTTTAATTTCTCCATGTTCATGAAGGGGGGGGGGATTGATAAGGGTTCTTGGCTTTGGCTTTACGCCTTACAATGGCATTTGCTTGAATATTTATTAAAAACAATCCAAGGAATCCATCTAGTGAACGTACTGCGACTTCATCTGCAAGTGAAGTACAAATCGACACCCAAACTAGTTATTCCTCTTCCTTGCATGCATGTGTTGTGACGAAGGATTCGAACCAACTACATGAAGACTTTTGCCATAGTTTTCTTGGATCCTATCTATGTTGGATTGGTACATTTGCAAATTTGAACTATCGGCCTTTCTAAACTTTCGAATGAGTTTGAAGTTAGTTATAAAACCAACTATGTATTCATTATCCTTCAATCGTGGAACACATGGTGTGTTTGATATGCTAGATGGAGGTTAAGACAAACCCTATGGAGGAGGCATCATCTTTCGAAACTCTCCTATGTTGTCGATGAGAATAGAACTTCAAGTATATCGGTTACTTTATTAATTTGGCCAACTTGCCGATGACTTGATAAATTTGCCACTATCACTTCATGAATCGGTTACTAAGAGATGACTCGAGTTTTGCATGCTAGCTAGAGCTTTTGAATGGGATGAAGTGTATTGGTTTCTTTATCCATTCGACCAACTTGTCGATAACAGTTTGTATAAGTGCCAACTAAAACCATAAACTTGAGATCAAACAAACTGCTCGATAAAATGGGTAATGATGACTAAAATTTGAAAAATTAATAATTACTTCATCAGTAGTTTAGGAAAAATCAATAGGTGTTCGATGAGTTGAGAATAAGTTGGTTTCAAATATATCACCTTTTTCTTTTAAAAACTAACCACTTATCCTTATTTTGTGGCCTCCATTATTGGCTTGCACAAAAATATTCGGCAATTTGGGAGTCATTATCAAAACACCATTTTGATTTTATTTAAAAACCCATTAAGCTCCTTGTTGGCATCATGAATAACAAGTAGGGTCAACAACTGGCTCTGATTGGGGACAAGGATCGCAAGAGACGTAGGAGGAATCCGAAATGTTTAAAACCAGTGCATAATCCGCTGGGCAAGATAGTCAAAATAAACAATGCACAACTCCACAAAGGGACGGGAAGACAACCTGAAAATTTAAACTGGGGAAGAACAACACACATACAAACTGAAAGAAAACAAATCCAAAACTCCTAGCTAACCTATATACAAGGTGATGGTCAATCAACTTCAATGATTATTTAATTTCAAGTGTTGCTCGCTATAAGTAAGGGGCAAGCGTGTACCATCTAGGTAGGTAAGGTAGAATGAATTTTCACCATAGGCTTTTTGATTTGAAATGGTCCCTTCCATAGTGAGTCAAACTTTCCATGCATACCCTTCGGCTCTCTTCATTTATCCCATAGCAAGACAATATCACCAACTTGAAATGATCTTTTTCTTGCTTTCTTGTCAAACAATTCTTTCACTCGTATCTGGTGTTCTTTGATTCTATCCACCACTGCTTCCCTTTGTTCTTCCATTTTGGTCAAGTACAATATCTGCTTTTCTAATGCATCCTTGAATTCAAGATTTTCCAAAACATCTTGCAGCTTGAGAGAAGACCACTCCAAAGGAATAGACAACCTAGCTTTAGTACCAAAAACTAATTCAAAAGGAGACATTCCTGTAGCCATTTTCTTTGTTGTATGGTCAGCCAACAAAGCTTCATACAAATGCTTGTGCCATGTTCTCTGGCTTTCATCAACCAACTTACGAAGAATTGTGATAATGTTTTTATTGTTGGCTTCAACTTGACCATTTCCCTGAAGGTAATAGTCGAATGCATGAGAGAGCATGATTCCATACTTGTAAAAAAATGTTGATATTTCATAAGAAGAGAAATTGGTAGCATTGTCAGTGACAATCTTATGCGAGACTCCAAATCTTACCAAGATGTTTTGCTTGATAAAATCACAAACTACCTCTGACGTTGTTTGCTTTACTAGGACTACTTCAACCCACTTAGTGAAGTAGTCCATTGCTACCAAAATGTGAGTATGGTTAGCACTATAATGGGGATTGATAGGACCTATGAAGTCAAGACCCCATTGCAGGAAAGGTTCTTCAATAACCATTGGCTTCAATGGTAGAGTAGCAAGTTGTACTTTCCCTTTGAATTGCTGGCATGTATTGCATTTCTTTACCCACTCATCAACATCCTTGAACATTCTAGGCCAATAGTAGAAATTTCTCAGTATCTTGAACGCTATCACTAAAGAGGAGAAATGTCCACCACATGCTTCATTATGAAATAATTGAAGAAGCTTCTCTCTCTGTTCTTTATCCACGCACATTAGAAAAGTGCCATCAATTCCCTTTTTTATATAGGACATCACCCCAAATAATATATTTGGTTGTCTTCAACTTGACGGTCCTTTTCTCCTTAGGGGTGAGGTGAGCTGGACACTCTCCATAAGTGAGAAAGTATGCTATATTGGAGAACCAATCATTTGTGGTACTGACGAAGAAGACTGGCGGTAATTCAGACTCTTGAGTAACCTCTCCTCCTAAAGTGTTTTCGGCCATCAAATTGCATAACCCCCACCCTCGGACAAGCTTAGTTGGTTTGATGTCAATATCATACTTCTGAACCTTCGCAATCCAAGAAGCTCTCTTGCTCATTCTGATTTCTTGTTGGGTGAGGATCCTCTTGACAGTATCTGGAACATATACAATAGAGTGGAAATTTAGAATGTAGAATCGGAACTGCTTCACAGCCTTCACTACCGCATAGGCTTTCTTTTCAACCAGAGAATATTTCAGCTAGTGCTTCTTCAAAGGAATGCTCATGAAAGCAATCGATGCTTCGACATTATCATTATGATGTTGAGTCAATATTGCAGACAATGTATAATCCGAAGCATAACAATAAATATTAAAATCTTTGTTGAAATCTGGATACACTAATGTGGGCGCATCTGCTATAGCTGACTTGATTTGGTTGAATGCTCTCTGTCCTTCGTCTGACCATTTGAATACCACGTCACCTTTCATCATCTCGACAATAGATTTTGTAATCTCAAAAAAATTTGGGACAAACTTTCTTATGAAATTGACTTGGCCAAAGAACGAGCAAACTCCAGGCTTGCTAGAAGGTAATGACAATTGTTGAATAGCTTTGAATCGCTCAGGGTCAATGTGAATGCCTTCCTTCGAAACAATGTGAACCAACAATTTTCCTTCAGTCACTCCAAAAATTGATTTCTTCAGATTCAAGGAAATTCCTTGTTGCCTACATCGCTGCAACACACACTCCAAATGATAAGTGTGCTCCTCTCATTTTTTGGAAAAGACAGTCAAGCCATCCAAGTAGACAACAATAAATTTATTTCTTAAGTCACCAAAAGAGAGATCCATCGCACGCTGAAAAGTGGCACCAACATTAATCAAACCAAAAGGCATTCAGTTGTAAGCAAAAGTTCCCCACAGGGTGGTAAAGGCGGTCTTATGTTGATTCGCTTGATCCATACTGATTTGATTGTAACCAGAAAAACCATCAAGCATGGACATCACCTCAAATTGAGAAACACTTTGAAGAAGATGATCCATAACTGGAAGAGGATAGTTATCCTTGAGGGATGCTTGATTTAGGTTGTGAAAATAAACAAAAATTCTGATCTCGCCATTCTTCTTTTTGACAGGAACTATGTTTACAACCCACATAGAATGGTGAATTGGAAAAATTATTTTAGCCTTCAGCATTTTATCCACTTCTGCAAAAATTGCATCTTCTAGCTTTGGAGTGAATTGCCTTTGCTTTTGCCTGAATGGAGTTGAATTAGGTTTAAGAGAAATATGATGTTTGAATGCGCTATTCATAAACTCTTTAAGATCATCATAGCACAAGGCAAAAACATCAATATATTTTATCAATAAATTAATGAATATCTTCCTCTCCTTGTGAGTAAGGCTTTTTCCAATCAAAACAACTTTAGGATCATCTTCAAAACCTATGTTCACCTTCTCAACATTTGAAGATCCCGAGGGTTTTTGTTCATTTTTCTTCTTTAAAAATTGATCATGCTTGCCAAATAGACTTTCAAGAGAAACCAAGCCTTTAGGAATGGTATTATGTTTAAGTTGCAGAATTTCAAGTTCTTTTTCCTCTTCTTTAGTAGTTTGTTGACTTTTCGGAGATTGATTCTCATCAAAAGACATATTGGAAAAAGTTATGCTTCCCTCCAAGAACGAGATGATATGTTTGTCATCATCAAAGACTTGCTAATTCTGATTATTATCTAGAACACTAGGCCGATAGATCATCTCTACTATATAAACATCCTTATAAAACTCGGGATGAGGAAGTAATAAAGAGGCTGAGATGGTAGGAGAATCCGCCTTTGAATTTTGCTCTCAAAATGGCTTGTATGGAAAAAGCATCAAAACCTTTGATCTCATCCCACACTTTATTTTGATATGACCTTAGCCTCTTGTTCTTACCTTGGTATCTATTCCTCACTTGGTTAACAATTAATTCAACGTCTCCCATGACTTGTAACTTTTTGATCCGTTTCTCCTTGGAAAAATCTAGCCCTAAGAGAAGAGCCTCATACTCTGTAGTATTTTTTGTAGTATCAAATGCGAGATTGTAAGATTTAGGAAACTTTTCATCTAGAGGGGAACTTAGCACCACTCCCATGCTTGAACTGGAAGATGAAGAACTTCTGCCAAATTGCATTCTCCAAAGTTCTGAAGATATATCAAGAGCTAGGATTTCAGAAATATTCTCTTCTTTTGATGATAACATATAAGTACCCAGACCGGTTTCAACATATAATATCTCTGCCCTTGGATCATAAAACTTGAGAACTTTATACTTTGCCTTAGGCTTGGGGTCTAATCGAACTTTCTTGTTACCAAGAGGTGTCAAGGCATGTGACCAATCTAATTGAATTTCACCACCCAGGTCTTTGAAAAAACTACGACTTAAGAGCATACCATAACTTGTTGGGATATTAGCAACCAAAATACTAAGTTTCAACTTCTTTTGAGGGTGAGCAACTAAAGCAACTAGAGTGTCTTTGATTTGTCCAAAAAGGGGAACTTGTTTAGACTCCATTGAAAATACTTTACCGGTTGGTTTGTTCAAGGACAAGCCTAATACATGAGCAACTTTGGAAGGCATTACATTATCAAATGCACCATAATCTATGATACAATTGCTTGACTTACAACCGGCCATATATTAGGATATATAGTAAGGATCTATCTTATTATAAAAGGAGGTGGAAACAAGGGATGATTCCTTTGAAATAGACCCCTCTTGATCATCACTATCAAAGTTTTCACCTGATTCTTGGTGTACGTCTGAATGAGACTGCTTGAGATCCTTTTTGATATAATGTACCAATTTGTCCAAGTGCTGCGGGTTCTTCTTGAGATACTCAAATTGAGAAATTTGCACTTTGGTCTTTTTATAATGCTCTATAAAATTAAAATAATCTTCAAGAGAAGGTTCCCCGTGATCAACAGCTTTTTCAGCTTTGCTTGACGATCCTGGTTCCTCTTTGCTTTGCTTCCTCGATAGGATTCGCTTAGGAATATCTTTCGTTTCTTTATCTTTTGTAGCAGATTTAGCTTTTTCCTCGAGCTTCTGGCGCCAATTCTTTGTGAAGACATTACAAGAATGATTGTTTATGTCACTGTCTTTCTCATCTTCCTCACCAGACTCATATTCTAAAAAGTTAACTGTAGATGGACCAAACTGCTGATCAATTTCATCTTCAATATATTCTTCAATCTTTTCATTGGTCTGGTTCATCTGCATAAACCTAGTCATCTTAGTGCACGAAGCTCCATCATGGTCTGTTGTGAGATGAAAATCACACATTGTAGTAGTTTGACGATTACTGGTAGATGGATGTTTGATGGCCAACCTTGGTGTTGGAGCAGGAAGCTTCTGTTGCCGATTTTGTTGGTTAGGAATATAATTCCTCCTAGGAATATCTTGATATAAAGGTGGTGGATTTTGCGGCAACTGTTTCTTCAATTGGAGCAAATCATTGGCTAACTTTTGAACCATTGGGTCTGTGGTTGTAGGGTTGGCTTGTTGCGTTTTTCCTTTTTGCAATTCTTTATTCCATTTTCCTGCACTCAATAAGTCATCTTCAACTTCAATAGCTAACCTTTGCATTGTTGCAAGATCAGCAACTCATCCTCACCTTATTTGGAAACTTATGTCAAGAGGTTGTGCGTTAATGAAGAAACACTTTTGGTTTTCCTCTGTGGGCCTCTTATCAGCTGCAAGTCTATTGACAAGTTTATTGAATCATGCCACAAATTCTCTCATAGGTTCGTGCACTTATTTTTTCATCTGAGTCAACTGGGCAAGAAGCAAGTGCCCATCATCAATAGTCTTGAACCTATCTTCAAATTTTTGTATCAAAGTCACACAATTATTAATGGAACCAGCTGGGAGTTGGTTAAACCATTCAGTTGCGGCATCGATTAGAGTTTCAACAAAAAGTCGAATAGAAACATCTTCGTAATAAACCCTGAGGACCGCACATGTAGTAAAGAAAGCACTGATATGATCTTCTGCGGCAACCTTTCCATCTCCTGAAAATTTAGGAAGATGCTTCCTTGGACCCGTTGGCAAGTCATGCAATTGATTTCTTAAAGCTAAAGGACCTATGGCTGCGCCCCATGGGACTGGTGGAGGATTTTGTTGCACGATTGGTTGAACAAAGTTAATAACAAGAGGAGGAAGTAATGTTAAAGCTTGAAAAGATGGAGAATATATACTTGCTTTCTTTGGCAAAGAAGGTCTACTCATAGACATAACTTTCTTTTTATGAGTTGTGAAAGGTGTGGAAAAGTTGATCTTGTCTAGTTCAATAAAATCGGAATCAATGACACCCTTACGTCTATCACCTCTATTGTATCTCTTGCTTGCTAGCATGCTTATTGATTATTTTTCTCCTGTTGATCTTGCACATTGAATGTTTTTCCTATTGTGCCTTGGAATTACAACAATTCTTTCAATGACAATCAAATCCTGCCCAGGACGTACCCTCCTAAGAAGCTCAACAAACTCTGCTTCTTCAACCAACACTTGATGTACTTGTTGATATTCTTGATCACTTTTACGACCTTTCCAAGAAAGCCTATTGAACTGTGATATCATGTCTTCTTGTTCGGCTTGAACCTCATTAAGATTTGGCTACAAGACAGGTGGATTATGATGAGTCAAGACCATAACTAGTCACAAAACACAATATCTTATCTTCTGGGTTGTCTTTGAATTTGATGTTAGTTGGGTTGAACAACTGGATTTATTGCTAAGAATACAAGAGCAAATCTTCCAAGTGCTCTTTCAAACACCACCATCGGATTTATAGCTTGTCTTTGTTCTTCTTCTAGAATTAAGCTCACTCCTTTGTATTCAGCTCGACTTTTTCTATTTCTCCAGGCTAAAGTATCCAACTAAGAAATTATATTTTATTTTCTTACTCGGCATGAACCCAGTCTAGATTTGGTTGCAGCATAGGAAAGACATTATGATGCTGAAGAACCATCTTTCTTCATGGCGGGCCAAAGAAAAGAAAATATCAAGGTGGTCGTCTTCTTGTTTTGGGTCCCTAGTAGAGTCACCAAAAATCTGTTGGTAAACAGATTTGTTGCTTTAAGCAATCTTCTTTGAAGAAGCCTTTTTTGCTCTGTGATCAGCAACAAAATGTTCACAACAGTTGAAAAATTGCAAAACAATAGCAATTCCTCTCTGCATTTGAGAGGGGCAACTCCCTCGTATGATGGGGATATATGGATTTTATAAGATTTAAAGAACAATATGAATAATCAAAACTGATTGAGAAATAAGATATAAACTCATCAATTTTAAATTTCCACACATCCAAGTTAAGATACCAAAACTTGAAATGATAATCTTCTTCACATGCGATGTTAAAGGAAAGCAAATGGTTATCATTGATATGACATAAAAATATTAACAATAACACTTGAGATGGATTGAACACACATCCAAAACATTTCTGTATTGCTTTCTTGCTGGAATAGTACTATTCAAGTCTTTCATAAAATGATTTGTGAAAAAAGTGGAACCCTTTGATTGAATTACAATGAGGTATATATAGGTGAGGTTAGTAACCACCTAAGGTAACTACCTTAACCACCTTTATAACTACCTAGAATAACTAACTCATTTTGGAATAATAGTTATCTAGAGTAACTACCCAAGTTGAGCACTTAAAAAAACCACCTCATAAGAAAGAGTTAGGGTAAACATAACTTTAAAATAAAAGAGATGAAGAGAAAACTCGAATAAGAAAACTTGATCATGAATCTTGTTTACAAAGAAAAGCCAAAAACATGATTCGAGTTACACACACACAACAAAAATGAGAACTATGCAATATGCATCACTGCATATATTCTACTCCTACCAAGGGTGTCGCTAATGAAGTTGTTGATTCTGAAAGCAGGTTCTGCTGACCGGATTCTTTGTCTTTGAATATTCTGAAAAGTTTATTGGCTGGAGTAACAGATTTCCCTTTAGGAATAAGGATGTTGGCTATCCTCATCCTCCCTATCTTCAAGTTTTTGTAGATGTTGCTCAACTCCACCACCATACTAGGTATTTGAGAAATATAAATCTTCAAGGAAGTGTAGGTGTCAATCAACTTATCTATTGTGTTTTCATTGAAGACTTCTTTGTTAAAAAGTTGTTGATCAACCATGCTCTGAAAACCATTTTGTAACACTTGCGAGTCTTCCATCAATGATGTACTTGGAAGAATGGCGATGAGCTGATTTTGAAGTTTTGCGCACACTTGATCACAAGCAAGTAAAATATTTTCTTGCTCTATTGAAACTTGGTTGATGATTACCAGCTTCCAACCTGTACTTTCTATCCAGCTCCCTAAGTAATTCTCCTCTGTATTAGGTATCATTTTCTCTGCTACAAGGATGTTGACATTAATCTCCATCATCTTTCTAAAATCATTCATGATCTCTTTCCAAGATGCTTCTTCTTTTCTAACACTTTTTAGGTCCCTTTCAATGGTTTCTTTCTTGATTAAGGCCTCGTCATGAACAACTTTTACCTTAACAAAGAAATCAAATGCAATGATTTTGACTTTCTTCACGCAACATTCAGACACTTTCCCTAAACTTGATATTTTTTAAGACTATCAATAACACTTTTTTCAACTTCTCCTTCTGGGCCCAAGACAACTAGTTGGTGAGCAACATTGAGTGGCATGGTAGAAGTGTCAACTATGGACTTAAATTAGGAAGACAAATTTTGTGCTTGTTGTTTTAGTTGATCCTTTAATTGCTTTTCTTTTTCAGTTCTCTCCACTAGCCTTGCAGCTACCACATTGAAATTTTGTATGTCAGCTTCATGAGTACATGAACCCATATCAATTTTTGTCACAACAAATTCTTTTGGAGTGGCTTCGTTTACATCTTTTTCAAAGATGGCCCGAGCTATCTCTAGGCACATATTTCCTAAATTCAAATCAGTCTTTATTCTTGAAGTCACTTTTATTTTCTTTGGCTTCTCAGGTCTCCTGAAAAGATCAGATATTGTGTTAAATTTAGGAACCACTAACTCCTCCAATATTTCTTTTTCAATAGGCTTTGTTCCAACCATGGGAGGGAAAGCATTTATGAGGACTCTTGTACATTACTTTGTTAAAGATTTTGTTGTTCGGGTACTAGTGAAGTTGCTTCCTCTCTAACTTCTTCTATTTGATCAACTGAATTCCTTGGGAAAGAAGGCTCCATAATTGAAGTAGGATTTGGTACTTCATGATGAGGAGATTCAATTAGGATTGAAGGTGACATAGTTGGTATACCTTCATCAAGGCTTGGATCATCCCGGACTTCTACTGGGTCTTGATCTTTCTCTTCTCTTGAAGTAGATTTTTCTTCTTTGTCTTTTGATCTTGATTTCTTCTTCTTTTGTCTGGACTCATCTCCACATGTATTTTGGAGATTATTTCTTCTTCGAGGATCTTCATCTCCGTCGCTTCCTTGAGATTTTTGGTGAGAAATAATATCCACAGCTTGTGTATGAGAATGAGTTGATGAAATATAACTATTTTGATGATTGCTTCTCCTTAGTGTCTCCTTTCTACTTGTTGGCTTTGTAGCAGTCATTTGTGCTATCCTCTTTCTGACCCAAGCTTTTGACTTCTTGATCACGAAACTGTTTCTTTCTCTGACATCTCTAACCTTTGGATCTGCCCAATTAATAGCATGAAAAGGTTGATCCTAGATCTTCTCAAAATAAAAGGGATCAATTAGATCCAATTCATCATCTTCAATACCTTCAATGATCCATTCCATCTTGAAATCACAGATTTGTTTCAAGGTGAATCCTGTCCAGTCTCTTTTCCTAACTTCAAATTCATCCTCGCAATCTTCCCAAAAGTCTTCAATATTTGGGAAATGGAGGAACCCAGGACCAAGTCTCAAATTATTCTTGACATATCCTTTACTATCAAAGGGGAATCTCATCTGATAGGTGTACAAATTGATTTTGGCTAGAGCCCTTTCCATATCTTTTGCTTTTGAGACAGACACATTTATAATGACCAAGGCAAATAGGGAAGGTAACTCCTTTGTTCTTCCTATCTCTGCATTTCTTTTGGACCAACATCAACTGTCTACAAAGATCAATCAAGAAGATCTTATCATCCACATACCTTGGCAACCAATAAGGATAGCCACCAAATCCCCCTACTCGAAGGTAGGTTAATTTTGGAAATTGAATGAAGTAACTTCCGTACTTCTTTATCAATGTTGTTGCTTCTTTCGATATTCTGATAGTTGTATTTCCTTGAAGTAGCCTCACTACCAGCATTGTAAATACATCATTCACTCGTATGAAATGCATGAAGCTCTCCTCCAACTATAGCTACTTGTAGTAGTTGTAGATCTGTGTATTCGAATTGAGAACACCAGTTGTACTCAAACCTAGCCATGACCTTAAATTAGTGATTGCATATATCAAATAGGAAGACATGCAAAAGTGTTGACTCATCTTGAAATAAATCAATTGATTATGTATGCAATCACTAATAAGACGGCCCCAATAAATGAATTGTTTTCTTGCTGATATGATTGGGATGAAAAGGTACATCCACATTTTGAATTCAGTAGAATCAAGGTTGCTTGTTACTCTGTGGAGTAGGACTATCAGATGAAAAATCTCTTTAATAAAAAGAGAGCAGTGAAGTGTCTTAGGAAGCTGATATTGTCCTCCTCATGATCTCACCATCCATTCTTTGGCTAAGTTATTAAAGCATTTACTTCTATTGTCACTGAAATACTTGTAAGCCTTCTGTTTATCAATGCAAGTGAATTTCTCCTTGTATGGCAATCGAAGAATAATGGCAATGGAAATTCCATCTAGTTTAGCCATCAGGTTCCCATCAACAGTTCTTATTTTTTTGGCATAAGGGTTATATCCTCTTGCACATTCTACCACCAATTCTGGACATTACACCGCTATGGGGAAACAGCTGCAACAACCAATCGACTGTCAGCTATCATGCTGGATAATTTCGATCTATCTCTATCTGTCAAAGATTTTCTGATATCTTGTAGATTAATATGCCCTATTTTGGTATCCAAAACCTCAGGAAGCATAGTGTCAATCATTGGAGCATACTCATACTCTGATGCTTTGTACTTCATGATGACGTTGAAATCTTCTTTACTGAAATAGTTGAAGCTTCACCTCCGAGATGTTTGTAATATGTGGGTAGGTGCCTTAATAACTGGTTTGAACCTGAATTTCAAATCTTATTGTTATGCTTCATACACCATTATTTTGCCTTCTAGAGCATCCTCTCTTCAAGACCGCTTTTTCAATGTTTCGTTTAATATGATTGTATCTATGGAACTCACAGTGGCTGCCACTAATTCATATTTTTGTGTTCTTTGACCCCATATATGCTTCATTCTTAACATTTAGTCATTCTATGACATTCAAAATTGTAGAGCATTTTAGTGTCGTAGGTTTTGACTTTACACCATTTACGTACCCTTATCTTTGTTTCTACTTCATCCATGCATATCGGCTATCACTGGTCAGGTTAGAAAACCATTGAAGCACGTCTCTATGAAGCATTCTTGGTCTTTTTCTACAAACAACCTGCAATCAAGACACTATCCATGCCTTGTTCATGATTTTGACACTGTGAATTATAAAACTCCCAGAACTCTCTCCATTCGGGTGGTCACGGGAATATGAAGGACACAGTGAATGTGTTTCTTGTCGCTGCTAGTGATGATATTTTGTTTGTTAATGACCAACTCACGATTCGGATTTAACCTTGAATAGTCATATCAACCCATCCATTTCCTGTATTTTGTGATTCACGACTCTGTATGAGATAGTGTCTTCTCTAAGAGAACTCTAATACATCTTGATGGGCCCGTATATTGCATGCATAACTCTTGTGAACCTCCGATACGTGTCGTAAGACTTGTATTTCTCCATGTTCACGGAGGGGAGGTTGACAAGGGTTCTTGGATTTTTCTTTACGCCTTAGAATGGCATTTGCTTGAGTATTTATGAAAAATAATTCAAGGAATCCATCTAGTGCACGTGTTGCGACTTCATCTGCAAGTGAAGTACAAATCAAAACCCAAACTAGCTATTCCTCTTCCTTGCATGCATGTGTTGTGATGAAGGATTCGAACCAACTGCATGAAGACTTTGTCATTGTTTTCTTGGATGCTATCTATGCTGGGTTGATAGCTCTGTAAATTTGAACTATCGGCCTTTCTAAACTTTCGAATGAGTTTGAAGTTAGTTATAAAACCAACTGTGTATTCATTATCCTTCAAACATGGACCACATGTTGCGTTTGATATGCCAGATGGAGGTTAAAATGAACCCTATGGAGGAGACATCATTTTTTGAAACTCTCCTATGTTGCCGACGAGAATAGAACTTCAAGTGTATCAATTACTTTATTAATTTGGCCAACTTGTCGATGACTTGAAAAATTTGCCACTATCACTTCATGAATCGGTTACTAAGAGATTAATCGAGTTTTGCATGCTAGCTGGAGCTTTTGTATGGGATGAATTGTATTAGTGTCTTTATCCATTCGACCAACTTGCCGATAACACTTTGTATAATTGCCAACTAAAACCATAAACCTTAGATCAAACAAACTGCCAGGTAAAATGGGTAATGATGACTGGAATTTGATAAATTAATAATTACTTCATCGGTAGTTTAGGAAAAATCAATAGGTGGTCGATGAGTTGAGAATAAGTTGGTTTCAAATATATCACCTTTTTTATTTTAAAAACTAACCACTTATCCTTATTTCATGGCCTCCATTATTGGCTTGCACAAAAAATATTTGGCAATTTGGGAGTCATTATGAACACACCATTTTGATTTTATTAAAAAACCCATTAAGCTCCTTGTCAGCATCATGAATAACAAGTAGGGTCAACAATGTCACATCCCTAAATTTGTGGAAGTCACTTCTCCAAATTTGAAGGAAATTGTTCTAAATGCATTTAAGACTTTATCCTTTTCAACAAGTTAACTTGTTGAGTTCCTCAAATTTGTAAGGCTCTTACAAATTAAACTCCAAAGTCTTCCAAACTATTAAAGGCTATTACAAAAGCCTTTAAGGTTTCTCCCTTCACACAAGCTAAACCTACAAAGTCTTCAAAGAGCTTTTAAGGCTCTTACAAGACATCATCCCTTCAAGACATCAACCCATCATGGCTTGTCCCTTTGACCATCTTTCAACTTTGCACAAGAGTTGAACCAATGGATAATAGCCTGCATCCTTGGATAAAAGTTTATCCAACAAACTTTCCCACGTGGGGTTAACCATCAAGTCTTCCCAAGCATTTAATCTTTCCTTCCTCTCCTCTCAAGCAACCTCGTGGTGACACTTGTCAACATGAGATTAGGTTGAAAATCTCACATGGATTGATAACTTTCAATCTTGACCCTTCTTAAGACAATTCAATCTTGGCCATCCATTTCACCAATTCTTCTATAAATAGAGCTCATTTTCTTATATCAAGGATCCCATCTTAGTTATTTGCGTCTAAGCTATAGTTAAATTGTCTTGTGTAAGTTATCAAGGAGCTCCATTGCCATCTTATCTTAGCATTTTTAGATCATTATAGCATAGATTTCATCGTGTTTTGGTATATCATGTTAGTTTCTTTTCCATTCTAGATTAATCTCATCTTCATATCATTCTCATGCTAGCTTAATATCACACAAATTTCATCAATTTGGTAACATATCATAGTTTCATATCAATAGAATCGCACTAAGATCATAGTTGCATAATTTAGATTTAATAATCATATATCTCTCTTTCTTTAGGTTGTCATCCTAGAGATCAAGTGCTCTTCCAAGCTGAGAGCCACCTTGAATATGAAGGATCCTTGGAGATAGAGGACAATGGGACGTGCTTAGAGTTTTATGTCACTAACTTGTTTTATGATTTTAATCCTCTAACATAATGTTTCATTGGTGTACTTGAGTTGTTTGTTTCCCATTTGCAGGATTCCACACTTTTCGAGCATACAATACTAAAAACAAAGGCTCAAAGTTAACTAGTCAAAGAGACCTCAACAATAAAAATGTCTCAATCACTCATATCACCCTCAGAATGCTATTTCCAGAGCACAAGTGATCACCTAGAAAGAGAAAGAGCACACATCAAATATAAGACAAAACTCCTGGTCCAATCAACTAGCAAAGGTATGCTATGGGTGTTGAATATCCAGAATATTGAGAAGGGAGGGGTGAATCAGTATTCCCTTGAACTTATTAAAACTTCTAACTAACCAATCACATAACATAATTTAAATGCAGCAAATGAAATTAACACAGAACACATAACATTGGATTTGTACATGGAATACTCAATATGGGAAAAACCGAGGAGAGAGTGTTCTCTCAAGAATGATGCAATATGTAACAAGTTACACTGTACAAGGGGTGTCTCACTGTTGGTTTGGGCTCATTGCCCAAATACAAAAAGGCCCATTGTTGGATAACAGAGTATACACAATTTGAACTATTAGAGTTGCATCTGATGTATGCATAGGTTATAGTTCCTTTCAAGTGCATAAAACTATCTTTTACATTCACTGTACATAATCTGCATAATATTTACATCCACAAACTTTTTCGCATATACACACTGCACACAAAATAGTTGTTTTTCAACAACCATGCCTCTAACAAGCAACACTAGTGGCAATATATATCCACATCAATTATTTTAACATTTGAGTCAGATCAACATGAAAGGGTGAGACTAGACTATCCACATACTATATCAACCAAAATATCTCCATATGGTGTCGGCTTCCAATTCAAATCATAAAATGCCTTGTAGAACATGCTTCCAACACATTTGGATAGCACCAGACCCAAAACACCTTCCAGTAAGAGTAAATACCAAACCTCAATGCTACATGAAGTAAGTTCATACATACATTGCATAATAAAGAAACATCATATATAAAAGCAAACTTTCAGACTAAATCACATACATACATGCCAAACCAAATCACATCCATGACATCGATGATAATAGGCTAAAAATCTCCCCCTTTGTTATTGATGGCAACAAAAGATAATGCATTATAAGTTTGCTTTAAAAACAACTGAAATAACACCCGTCTAACAATTGTTTGAAAGTTTGCATAAAAAAATACTGCTAACACTTAACTCTACTCCCCCTTTGACAACAATGACAAAGCACCAAAAAGTTAGAAACAATGCATAAATAAATAAAAAACTAAAAACTCCTCCTAAGGGGGACAACTTTTGTCATCCGAAGAACTGCTTAATATTTTGGACATGCGTGGTCCAGGCATCCTTGTGCTTATCCCAATGAAAGAAGGCCTCTGACAGAAACTCAATGTGAACCTACATGGATATGAGCAACCACTTTGCCTCTTGAATGGAGCTAGGTATAGAATATTGGAATTGAGTGGCTCAGGAGAGGGCTCTGTTCATGATGGAAATACTTTCATTTCTCAAATCTCTCAACTTACCTAAGGGAAGAATAATGTCATCCCTTTGTTGTTGCAGTCCAAAATATTTTTCATGAAGCTCTCTAATCTTGGATCGACTAGAACCAGTTAAGTCTTTAGACAACGTGTAGTTTGCATGAGCTTGCCAGATCTTGTCCTCAATAATATTCATTTCATCTTTGATGCTCTTTATTGCATCTGACCACTAAAGACTATAAGAGAAGAGTATGTCACCATTTTCTAGATATGACTATCCTTGAGAAATAATTCGTGCGAACTGATGATGAGCTGACTCACACTTAACCTTGAATTGATGCAATAGTTTCTCTCAGTCATTGCTCTATCTTTCTCATACTTTTCTTTCAATTTCTCAGTGTGACTACTCAATGAACTAATTATCATTTTATATTTATCTGCATTAGGAGTGTCCAGATCTAGTTGATATTCTGGCATTGCAGCATGGAGTGCTGCCAACACATCCTCAGCAACCTTATCCTTTTTTCAAATATCTTGTCTTGTAGATGAAATAAATGTGTCTCCAATTTCAAGCTTTCGAACTAGATCAACATTAGAAAAATCAACATATTGCATAGATGAAGTGATAGGTTGAATAATTAGGGGTGTAGAAAATAGTTTCTTCCAGGTATTTTCAGTAGTACCGAAACTGGTACTAACTGTGTGTGTGAAAAGTGGACCTGTATCTGGAATACACAACACTTCAATTAAGCCATTCGATCAATGGTTAGTAAATCAGTAATCAATGAATAATAAACCATTACAAAGTGACCTATTGCCTTCTAGTAGATGCGAGTTTAGATTGCTCTGAGATTGCTAACATATCCAGTGACTAGACAACACCTAAACGAAGGATTTTTAATCTATATGAGCATGAATTCGAGCTAAATAAATGCAAGATTTAAGCTAGATGAATGCAAGATTTGCAAGATTTAATCTAACATGATGTAAGTTGTGAATGAATATTTAAGCTAGATGATTTAATGAATATGAAATAACTAATATGCATTATCTCAATGCAAATTCTTAATGAACCTAGAGCAAAAAATAGCATAATAACAATATATTCTCCAAGATCCTTGAATGAGAGATTAGACCCTGGATTTATAGAAAATTCAGAAAGAAACCAACGACTGAGATCAAATGATGATGAGCGGTCAAGATTTTCCAAGAGGAAGCACAATCCAGGTGAATTGATGTGATTGGCTGCTTTTCTCAATTTTAAAGGAAATTGAACTAAAATTAAGATAAAATACGAAAAAATTGATTTATTCTCTATTTCATTCAATTTTAATATTTAAATATTTTAATTGCTTTCTCTGAGATTATTCTTCAATTTTTAATTTGATTTTCAAGATTATCTCCAATTGATTTCTTTTCTAATTTTTTATTCTTTTTTGTCAATTAATTCCCTTTTTGATGATTTGATGGAAAATTGATTTCTTTAATTAAATATGCTAGGATATTTAATAAAATAAATAGGATAATTGTTAAAAATGATTTACTTGGAATTATCAATTAATTAAATAAATATTTAATTAATATTGGTTGATTAATTTGCCATGTGACATTTAATGATTTTAGAAATTAATTGTGTACTCAAGATTAATTTTAAATTGACTTTGGTTAGGACCTTGGTGATGGAATCGAGATTAGGGGGCCTATGGTTTAGGTGACCATTTTTAGGGTATTACATTTTCCCCTCTTTGAATCAATGTGCAAGCAATGCGTTGGTTCAAAGAATAGTTGATGTCTAGGAGATACCAATTCTGAACTTGATTGATCACGAACTAGATGAAGAGCGAGGCATACAGTATGTTTTGAAGCGATGAAACTGAAGAGAGTTGATTAAAAGAGAAACCGATCTCAAACTTGATTGAACTAGGACCAAAGAAGAGCAAAGATACCGAACTTGAACTTGATTGATCAAGAAGCGGATCTTACTGATCTAGAACTTGATTGAACTAGACACAGTGAGCGAAGAGAAAACCGATCTTGAACTTGATTGATCAAGATATGATGAGCGAAGATAAACTGTCCAGCTTGATTCGATGTAATGAAACTGAACACCTACTTAGATTGAGAGTGTGATCAAAGAAGCTCTTTAAACCCTTTATTGAGTTTAAACGAATAATCAGCTTAATGAAAAGTGATGCAATTGATTAACGTTAAGAGACTGATTTAGACAAAGACAATATCAACTTGATATGAAGCGATGAAATTGATATGCCCCTAGAGATTGACTTGATGAAGCTTAGCTTCTCGACTTGCAATGAATATTTTTGAAAGGGATTCTCGATGTTGAGGTCATGGGTATGCCCCCTCGGGAGCGAAATCGAAAGATAGCGAGGGTTGCACAGTGATTTTAAGCAATTATTTGAGTGATGATAAGTTATTTGAGCACAAAGATTAATGTTGATGATTAAATTAGAGTTGATTTGAGAATTAAATTGAATTTTAGTGTTGATAAATGAGAAATTGAGAGCAATTTGAAGGAAAGAATGAGCAGGTGATGAAAGCACTAAGTGGTCTCAGTTGTGCAAAATTGACTAGGAAGATGATCTCAGATTTTGATTTCGATCCCAAAAATGGAATCAGCACGATCAATTAGCTTAGGGTACAGTTTTCTCATCCATCGAAGCAAGTTGAAAAATTAGGGTTTTGGCTATAAAAGGGGTCCATGTGTCATTTTCAAGTCATTTTCACCTCTCCAAGTTTGAAATTTTAAAAGCCCTTTGCAAAGAAAAATTGCCATTTTGATCTAGGAGCATCGTTTTGAGCACCCGAGATGACATAATCGACCATGAAACTACGACCCGACAATAAGTGATCAATCGTAAGCCTTTTGGATTTCTTTAATTTTGAGTTTTGATTATTTTTATTTTATTTTTAAGCCATTTGAAGTCGTGGCTCACTATTTGTTGTACGGTGAGACACCATTTCTCGTACGATAAAATCTCTTGTGTAGTTTATCATATGGGCATGTAGGGTTTGTCGTGTGAAGTGGGCCCATGTCTCGTACGACCTTGTTCTTGAGTGCCCCTTTTGTCGTGTGATGTCTAATCTTGATTCGTACAAAATTCTGCCCTTCTGTGAAAACTCGTATTAAAAACAACAAGCATGTTTGAAGGTCACAATGTCAAATTTTGAATTTAAATTTTGCATATTTTGATTCGCAAGCATATTTAGCATCTTTTTAGTGTATTTTGGATCATGTGTTGATAATGTTCATGTTTTATTTTGCAAATTCAGTTTCCAGATGTCTTGTTTCGCTGTGTTTATCCACCTACAATGATATTATTTTTGAATTTGTCAGACATAGACAAGGCTCATATTCAGGCATGTGGATTTGGATACCTTCTTCAGATGCCAGATATTTGTGTTAATCATGGGATGTTGACCGCATTAGTTGAGCGATTCCATTCAAAGCATAATACGTTCCATTTGCCCATAGGAGAGATGACTATCACACCTGAGGATGTCTACCATATTCTCAGGATTCCATTTGCTGGTGATAAAGTAGATTATGATTCTATTCAGCGGCCTGGGATTTTAGCTTTGGGATGCATATTTCATGATGAGACCATCCTTGAGCGGGCCATTACATGGGATGTTATGATGGCTAGATATAGCGATCAATTTCCCCTAGCATGTGTGTTAGCATGTATGATAGGTTGTTTTGTCATGTCGGACAAGGGACAACAGAGCTTTCTATGCGGCTAGGATAGAATGCTCGAGAGACTACTGACTTATCCTGAGAGATTAGGGTGGATTTCTTGTTTATTAGCTCACATGTATCATGAGATGCATGAGGTTACATATAAAGATGGGAAGAGTATGGCAGCGAGAGTCCTAGTTTTGTAGATTTAGGCCTGGGAGCACATCCCAGTATGCAGGGCGATAGTGGATGATGCTAGAGAGCCTCACCAACCTATAGTTTATTATTATTTAGGTTATGTCACTCTGCCCCGTCTAGGCAAGACAAAGTATTGGAGGAGACCACTCGATGATTTGATCGTGGTGGTATGGATACCATATAGGGGTTTGGAGCTATGGGATGACTAGAGAGCGCAGAGGAAGGACATGTTTATGACATGTCCTCTTATTGGCAGGTCGATGTCCATCATTGAGCGATTCGTCATTTATAGGGTTATGAGGCAGTATGGTAGACCACAGGGTATGTCACAGGATTTTATAGCCTATGCCCGATATGGGGATGAGGAGAGACGAGGATAGTCTCTGAGGTTATCCTACGCACTGAGCATGCAGGAGCTAGTCGATTTATAGTGATTGAGATGGGATTATCGGGATGATGTCACGGATGCGGGGGTATTGCCCCAGTACAGGGATTGGTTCCAGAGGCATCCCTTTTTGAGATTCACAGATCTTGCAGAGCACACACCTCTCATCGAGGAGGGTGAGGATGAGGCACCAACACAAGCACAAGTACCGGGTCAGGTACAGGGGTGAGGATAAGTGCAGGGGCAGAGAGAAGAAGCACTGAGGCAAGCAAGAGGTGATCTTGGGGCTAGCAGCAGCAGGATACCAGTCGGAGGGAGACAATGACAGAGAGGGGAGGGTGGATCTGAAAGGGCTGTTGGGGTTGAGATTAGCGGTGTCGGGACGACAAAGGGTGGAGGAGAGGAGGAGAGAGTAGCTCCCTGGCAGGTGAGACAACGGAGGGATGAGCAGGGAGGCAGAGAGCTATGAGGGAGCAGGGTGTTGGAGGGGGGGAGAGCAGGGGGTAGCGGATGCAACACGGTCTCTGAGGGCTAGATTGGGAGATTTGCATGCACAGCTAATAGTGGCGTGGACACAGCTTGCAGAGCGAGACCGACAGCTTGCTGAGGTCCGAGCAGAGAGATCAACAGTTGGCTGAGATTAGAGGTGAGCGCGATCGTCACCTCGTTGAGGTCAAAGCTGAGCGTGATTGTCAACTCGCTGAGGTGAGAGCAGAGCGAGGCACTCTTCAACGGGAGGTTTTGCATCAGACTAGTAGAGTAGCTTATTACGCTACAACCTATAGTGTAGCAGTTCCAGTAGCACAACATGTTGTTCCATATTCGCAGTATATGGATCGATCTGAGGGAGCTAGGGCACCCACACAGGATGTCGAGCAGCAGGAAACACCTCCTCCACCTGGCGATGAGGGAGAGGTAGAGAGCTAGCTTATTAGGTCTTTTAGTTTTTATTATATACCCTTTTTTTTAGCCTATACGATTCTTGCTCCGATGAGACATTGTATATGACAGTTGATATCATTTACACTCTGAGACATTTATGATAACATAAACGAGATCTTGATTTGATTTCATCGTACTTGTGTCGATTGATTATGAGATGTCTTTCTATATGCTTTATTCTATATGTATGCATATTTATTTTTATTATTTTTTCAGTATGGATGTATGCAATGGATGTAATATGGATGTTTATTTTTGTTTCTTTTTCATGCAAATAAATGATGAAAATGAGTAATGACTAATGCAAATATTTATTTTTCTTCATGCAATAATATGAATGCAAATAAGTAATAATGAAATGTATGGATTTATATAAGATGATTATGTATGCAGCTAACATCTCAATACACAAGTACTCGATTGGAGAAATAATGATGAAACAGAGACCACTTAGCAGAGAAAAGATGATGCTTCAAATTCTCATTCAAAAGATAAAGAGATCATTGTTATTATGCCGAAATCACTTTTAAATGCATAAAATTTTAGAATGAATGCAACCTAAACCTAGTCATTGGATTTGGAATGCTTAATCTTCATCACTGAGCATTTTACAAACACAATAAGCATAATAGAGTTTATTTCTTTGCAGATGCAATATTAATTATCTTGTCTGCAATGACCCTTTGTTCGTTCATATCCTTGGATAGATTATGCATGCTTCTGGATTGCATATTAAAGAAATTATCTCAAACAGACAAAGAAATGACTCCAACCCCCCTGTAGCATACAAATAAGCGGAGTCGAGGTATGTGTGGCGATTTCACCTTGATGTGAAGGCACTTATCATAGACACCCATCTAATTAGATGTTTCCAGATCATCAGATTCATTCCTACAAGCAGAAAACAAAGAAAAGTATTATGCCCCCAATCCTTGCTCCTCTTAGTCAAGATAGACTTCCTTAAGTTACTCAGAGGGAATAATAAGCTAAAGCCAATGTAAAAGACAGCACACAAAGAAAATTTCATGCATATCTCAAACAGTTTAGTGATTGTTTTCAGTAGTCTTGTTTTTCTTGTTTACTCAGTGATAAAAATCTTCAGTAGTTAGGAGACAGGTGACTGACTCAGAGTGGATGACCAGGTATCACTGACTGAAAGATGACTTGGGCGATACTGCTTAGGACATGTAAATTGCTCAGTCGATTACCCTGAGACTAGGACATTGATCGGTTTCAAGCCGTGAGGGTTCTAAAAGAACCAGGATGTCACGAAAGTGACTAAAAGATATGTACAAGCAAAAGCAAAGATGTAGGAAAGCAGGAATGAAAATGGGAAATACCAATGTTGCGTTGATAGATGGATCGCTTGAGTACAAGAGGCACCTGTTTACCAGGTTTTCACCTGCTTGGCAAAGATCCCTTTTTTCAGGAATTTTTCTGATTTTTAGGATTTCTTTAGGACTTTTTAGCTGTACAGGCTGCTGGAGCAGAGAATACTAAGTGAATAATTTCTTCAAGTGGATGGTGTTGATCGGTTCACGGAGTTGTTCTCCTTCCGATGTTGAGAGTTGATAGGCACCAGAGCCAAAGACTGTAGTAATGATGTAGGGACCCAGCCAGTTGGCTTCAAACTTCCCTTTGTTGTCTCGAAACTATTGATTCTTAGGATTTTCTCTCAGAACAAGGTCACCAACCTGAAATTCTTGTTGTCGCACTTCTTGTTATAACCTCTAGACATTATCTTTTGATATGCTCTTAGATGATCAAACACCACTTGCCGACGTTCATCCAGTAACTCGAGTTCCTGCAATCTAGATATTCTGTAGTCTTCATCAGTAACAAGACCTTGCAAAGAAACTCTTAAAGTTGGTATTTCCAGTTCAATAGGTAAGACTACTTTGGACCCATACACCAAAGAAAAAGGTGTAGCCCAAGTAGGTGCTCTAATACTTGTTTTAAAAGCCCACAGGTCAGGATTGAGCTGCAGATGCCAATCCTTTCAAGATTTATTTACTGTTTTGTGTAAGACAGTCAACAGATTCTTATTAGATGCTTTGACTTGTCCATTACCTTGAGGGTAGTATATGGATGACCAGTGTTGTTTTATTTTGAATTTTTCACAAAGTTCATCGAGATCTTTGTTCTTGAACTATCCTCCATTGTCAATTTTAATGGATGAAGGTATACCATACCTACAGATGATTTAATTAAGGATGAAAAGAGCTACTTGTTTACAGGTTGCTTTGAAGAGCAGAACCGCTTCTACCCACTTAGTGAAGTACTTAGTGGTAGTTATAATAAACTTGTGTCCATTACATGATGCAATTAATATTTGGCCAATGAGATCAAATGCTCATTGTTGAAAGGGCCAATGTGTAACAAAGGGTATGAGATCCCTTGCTAGAGCATGTATAAGGTTCCCATGTAGCTGACACTTCTCACAAGTTTTAGCAAATTTTATAGCCTCTTTCTCCATGTCTGGCCAGTAGTAGCCAGCCCTAAGTAGTTTTTGTGCTAAAGTTAGACCGTTCGAATGGGATCCACAAACACCTTCATGAATCTCAGATAATGCGCGTTGGGACTCTTTAGTTTCTAGACATCTAAGCAAAGCACTATCCAAACCTTGCCTAAATAAGTCGTTAGCGATGATGATGTACCGTGAGGCATTTCGAATTAGGTTCCTTTTTTCATTTCAGGAAAGATTAGGAGGGATAACTTGGTCATGCATGTAAGAGTAAATGTGGCTATAGTAAGATAAGTCATGTCCAATAATAGAACAGACCATCTAGGACTCAGGAGAATCGTAGGCAGGATAATGTAACTCTTCCACCAGCAATTCAAAGCGAAAATTAGATTCCTATAGCTGTGGTATAGATGCCAAGGTGGCCGTTGCATCTATTTCTCTATTTGTTGATCTGGGGATCTGTTGAAATGATACAAAGGTAAAGTATTTCTTGAGATCATCCACCATTCTCTTATAAGGCATCAGTTTCTCATCTCTAGTCTGATATATATCATTGATTTAGTTGATGATGAGTTGAGAATCTCCATAGATGTGTAATTCAATAATCTTCCATTCAATGGCCAACTTGATCCCATTCACCAAAGCTTCATATTCTGCAATGTTGTTTGTGCAAGGGAAGAGAATCTTGTAAGCTTTTGGGATTGAATATTTTTTAGGAGTAATAAAAAGTATCCTGACACCAGAACCATGTTGAGTGAAAGACCCACCAAAGAACATCTTCCATGATTGTTGAATAAGGTGCATGATTGATTCATCCAGAAATTCTATATGCAAAGGTTGATTGTCTTCAAGTGGAGCATCATCAAGTTAATCTGCAATAACCTGTCCTTTGATGGCTTTACATTCTACATATTCAATATCAAATCCCGTAAGAACCATGACCCATTTAGGCAGTCTTCTTGTAAGTGTTGCCTTGCTGAGAAGATATTTGAGTGGATCAATTTTAGCCACCAGCTTAATAGAATGTGCTAACATATAGTGCCTTAATTTTTGTGATGCAAAGACTAATGCTAAACAAGATTTTTCTATGATAGTATAGTTCATTTCATAAGACACCAATGTCCTGCTAATATAATATATGGCTCTTTCCTTTTTATTCTCATCATGTTGTGCCAGTAGTGCCCCCAGTGAGGTATCTGTAGTTGATATGTATAGAATCAATGGTTTACCTTGAATTGGTGGCATCAATATAGGTGGATTAGAAAGATAATCTTTGATTTGTTTTAGGTGTTGTTTACAATCTTCATCCCAGTTGTATTGGACTCCTTTCCTTAATACCTTTGTGGAGGGTTGAGCTTTGTCTGCTAGTTGATATATAAACTACATTATTGATTGGAGACGTCCTTGTAAACTTCTCATTTGATTGATATTCTTGAGCGGAGGCATTTCCATTATGGCTTGGACCTTTTCAGGATCAACCTCAATTCCTTTCTTTGAAATGATGTAACCAAGAAACTTCCCTGGTGTTACTCCAAATGCACACTTTTTAGGATTTAGCCTGAGCTTGAATCTTTCCATTCTATCCAGTATGAGACCTAGTTCTTAGATATGTGTGGATCTCTTCATAGTTTTTACTAGGGTGTCATCAACATAATCTTCCACATTTTTGTGCATCATATCGTGGAAGATAGTGGTTACTACTCTTTGGCAAGTCGCTCCTACATTCTTTAGTCCAAATGGCATGACGTTCTAGCAGAAGGGTCCCCATGCACATGTGAAGGCTATCTTTTCTTAAACCTTAGGAGCTATCTTGATCTGATCATAACCAGAAAATCCATCCATTAATGAGTACATCTCATATCCAACAGTCATATCTACTATCATATCAATGTTGGGAAATGGAAAATCGTCTTTCAGACATGCTTTATTGAGATCCCTGAAGTCTGTGTTGTTGGCATTTTGGATATGTTGATATGGTTTTGTCATTGATGTCAACACCTGTCATTGCTTGTCAATACTTATCAGCACTTGGAGATCTTTGGTTATATTCACCGCCAAGTCAGAGACTTATGCACAGTCACCGATATTTGGTTCACCGGCAGATTATATTGTTCACCGACACTTGGAATGACTTGGAGACTACTTGGTTATGTTGAAGACATTATTCGATCACTTGGTTGTGGCGATTTGGTTAATTGTTTATTCGGGTTTGCATATTTGCTTTTACCGGCAAATAGGTCCAGGATTTGCACCGACGGGTATATCTATTCCAGATCAGCATGGCACATTATGGAGATGATTTATTATTATTGTAAATGCATTGAGCTGACATCATGCATCAGATATTGATTTATTTGTAATTGATTTTATTGTAATATCTTTTAGTATGTAAGATCTCATTTGTGAGATTAACATGTGAATGCGAAAATTATTGCAATAAGGTATATGCGAAAATAAGTAGAGCTATACACGCAGACATCATTTGAAGGTTGAAGGAAGGATTTTGTGAAGGAAATCAGAACTAAACCAGTATTGAATCCATCATATAAAGATGCTATTTTGAGCAGTACATTATTATTGGATTTAACCATCCAATTGTAGTCAGTGTGACTCTCATTTTGTGATTGAGCAGTGAGCTCTAGGCAGCTAGCCTTTTTGCATGTGTAGAATCCATATTATACACACATACTATCTACAATAGTATCATTTGATTGTGGGTAAGGCTTCCCATGATGGTTTTTCCCCTTATAGGGTTTCCAAGTATAAAAATATTTGTGTTATGTGTTGTGGATGTTATTGTCTTTCCGTTTCATGCATTAATCTTTATCGGTACTGCAATGAACTGTTAAGACTGTCTACCAGCATAAAGTTTGGTTTACCGGTATTAAGCATTAAGTTTGGTTAAGTTAATTTTGGTTGAATTTATTGGACAACTGATTCACCCCCCCCCCCTCCTCTCAGTTGTCTCCGGGACCTAACATGTGCAAAACCTAATATATTTGTCTCCCTTTGATATAGGTACTATGTTTGATATCCATTCTGCATAGTCTATAGCTCTGATAAATCCAACTTTTAGCAATTTTTCTAGCTCAGCTTTGACTAGTAGTGCCACATGAGGGTGCATCTTACAAAGTTTTTGCTTGACTGGTTTAAATTGTAATAGATAGATGATGCATGATGAGATCAGGATCTAGTCTCGGCATATCAGAGTATGTCCATGCAAAGTTGATCTTCTTTTCTGAAAAGAGGTTGTTGAAATCTTTTAACTCTTTTACTGATAATGATTGAGCTAAATGAATGATATGTGGCGTCTCTTGACTTCCAATATTTACTAGTTGAGTCAGTTCAATCAATATTGAAGACCTTTCTTGGAAGTGATTTGGCAGCATATCAAGTTTCTCATCCTCAGGTGCCTCAGAGAGGTTTTCACCCTTAGGTCCATCCTTTATTTTTGCGATTGAGATACTTGATGTTTGTTTCAATCATGTTCTCACTTTGCTCACTGGTGGAAGAGTTCATTGGTTCAACTGCATTAAGATAGCAGGCTAATGTGTAGTCATTGGCGAAGGTGGGTATATTCAAAGGTTGATTGTAAAGAGTATAGTCAATCAGTTCAGGATGTATCAAGGATAAAGTTTGAACAGGTTCAAGGGAGTTCATGGTATTATCATCATAACTTTGGACCGACAAGTCAAGTTCCAGAAGACTACCTTGCGTAGGTGTCTCGAGACCAAGAAGAGTTACAACACGATTATAAAAGTTCATGTTAGTATTTAGTGGACCTACTCCTAGCATCATCCCCTACTTTAGACTGGACTACATACCGTGTTGTGGCAGTAACAGGGTCAACATGCAGCATCTCAACATTCATGACAGATTAGTCATAATATGTTGTTGAATAGTTGTTATTATAAATAAAGCTTATGTTTGAGTTATCAGAGTCATGAGATAAAGTTTTTGACTTATCTTCAAGTGATTTAGTAAAAGTATGTATAATATCAATACCTACATCTTTGATGTTGCAAGTTCCTTCATGATTTGGTTCATTGATCACTTGTATTTGACACACCTGTTGACATAACCTTGATGGTTCTGTTAGTCACTATCGTCTTTTCCATTCAACTTCCTCTGGACTGATGACTGGTCCTACTTCTATAGCTTCTAATTCTTCTTTTGTAGTTCCATATCTGATTTGTCCTATCTCATTAGAGGGAGAATTAGTAGGTGAAGAATTTTCTTGTGTTCTTTCTTCCTTCAACTGTTGTTCATAGTCTTCTTGTCTTTTTAGTTTGATTTCTTCTATTTCCTTTTGTAGTTTTAAGTGTATCAACTCTTGTGTGTCATCTATGATATCACTGGATTCTTCAGGGGTTTCTGTAGTAGATGTATCTGAGAGATGATCTGGACCCCATTCATACTCATTTGAATCAGTTTCTGAATCATCTACTTGTTGTCTATCAGTATATGTGACTGGAATGTTCATTAGTGCAAACAATTCTCTGATCCTTTCTATCTCTTCTCTCATATCCTCTAGGACTTCTACTTCTTGTAGTGTTATAGCTGATACAATCAGAACTTGATTGCCATCTGCTTCCTCTCTCTGGGTTGCCATTCTTTTTGTTCATCATCATACTCTTCCTGAGTTTACTGAGTATTGATTTCCTGTGATGTTGAAGGTAGTACCTTTTTCCTCCACTTAGGTTGATGGTGAGAAGTATATTTCTGATCTGATGACTTTCTTGGATCGTATCCCAGTCCAACTTTATCATTTGCAGACTTAGTTTGTAGCTGAATAGGTTCAACAATACCTTTTTGACGCTTGCCTAGAGGACTAGTACCTGAATATCCCATGCGTTGAAGCATCTTATAGCCTGGACAATATTGTGTCGATAAAATCTCACAATGTCGTATTTCTTTGTTTGTACTATCTTCTTTGAAAAGCCATTTGAGAACAACGTCCTCTTCTATTTCATCTATAAGAGAAGTAGAGGACTGTATAAATAAACCATCATAAATGACATTTAGAGTTGAAGTTTGTGGCTTCATAACCTCTGATGGTTTTCATGACTATCTTGGCAATGGAGGAAGAGACATTAGTGAGAGTACAGGTTCTATTTTGTATCCATCCATGCCAGTATTTGTGATTTTCAATTTCTTTTCCAAATCTTTCACCAAAGTTTCTGAACTTTCAGTTGTAGTGGCTGCTCTATTATGAGGAACAAAAGCATCAACACTCTGTGTTAATGCATTACATGTATAGCTTGTATTTGCAGAAATATTGACTTCAACTTCGATGTAAGGAAATTTCAAGCACTTATGATATATGGATGGTACCTCTTTCATTTCGTGAATCCATGGCCTGCCCAATAAGATATTGTATGAAAGAGGAAGGTCAAGGACCTGAAAGATAACATCTCTTTCCACAGGTCTGACCCTGATTGGTAAGAGTACCAAACCTTTAGAAGTTATTTTTTCTTCATCATAAGCTTTGATCGTTATTTTCTTTTTTGGATCAATGACATTTTCAAAAAAGCCTATTTGTGTCAGTAGATTGTAGGTACAAATATTCAACCCAACACCTCCATCTATCAAAACACGTTTAACTCGATGTTTATGGATCATAGCTTTAATGTGTAATGGTTGGTTATGCAGGTGATTCAATGAGTTATCGTCTTCTTCAGAGAAAGTGAGGTAATGAGATGAAGTCAGGTGACCCACCATAGATTGAAACCGATCTACACCTAAATCTTTAGGGACATTAGTAGTGAGCAAAGCTTTGTCCAAGATCTCTCTATGAGCAAAAGAGATCTTAAGCAGTTCTAAAATGGAGATTTGAGTGTTAGTTCTTTTCAATTGTTCGACAATGCTATAGCCAGGAGAGGATGATGAAGCCAACTGCTTATATTTAGCTGTGATTTTATCTGTTTGTCTATTTAAAGAAGTTGGTAGTGAAGAGGGGAAAAAGACCTGTGAGGTGGATTAGTTAATAAGCATGCAAGTCAAACATATAATCATATGAAATCAAAGACATAACTCCAAAACACATGAAAACATGAATAAGATGCATATACCTCACAAAACCTTATACCTCTCCCTCAGATTGAGCTTTGATGAAGTGAAGGCACCCCTTGGTGATGCTCCACTTGATGTGCTCCTCTTGCTTGCTTGCTTGATGTGGATGGTTCTCCAATGTTGTGCACAAATGGAATGGATTTGGAAGATGATAAGGATGAGATGATCAAGTGTGGATGAGATATGATTTGAACATGATAAGGTTGCCAAGATGATTTCCTGGGCTCAAAAGGACAGCATAAGATTACTAAACTTGGAGATGAAGAATGGAGGGATGGAGTCCTCAATTTATCGGAAGAGGAGAGGAAGAATGGATGGCTAGGATGGATTCAAGGTGAAGGGCTAGGATTCCTTGTGAGCTCACACAAGGCCCAAGAGAGGGTGTGGAGACCAAGAGATATGCCTTAAAGGCATTTCTTGTCTCCAAACTCCTCAAGGTACATTGGGGAGACTTCCCAAGGTACCTTGAGAAGAGCAAAGTGCATTGGGAAGACTTCTCAATGTGCCTTGAGAGGAGCAAGGGATGTGACATTCCTTGAAGAATGGGGAGGAAGAATTTAAAATTCTCCAAAAAGGTATAATCATGGGGATTGGAGGAATAAGAAGGAATTAAAAATTCCTTGGGAGAGGAGATGCCTAGAGGATTGTGAGATTTTGAAGATCTCACATTCACCTAAGAAAAGAGCATTAAAAACTAGTGGTTGGATGGAAGGGACAAGGAGTTGACTTTGTGGCTAATCATGATGATTAGCCATTAGCAACTCATTAGGAGGGGGATTATAGGAAATGTTAGGTGGGATTAGGATTTGTAGGAGGATTTGACTAGGAGAGAGAATGAGTGGAGGGAATTAAAAATTAGAAGAATAAGGTTAAGTAAGTTTAGGGAGTTTCTAGAAGACTTTATTAGGTTAATGATGAATTAAGCAGATGGTTTGTAGGAACCATGTGGGTTAACTAATTAATTGAAATTAATTAGCTAAGAGGGAGATTTGTGAGAATTCAATTTTTAGAAGAATAAAGAAAGGGATTGATTTATTAAATAAATTAGTCACATACTATAGTGACAATATCAATTATATTTAATTAATATTGAGGAGAATTTGAATTAACATAATTAATTAATTAATTATGTGAGGAACTAAAAATAATTAAAAATAATTATTTTTAAGTGTCTACAGGTAGGTTTGATGTTGTTTGACCAAACGTTGAGGAACTAGCTCCTTGGAGAGTAACCTTCTTTTGAGCGCGGATCACAGTATTGGCAGTTTGTGCTTGATTTTGTTTATCTTTCATTATGATCACATTACAATATTCAGGTTGGGAAGATTCAATCATGTTGATCACGTTGTCATTGTTAGTGTAGGTGTAATTGACTTTAGCACCTCCCTTTGATTTTGAGGAATCACCTTGTTCATAAACAGGTAAGGGATCTTTAAAAGCCTTGTGATCAGCATTAGTCGCATGATTTCCAACAACGATTTTTCCAGCGTCGATGAGATCTTGAATTTCATGTTTGAGCTTCATGTAGTTGTTTGTGTTATGACCCTTGTTTCGATGGTATTCACGATATTCGTTTTCTCTCCACCATTTGGGTTTAATTTTTGGATCATATGGTCTAGAATTGTCTGGCAATGTTATCAAATCATTTGCCAATAAATTTTTAAAATCGGATTCATATGATTCATCTAGAGGAGTAAAATCACGTTTAGGCTTTGAAAGCCAAGGTTTCTCTTTAAACCATTCTTTTGATTTTTTTGGAGGATTTTCTGCTGCAGTTTCAGCCACTTTGAGTGCTTGTGTGCCACTAGCCAGGTTAAATATTATGGATTTTGATTTTGCTTGAACAATGTCGACCACTTCATCATTAACAATGTTTCTATTGTTATCTTTGTCGTATTTCTAATATTTGTTCTTTTCTTTGGAACTAGAACCTTGCAAAGTTTCTTTCCAAAGTGATATATCTCCTTTCTTTATGAGCACATCTTCCACTCTAATGGCACTATCTACCATTTTGTTGAATGAAGGGTACACTTGCATTTGGATACTATATTTCAATTCAGGGATTAATTTATTGACGAAGATATCCATCTTATTAGAATTTGGGATAGGCCGTGAATATCTAGAGAACATCTTTCTCCAACGTTGAAGAAAAGTAAGAAAAGGTTCTCCTGTTTTCTGTTTAGTGTTGCAAAGTTCGATCATAGTGACTGGATGATGAATGTTATAGGAGTATTGTTGTAGAAATAGTTGGATTAACTCCTCAAAATTTTTGATTCCCATAGGTAGGCTTGAAAACCATTACATAGCTTGCCCTCCCAAACTTCTTGGGAAAAGGCGCATGAGGTATGTTTGTTCGTGCATGAATTCCATACATAAAGCACAAAATTCTCTGACATGGTCTTGAGGATATGCATTCCCATCATATTTGTCAAACTTGGGCATCTCTACCTTTGAGGGAAATGGAGGCATGTAAAGGTTTTTATCATATGGAAACATGCATATTGTGTTCAGAGAATATTGCTTTGATGATTTATCTTTGTTTTTCAGTTCTGTGATTTCAGTCTATAATGCTTGCAATCGTTTGTTTAGTAGGCCTAAAGGTGTCTCTTCCTCTTTAGTGATGAGGGATTCAACGTTATAATTGATAGGAAGTTTGGGGCCTTTCTTTGCTAGCTCTAGAAAATAGTATTCTTTTTCTCTAGCCATGATGACTTTCATCATCTTTCGGAAATGCTTATCGTTTAGACATTTATTTATACTAGCTTCTGAAGGTTCAAAAGCTATGGATTCGTCTGATGAAGAATCACTGTCAGTGGCATGATTGTTGAGGTTGTCATAAGTATCTCGTTTAGTAGCTTGTATTTCTTGCCTTTCTCCAGACATGGTGGGAGATAGGGGCTGATCAAAAATTGGTAGATTAAAAACTGGTATTTGTGACGATGAAGGTTTATTTGGAACGAGTTCTTCTACAAAAAAAGGATTGTCTTGTGATGAAAAGGATGTCCCTTTACCTTTGTCAGTTTTGTTGCAAGAACTTCTGGTTTGAATAGGCATTTACAACCGACTGGACCGAGAGCTAGATGTGATGCAGAAGTCAAGATCAAATTGAAGCTAGTTGTTCGTTTAACATAGTGATTGAGAGAAGTAACTAAGATCTGGTCCTGTTTCAGGAACGATCTATCCTATGTAAGACGTTATCTAAGTTATCTTAGGTTTGATAAGATGTTGTTTGAAGTAGCTGGAAGATGATTGACAAAATCATGCAATGCAATGGTAGGGTTACACTATCAAGATTATTTATGCTCATAATTACGATGTCCAGTTTTATGCTCGCTATAGACTGGTTTGGGCAATTTTTGACTATTTTGACTGACAAGAATAGGAATTCGTAGGATAGATTTTGCAGGTCCAGATGACAGTTTAACAATTACCAGATGATAAAGATTGTATTTCGTACGAGTTGCTACTTGATTTTGTATGACAATTGGGCAGACTCTAGACGACAATCTATTGACTGTGATGTATTTTCGCACGACAGACTATAAGAGACCATACAACAGTTTATTAGACTCGTATGACACAATTGTTAAAGCCAGACTACAAACTATTAGGATCAATGAAAGCTTGTACGAAAAGATGTATCTAGCAGGATGACAATTCAATAGACTCGTACGACAGAGAATTGGACAGAAACGAAATTCTGGCAGACAGAGTTTTCACAACTAACGAGGGCTAGTTTTTGATAAGGACTGATTTTTTTTTTCGATAACTGACGGAGACCAGCTTTTGACGCGGGCAGAGTTTTGATCACTGATTTGTGGATTTGTTTGATTTATTTTCTCCAGTTTGAGTATTTCAGTTCCAGGGATGAAAACGCAATAAACACGTAAGATGCATAATAATTCCAATCACAACATGCTAACCCTATGGAAGTTGGCTTAGAGAAAAAAACCTTTGCTTGCTAACTTAGGTACACACCCAATAGCTAATCAGAATACAACTATTGAGTCTCACGCAATGGATTCTCAACGTCATATTAGCTGACTCCAAATGCTAATGGGGGCACGATATGGCAAGTGTCTTGGGAGAGTTACTATCTCTCTTGCACAAAGATTATCCCCCTTTTGGAGGTGAACCAGGTAGCTTCTATCTTATAATTCTTAGTCAAGAATTTCATTTGAAATTACCCCTTGAAGTCATGCAAGCATGATTGAGGCTTATAGCCCGACAAGGTACCAAAACAAGTTGTAGTCACGTAAACATGATTGAGACCGCGAGACCCTACAAAATGCTCGATATGAGAGATCTCAAAGAGAAAACTCAAATAATCTCATCCTCTGAGACTTTAATCATCAGAGGCTTATTTATTATAGTGAGTTGGAATGCTCAGGTCTAGCTGTACTCACTTGGGTCATTCTCAAAGGGTGATTACTTTTTCCCACTGTGATAGGCCCGCTAAAAGTACACAAATCTCAAAATTTAGAAAAAGTTTCGAGGGTCTAGATTTCTGATTGTTTGTAAAAGACAAGAGCATACTCTCCTAACTCTCTGATTTTTTTGAAAACATGAAAGACAGATTTTTTCTTTAACTAGATAGCAATTTAAGTGCCTAAAAAAAATAAAATTTAAAGAATACACGAAGTTTGGTCGATTATCTTTTAGGCAACCTACAAAAACAACACATTAGTAGTCATGTTGTTTTTTATTCTTTGATAGGCGTATGTTTTATTGATAAATTCTCTATCAAGCGTCCTGCAAGAAACTGGTTAGGCTGTAAAAAAATCTTAGGTAAACAACAGACAGACCAGAGTTAGCATCAGTGTTAGTATAATCAAAATTTAATTCACGAAAAACTTTGGCAAGTAAACTATTTTTGAAATGATAAAACATAATTTCGTACGACAGATTATACCTTCTCACACGAGTATTCTCACAGACCCAAATGATAAAACACAAAGTCAAATTATCAGAGCAGAAACTCGTATGAGCTGCTTTTCTGATCCGTATGATAAAACAGAGGCCTTGACAAAATGTCGTATGATGAAGAAATTAAACTCGTACGATATTTAGTAGAGACTGTACAAACGAGACCTATAGGATAGAAAAAAAAGTGATTTTGAGGCCAAAGTATTGAATTCCGAGCCCCACGGTGGGCGCTAAAAATGTGTGTGTGAAAAGTGGACCTATATCTGTATCTGGAATACACAACACTTCAATTAAGTCATTAGATGCATGGTTAGTAAATCAATAATGAATGAATAATAAACCATTACAAAGCGACCTATTGCCTTCTAGTAGATGCGAGTTTAGATTGCTCTAAGATTGCTAAGCTATCCAGTGACTAGATGACACCTAAACGAAGGATTTTTAATCTATATGAGCATGAATTCGAGCTAAATGAATGCACGATTTAAGCTAGATGAATGCAAGATTTTCAAGATTTAATCTAACATGATGTAAGCTATGAATGAATATTTAAGCTAGATGATTTAATGAATATGAAATAACTAATATGCAATATCTCAATGCAAATTCTTAATGAACCTAGAGCAAAAAACAACATAATAACAATATATTCTCTAGGATCCTTGAATGAGAGATGAGAGATTGAATTTATAGAAAATTCAGAAAGAAAACAATGGCTGAGATCAAATGATGATGAGCGGTCAAGATTTTCCAAGAGGAAGCACAATCTAGGTGAATTGATGTGATTGACTGCTTTTCTCAGTTTTAAAGGAAGTTGAACTAAAATTAAGATAAAATCATAAAATACTGATTTATTCTCTATTTCATTCAATTTTAATATTTAAATGTTTTAATTGCTTTCTCTAAGATTATTCTTCAATTTTTAATTTGATTTTCAAGATTATCTCCAATTGATTTCTTTTCTCAATTTTTAATTTTTTTTGTCAATTACTTCCTTTTTTGATGATTTGAATGCAAATTGATTTATTTAATTAAATATGCTAGGATATTTAATAAAATAAATAGGATAATTGTTAAAAATGATTTACTTGGAATGATCCATTAATTAAATAAATATTTAATTAATATTGGTTGATTAATTTTCCATGTGACATTTAATGATTTTAGTATACTCAAGATTAATTTTAAATTGCCTTTGGTTAGGACCTTGGTGATGGAATCGAGATTAGGGGGCCTATGGTTTAGATGACCATTTTTTAGGGTATTACACTAACTACTGTCACTGATCTAGGTACATGCACACTAGACTCTTTAACCAGATTATTTGTCTTATCTTTTGATAGAGCCTTGGGCTTAGGTTCATTATTTTTTAAGCTTAGCAGACACTTGCTCATCTTGACCTTTATCAACAAAACCTTCAATTTCCTCGCCTTTACTAGACTCTGAATTAACTGAAGGAACATTAAAGGTTCCAAGAATATACATAACATTGTCAATGGTAGATGTACCATCATATGGGTCATTATCAAGATTATCAACGAGGGCGTTAACAAGATTAACTGACACATTTTCAGGTATACTAGTAGAAGTACCAGAGTTAACAGGAGGTACCAAACCAATATTCTTAGCAACTGTCATTACAGTCTCCGTGATTTCACTTTTAAGTTTTTCTTTGGCATTAGCCTCTCCTAACATGAGACTACCCAAAGTCTTCTTGGTTCTCAATTTATTTTTTCAAGCTTCAATAAGGGTAGCCTTATTATCTTGGGAAAGTGTGGAACCAACTAATTCAAAGACTTGATCCTTAATGAACTATTCCTCTTCACTAGCAATTTGTCTGATCCTAATCAATTTATCATACAACTCCTTTGGAATATCATTCCTAAACTGATCAGCTACAAATTTCAAACTTAACATATTATAATAAAAAGGCTTTAATTATGCTATTTTGATCCTCAACATTTACCTCAGAATAAAGACCACCTACCTCTCTTGGGATTTTACCCTGAGCAAGAGATTCACATAGGCTCTCCATAACATGTGGCTTCTTGGCAATCTTTCCTTTAGACTTCTAGACATGATTCGATATTGCTCTCAATCTTCCTCTTCTTCATATTCAAGCACTATTGTCTTCCTCTCAGCTTCTGTTTTCTTCTTCGGGGAACTGGATGAGGGAAGCTACTTTTGAGAAACTTTAGATGCTTTGGATGCACTGGAAAGCCTTCCGGAATGTCTGATTTCAGTAATGTCCTCCTCAGTCAGTTTAGCCTTATCCATGGATTCTTGAATTACTTTCTTCACAACCTTTTCACAATACTTCTTAGTGAGTTCCATGCGAACTTACAAAGACGTTTCGTCTGTTGTCCCAAAACGTTCTTGAGACTCATCGACCAAACTTTGCAATAGGACTTTAGTTGCACCTTCAATTATCTCTTGGGTAGCTTCATATTTGAATGAAGGTGTTGGCATTTCAGTAGAAAGAAAGATTGTTGGCATTTCAATAGAAGGAGATTGTTGATATTCAGTAAGGATATTAAGAAGGTTGTTGAAGATTATTTGATATAACTGAAGAAGGATGATAACTATCTTTATAACATTATTTTGTCATTGATGTCAAGAAATTGATTTTCTGATTCAGTATGATGTTGCCATATCTTGAGAAGATTGATTTGAAGAGAATTAAGATGTCGATAAAAGACACAGAAAGAATGTGATGAATAAGGGGAGAAATTAGTTATTCAATGGGCAACTATTACCAAGTTAGACAATGATGAGATCATGATGTTTAGATTGTTTTGATATCCTACATATGTTGCTGATTGTAAGGTTAATACTATACTATGTCATCAAGCAAAGAACCTAGTCGGTAAACCCTAAGGTTATCGATATCGATTAACGAAGGCGGAATGTCTATCGAGTAAAGTTTAGTATTTACCGAGTTGCAACCGAGTTATGACAGATCACATTGGATGGATAAAAGCATTATTTAATGAAGGACAATGATTAGTTGGAGATGTATAAATGATTGGTATGTCATGCATGAAGTTTGTTAAGGATCTATGGCAAAGGAAAATCGACAGGAAGATCTACAGCTCAGATTGAACCGCAATAACCTTGTGCAAGTTCCAAGAAAGGAATGCAAGTCCCTAGGCAAGGTAAAACGTTTTCAGATCGAAGGATACATTGAACCTAGTCAAGATTGAAGATCTGATGGCTAAGATTGATCATGTAAAATGTGATCAAGAAGATTAAGCGGTTAGCGATTGTTTATAAATAAGGAATTGTTGATAAACAATGCATGCGGGCAAGTGTAAGCACAAGGATGCTACAGAGTGATTGCCGAGCACAGAAGCTTGAAGACCTATTTGAATAATAGAGTAGGGAGCCCAGCAAAGGGACAAGATAATCCTATGACTAGATTATTTTGAGCAAATAAGAATCTGCTTTAGCATTTTAGATGTGAAGTTGCAGATATATTTTTATTACTGTTATTTTGTAAGCGACATAAAATCTCTTAACCGAGTGGACTTAACAGTCTTATTTGTAAACCCTCTAGCAAGGTAACATTCTAAATGAGTGTTTGAAATCCTTTGACAAGGTCACTTCTAACAAAGTGAAGATCCTAACAGATCTGAGGGAAATCCCTTAGCTGGGTCACATCTAGCAATGTGTTTGTAATATTTAACAGGATTTGCTTTTAACCGAGCATACTCTAGAAGAGTATATTTCTTAGTGGGCCCGAAATCCCACAGTGGTTTTTCCCTATTTGGGTTTCCACGTTAAATCTAGTGTTATATGTGTTATGATGATTATGTGTTTATGAGTTAGCATGTTTAGCAGTTTTTGGTTGTATTGCTGAAGTATAAGTTACCGAGGTTGAATCTGTTGATTTATGGAAGATTAAGTTTATATGATTCACCCCCCCCCTCTCATCTTGTTAGCTATTGGCATCTGTACTTTACATTTAGTATCAGAACTTACAATTGGTATCAGAGCTTTGGACTCCAGAAGAAAATTTTAAAGGTACTTGAGGCAAAGATCTGAAGATGTATAAAAGGGATGCACCAAAGCTGAACAAGTCAAGTTTCTCCACATGGCAGAAAAGGATGAAGCTACATTTATCAAGAATTGGAGAATATGCAACATACTATTTGAAGAATGATTACATTGCACCGAGCACCAACCCTATGACCTTGGAAGAGATAAAGGCAAAGCAAGAACATATTCAAGCTATGATTGAAATAACATCAGCATTGATCGACTCTGAGTTTAATGATCTAGAAGGTTGCAATGATGCAAAAGCAATGTGGACTAAGCTCATATCTGTGTATGGCGGTGATGAACATGTTCAAAGAGCAAAAGTAGATAGTCTAGGAGGACAACTTGAATCCATGAGAATTAATGAAGGTGAGAACATAACCCAATACAGTACAAGGTTAAAGGAGACTGTCGATCAAATTAAAGGAGTAGGAGGAACTATTGAGGAAAAGGATGTAACAAGTAAGTTGTTGAGAACCCTTCTACCTGCTTATGCTATTCAAGTCTTTGCAATCAATGAATTGAGGTCTGTACCTAACATGTCGGTTTGTTTGGATTCTACTATTGGTAAGCTACATGCATTTGAGTTAAGTAATTTTGATAACAGTGGGTCTTCGGTAAATAAAGTAGAATATGCATTCAGTTCTTTTCATATTGGTGAAACTGATGATTACAATGACAAAATGAGTAAGTACTCTAAAGGGAATCACAGTGGAGCAAGTGAAAGATTTCGTAAGAACATGGAAGAAGGGCACAAACTGTATGAGGAAATCAAGAAGCAAGAAGAGTTTGAAGCATTATTAGCCAGAAGGTTACCGAGAGGAAAAGGTAAGTATAAAGGAAAGCTACCTTTAAAATGTTTCAATTGTGATAAAATAAGACATATGGCTTCTAACTATCCTGACAAAGAATCTAGTGAAAAGAGAGAATACCGAGATAATAGGCAGAAAGACAACCAATACAGAGGACACCGAGACTTCACGAGGAGAGATAGAAAGACATGTCTAGTCGCTGATGAGGAATCCTATGATGACAAATCTGATGAGACTGATACTGAGGAAGTTGTTTATGTGGCTATTAAAGATGGATCTAATGAAGAAAGGTATGAAGAAAAAGCCCTAATATCTCACATAAATAATAATGATTCTTGGATCATAGACAATGGATGCTCACATCATATGACAGGTGATAAACACAAATTTGTTAAATTAGAAGACTATGATGGAGGCTATGTAAGATTTGGTAATGATGCACCATGTTCGGTGAAAGGTAAAGGATCTATAACACTTCTTGACAATGCTAAATGTGATGATGTATACTGGGTTGAAGGATTGAAATACAATTTGTTGAGTGTAGCACAACTAAACAATACAAGATACCGAATAGAATTCCAGAAAGGATATGTCAAAGTTCATGACAAGCATGGAAAGTTAGCTGCTACCGAGACACAAACAAAAGGTAATACATTTCATCTTGACTCAGCTTGAAACAAGTGTCTTTATGCTAAGATAGATGATACCTAGTTATGGCATAAAAGGTTTTGTCATGTAAATTTTGATAATTTGATCAAAATAAGTAAGAAGCACCGAGTAAGAGGTCTATCGAGTCTGGAAAAACCTGAGAATGCTATGTGCCGAGGATGCCAGATGGGTAAGATGACAAGATCAAGCTTTACAAGTAAGTCCTACACTTCTAAAGGAATTTTAGATCTAGTACACACTGATCTTTGTGGTCCCATGAAAGTTCAAAGTTATTATGGTGATAAATATTTCATATTATTTGTGGATGATTACTCAAGGATGATGTCAGTTATGTTTTTAAAAGAAAAATCAGAAGCTTTTCAAATGTTTAAATGGTACAAGGCAAGAGTTGAAAATGAAAGAGGAAGACAACTGAAATGTCTTAGATCTGATAGAGGAGGAGAGTTCACTTCTGATGAATTTAACTTATTCTACAATGATCATGGTATAAAAAGGCAAGTGTCTGCACCGAGAACACCTCAGCAAAATGGGACAGCCGAGAGAAGAAACAAATCAATTGTGGATTGTGCCAGAACCCTAATGATAGAAAAAAGGGTACCTCAAACATTTTGGAGAGAAGCAATTAGCACTATAGTTTACACCCTGAACCGAGTTCAACTGAAGAAAGGAACTATGAAGACACCATATGAGATCTGGTATGACAAGAAACCTAATGTAAGTTATTTTAAAATCTTTGGAAGTAGATGCTATGTTCACAAAGATGATAGAAATGGAAAGTTTGATCAGAAAAGTGAGGAAGGAACATTTCTTGGTTATTCTTCTAGAAGTAAAGCATTTAAATGTCTGATCAAATCATCTAACAAAAAAGTGGAAAGTGCAAATGTGAAAATTGATGAATTTGTAGAAAGAAATGATGAAGGAAATTCCAAAGAACCAGAAGATTATGAAGAATTTGTTTATGTTCAACCGAGAAGTCCTACCGAGAAAGCTGCTGAAGAAAATGAAGATAATGTCTAGTTACCGAGTGATGAAGAAGATCATACGGAACCTACCGAGCCTATATTAGCCAAATATGTCAGAAGACATCATGCATCAAGTCAGATTATTGGAAATAAGGATGATCAAGTGATGACAAGGAACAAACTGAGACAGAACACATGTTTGATATCTGAATTTGAACCGAGAATAGTGAAAGAGGCATTTAACAGTGAAGATTGGGTAAATGCTACGACAGAAGAGATTGATCAAATCAAGAAGAATGACACATGGACACTGATCCCAAGACCAAAGGACAAAAATGTAATCGGTACAAAGTGGATTTTCAGAAACAAGCTAAATGAAAAAGGTGAGGTCATTCACAACAAAGCAAGACTAGTTTGCAAAGGTTATGCTCAAGAAGAAGGAATAGATTATGGTGAGACCTTTGCACCTGTGGCTAGACTTGAGGGAATAAGAACATTGTTGGCATATGCTGCTTTCAAAAATTTCAAGGTATATCAAATGGATGTTAAATTTGCATTTTTAAATGGTATACTAGAAGAAGAAGTTTACATTGAACAACCTGAAGGATTTGTTGAAGACAAGAGTAAAGATCAAGCATGTAAATTAAACAAAGCTTTATATGGTCTGAAACAAGCACCTAGAGCATGGTATGAGAGACTGCACTCTTACTTAATAAAGATTGGTTTTATAAGGACAAGTGAAAACAACAATATGTACATGAAGAATGATGAGGTCAATGGAATACTGATCTCAGCCATATTTGTTGATGATATTATTTTTTGTGGTAATGACTCCTTATGCAAGAATTTTGGAAATGAAATGTGCAAAGAATTTGAGATGTCACTAATCGGTGAGATAAAGTATTTTATAGGTTTACAGATACTGCAAATGAAAGATGAGATTTTCATTACTCAATCCAAGTACATAAAGAAAATTTTGAAGAATTTTGGAATGGAGGATTCTAAACCAGTAAGTACTCCTATGACTACTAACTGTAAACTATCAAAGAATGATGAATCCGCATCTGTTGATGAGACACTTTACCAATCTATGATTGAGAAGTTGCAATATGTTGTGCATAGTAGACTGGATATAACACATGCAGTAAGTATTGTTGCAAGATTCTCTGCAGATCCCAAGGAAACCCATATGACTACAATCAAGAGAATTTTCAGATACCTGAGAGGCACTCAAGATTATGGCTTAGTATATGAAAAGAGAAATGATTTTGATTTAAAAGTTTATACGGATGCTGACTGGGCAGGCAACATAGATGACAGGAAAAGCACAAGTGGTGGAGCTTTCATTTTAGGAGAAAGACTAGTGAGTTGGCTTAGCAAGAAACAAGGATGTATTTCACAGTCAACAGCTGAAGCTGAATATGTTGCTGCAACATTGAATTGTACCAATATAGCATGGATCAAAAAACTATTGGAAGGTATAAATGAGAAAGTTACCGAGCTAGTAACTATATTCTGTGATAACACTAGTGCCATTAACATTTCAAAGAATCCAGCAATGCACTCTAAGACAAAGCATATATCTATAAAGTATCATTATCTCAGAGAAGAAGTTCAAGAGAAGAAAGTTGTGCTAGAATATATCAGTTCAAAGGAGCAATTAGCAGACATCTTCACAAAGCCACTACCAAGGGACACTTTTGAGTATCTCAGAAGCAAGTTAGGGGTCCTACCCCTATCTTCTACTCACTAACAAAGTTTGGTGAAAGCATCAATTCGATGAATCTACAGAATATTATGTGTGGATTGATGCTGATTTACGCACTTTAGAAGGTTTTCTAAAGGTGTGCAGGAAATAGTGAATAGAGACAAGTTGTTCTGACCGAGACTGAGATGATACATAGCAAGGCAAATCACTTCACAAAGGAAGAAATCATGATTTAGTTCTTTTACTTTTTGGCATTGTTGTCAAAGGGGGAGAATACTAAATGGTTGACTGAATGGTAAAGCCCTAAATGATGAAAATAACAGAAGACTAATGACAGGGGGAGATTACTGCAAAACAGAGAAGACTAAATGCAAGACAACAACTAAGAAGCCTAATGAAAAAGGGAGAAGACTTCAGAAGATTTTAACAGCTCAAGGATAACAGGAGAAGTCTAACAACAATCTGAATCTGAATCAATTTGAATATCTTGTTGGTATTACCATTTAAAAGTTGGTTTTGCCATCAATGCGAAAGGGGGAGATTGTTGGCATTTTAGTAGAAAGAAAGATTGTTGGCATTTCAATAGAAGGAGTTTGTTGATATTCAGTAAGGATATTGAGAAGGTTGTTGAAGATTATTTATAATTGAAGAAGGATGATAACTATCTTTATAACATTATTTTGTCATTGATGTCAAGAAATTGATTTTCTGATTCAGTATGACGTTGCCATATCTTGAGAAGATTGATTTGGAGAGAATTAAGATGTCGGTAAAAGACACAAAAAGAATGTGATGAATATGGGGAGAAATTAATTATTCAATGGGCAACTATTACCGAGTTAGACAATGATGAGATCATGATGTTTAGATTGCTTTGATATCCTACATATGTTGTTGATTGTAAGGTTAATACTATACTATGTCATCGAGCAAAGAACCTAGTCGGTAAACCCTAAGGAACCTAGTCGGTAAACCCTAAGGTTATCGATATCGATTAATGAAGGTGGAATGTCTACCGAGTAAAGTTTAGTATTTACCGAGTTGCAACCGAGTTATGACAGATCACATTGAATGAATAAAAGCATTATTTAATGGAGGACAATGATTAGATGGAGATGTATAAATGATTGGTATGTCGTGCATGAAGTTTGTTAAGGATCTATGGCAAAGGAAAATTGGCAAGAAGATCTACAGCTCAGATTGAACCGCAATAACCTTGTGCAAGTTCCAAGAAAGGAATGCAAGTCCCTAGGCAAGGTAAAATGTTTTCATATCGAAGGATACATTGAACCTAGTCAAGATTGAAGATCTGATGGCTAAGATTGATCATGGGAAATATGATCAAGGAGATTAAGCGGTTAGCAATTGTTTATAAATAAGGAATTGTTGATAAACAATGCATGCGAGCAAGTGTAAGCACAGGGATGCTACATAGTGATTACCGAGCACAAAAGCTTGAAGACCTGTTTGAATAATAGAGTAGGGAGCCCAGTAGAGGGACAAGATAAGTCCTATGACTAGATTGTTTTGAGCAAATAAGAATCTGCTTTAGCATTTTAGATGTGAAGTTGCAGATATATTTTTATTACTGTTATTTTGTAAGTGACAGAAAATCTCTTAACCGAGTGGACTTAACAGCCTTATTTGTAAACCCTCTAGCAAGGTAACATTCTAAATGAGTGTTTGAAATCCTTTGATAAGGTCACTTCTAACAAAGTGAAAATCCTAACAGATATGAGGGAAATCCCTTATCCAGGTCACATCTAGCAATGTGTTTGTAATCTTTAACAGGATTTGCTTTTAACCGAGCATACTCTAGAAGAGTATATTTCTTAGTGGGTCCGAAATCCCACAGTGGTTTTTCCCTATTTGGGTTTCCACGTTAAATCTGGTGTTATATGTGTTATGATGATTATGTGTTTATGAGTTAGCATGTTTAGCAGTTTTTGGTTATATTGCTGAAGTATAAGTTATCAAGGTTGAATCTGTTGATTTTATGGAAGATTAAGTTTGTATGATTCACCCCCCCCTCTCATCTTGTTAGCTATTGGCATCTGTACTTTACATTTAGTATCAAAACTTACAGAAGGTACTCAAAATTTCCTTGGCACAACAACCTCCATATAGCATTTATCAGTTGTGAGTACAAATGTAATGTCGTTCTTATACTTGACAATGATCTCCTTCAGGATCTTGCCTCTACTTTGCATGTTCATATAAAAAATGGCAAATAAGGATGCAAATACTTACTCTCTTGCCTTAACATTGATGAACCCTTTTAACTTATCTGCAATCTGATGGGCTACAGGGGTATCTAGAGACCAAAAAATCCTACCTTGACCGGGTAACTCTTGTGAGAAATAAAATATTGGCTGACTGAGAATTGAAATAATTTTAGAAGAATAGGTTATAATCAATTTTGATAAATTAATTATAAGGCTAAGGTGATAAAATTAATTAAAATATAATTTAATTAATTTTAAGATGAAGGAGGATTGACATATGCAAAAAAGGTTTGAATTAATTAAATATTAATTTAATTAATTTTAGGCGTTTACACACATCAATCGTTGAGTTATCTTGAGCAGTCAAGACTTGACAGTTAAAACCTTGAGGTTGTCCCCTTTGATCATTTCACAATAGCATTAGGGACTCCCTTATCCAAGAGAGAATGAGATATGCTCAACATTTTATTCTGTGTTGACCAAAAGCAAAGCATACTTTTCCCACACCAACAAGAATCTCTACTATGATTGAGCCAAATAAACTTTTTAGGTTCAACATGAACAACCTTCCTGAGGGAGGAAATAATTTGTTTGGGCAAGGGTTAGTAGTGTAGGGACATTCTAGGAAGTTTGAGCCAAATAAGCACTTTAAGAGTGTATTGATTAGACATGACGAAATCCCTTATTTAGGGAGAAAAACAAGTAAAGAACTATGCATGTAGCAAGGTCCATGACAAAGGATTGTGTTTGCACGATTGACTTCCACAAAGTAGAAGAGAAAATAACCTTTATTTAAATTGTAGATGACATCTTATTTAACCCTATGAAAAGCCCACACAATATTTATTCAACAACAAAGCAAGCCTTTAGATAACACATGTTTGACAAATTAATTAATGAATGTAAATGGCTTGAAACATTACATGTATTATTGAAATCAATAATCAAGAGTATAATATTTGATAGATTAACATAACACATAATGTAAAAGATTTTTTTGTTGTCATTGTTGTTCACTCCAATTTCTAATCATTCAACATCACTAATTGAAGATTTAAAAACTTTCATGAAAAGATTTATTCAGTGAAGAAAATGTTGAAAGTGCTTATTATTATCACCTTACATGAAAAAATTGAATTGCAAAAGTTGATTTGTTTGAGCGAGCTGTCCCAAGACCATGTTTAGCCTCCTAGATGCTGAAATTTCTCTTCTTAATTAAAAAAAACCCTACAAAACTAAGAAGAAACAAATACAAGAAAATATTACAATGTAGCATGAGAAGATGAAACAGAAGACATGACACTAACCAAAATCAGACTTTCCTAATCTCCTCTCCCAAAACTTTACTGCAGCCCCGCTGATTTCATTTTACAAGTACACAGAGCTATTTTTTTGAATACAGAGAAAATTAGATCCCACGGATTTCCCTAAAATGGCCCTGCGTTTTTTCTTTCGCCGGGGCCTGTCTGCTGCAATATGTTATGGACACAGGCTTTCTCCGACCAGTTCTAATGCAACTAACAACTTTCATTTATTCGAATTTTCCTACTTGTACAGGGAAAGTGCGTTGGTTCCACGTGAGCATTCTTTTTACCCACATCTGTTTTCAGTTTGCATGGTTTTTCTGTTTTGTTGCAAAATCTTTTCTTTGGATGAACTCAAGACTGTGTATATATCTGGTGGGGCAAAGGAGGAAGTATATTTCTCAGGGTTTGCTACTTTGCCACGGAGTTATGATTTTAGGTATTGGTGGTGGAGTTGTGGAATTTGTTTCTCTGCTGTATTTCCTCAAAAAGTTGCAGGGAGAGTTACAACTCTTAGTGTTTTTTTGTAGCTTTCTTCAGGCCCCTTTCGACGACCTCCATAAGGGCGGAAGCTGCTGGAAGCAAGAAAGGTGGCTCTGCTGAAAAAAGAGCTCGCCAAGCAGAGAAGAGGCGCATTCGCAACAAATCACGCAAGACGCTGATAAAGACCCGCATGAAAAAAGTACTGTGACACTTGGGTACAATTATTCTGATTTTGCAGTTGTTAATACTTTTTCTACATGTTACAATCAGCAATTTTGCTAAAATAGTTTTTCTACTTCATTTAGAAACCTGCACTTGAATTCAAAAGTACCTATGAGATGGCCTGGACCATCCCACACATACCTGTGACTAAAATATAGCCCTCCCTGCACAAATCCCACTGAAAAACAACAAATTCCATAAAGTTAATGCATAGATTACACCAAATGAAGATGATGACTAACAAGACCCTGATAGTCTAATAACTTGACTCAAGTTTTCAATCGCATCTCCCCGATGAGGAGGTCTTTAGTCCCTAAAAGCTCAAGGACCAATTAAATTGGGAATTCCTTTCCCCACATCTCCTTTGAAACTCCATTTAACTCTTCTTTGCAACAATGCCTTCAAACCAACTTGTTTATCAAACTGATGTGAACCAACCCACCTAGGTTTCTGGACTGATCCAATCACAATATCACGGAAACTGAAAGGAACACTACCGTCACAGGTCTTAGAAGGTAACCTCTCGAGTCTCAACACTACGCTCCTTATGTCAAAGAGAGCACAGTTATTTGGGCTCAAAAAGGATTGTAAACCTCTGTTGCAACTGCTGTTCCACAGCCTTCTGCTTCTTCCTTGACTGAAGTACGTACATGGTTCCAACTACTGCTTCTCTCTTGTTGTCTACTCAACAATGGAAGAATAGACTTCCCTGTAGCATTGATTACCCTTGTATATTTAGAAGTACTTGCCAATGTGGCCTTGGACTTCCTAACACAAGTATGCAAGTAAACATCTTCTCTTTCAAGATGAGCCAGCCTATACTAATTATTCACCTTATAATAGACAACATCTCTATCATAGAGATAATGGCTTTAAAAAATGACATCACAAACATCTAATGAAATGACATTTACTGACAGTCAGAAGTATGTCCAAAAGAAAATTGACATTGCTTGATCACTGCTCTCTCTACTTTTTTGCAGCCATCCTAAAGCATATTAGTGGATGTTCTACCATCTCCAAACCAAGTTCACTAACCACCCTAAAATAAATGAAGTTTTCTTGTGAACATAATTAAAGGATAGCATCAGCCTTCTTATCTTTGCTTGGCTTTTGATTTGGAAGAGTTGAATGAGCTTCTTCCATCATTTGAGCTAACACTAACCTTGTAAACACCTTGACAAAGACACAAGACAGCCTACCATCTGCCAGGGAGCTGCATTTGATCTTTATTGTTTTGCCTCCCATTCATGTCTATCCCCTTCTTAGCCCAACAAGGTGCCGTTGATGTGTTTTTTATGCACTTCAAACACAGAATAAAATACTAAGTATTCTATCCTCTATTGAACAAGGAAACCTTATATGCTAAACAATGTGATCAAATAAGATAACCCCAAGGTTTCTTTAGTCAGGTCTTGACATTGCAATGGATAGACTCAGTTGAAATGATGTGATATGCTGGTATCACAAAGGGACTTATGTTTATGAATCGCAGTTGGAACTTGCAAACTAACTTCTCTCAATCAAAGAAAGTTAAAAAGGGATAAAGGGTTTAGGGAAATCTAGTCTAACACCTAAGGACAGTGATGATAATGAATAATGCTTTGATAGACAAATTCCTTCAAACCAAGCTTTGCTTTGCCATGATAACAATAGCTACACAAAACTGGTGCAATCTCCCAAGGTAATGAAAGTTTTGCATACTAGAACCATTCATTCAAATACCCAATGTTTGCACAACTTGAACAAGTATCCACAATCAAACTTAGCAACAATAATTAGGCTCAGACTAACTTTACACTGTAGCTTACAATTAACAAACCACAAAAAATATGAACCAAGGAATTCATCACATATCGTTACATTTCTCCATCAAGATCAATGAACTTCAACTAAATTTGAGAAGTAACAAGAAACCATGCATAATGTAGAAACACAACACACGAATCCACCATATCTTCAATGAAAATCATGTATTTATTTCGACATAGTCTTGGCAACAACTTCGAGTTTCCTCCTCCTCTACTTCTATTAATATCAACTATTCTTCTACTATTGAACTATTAACCCTTAAAAATGAAAAGCCAAGCCTTTTATAGACATCCCAATTACAATTCAAGGGCCAGGAATGATTTAAAATCAATGGCCAAGATTTGAACAACAAAACCCTAATTAGGGTAAGTTACAACTAACTCCTCTTTGACCATTGAGAAAATTACATTTGTTTGATTACATGTCCTTCTAGGACCAATGAGAAATAAGTTGTAACTTTCTATATTTCTTCAACTAGATTTAATGTATCTGGATGCTTTGACTTGGAAGTATGTGATTGGTGGATGAAGGTGAGTTGTCGCCACCTTAGCTACTTGCATGCTTTGTAGACTTGATACCTCATCGCAAGCAATATCTCTTGATACTTAACATCATCATGTGGCTTTTGACTGATTGTGATGGGTCATATTCCCGAATTGCATCATCTTCTAACTATGATTAACTCTTCTGAAACTATCTACTTGAGAGATGCATTCACTGATTTCGTCCTTTGCACTTGCATTCTATCTTCATCTTTCATTGCCTTCACGATGCCAATGCTTGATCTTCATGTGTAGTTGTTGCAAGTGTAGCCTCCATTTGCACGGTCTCTCCTTGTCACCAACTTGCAAAAGATATCCTTAACCCAGATTACTTCCTTGTTATACTGACCTTGATCTTGGATTTTCAAAGGAAATTCAAGATTGTTGTAGCATCTTTTTTCATGTCTTAGTTCGCGATCTTGCCTCTTGGTGTAACTTGATCCTCCATCCGGTTGAACTATTCTTCATTGCATTTTAGAGTTCTTTCATCCCTGAAGTATGAATGTTTCCTCCCTTCACACTGTGGAATCATCTTTCTTCTCCTCAAATGCATTAATCTTACTCTTCCTTTAGCATTTCATCTCTTATATTTGCTCTTCCATGATGTTGATCTTCTTGTTGTATGTTGTTCGCCATGTGGTAGAGTCTTCATCTTCCTTGGGTCTTGGATCTTGACTTTGATCTCTTCTTTTGCATGACATGAACTTAGCTTCTTCTTGCATGTTGTCATCTTGATTTCTTCATCCTAAGTCGTGAAGTGTTTCTCTCTCATGCTGTGAAGGCTTCATCTTTGTCTTGTTGAATCTTCCACCATTGGCCCCTTCACATGATTTGATTTCCCCATGTGAAGTGTCTCTTCTTCATGCATCATTCTTCGCATCCATCATTCCTCACGCTCCCTTGTAATTTTTCCACATTGTTAACTTGATTCCATATTATCGTTCGCTTGCAATGTTCCTACAAAAGAACGCATTAAGAAAAATTATAATAATTCAAATCTGGAAATTGCACTTAAAATTGCTTGTCTTTGTACTTTAAATCTGGAAATTACTCTTGTTAAATTGCTTTAAAAATCTGGAAATGATTGGTATTAATGATGCAAAACAGAAATTGCTAATGAATGAAATAAAATCTGCTCTGATTTTTACAACAGTTGTGGTCTTTCACCTTTGATCTGCCTTGTTTCAATGTCTTTTGCTCTCTTTGCAAACTCTAGGTGGAGGAGTGAATGGTGTTTGAGTTGAGAAAATAATTTTCACATTTACTCCTCATCACATGGCATCTTCCTTACTTGAATTGGTCTTTTAAAACCTTGATGTCGCTGATGATGATCAGAAACTATTGATGAAAGTAATCAATTTCTTCTTGTTATTTTGAATCACCTCTGCCCTTAATATCTCGATCTGCTCCTCGAATCTATGAATTTATGTTTGGATTTGAATTGTGAAGTAACAAATATGAATTCTTGCTCCTATATATTCTTTAATCACCTTGTAAGAGAGGGTCGGCTAGGCTCCATTTTTTCACATGTTTCATACATCTTTGTTCATTTCTCATATGTTAAAAAAAAAACTGAGTTGGCCTCATTACACACGTGAAGAGCACACAGGAAATACTGAAGGGGGGGGGGGGGTTGTGAATCAGCATTTCATATTTTTACTCCTTTTTTAAATGCATAAAAACCACATAAAAGAAGAAATAGAATAAGCATCAAGATGCAAACGCCAAATTTCTCACGGAAAACCTTTTTAGGTAAAAAACCACGGCACACAAAAGCTTTCAGTACCAAAAATTGGGCACCGACCTAGATTACACAAGCTAGCACCAACTCTCCTTGAAGTACAAACTGTAAAGTTTATTCAATTTCAATTGAAGAACAAGTTATATTACTAATAATGCTATGTGATTATTATTTCTAAATTCAATGTCTAATAATTCTAATTTATGATGCAGGCTGAAGGAGAGAGATCATTTATCATTTTCTATGTCTTCTCCAAATGATTCTTATCGGCCTTTATATGTTTAGGCAATCAATCAATAGATGTCTAAGGCATGACCGATCAAGGCACCTATTGATTGGTGCCTCTTCATGCCCGATATCGGTTATTATTTGGCATTTAGCAATTATCATTAATTATGCAGCCTGATAATGAATCGGTGTTTGATAACAAAGCGGGGTTTAATTTATGTTTACCCGATACCATTACATTGCGGGTTTTATAACATAACATTATATGTTATCGGGTTAATACCCTGATAACATATTAATGTCGATTCATAAAATGAATCGCCATTAATATGTGTTTATTAGCCCGATAGCATATAGATCAATGCTTATCATATATGCACAGTGTTAACAATTGCTAATAACAGTGACAATATTTATAATTTGACAATCATCTGTTAAAACCCGATTATCATATTCAAATCGGAAAGCATAGCAAAGAAGAATAAACAATAACAGAATTAAGGAGGTCAATTGCAATGGTTAGAGATGTCTTATCTTGCAGAAGCTATTATGCATTAACACAAACTACAATGATGAAGCACCTACTCCAAAAGTGAGGCATCAACCTCAGAATCTCTGATTTTGATATGTTTCTTTTCTTTAATTCATAGAATTCCCCTTTTCACAGCTTCTATAATCTGATTGCAAATCTATTATCGAACTCTCAAGTCTCAACATCTTGATCCTTATTAATTTTACACACAATGTATTTTGCACTCCACTATTATAACTTAGCATCTCCGCACCTTATCTCACCCTACATCAGGATGTTTGGCTCCTTTTTAATATCTCACACCCATGATACCCACTTCTGTGTCTGGTCAAACTCCAAAGACATGACTTCAGCTCTGAATATCCGTCACTTGCTTCTCAAAAAAGTTCAATACACCCATACTTCCCTTATACACAGCACTGTGTATTTAAAAAAAAAACGTAATAAGTACTCCACCTCACATATAAACTCAGGGCCGCCTATGTAGTTATACCATACACTATTTTTATCTCCACTGCAAACCGTTATCTGAAGCATGATATTCAGCAGCCACACAAGTTTTTTTTTAGTATTGCATCCCCTCAAAATATACTTTCAACGCATCCTTATTAATTACCTGCTCCACACACACCATCCATATACTCCATGCGTTAAAGCCTGACCAGCGGCAGACTTTTGACAATTAGGTGGAAGGAATATATTAATGATCTCACAAACCTCTCATACACATTAGCAAATCACAAAATACTTTTCTATTAACTACATCCAGAATGTAGTATAAAAATAGCACTCCAGTTATTCATATGCAATGCACTACTATATATTTAGCATATGGTTCATCAGTTCATCCCACCTTATGTTATGCCCATTAAATGATATTTGAAATTCATCATGGATGATGTGTCACTTGAAAAATACAAGCAGGCAGGGGACTTGGACAGGCAGCCAGCTCAAACTGACACCCAAGAAGCCCAACCACACAGTCAATTAGCTCAACCAGACAACCAGGTAGCTCAACCAAACAGGCAAGTAGCTCAACCAAACAACCAGGTAGCTCAACCAGATAGGCAAGGAGCTCAACCAGACAACCAGGTAGCTCAACTAGATAGGCAAGTAGCTCAACCAAACAACCAGGTAGCTCAACTAGACAGCCAAGTAGTTCAACCAAGCAGGCAAGTAGCTCAACTAGACAACCAAGTGGCTCAAGCAGCTCAATCAGGTAGCCAAAATTATTCAACCAAAATCTGATGAATAATCAACAGCTTAACTAATATTTCATTCCAATTCTCTTTACAGAAATCTTGACAAACATCCTTTGACATCAATGACAAAATATCCAAAAACACGCTACATCATTATTTTCATGTCTTGTGAGGCCCAATACCTTGGGTCGGCCTTACACCTCTCCCACACGTTTTACCTTGCAAATGCTGGTTGGCCTACTCACATTTCAAACAAACTGGCTCACCTTTAGGTCGGCCCTACATTCACCCTTTGCACACCCTGTATATACATGGTGGGATTTTATGATCAGCTTGCAATTCAAATCCAATTTTATATCTGCTATGCTTTTGATTTCAGGTTTTAGGCATGATTATGTAAGAAATCAGGATTTTCACTTCAGCATGTAAGATTTCAGGACTTTCGCTAGGCCATGTAAGAAAGTGGGATTTGAGCATCCTCATGCATGATTTCGGGGTTGTGCACCTCTTGTGTATAGCTGGGCGGGATTTTCACAAATTTGTGTAATGCAGGTGGTGGTTTTGATGTGAGCATGGATAATGTAAGGCGGAATTTAGACTACCTTATGTAATGCATGGCGGAGACAAGAAGGGTTTGTGCATTGAATTCCAAAAGACTCAAGTGGTCTTGTGATGAATGGTGGGGATTTGATGAACCTATGCAATGCAGATTGGGATAATCAACTACTCATGTAATGCAAGGTGGAAGCTAGGGCTTGTCATGTATTTGAGAAGCAGACGTTTGACCTGGCCATGTAATGTATGGTGGAATCCCAAAGGTTTTATGTAATTACTTGTGGAGATTGCACCTTCTCATGTAATATGGTGTGGAATTTTGATGCCTCCATGTATTGACTTCTGGAAATTGAATAAAGTCATGCGTATCAAAGCAGGACTTTCATGCAGTCATGTATTTCAAGTGGGAAATACCACTTGACCATGTATTTTTAAAACAAAACTTAACTTCACCCTTGCTAGTCTCAAATGAAATTTTGCCTTAGACTAACCTTTTTTGGCAACATTTAAATTTTGATCAATGTTTCAAGGCAGAGATTTAATAGAATCTTGCAATTTGAATTGGAAATCCACCTTGCATCAACATTTTTAAGCGAGTTGAGAGGCAATCAGCACTTCTGTTTAGACTTCAAATATTTGTGCAACGATTTCAAATGAACATTAACTCCATCCTTACACTTCTTACGTAGGAATTCAAGCACTAATGCATTATACTTTAAGTTGGCCCATGCATTGAATGATGAACTTTCCCCTTGCCTTGTAGAATCACAACTTAGCCCTCATCATACCCTTGCTGTGTACTCGTGGTTTCATCATTGCCATGTACAAAATTGGAGTTTTGCCATCTTCATGCTGGATTTAGGGATTTTGACTACTTTACATAAGAAATAGGAACTTTTGTCACTTCACAATGTCTTCGACATTCAGGAGTTTAAGCAACTTTGCACTGGGACATCGGGGAGGCAAAATTCCAAGGGAACCTTGCAATTCCACACTTGTAATAACTAAAGCAAGGAATCTTGCAACCTCATCTTTCAAAACTTCTCTTTCAATCGCGGACTCACTCTTGGACTTGGTTGATGAAACCCTCTCATATTAAGGTGAAAGACCACAAAAATGTTGTTAAGCAAACACCAGACCAACAAAACACCTAACCTAGCCAGCGAAAAGAGGGGTCCCCATTTGAAATGGGGCGATGTGTGAAAATGTCACAGCAGGTACCAATTCTAGGTGCAACTTCCAACTCTCGTCCTTTGTATGTCCATTTTTATCGCTATGGGTACAATGCTATAATGGTGAAAAATTAGGGTTTCACCCAATGATGAAGTAAAACCCTTGATTTTTGCTTAGGGACCACTACATTAAAGAGGGATGAATCCAATAGATCTTGCCTCAATCCAACAAAGATAGGGCTAAGAATTCTTATAAGATTCACTGGTTAGGATTGAATACCCTCTTTTAAGTTGAATTGTGAAAATGCTGAAATTAGGGTAAATGTGTTGGAACTGAAGTAATTATGCATAAACAGTGATCTATAGTCATCAAATGGAGCCACGAACCTAGATCTGAGCAATATGAGAGTGTTTGGATATGTACCCAAAAGGTCGTCCTGAATTGTTGGGACTAGAATGCTTGTCCCTTTGGTCCTCTGCACTTTTCGCCATCCAAAGGGGAACCTGCTCGTCATTGTGAATTATGCCGATCCTTGAAAGTTACAACTTCGCACCTTAGATTTACAATTATTGATGATGATGCTTTGCTTCTTGAATGTAATCATATATGTTGTATGAAACGGCATGAACATGACAAAACCCTAATCACACACACATGCTTGCATATGAATGATGTAATTTTCCTCCACAATGGTTGAATGAAGAATATGCAGCCTTGAAGATCTCTGAAAATGTTTGATGATGAATGCTTCACGGATGTAAAATCGCTGGTTATGTCCACTTATGATTAATGGATAAAATTAGGTTGATCAAATGTCTTTATATAGGGGTATCTAGGTCATTTATCGATTAGGCTGACCTCCAACGGTCATGTAGAGCCACAAAATTGAATTCTCGCCGGAGAAGTGAGACCCTTGACCCATTTTGAAATAGGTCCCAACTAAGAGGGACCAGGGCGTTGGTCCTGTTGAGGTGTTTTTTATGACAGCGCCTAACACAGAATAAAGTTGCCCAACGGTCACTTTACTCTCTCTTGATCAAAGAACAATTATATGCTAAGATTGCAGTAAGTTTAGACAATCGACTCCAAGGTTCCTATATGCAATGGACGTGACTCGGTTGGCTAATGTGATTGCTGGTAATCCAAGGGGACTTATGTTTGATCATTCTTTCACTTCTTTGCTGTGGCTGTAACTTCATCAATGGATATAGTAATTCTGCGATGCTTCTGCTTCGAATGAACTAAACTGGAAAACTGAAATTAAAGGGGAAAAGGGTTAAAAGGATCTAAATCTACTCCTAAGGGTAGTGATATCAATAGATAGTGCTTTGATGGACAAATTCCAAAATAACCAAGTTCTGCTTTGCCAAGATTAACTACAACTCCACGAGAATTGGTGCAATCTTCCAAGGACGTTGAAGGATTTTCATATCGAGAAAGTGCATTTGAATATGCTAAATGGCCCAATCCAAACGACTATCCACAATCGAACTTAGCACAATTTTGGTGGCTCAGGCTAACTTTACACTGCAACTTATAATCAACAGGATGCAAAAAGTATGAACCATGGAAATTCATCAAACACCATTACATTCTCCATTGAAATCAAAGCACTACTCTACTTCTACTCTAAGTGAGGAAGGTGAAACCATGCAAGTTTTGAAGAAATAACTTAAGTGGACACCATTAGAGAACAATGTTTCACTGTTATTATCTCAAAAACTTATCGCAACAATTTCATACAAATCTCCCCCCCTTACAAATGAGGGGGGTCACCCCTTTATATAGGCCTCAAGCCTTGGCTACATGCAAAACCCTAATTAGGGTTTACCCCAAAAGATTCCCCACATGATGCAACATGGTGGGAATCGGCCATAAATACCCATTATGCCCATATACAATTAATTCCAGCCCATTACAATTGGTATCCAAAATGCATTAAATGCACCACTCTTCACTAAATTCGCCCAACATGCATTGAATATTCCTTCATGCAAAAATCGCCCCATTATGTCATAAATGCACCATGATCTCCGCATGCGACAACTGTATGCAAAAAGAATCAGCCATAATGCCTTAAATGTGACGGCTACATGGAAAAAGATACTCCATTACCTCAACATGCATTGACCCGGTTGCCACTTGGTCAAGAAACCCTTGGAGAGAGAAAATTCTTGGAGAGAAAACTTTATCTGAGAAGAATTTTCTTGAAGTTTTCGAATTTGCCTTGTTTTGGAGGGAATTTCTATTAGTTTTCAACATCTATTTTTTAGGAATTTTTTTTCAAATTAGGGTTCTGTTGACGTGTATTTTGTACACCATCATACACAGAATAAAATACCAATAGGCATCTTATCCTCTCTTGAGAAAATAGTCTCTAACTGCTGAAGATTCGCATAAAGGATCAGTTAGGTAGACTCCAAGGTTCTTTTAGTAGGGTCTCTACGTGTGGACAAGCTTCAGTGGTATGATGTGATTTACTGGGATCACAAGGGGACTTACATGTGATGATTGAACTTCCGATCTGCTTTGCTGGACACAGGCTCTTACTAACTTAGATTTGAAAAAAATGAAAAAGGATGGGCGAAGAGAGGATCTAATCCTAATACTAAGAATGTAGGAGCAATGATTGATCTTTGACAAAACTCTAACTAGGTCTTGTTTTGACATCAATGGAACATCTACACAAGGCTAGTGCGATCTTCTAAGGGAAGCTTTATGATGTTCAAATCATCACTGCGGGCATAGATACCATCCAAGTTGATGCATATCAATGAAGAGGCAACAAATTGAAATTGAGCTTAAGCTGAACGATTCCAGTTGACTACACAAGGCAAGTCTGCAATCAACAAACTGCTAGTAGTATGGATATACGAATTCCACCATTAGTCAATCACATTTCCTGCATTCATCTAATCATCTACCATCTATGATTGAAGACTCAACAAGAAACCATGCAAATTGCAAGAAACGACACACTTCACCATTACTTCAATGAAAATGGAGTTTGTTTACAATCAATGGCAACAATTTCTTGCCTTGTCCTCCTATTCTACTCTAATTGCTATTCTATTTCTATCTTCTAATTATTCCAACTATTTACATGCTATCTCTAACTTATTGCTAATTAGCCTTTACAAATGAAATGCCTGGGCTTATATAGTGCCCACAATACAATTTGATGGCTTAGATCAATTCAAAATCAATGGCCGAGATTCAACAATGAAAACCCTAATTAGGGTTTGTTACAACCATTACATAACATTTAATGCTTGACCAATGATAAAATTGTATTGCTTGGACACATGTCCCTTCTGGAAAAATCGACCAATGGATAGCTGGGGTAGGTACATCGGAGTTTGTGCCACCTTCCATGAGTTAAGTACATTGAATCTGGACATGCTGAGGTGGACCACACTGACTGGAGGAGTGATGACTAGGATGCCACCTCATCTGACACTCGTAGCTTGCTAGATATTCAATTTGATGTCGTTGAGAGGCTATCTTTAATTAACTCTTGTCCTAACTCCTTTTGTCCTTGATGTGCAGGATGATGATGTACCTCGCCTTGGAACGCTGGATTGAAAGAGGTCGCCCCTGTCCTGGCTTGATCGTCCCGACGAAGATCGTCCTTGATTCGACTTGATTTTTCTTTGATGAGATCTCCATTTGATGCCTACAACATTTCAAAATTAGTACCATGATTTTGCAATACATAACATAAATTAGAGAGCAAATTTTAGGAAACTTAATGATAAGTCCTTTATTAATCATTTCCTAAAAACGACTATTGAGCTATGAATTCAAAATTTCAAAATTTCAAAATCTAAGCTATGACGATCAACAATTCAAAATTAAAACAATAAAATCAAATCGCCATACCTCAATAGAGAGCTAACTCTAGAATGCAAATAAAGAAAATTCGCCTAGGCAAAAAGATCGAAAATATATAGTCTTCAACGTGATCTCCTCAATGCCTTTGACAATTCGCTTCAAATGGAAACTTGGATTCGCACCACCTTAGATGATACTAGCGCCACCTTGCTTTGTAAACTCTAAATCGCACCACCTTGAATACAACTCGCACTTTCCTTTGTCTTCCTCAAATCGCATGTGGAAAGGTAAAAATGATAATGTGAAAATAATGGTTTTCACCTCTACCTTTATAGCGCTCACACCACAATTACCATATAGGCCGACTTGGTGATTAAACAAGGCAATTTAAATGATTTTTTTGAATAAATAACAAGGCCGACTCTCACAAACCAAGCGCTCCTTTTGAATTTTATTTAATTAATAAATAATTAATTAAATGCCTTTATTATTTAAATAAATAAATTTCGATTTTTATAAAGGCAAAATAATTAATAAATATTAAGCGCAAATTTTAAATGCCATTTCTAATTAAATATCGATTTTGCTAGCATTTAAATAAATTCAAAAATGTTTGTTTGAGCGCCAAAATATTTTGAAAATGAAGTATACGTACCTCATCGCCCTGGTCCCTGACTGGGGACAGGAGCGATCCATCAACTGGGTCTTGATTCTTGCAATTTCGACGTTCAGAGTCTTGATCTCCACGTTGAATTTGCCATTTTCGCTAGGATCTTCGAACTTGAGTATCTTGCTTGTGCGAATGAATGTCCTTTATGACCATTATCGCTCTGGTCCCTTGGAGAGGGACAGGAGCGATCCATGTGTTTTCTCCATGATCTTGCATCTTTATTCTCAAATTTCCATCATAAGGCGAACATTAGTGTTATTTCTTCATTCCATGCTTGTTTCGCTTGAGTTCTACAAGGCGTTTTTTGATGTTTAGAGGATCATCGCCCTTGTCCCTTGGAGAGGGACAGGAGCGATCCTTATCTTTTCTCCATTTTAAGCTCAAACTGGTAATATTTAACGTCTATCTCCCTTTGTATCGCCTTCCAAATGATGTTTAAAACCTTGTGCAACCTTATTCCAACGTGATCTTTAAAGGATATCATGCGTTTTGGCAAATATCGCCCTGGTCCCTTGGAGAGGGACAGGAGCGATTCTAGTGTCCTGGCTCAAATTTGTAAACATTTGATCTTCGTTCTTCGTTCATTGTCTTCCAAAGGACGTCCTTGACCTTGCCTACCCTTGCCTTGTCATGATTTTGAAGGAACATGGGTATTTTAATGAAAATCGCTTTGGTCCTTGTCCAAAGGACAGGAGCGATATAGGCTCTTTATACAAATTGGTGATCGTTTAACGTTTGAAGCCTTTGTATATCATCTTCTAATCATGCCTCGGACCTTTTACCACCTTGCAAAACCTTAACTTCACGTGATTCTTGAGAGATTTGGCCAATATGATAAACATCGCTCTGGTCCCTTGGAGAGGGACAGGAGCGAACTTCAAGGTTTTGAGCTTGTTCTTGCGTTCTTCAACTTGCCATTGCTTTCGATGCGTAAAATGAAGTCCCTTGATTCTCCTTAATCACTTAACACTTGATAAACTTTCAAAATCTTGGCCTTTATAGGAATTTCGCTCTGGTCCCTGCCTGAGGGACAGGAGCGAATTAGATGTCTTGGTGCAAATCCTTCATCTTTGGCAATTTTTGATGCTTTGTTCTTCAATGAGATGCCTTAAAACGTCCACGCCACCCTTCACCTTGACTTGGAGTGATTGAACTTGGAGGAAAAGGCAATATAATCATTATATCGCCCTGGTCCCTTGGAGAGGGACAGGAGCGAATTTGTACTTGTAGCCTCCATCACACTTCGTCAGCTTCCAAATTTATCTTCAACGGTCTCGTAATGTCCCCTTTCATTCATCCATGCCTTGAGATCGGTTGTAACTTGGCAAGAAATTTGTCTAAGACAAAAATCGCTCTGGTCCCTTGGAGAGGGACAGGAGCGAACTTGGGCATTTGGGTCCCTTGTTGACGTTTGATAATCTTCAATTTGTCTTCAATGGGTTCAATTCATCTCCTTTCTTGCCTTCAAACATAAAACTTGCTTGATCTTTGCCCAGATCGTACCTTATGAAGAATTTCGCTCTGGTCCTTCAGTGAGGGACAGGAGCGAATTTGACCCTCTAGGCAAAAACTTCATCATTTCGTTGTTTTTGATCAAGTCTGGATGCTCTATCATGCTCATTTCGTCCTTCACCATGCCTTTGATGTCTCGATTCGTCCAAACAAGGTCAGGAATGGCTCAACTAAGCATTTTCGCTCTGGTCCCTTGGTGAGGGACACGAGCGATTCGCCTTGGTCCCTTGGAGAGGGACAGGAGCGCTTTTCGCTCTGGACCCTTGGAGAAGGACATGAGCGAAATTTGACCTTTCGAACTCTCTATCAGGATAAATTTTATGGAATATAACATCTAAGTATAAGTGACATTTCTTATACTTTAAGTTATATTCCATATATACTTTCAGGATGTTTGAGAGTGGTTTCAGACCTCCAGGAGTTATATTGCAAAATCTAGTTTTTGGAGGTTTTTCAGTTTCCAGACTTAGTCAAATTCAGGATCAGGACATTCCAGACTTAGCCAAATTTCAGGATCAGGACCTCACTCAAGCAGGACTTGCTATCCTATTGATGTGATCCCCTGGGCAACGTTCAAAATGCAAAGGCTAGCTAACAAAACCCTAAAAAACCTAAAGAACAAACCCTAAAAAGCAAAAAACAAGGGTCCCCATTTGCAATGGGGCGATGTGTGAAAACGTCACAACAGGTTCCAAGGTCCAGGAGAGAGAAAATTTTCTCACTTAGCCAAATCTGACTTTTTTTGAAATTTGGATGAATTTTGATGCCCGAAAATGGATTTTTTCAAATTTTTTCTCGGGGGGAATTTTCTTTTCAATTTATCCTTGACTTCCATTTTCCTTGCCTTGGAATTTACCCTTCAAACTTGGGCGTGGTATTCATCCTGAGGAGGATTTTGACCTTTTCCTTGGCTCCTCATATCCAACGCTCTATCTTTTTTCTTGGGTGTTGATTGACCCTCATGGAGGAATTCTTCCTCTGCTTGACTTTCCATGACACCCCCCTTTTGGCGCCACACTCCTAACTTGGGCGCTATTTAGGCATGATGGAAGAACTTTGATCTTCTGTGGCTTTTCCTTGGCATCCCTCATCTAGCACCCCAAATTGGCCTTGGGCGCTAATTCACTACAGAGGAGGAATTCCTCATTCATTGACCTTTTCCAGGTCACCTTGGTTCTAGGCTCTAGCATCCATCCTTGCACGTGGGCGGAAATTTGGTCTCATGGAGGAACTTTTTCTTTTGCCAACTTTCCTTGGCACCTTGTTTTTGGCACCCATAGACCTAATTGGGCGGATTTTAGACATGGTGGAGGAAAATTCGTCCACACCCTAAGTTTGGCGCCCTCCTAACCACTTGGGCGCTAGATTGGCATGGTCATGGAATTTTGGGGGTGGAGGAAAATTCCTCCACCACCCTAGTTTAGCGCCCAACTCCCACCATGAGTGCCATTGGGCATGGTCAAGGAATAATGGATTTTCTTGCTTTTCTTTCCTGGCCTCAATCCAATGCTCATTCCTGACTTGGATGCCTTTCTTTGGTGAGGGATTCTTGCTTGGTTCTTCATCCAGACTATAAGCCATTTTTTTACGTTTCTGGAACAGGATGCCATTTTGAGCCGAAGTGGTTTTCTTGCCTCAAGAAGATTTATCAATGCTTTCCATTTTTGAGTGATTTCCATTTTTTGATCTATCAGTCTGCTTTTTCAAACTTTCTGGATTTAGGAATGTTCAGGAATGCTCAGTCTTTAGTGTCTGCCTGTGAAGAACCTGCCAAAAATAGACTTTCCTAGAATAGTAAGTGTTTCAAAATGTTAGGATTAGGGCAAAACAGGTCAGGAAAGCACTTACTAAAAATAGAAACTACTAATAATAGTAAGTTTGATTTTTGGCAAAATTAGACCAATCCGAGAGGCAGTGAAATCCCTAAAAAATAGGAAAAAATAGAAAGTTGCTCAGAATTCACTCAAATTTCACGTGTAGGTTCCTTGAAGGGTCTTGATTTCAATGCAATGCTCAGTTTTTCCAATACCCTAAAGGAAAGGCCTCAAATCTAAGTCTGAAGGGCAATACCCTAAAATGGATTTAACGAGTTCTAGACTTAGCCAAAATTATTCAAACGACTTGCAGACTTGATCAAATTGACCCCAAATCACTTGCAAAATGAGGAGACTGCCGCTAAAAGGCCTAGAGAAACACAACCAAAAGACCAAGAGGACCTAAAAAGTAGGGGTCCCCATTTGCAATGGGGCGATGTGTGAAAAGGTTACAACAAGTCCTTCTCAGTTAGGGACCTTAATTTAGCCTCAGGGAGAAGGATACTACTTTGGAAAATCAGCTAGTGGGTGTACATGGCATCGGAACTGGAGAATTAGCACAAATGGACCTAAATAGGAGACGAGAGACATGCTAAAGTAGGGGGCACAAACATGAGGTGTAAATTGGCCCTGTGACAATTTACGACGCTACAAATGTAAACTTTTCTTACCTTTGCCATTTGTAGTAGTGGTGTTCTTCTTGCTCTTGCCCTTGCTAACTTCCCATTCTACTAAAAACCTTGTTGTTACTCTTCACCCCGTTGTTTTCACTCGTAGGAAGAAGTTCCTTTCTTCTCCAACTAATTGTAATGGACTTGGGTACACATTTTATCAATATCCTGGGGCTTTGCCACAAGGACAGGGCTCTTTAGGTGACCAAACAGCCTACCTGTGTACTTCTTCAAGACCTTACGATCCATAACATCCCTCCCTAATTGTTTCGTTTTCTTCTTGAGCTTGGACACTTTGCCCTTGCCCTTGCTTCAAGTAATGCCAATTCATCTCCATTTTTTCCTCATTGTTAAATAGGGTAACACTGTTTTGTTAGCCACCCTTTAAAATTCTCTCAGTTGGAGATTGGTGGTACTTTTTTAATTTCCAAAGATGTGTATAACTCTAATAATAAGTAAGAGCATGCTCGGACAACTTCAACCTTTCAAAACAAAATTTGTTGATGAGGAGACACTTTGTGGGTACTGAAGTAAATCTCCATTTGAGAAGCCCACTGATCCAACCTCTTGGCACTTACCTCTCTATCATAAAGTTGAATATTGAACTCTTCCTCAACTTTAAAGAATCTCCCAGAGGTACATTCTCCTTCCTCACAATCAACTTCTCAGATTTTTTTCCTCACAGTGCTCACGTAGAATCCTAAGCTTCTCCATTAGGATTTGCATCATAGCTTCCAGCCTATCCAGTTTCTCTTTTTTGCTGGAAATCCTTGCAGCATCTTCTTTCAACCTCCTAATCAAGCTTCTCCACCATCCCCTTCTCTTGTTGTCCTTATCATCTTCGCTCTCTCTGTTTCTCCAATTCTGGGCTCAAAAGGCAGTAAATCGATCCTCAATCCCACTGTCTCTAGTAGAGGGCATAAACCAAAATAATCAGCAAAAACTGAAAATTCCCACAAATACAGGCATATGAACCTACAATAATACCACTTGATCCATTAATGGAGAGGATATTCCTTACACTTTCATCGACGATGGATATCACTTGACTAACCTTGCATAGCCTTCAAAGACTGTTTCTACCACTAACAGTGGTTAAATATACAATGCAACATTACCAAATCGCCCTGATAACTGGCAGTTTCCAGGTATGAGTCATGCTGGAATTAGTTATGGCTTGAAATTGCTTGTCAGTTTTAGGGGTTTGATTTGGAGCAGTGAGATTCGTCTAGAAATGATGCAGCTTGAATCCCAGTGATTTTGAGGTCAATGTTGAGAATCCAGAATGATTTTAGAAGTGGGTGAAGTTTTCAACACATTTTTTGTTGACTTGTTAACTCACAGGACCCTAAATGACCATTGCCACACTATACTTGCATCCAAATCTATTTGATTTTTTGTTGATCTTTTATTCTGAACCTCTGGTGGCATCATGAACATTGGTGGTGCAATTCATCATGTACTGGTGCTATGCTGCCTACCATCACTAAACTCTTCACTTTGTTACTGCAGAACATCACTTTCCACTTCTTCTACACCACCATGATTGGACATACTCAACCCTTCTCTCTTCTGCACAAAGCTAACCTTTGAATTTGTGATCACTGAATTCACCGAAAACCAATTTCTTACATATACCTTTCATTTTACTGTTACTCTTGTTCTAGATATCAGTGGGTCATTCTGCAATTCCATGGGTGCCTTCACATTTCTTCCATTCTAAGATTTTTGAACATTCATGTGCTACTGTTTTTTGCTCTGGCTCAAAAAACAACTGCTGATATTTATTATTAGTTACTAAATTAATATCAATATTAATTTCCATCTCTGTTAGTTATTAGGAGATATCTATTACCATATTAATAACTATCGGTAATATTTACATTTTTAATATCTATTCTATTTAATAATTCTTATACTAGCATATCTATACTTTAAAAATTCTTTCAAATATAGTTTAAAAAAAACATATTAAAGATAGTATGGTATTTAAATTTAATTTTTTGGAATATAGCTAAAAAACTAAATGTATATAATATTAGCTATATGTGTGTGTGTTTTGTATGGATGTATCCAAAACATACCTGGTGCCCCAACTGCACCACCCACCTCCAACCAAAAAAAAAACACATCGCGTCCACATACCGTACCTGATTACCATTCTGATTCAGTGACTTAGATACAATGTTTTCCCACTTGTTCATTAGAATTGCAACATAGAAATAAGAGCATACCAATGCAGATAAATTGAAATGAGACCTAAATATTATTGAAACCAAAGATGTAAAAATCTTAATCGGCAATAAATCTTTTGGCTGAAAATTTTTAAAAAATCGGGAATCGGCAAAAAATCGGCAATAAATCGGCAAAATTATCGAACATTTGAAAATATATAATTTCTTAAAATATTCTAAAAAAACACAGTAATTTATATTTAATTTAATACCACATACATAAAATATACCATATATTTAATAAAATTGAGTACATGATTTATAAATTAAATAATATTAATTATTAAAATTTAAATATATATGATATTATATTTATTGATTAAAAATATTAAAATTTACATTAATATTTTAGACAAATAATATTAGACTAATAAATTAGATGTATTTAACTTTAAATATAATTGTATTAAATATTAAAATAACAAAATTTAATTCTAATAAATTCATAAATTAATAATAATAAAACTATTGCTTTATGTATTGTTTCAAAGTAATGTTGAGTAAATATTTCGAAACAATCTAAGTCTCATAAATTAATAATAAAAAAACTATTGCTTAATGTATGGTTTCAAAGCTATGTTGAGTAAATGTTTTGATTCAATCTTTCAACGCAAATCATTGCAGAGTCCTTAGAAAACCCTGCCGTATATTTTGAATGGTTAGGAATGTCTGTCTGCTGCCGTATTTCAATGCTGCCATATTTCAAATGCTTCAGAATGTCCATCTTGAAACCCTCGATAAAGTCGGAGCCCTAAAAAGCGAAAAAAATCCTCTAGAACCCTTTAGAAGCTGGAAAAACACCTACAGAAAACGTTTTACTCAAATATATGTTATTAAAAATGCAACACCATATGATCTGGACGAATGTTGTAGCAAATTTCAACGATTTTCCAGCAATAATTTGAAGTTCGCCGAATTTCGAATTTCATGGACAAAATTCGGCGAACCTTGTGACTTAGATTTTAGGGTTTGCGTTGATTTTAGAGGGCGCAATTTTTTATTTCAAACTCGCAATTTCAACCGAAAAAATCCCGATTTTTACAGCTAAAAAACTGCGATATTTTAGATAAATTCGGCTGCGATTTTATCAGCGATTAATTCGGCCACCTATTTGACTCCTGATATATCGCGATTTCGACAATTTTTTGCTGATATTTTCTTCCTTGATTGAAACACAAGATCTTATTGCTGGAGAAACCCTAAAACAGGGCAAAAACACCAGTAAAAGTGAGCCAAGCTCCTTATGACACTATGTTCTAGTCTTGTACAAGTGACACAATGCCACTAGGGTGCATGCAAAGCTCAACAATGATTGCCACCAGTTTGTAACACCTGCAATTAGTCTCAGCAACTCCAAGAAACAAGGTTCTTCTACGAGACGACCATGAAAAATGAACCAAAGAAGGCTTACAATGAGGTATTCAAATTCTTCTATGCTTTCAACAAGGGACAACAACAACCTATACAAGAAGCCTATGTCTCTCTTATAACCTCCCATATGCAAAGAATGGAAGATCAAATGCTAAAAAGAGGATTTGAAGTGCTAAAACTCTTCATATTCCACTTTCTGATTGTATTATGTTGAATTCACCACTTCTGACATATTTGTCATTCACATATGCTGCAGTTGGTAATGTTTCACCATAGGTGGTGATGTTTTTGCTCTGTGTGACAGCAGGCGGTTTCTCTAAATTAAGTTTTCTCTTTATTTAGAAACCTGCAGTTCAATTTTTATGTATGAGATGGTCTAGAACATTTCACATATACCTTTGACCAAGTTACTGTCCTTCCTATGCAAAATCCTCTGAAAAGCAACAAATTCAATGAAGTTAATACATAGACCACACCGAATGACTGATGATGGCAAACTAGAACTTAAATCTTTCAGACTGTTTTTGATGAAGAAAAAATACAGGAAGAAAGTACCAGGCGGTTCTTCTATGAGACGACCATGAAAAATGAACCAAAGAAGGCTTACAATGAGGTATTTGAATTCTTCTATACTTTTAACAAGGGACAACAACAACCTATACAAGAAGCCTATGGCTCTCTTATAACCTCCCATATGCAAAGAATGGAAGATCAAATGCTAAAAAGAGGATTTGAAGTGCTAAAACTCTTCATATTCCACTTTCTGATTGTATTATATTGAATTCACCACTTCTGACATATTTGTCATTCGCATATGCTGTAGTTGGTAATGTTCTCATCATAGGTGGTGATGTTTTTGCTGCATGTGACAACAGGCGTTCTTTATTTAGAAACCTGCAGTTCAATTTTTATTTATGAGATGGTCTAGAACATCTCAGCCCTTCCTATGCAAAATCCTCTGAAAAGCAACAAATTCAATTAAGTTAATACATAGACCACACCGAATGACTGATGATGGCAAACTAGAACTTAAATCTTTCAGTGTGTTTTATTGATGAAGAAAAAATACAGGAAGAAAGTACCAGGCCACCCCTTAAATCTTGTCATCCCCTGAAATGCAAATTGATCTTAATTATAATTTGTTCAAGACTGACACGTTGACTAGTGTGATTCTGGATGTCTGTCAACATGTTATGTCCCTGACTTGGAATATGCCATTTTAACTGATAAGCCTATAGCTGAGATTTGGAAATCGGAAAGCCTGAAATCTGATGAAAAATTTGAAATTATATAAGAGATTTGATTTGTTTGAGTGATAAAGTACACTGAAATGATTGGAAAACAATGACACAGAAGATTTGTTGATATTAAAAGAACTTTTCAGCTGGTACTGTAATGTCCCCTACTAGGTATAGGCCTGTTGAACAATAATTAATCTATTTCAGTACACTTATGACTTAGACTAAATTAATTAGGAGACAATTCTATTCTTAGTTCTTTCTTAACATAAATCAAATCAACTAAAAAAAAAAGTCTGCAACCTCCTGGACAGTCTGCAACCTTCCCGCCTATGCCATCGTTCGAGTTTTGAATCGCCTGTATGACCGCCCCCTCTGGGGAGGTCCCCTCCTCCTGCAATCGGACCCCCCTCCCGATACCACGGTCGGTCCACATGCCCCCGATTCCGCTTCTGGGACCCCACTGTCTGCAAGTCTTACGGAAAGACTGTCAAGATCGGTGTTCCTTCTGGCTCTTCATCTTTGGTATTGACGGATTCTAGTCAGAGGGATGAGGACAAAGGTTTGGATAACCTTGAAGCAAACAAGAAGAATCCACCTCCTTCTGGACCGGAAAATGTTTCCGGTCAGAAGAATGTGGAAGATGGCAAAAGAGATTCCAAATCCAATTGGAAAAGTGCTCTTCTAGGGTCCACTTATACGACTACGGGAGCGGCTTTGGCTAACTTTACCCAAACTGACGAAGGAATAGAGATCAAGCTCCCTGATAGTCTCATGGATAAAATCGCTTCATCCCTTCACCTGGCGATTGTTGGACGTTTCTTCTCCTTCAGACCATCTATTGACATGGTTAGGCAATGGGCTAAGGCAAGATGGAAGTTAAAGAGAAGTGTTGATATCTCGGCTATGCCAGGAGGTCTCTTCCTTTTCAAGTTTACTATGGAGGAAGACTTGATCTTCGTCCTTTCAGGCTCTTGGGCCTATGGAAAGTATATTCTAACTCTTGCTAAATGGAAGCCTGGGTTTGACCCCTCAGCCGAACTCAATCGCATGGCTCCTGTTTGGGTTAGGCTCCTTGGCCTCCTGCTGGAATTCTGGGATGAACAGATCTTCCGCTGGATTGGGAACTCATTTGGCAGCTATGTTACAGCGGATTCGGTCATCCTTGCTAAATCCAGGTTAATTTATGCCCGTTTCTGTGTTAATGTTGCTATTAACAAAGCGCTTCCCAACTTTGTCTCCCTAAACTCAAAGTGGGGAAAATGGTCCTAGGCCATTGTCTATGAAAATGCTACTCTTTTTTGTCAGAAATGTGCTAAGCAAGGGCATACGTTTGCTAAGTGTAAGATCCCGGTGACTGCTGAACCCAAGCTTAAAGAGAAGGCTATTGTGGTGATCCTATCAGCCCAAGTGCACCCTCTTCTTCAGCCCCTTTGGGGCTGCCTAATGTGTGTGAGATCTCTGATGATTACCCCCACACTGACAAGATCCTAGACATTATAAAAACCCCTGTTGATCCAGTGAAGAAATCTAGTCCAGTAGCGCCTCTGGAAGATGGAGAAATTCCCCCGATGATTAGTCTACGACTATCCCTTGGTCCTTCTGCCTCCCCTCCTTGGCTATGGGTGATGGCTACCTCTCCCCTAGGCCTTCTGTTGTTACTATCCCCACGACTCCCCATGCCCCTTTTAACCTCTGTGGTGTTAAGTCTTCCCCGGGTGGAACTAATCTATTAAGTTTCACAGCCCCTCATTGTCCCCCTAGCAGTTCGGAGATTTCGGAGGAAGTGGCTAAATCTCCCCTGCTGACTTCTAATGTGAAGTTATCACCACCCTGTTCTCCCTCTACGGATAATGAGTACTGGTTGACTCAAAAGAAAAAAACGAGATCTAAGAAGGCAAATGTGGGCATTGATAGTAAAGCCAGAAGACCAACCGAGAGGGTGCTAAGACATAAAGTTATGGCAAGGGATATTGCAAGGGGCAGACAGTTGACCCTTGATGGAATCAACAGAACCAAGAAATGAAGTTCCTCTCTTGGAACATAAGGGGACTCAATAGCCCCCAAAAGCAATTTGCTATAAAACAATATATCTTAGAGATGAAATTAGATATTTGTCTACTTCAGGTAGTCAAAATGTCCTACCAAACTTTTGCAACCATTGCTGGTAAACTTTGGACGGGGGCTGCCTTTTTATATGTTGAGATGTTGGGGGCGTCTAGTGGAATTGCTACCCTTTGGGATCCCTGCAAAGTCCAAGGAAAGGTCTATGTAAGCTCTCAGAACTTCCTGGCGGTTACTTTTCAATATGGTGATCTCTGTTGGCACCTGTTCAATATATATGCCCCCAACTCCAAAGTGGGAAGGCGTCTGGTGTGGGAGGAAATTTCTGAGCTCATCCTTGACTATCAGAATTCTCATTACATGTTGGTTGGTGATTTCAACACCCCTCTCTATCCCTCTGAGAAATGTGGGGGTCTTGTGGATTTTTCTGATAGCATAGGAGATCTTGCTAATCTTATAAATGCTACTAGCCTCTTTGATCTCGATCTACATGATGTCCCCTTCACTTGGTCGAATAATAGGAAAGGGAACCACCTAATTCAAGTCAGACGGGATAGATTTCTTGTCTCTGCCAAATGGGATATTGTTGGTCACAACTCCTATCTAAGGACCCTCCCAAGGATCGCTTCCTATCATAGCCCTCTCCTCCTCCATTGGACTGATAGACCCCCTTTGGATCCTCCCCTGTTCCGATATGAGATCATGTGGGCCTCCCACCCGGATTTTAGAGATCTGGTCAAGGGCTGGTGGGCCACCCTGGTCCAAGGGACTGCGATGTTCAGAATTGCTGAGAAACTGAATCTCATCCGGAGGGAAGTGAAAGGATGGAATAAGGCGACCTTTGGTGACATCTTCAAAAAGAAGAAGGATCTGTGCTCCAGGCTTGAACAATTCCAAAGCAGCATGGCCTCAGGTGACCCCCCTCACTCTCTCCTTATTGAGGAGGAAGAATGCCGAAAGAATTGGAAGGAAATCCTTTCTAAGGAGGAAATCTATTAGAAGCAAAGATCCAAAATTCAGTGGCTGAAGTAGGGTGACAGAAACCCGACTTTCTTTCACCGCTTAGCTAGCATTCACAAAAGGAGAAACTTTATCAAATGCCTAAAGATGACTCTGGTCAGGAGATCACTGGCGAATCCCAAATTGGTCAAACTGCTATTGACTTCTTCATCCGTATGTATACTAAGTCCGGAAGAGGTAATGAGGCCCTTTAGGACAGGCTCTTGAGCAAGCTCCCTAATGCCATTGGGGAGGAGGATAACTGTCAGATCCTTTCTCTCGTTTCCTTGGAGGAGGTCCGTTTGGCTGTCGTTGCGATGGGTGCTTTCAAGACCCCGGGCCCGGATGGCTTCCCCCCGACTTTCTTCCATGATTACTGGGATATTGTTAGTTATGATGTCACTAAAGCGGTGAAGGATTTCTTCAGGACTGGTATATTACTGAAAAAGCTAAATAACACCTACATTGTTCTCGTCCCCAAGTCTCCGAACCCCAATTGCATGAAGGATTTTCGGCCTATAAGCCTCTGCAATTCTATTTACAAGATCATCTCCAAGGTCTTGGTGAATAGAATTAAGCTGCTTCTATCTAAGTTTATCAGTCCCTCCCAAAAAGGCTTTGTCCTTGGTCGTCAAATCTTGGATGTGGCCATTGCTACTCATGAAATTATCCATTCCATGGACAGAAGCAGAATCCCAGGTATGGCTTTTAAACTTGACATCTCAAAAGGTTATGATAAAGTCAACTGGTGCTTCCTATTTAAAACTCTCTCAAAACTGGGCTTCAATCAAAAAATTGTTGATATGATACGGGAATGTGTTTCTACGGTTCAGTTCTCTGTCTTGATCAATGGGACTCCTAGGGGCCACTTTAAAGTTGGAAAAGGTATTCGACAGGGAGATCCCCTATCCCCTTATCATTTTATTATGATTGCAGAAGTTTTGGGTAGGAATGTGGTGGATTTGATGGTCAATGGAAGACTGCAGGGGTTTAAAGCGGCTTCTACTATTCCCCCCTCGGTGATTCAACAATTTGTGGACGATACCTTTCTTTTTGGTATAGCCTCTGTGATTGAGGCTAAACACTGGAAGAATTTGCTTGCTGACTATGCCTCTGCTTCAGGGCAATGTATCAACTATGATAAAAGTAATCTCTTCTTCTTCAATACCCCCTTGGACCTTCCGACTAAAATTCTTAATATCCTTGGGTGCAAGTTTGCTACTCTTCTTGGGACTTACCTGGGTCTCCCCCTCACTATTAAAGAGGTTACCCTTGGGTTTTGGAATACCATCCTTGAAAGAGTATAGAAGAAACTTGCTGGACGGAAGGGCAAATTCCTTAGTAGTGCAGGGAAGCTCCAACTCCTTGCTGCTTCTCTCCAGGGCATCCCTGTGTACTTCCTTTCCCTGTTCAAAATCTCTAGTGCTGTGGGGGACAAGCTTGAGAAGATCCAAAGAACTTTTCTCTGGACGCGAATGGAGGAAAAGAAACGCCTCTCTCTGGTCAATTGGGATACTGTTTGCTTACCCAAGACCATGGGGGGTCTTGGTATTAGAAAGATAAATGCCTTGAACAAGGCCTTAATTGCTAAAGTGGGCTGGACCCTAACTAAAGGTGAGGCGGACTGGTGTAACATTATCAGGGCTAAGTATTTGGAAAGGGAATAGTTCTGCTTTAATTTGAGTTCCGGTGGCTTACCTCATGGGGCAAAATTATGGAACAACATCCTGAAACTTAGACCTGTTATCAGAGAAGGACTGAAGTGGCAGATTGGAAATGGTAGGAAGATTAGGTTCTGGGAGGACTCTTGGTTGGATGACAAACCTCTGGCTGAATCTCGATTCTGCCAAATAATGAATTCCCTAAAGGATCACTTTGGTGATTATATTGCTGACTACATTGTGTTGGGAAGAGGAGGGTGGAAGAACATCTCCCTGATCTTTACTGATCGACCTAACCTGTTGCCTACTGCCCTTGATCTTCAGGATCTTATGCTTGCGTGTAGGGTACCTTTATCTCCCCACGAGGACAGATTCATCTGGAAAGGGACCCAGTCGGGGGAGTTCTCGGTCAAGTCTGCTTACAGACAGCTCTTGAGACCCATTGGTGATGTTGAATGCTGGAAAAAGATATGGAACCCACAACTTATTCCAAAAATTAACTACTTCTGGTGGTCCCTTATGCATGCAAAAATCTTGACTCAGAACAATTTGAAAAGGAGGGGATTCCAACTTCCCAACAGATTTATCTTATGTAAAGTTGAGGAGGAATCTATTGGTCATCTTTTCATCCACTGCCCTTTCGTAGTGCACTTGTGGGCCATTACCCTTGAAAAATGTGGTATACAATGGGTTTTTCATGATAACATTCATCAGTTTGTTAATGGATGGTCACCTCCTACCCACCACCCCCTGATTATTCAGCTATGGAGGCAGATCCCTCCTCATATTTGCTAGAGTGTTTGGAAAGAAAGAAATAACATAATCTTCAGAGATGCTGAAACCTCCCCTGATAATGTTTTTTCTAGTTGTTTCAAAATGCTTATGGATAATATATCAGTGACTAGGTGGAAACCCCCCCCAAACCTCCTAACCTGATTGATAAAAGAATTGCGGAACTCTGGAAGCTCGCTCCGGAGTTTAAACTCTTCAATAACACTTCAAAGATCAACAGAAAAAGGACCAAATGGTAAGCCCCAAACCCCTCTTGGCAAAAACTGAATTTTGATGGTTCAGCTCAAAATACCTGGCAAGTGGGAGGTGGTGTTATTCGTGATCATAGGGCGACTACTATTGCTGCCTATGCGGGTAGCCTGAAGAATCATACCGTCACTCAAGCTGAGGGAATGGCTCTCCTATGGGGCCTGAAGTTCGCCACTACTATAGGTATTAGACAACTGAAAATTGAAGGTGATTCTAAAGTAATTGTGGAAGCTGTCAGTGGTAGATCTGTAGTGGGTTGGAAAGTGAAATCTATTTTGAGGGATGCAAGAATGTTTCTGGCTAACCTTGACTGTTTCACTATCCGCCACATTTTCAGAGAAGGGAATGCAGTTGCTGACTCTATGGTTGCTGTTGGTAGGCTGCAAGACGGCTTACGATGCTGGAGGAACATTGATCTGCTGCCAATGACCACCAAGGAGATTTTGGAGAAAGAAAAAACTAAGTCTTAATGACGAATCTTTCTAATTGTTATCAGATGAAGAGCATCAATTTTCAAATTTTGAATTTGGAGGGGAAACCCGCCCATCATGGGTTGGGGTTGCCACGTAGCTGCATATGGCCTTGTCATCAGTCTCAAGGGAGTTTAAATAATGATGATACTTATTGGCGTAGTACCGATATTGGGAAAGGCAATTTTCTATTTATCATTTGAATGAATGTCATTGGCGGTGATGAAGGCAATAGCTAGGCTCGGCTAAGTCACATTGGGCGGTATCTCGTTTGAAGTCAACGAAGATGTGATTGCTCAGTCGACAGGCCTGTCCATGGAGGGTAGGAAATGGAAGAAACAAAGCCGCATATCGGACACCACCAACCTAAACCAGTTTTTCCGCGATGGGGAGAACCTTGTGAAGCGGGTTGGTGGCTTTAACCAGGAAGAGCTTCCGCCACCTTGGGACGAGGTCTACTACATCGTCATGAAGTATTTCACTCTTGAAGGACGATATGGGGTTTTCTACTACTATCACCTTCCTTTCCTTAACCATCTTAGGAATAAAGATCTTATTTCCATCCCTCTTTTTTTTTTTATTTGCTGCACTCTATGGATTCTAATGTGAGAGATATTGCTGAAGCCAAGAAGTTAGGCAAGGACTTTACCATTCTCCACCAAGGCCTTATCCTCCGCCTTTACAATTTCCACTTGGCCCTCTGCCCTCCTCACACGATTTCTGTCCAGAATGTGCCTGAAAGCCAGTCTCCGGCCATAGCTGTTGACAACCCTGACATAAGCCCTCCTCGATTGCCCGAACTTGGCTCCTCCAGTAAGAAAATTAAAAAGCGCTACTTGGAGGGTTCGAGACCCCCAAAGAAAGTGAGAATCCTGGAAATCGACTTTGATGTTGAGATTACGGACGAAGCGAACACTCCCCGTCGCTCTGTGAGATTGGCGTCCAAACCCCCTAAGAAACCCTTAAGGGACCCCTCCTCATCCCATGAAACTGGGAATTCCATCCTCTTTGGTAATGTGGCCCCATTTCATTCCACCTCGACCCCCCATTCTACCAGCTCCACCCATGTGTCTGAGAGCCCTAAAAATTCCATGAGCCCGGATGCTGGTCCCAAATCTCGGGCAAACTCTCCGTCCCCTACTCTCAAGTTTGATAAGATGATAGTGGTGGAGGAAGTGAGCAGCATCAAGGAGGAAGCGGATGGCAAACTGACGGATTTGGAAAAGAAAGTGGATGGCATGATCGAAAACTTGCAGGAAATTGCCAACAGAACGGAGGCCATTGAGAACAAGCTGCATGATGTCTCCAGGTTTGCTCTGAATGTCATGTACAGCTTTGTGACCACTCTTTGTCTCTTGCAGGAAAGCACACTCAAAGGTAAAGGAAAGGAGGATGAGGACTACAAGGACCTCTTTAAATTCCTCACCAAAGAATGGGCAAGGAAGCTCCTCCCCAAGAGGAGCCATGGCAAAAAGAAGTAGTTGTGTTTTCTATGGGTTGGGTTTTTTGGTTTTTTGAATGGCCCTAATGGTTTGTCGGTTTACAGTTACGGTTTCTGGTTATTCCTGGACTTAACTATCTTTTGCCCTGCGTGGCATATTTTAATTATGACTTTTATATACTCGGTTAATATGCGTAGCATGTTTAAAGTTTTTGATAGAGGAAAGTTTAGGAGGCTGTGATTTTGCTGTTTCTTTGCTGACAGTTGTTTATCTACTGTTATCTTATCTGTACCCGGGTCAGCCCCCTAGTTTTGGCTGCTTTTAATATCAAAAACATAAATTAAATCTGTGATGTTCCCTATTTGAAGCTGTCATAGTTCAAATAATTTATCAATCATTAATGAATAAATCGTCAATTTATCATACTAGATAATTAATTTTTGTTGATGTATGTAGCTAGGTCGGAGCCCTTCTAGGGCCGACCTAGTGTGCATGTGGCCTTGCCGGCCTTAGAAGACATTAATAGTCGGGCCCTAATTGGGTGTCATATGTAACTTGTGGCATATGTAAATTGTGATCAAGTTAAATGTAACTTTCAACTAAGGGAGACTCATATGTAACTTGTAATATATAGGTCTAACCCTATCCTTGGCACCAAAATTATATCGCTGACTTGAGGTCCATTAGGAGGTATTGATTCATATATATGCAAGGTCACGAATTGAATAACACGAAGGACATGTAGTGTGCTCGGGGGTGACGATAAGAGCTTATCGTCTATGGTTGGGAAGGCAACAAATCTGATGTTTGCTTGTGGTTAACGAGCACTACCATAAAATCAACATGGTATCAGAGCGGGTTCCTTCTATAGAGCCTAACCGCTTGAAGGTAGATCGTGTGCTTTTGTGAGGGATCTGAAAACAGAGTTTCATAGTTTGGATTATGTGTATGTTTGGCATGCTTTTTGTGGTTACTGGGGTGGTGTGTGCCCTGGGAGTACAAAATTGTTGTCTGATTGACACCAAGGCTTTCGCCAGGGTTGGAAACCACCATGGAAGATCTGGCTGTTGATAAGATTGTTAACAATGGCGTGGGCCTCGTTCTGTCGGATTGTGCTATGGAACTTTATGATGCATTGCACTCGTATTTGTCCAGGGTGGGGATCGATGGCGTGAAGGTCGACGTTATTCATATTTTGGAGTTGCTGAGCGGGCCTTGGTGGGCGGGTGGAACAAGCTAAGGCTTATTTTAATGGGTTGAGCGAGTCCGTGAGGAAGTACTTCAAGGGAAATGGAGTGATTGCCAGTATGGAGCACTGCAACGACTTTTTGTATCTGGTCACTGAGCATATCACTCTCGGCCGTGTTGGACGAATCAGAGATTGCATTCAAGGAAGGAAGATTGCTTGCACTTCTTCGCAGAGGAAGAATCAACATTCAGGGGAAGTTTGACATATCGTCAGAAGTAACCTTGGACGAAGAGGTCAAAAGATTGATTTCAGCTTCAGAGGGAGCTTGAGGAAGCCTAACATTTCAGCTTCAGAGGGAGCCACGTCATCATGAAAATTTTGTTAATGAGTTCTTCTCTGTGAGGGAGAAGTTCGAGGTGCAATCCCTTGTTAATGAGTTCCTTCTTTGTGAGGGAGAAGTTCGAGGTGCAATCCCTTGTTAATGAGTTCTACTTTGTAAGGGAGAAGTTCGAGGTGCAATCCCTTGTTAATGCATTCTTCTTTGCGAGAGAAGTTTGAGGTGAAAGCCTTGGATCCACCCTCTGCGAGTAGGCATGGTGGATCCACCCTTTGCGAGTAGGCATGGTGGATCCACCCTTTGCGAGTAGGCATGGTGGAGATGCATTCTTCTCTGGGAGAAGTTTGAGGTTAGAGCCCTCGTTCCACCCTCTGCGAGTAGGCATGGTGGAGCCACCTTCTGTGAATAGGCATGGTGGTAATGCACCCTTCTTTGGGAGAAGGTTGAGGTGAAAGCCCTCTTCCACCCTCTGCGAGTAGGCATGGTGAGCCCACCCTCTACGAGTAGGTATGGTGGGTATCATGGAAGAAATTCCATGATGTGCTTGTTCACCCTCTAGAAGTAGCTATGGTGATCATCATCCATGGGAGTAGCCATGGTGGTTGTATTCACTTACATTTTTCATGGGAGCAGCCATGTATCTCGGATCTTGAGAAGGTCTCCTCTCTAGCTAAGAGGGAGTGTTGATGTATGTAGCTAGGTCGGAGCCCTTCTAGGGCCGACCTAGCTTGCCTAGCGTGCATGTGGCCCTGCCGGCCTTAGAAGACATTAATAGTTGGGCCCTAATTGGACGTCATATGTAACTTGTGGCATATGTAAATTGTGATTAAGTTAAATGTAGCTGGCAACTAAGGGAGACTCATATGTAACTTGTAATATATAGGTCAAACCCTATCCTTGGCGCCAAAATTATATGGCCGACTTGAGGTCCATTAGGAGGTATTGATTCATATATATGCAAGGTCATGAATTGAATAACATGAAGGACATGTAGTGTGCTCGAGGGTGACAATAAGAGGTTATCGTCTATGGTTGGGAAGGCAACAGATCTGATGTTTGCCTGCGGTTAACGAGCACTACCATAAAATCAACAATTCTAACATCCCTAATCCATAATTCTTAATGCATTGTTCAACCCTTGTTACTACCTAGTCCTAAGGAAGATGGAGATGATTATGTTACCAAAGTGCTTAGATACCAAAACACAATAGGCTCCCTCAAAGTGTACTGATGCATGCCCTTACCCTATCTTGGGAACATGCCCTTAAAGTTTACGTAACGCTGATCCTTACCCTATCTTGGGGTCACCCTATTGGTTGGATTTAGACTACCCCTCCCTGAGAACAAATCAGACCTCTTCCTCATAGGTACCTACTGAAATAACAAGAATTAGACTATAAGTATTCTCTTATATATATATATATGAAATTAAGTATGACTGTCATACATATTGCAGTCTATATTAATATTACTATTAAATTCTGCATAAGACATTATAGGCATCATATATTATGATGTCCCCATCTAAACAATCAAAGCATGATAATGCCTCTCTAAAATAGAATTTAATAATAAATAATAATACAATTAAAATATAAAACTATATATATATATATAACCAAATAAGTGAATAGAATGAACTAAATAAAATCTTAATAATAATAATAAACAAGATTTAATATATACTTTATATTTATTAAATATTAATATTAATTTCATATTTATCAAATAATAATATAAATTTTACAATATCATATTATTGACAAAATAACAAAGTAATTAGAAAACAAATATAATAATAAATAAAATTCAGAAAAATGACTATTCAATAAAAACATTATAAAATAGAATAGCAATCATCCTAATCAATAAATAAAGTTAATTATTAAATTAAATATAAGTAAACTGCTGGTGTCAGAGATCATCCCCTCACAAAAGACAGTGATATTCAGTAATATAATCAAAACTAATCATCACTTAGCACCGATTGAAGGGAGACATCAAAAGAATACTGATTAAGGACTTTATCAAACCCATTGGCTAGTTAATCAATTACTTGAATATGTTAATCAAGTAACTACTGATTACAAATGATCATGAAAGAGTTCGATTAGTCATAATCAGAGAAACGGGAATCGCCCAAAATCGTCGAGTTTGGGTGATTCCCGAGTCGAGTTGCCCTCCCCGAGTTTGCCAGGCTCGGACTTGGACTCGGACGAGTCTAGAGGGTTAAACTCGGCGAAATCACCCAAAATGCGAGTCTCAACGACTGGACTCGGTCGGCGTTGGGCATAATGAAAGTAAAAAAAAAACACAATTTAAAAGGTTTGAGCACATACAGTCCAAGAGGCGCAATAGATTATTTGTGGAGAGGATGAACGATCTTGTCTTTGCTCACTACAACCTCTGCCTCAGAATGAAAAGGAATGCAATGGCTGACAACTCCCCTATCATTCTAGCTAAGGTTGATCCTGAAGCCGAGTGGGCCACTGAGACAGAACTTGTCTTTAGTGACGACGACATTGATTGGGTCGACCGGGCAGATGCAGAGGCTGAGGCTGTAGCCATGGCAGAGGAGGAGCAGAGAGCACGAGCAAAGAGAGGCACATCAGAGCCAGAGGCAGATAGTGACACAGATATTCTTGATGTTGGTGAGGGTGGCATGGTGTCATGGGGAGAGGCTATGGCTGCCGAGTCATCCAGGACCTACCTTAGACGCCTTCATAGGGGGCCGGGGCTTGGGGATGCAGGCTCCTCTGAGCCATAGGCTTGCAGTTGTTTTTACTTTTGGTATTTGTATGGAACATTTTTATTTGATCATATGATGACATGGATTTTTTATTCCATGAGTGTTGTAATATTGTATACATTTGACAATATTTATATATCTATGTTTGTTATTTCCTTCAGCTACAATTTGTGTTTATGCTTATGTGATTGATGTATACTTGTGTTTGTAATCAAATTAGCTTCTATTTGATGATGTTATTGTGTCTTTAAGGTGTATTTAATAAAGGGTGCATGAAACAAGTTTTAAATCCTTAAAAATCTCTAAATTTCTTGAGTTTTTCACTTTGCTGAGTCCAGCTGAGTTTGTGTCGAGTTTCGACTCCGAGTCCCGAGTCCTGAGTCCTGAGACGAGTAGGCGTCGCCAAGTCGGGTCCGAATCCTGAGTCCTGTTTCTTTGGTTAGGATTGAATTTTGCAAGTTCATCTCATCACATACATTTGCATACTTTGAGACAAGTACAAGATGGATGCTCATACGTAATACAAATGCAAAAGCATATGGATTTCAAAGAATCGATGTTCAATTAATCAAGGAGACAAAGCTCCTTTAAATAGAGTTACAAAGACGATGTTTCTAAAAGAAACAATCGTTAACTAGAGGCGAAGTTAGAAACAACTTAAATGACCATTAATAACACAAAGAGAAAGATATTATTCTAATACCCTCCCTTAATGGTCATCGTTCTAACTACCAAGAGAAATAACAAAGAAGGTTGCCCCCTTCTTCTCAGAACATGCTGCAACAAAAGACACGAGCCTGCCACTGACTTTGCCACTGACTCTGCCACTTGAGATGAGTCTGCCACCGACCCTCCCAGAAACTGCAAAACTTCTGGAGATACCCAAAACAACACCAACCATCCAACTTGCTGTTGGAGAACTGTTCCTCCCTGTAACTAGAGACATACCAAGAATGGCTGTCACGATTTTGAGGAAAAAAATGGCAAACCCTCCAAACTATTGCAGATGAGCAAGATGTCCGAAAATAGACTGCAAACAAGAGACTGGTGCAGCTGTTCGCACAACAACTCCAGGTGCGACTAAAAACAGACTGCAACAAAGTACAATTTTTGAGGAAAAAATTATAAACCCTCCCATGATTTTTTTTAGGGACAAAAAATATTTTAAAACCCACAGATAATTTTTGAGGACAAAATTATTAAAACCCACATATTTTTTTAAGGGAAAAAAAAATATTAAAACCCCATCAGAATTTTTTTTCAGGTAAAAATATTAAAAATTCGAAACAAACATCGATGCCCAGAAGCCATCTTCACACTTTTCAAGGCACGAAAAACGAGGTACCTGAGAAGATGCAGAATGCATGAAACCTGAGGTACGAAGTTCAATGCACTGAGACAAGTACATGCACAAATTCCAAGACAAATTTGAGGCACCCAAAAAAATCTGAGACCAACCCAGAAAAGCTCTCGAAAAACCCACCAAGAATCTGAAATCAGAATGCAGATCCGAGGGCTCAAAAATCAAGGCATGAAAAACGATGCACCCAAAAAAATCTGTCGACGACCCAGTTGAGGTCTCGAAAAACCCACCAAGAATCTGCAACTAGAATAAAATTTTGACTTGAATTGAAGGGTCAAAACCCTAGTCAAAAATTGCAGAAACCCTAGGCACCCATGAATGAACCAAATCGAGCAAAAACACGTGGAGAATATACGCGGATCGAGGGAAAAGACACGCAATGTGATTTGCAGCAAAAAATCCACGAACTAGAAGTAAACCACTTCGAAAAACTTTTGAAATTTTTTCTAAAAAATTCCTTTCGAAAATTTATAGAATAACAAAGAAATTTCAAATTTTTTTAATTCTCTGCTCTGATACCATAATACAGATGCAAAAGCATATGGATTTCAAAGAATCGATGTTGTTCAATTAATCAAGGAGACAAAGCTCCTTTAAATAGAGTTACAAAGACGATGTTTCTAAAAGAAACAATCGTTAACTAGAGGCGAAGTTAGAAACAACTTAAATGACCATTAATAACACAAAGAGAAAGATATTATTCTAATAATACGTGTTGGTACCTGCAAGGGCAAAGTTATATGTTCCTCCAACCTCAAGGAATCAAAATTCCATCACAAGTAAACAGCTTTTTATTTTTATTTCTAACATTCCTACCATTCTTTCATGTTTTTTAAGTTGTATTGACTTTCTCTCCAATTTCAACAAATTGTGACTTCTTCCGTTGGGCAAAATAGGATTATGTATTCCTTTATCCACTGAATTAAGTGTAATAGGTTGGCTACAAAAAGAGTAGATGATTTTATCTGCATCCATTCCAACTTGTGCCTCCTAACACATAAGGAAGTTGACTACAAGGGGCAACAAAAAAATTGGGATATAGCCCATGAGTGTGCCAACTTGGATGCCTCTATTTTAGAGCTTGCCAAAGTCAAGATAGATGACAATGAAGCTCCTACACATGATGTTCATGTAGCTAGTGGGAGTGGCATTGTGGTTGTTTGTGGTTCAAGTGATGATTTAATTTATAGACTAGATGCTTTAGATTGAGAGCAAAATACAACTCTTTGATTTTATTTATTATTTTTCGAGTTTGTAATGATTTGACAAATAGATACATGATATTACATTGCATTATCAATTTTTTTTCCTTTCAGAAAATGAAATGTAGATATATGACAATTACAAAATTACATTCTATGACTTATAATATGACATATAGATATATGATAATATAATGTTGAATGAATTATGAAATGTATTTTCAATTATGTTTTTTCACTTATTTTTAGTATCAAGGATCTAATATACATTAAATTGTGTATAATCACTAGTGTATTAATATATGCATAGTGTAATGTCCCCTTAGTGTATTGCCCTAGAATTTGCCCTAAGATCACATTTGCAACCAATTAACATTAGGATGTCATCTTACCAAAAAAATATCTTTAAATGGTGCAGTCCAAGGTCAGAAACCTGCAATCATAATTGAAACAATATATGCAGATATACACATAGATATATTCAATTTTTAGATAACTTCTCATATTCATAAACATGTAAGCATATTGAAGTTGAGAGAAGGGGCATGGAGGGTCCGCCCAAAGCACTTTTCTATTGCAAGCCTAAGAGGGTAATATACGACAGCCCTCTCCCTTGGTGGCTTGTATCTGCATTCCCTGTCCACATCTCATCTCCCTAGAGACACTTGCCCCCTTGTGGGATTGTGCGGGGTTCATAAGTGGAATACTTGACCCTCTAGGTAAGTGCCCTCTGGTTCTAGGGACCCTCTTGATCCACTCTAGAACAGCTTCTTACCAGCCTAGTACATCCTTTTTGCTTACACCCTAGGCCCCTTCCTACAAGGTGGGTTTCAATCACTTATCATGTTTCATATTCTATCATAAATTCACATATTCATACATTCTTACATATGCATAAATAATATGTAGACATGTAATGCAATAAATGACAGTGATATCTAATTCACCAGAGTCTCATTAACTGTTAGTATTAATTCTGGAATAAGTATAGTTCTGCTGTGACAAATGGGACTGATCCTTCTTGGGGTCGCTGTACCTGTCTTATGGAAAGATACTTACTTTTTATGCTGTAATCTGCTAGGGATTTTGAATCACTTTCAGAAGTTCGAACTGCTGGAAGGCTACTCTCTCCTGTTTGATCTGGATATTTTCTTATTATTTTATTACTGTCTTTGTTTCTGATCTGATCCTTATATTAGTTCGGGCCTTGGTCAGTCTGCCTGATTCTGCAATAGATACACATATATACTATTGTTGTGTAGTCACTGATTGTTGCATTATTTAGTTTGTCGTCCCTTATGCTGCTCTTAATATATTACTGTTGCTGCTCATTGCTTACTACCCTTAACGATTTTTCTCTGCTTATGTCTGCTGTTCAACCCTAGAATATTTTATTCCATTCTTCTCCCTTAACTCTATCCTACCTATCCTTCTTTATACTCCACCTTCATATCTCATTGAGGAGACACATATCCTTGGAAAGAGAGATTCCTTAAGAGGGTTATGTCCCTTCATTTATGTCTTACTATTTAAATCAGATCCGCACTTCTAATTCTAGATTCAAGTTGTTTCAAATGAAGTTCTCTTCTCCCTTTTAAACCTCATGTTTGAGGTAGTCACAACTTTTCATTTCATGCCCTTTAAACATTCATTAAAATTAACTAAATTTTAATAATTTTAATTTTATTTTTTATATTTTAATTTTTATTCTTTTATATTTTAATTTTATTATTAGTATTTATTATTAAATCCTATTTCAAAATGGGTACATTAAACATAGCCAAACCCATTCCAGAAAACAAATTGTTGTACTGGCAAATTTCAAACCTTTCCCATACCAAAATTGGCAACTTAGTTGAAGAGCAATAGATAGCTACATGTATGTGAGCATGGGAGATTTAGCACTTCAAGGTCACATTCACATAATCTAACCTTTTATGTCAATCTTTGCCTTTGAATGTAAAATAATTTCCCCTTGTATCCCAGCACTTATATCCAACTCCGACTAGATCCAAGCACAAGAAGCAACAATCATAGTTTAAGTTCTTTTAGCAATGAGAATGAAATCTTCATTGCATCATCAATGGATATAACTTTAAGAATGTTACATTCCATATGTGAAGAGAATAATCAAGCAGTTCAAGCCACCAAGAATTGACTGTGAGGATGTAAGTAGAGTAGCTGGATATACCTTTGCTCCTGCTCAAGCAGGCGTATCCTCATATCCAATATGGATATAGATACAATACTACACAAATAAACATTGGTACCATACACACGTGCCCAAAAAACCTTTATTTTCCAACTGTGTCGAATATTATGTCATTTAATTTTGTTAAAATTTGACGTAAATCTTCCTAAATTTAAAAAACTTCAATCATGCATTTTTTATTCTTTTTTTGGTATAAACAAAACCTACACCAAATGTGGAAGACAAAAGGAATGTTTTTCTATTTCAATGACCCATTTTTTTGGGTTATCTTCCAATGCAACTCTACAATTTTTTGCATACAGCAAATTGTTAAATCAACTTATAATTATTTATGTAGCAATTATGTGTCTATATTGCTTTTAAGTAATAAAAATATCCTCTAATAACTTAGAAAATTGTGTTAAATATATGTGTATGTGTTTTTTTATGAATATCATATCCAGTTGTATCCAGTTGAATATGTGTAATTGTTAAAGGTTTTCTAGTGTAGAACTTCACTTGAACTTTTCAACTGTAAGAGCTTCTGAAAAAAAAGCTTTGTTAAATTTTTGCATCAACATTTCGGATCTCACTCAATGATCCATCATCATTTCATTTGATTCTGATCCTGATGATGGATCAGGGAGTGAGATCAAAACATTGATGCAAAAATTTAACACAGTTGTTCCCTGAAGCTCTTACAATTGAATTCATGGACTGTGAAAACTTGATGCTCAACTTAAAGTTCTTTCAGTCATTTTTCAAGCACTTCTACTTGAGGACAACACAATTGCACCTGCAAACAAGGCATGAAATGAAAAAAATTTGAAGTCTGAAGCTGCGAAGCTACATTGGGGTACATCAGAGCTACTTCACAGACTTTTTTTATTCTCACAACAAAAATTTTGGGCATCTAGCTGCATGAAGAGTATCTAGGTTGGGAACATCAATTAAGGCCAACACTGTAGGCTAGTGTTGGCCGTAGCTTACCTTTTGTTTCCACAGTAGGCACTGCATACAAGGACAACATCTTTAGAATTTCTTGCAACTTTCTGTTGGTGTACGTTTTATCATCTACCAAACATTAGAATAAGATACCGGCATCTAGCTGCATGAAGAGTATCTAGGTTGGGAACATCAATTAAGGCCAACACTGTAGGCTAGTGTTGGCCGTAGCTTACCTTTTGTTTCCACAGTAGGCACTGCATACAAGGACAACATCTTTAGAATTTCTTGCAACTTTCTGTTGGTGTACGTTTTATCATCTACGAAACATTAGAATAAGATACCCAAAGGTATTCTATCCTCTCCTGAAAAATCACTGCTGATTCCAAGGTCTATATGTGCGAACAAGCGACTTTAGTGGGATAGCTACTTGGGTAGTGTATAGTGAAAATCTCAAGGGGGACTTACGTTTATGAATGTCTTTCAAGCTTTTGGACTTAGATAGAATTATCAATTTCAGGCTCTCTTTGTTTTTGGATTTTCCGAGATTTAGACTTTCAAAAAGGGGAAAAGGGGATAGGGTTAAGAAAGCTGATCTAAACCTATGAATTTTGGAGACGGTATTAACTAGGTGTTCTCGGGAAACCACACTTTGCTTCGTCACACTAAGGACAACTACACAAAGCGGGTGCAATCTTCAATGGGTTGTGCTTATAATCAAGGTTTTGGCATACACAGGGGATAGGCTTAGACTAACTTTGCATAGTGAAATGGAAATCATCCATTCACCAAAAGTATGAGCGGAGATACATCGTTAATTAATACTTATCAAATCCTTCATTCAACTCTAACAACTTTGAAAGCAAATCTAAATTCACTTCTAATTAATGTGTTGAGGAAATTGAAACCATGCTAATCACTCAAATAACAGAGATAACAAAGCCTTAAGAGAAAGCGCACATGCAATGTATTATTTGAAAAAAATGACCTTCACGCAACAATATATCAAAAACCTCACTCTCCAAATGAGAGGAGGTAGCCTTATATATTTTTCCAGAAAACAATGAACGATCGAGATCAAACTGTGATCAAGGGCCCAGATTGAAAGATAAAACCCTAATTAGGGTTTCCCAAAACTAACTACCCCTTGACCAATGAGAAAATTACATTTGGGGACACTTGTCCTTCTTGCTAAATATGAACCGACAATAAAAATAGAAGGTTGTTGCATTGCCAAGTGTGCCCTTCTAGAAGCTTCTGGATAAGTCAGGTTCATTGAACTTGGACATGCTGACTCAGAACAATTTGATTGGCTGGAAGATGACGAGGCGCCACCTCAACGTGTTGGATGTCTTCTCTGAATTCTCCAATTTGTATGAAGAAATTGTCTAAGTATGGAAATTCGATTCTTCTTGTCACCATCTGATTCTGATTGGGAGCTTGTTTTTGACTCTTCAGGAGATGAAATCCTTCAAGAAGTTGTCCTTGTCGCTTCCATAGGATGAAATTCCCCAAGAAGTCTTGTTGATGTGTTTTTTATGCACATGCGAACACAGAATAAAATACCTAAAGGGTACCTTATCCTCTCTTGAATAAAGTCTCCGAATGCTGAAGATGTCGCGAAAAGGATCAATCGGGATGACTTCAAGGTTCTTTGTATGTAGGATCTCTACGTATGGATAAGCTCTCTGTGGTATGATGTGATTTGCTGGAATCACAAGGGGACTTACACTTGACGACCTAAATGTCTGATTTGCTTCGAATATTGCTAGAACACAGGATTTTACTAACTTAGATTTTGAAAAAAAAGGAAAAAGGACGAGGGCGAGGAAAGGATCTAATTCTAATACTAAGAAATGTAGAGCAATGATTGATCTTTGATGAAATTCTAACTAAGTCTTGTTTTGACATCGCAGGACCATCTCCACAAGGTTAGTGCGATCTTCGGAGGAAAGCTTTATGATGTTCAGATCATCACTACAGGCATAGACACCATCAAGCTGATGTATGTCAATGAAGAAGCGACAATTGAAGTTAAGCTTAAGCTGAATGATTCCAGTTGACTATACAAGGCAAGTCTGCAATCAACAAACTGCTAGTAGTATGGACATACAAGTTTCACCATCAATCAAACACATTTCTTCCACTCATCTAATAACATGAAATCAAAATTGAGAAGTATAAAGACCATGCAAATTGTTGAATTGACCCATAGATTTCACCATTTCTTCAATGAAGTTTTGCAAGTCTTTTACAACATTTAGGCAACAATCTTTGCCTTCTCTCTCTACTCTACTCTAATTGCTATTCTATCAACTGACTATTCACTATTTCTAACTATTCTCCCTCTAACTATTGAATAACTATTCTCTAACTATTAGCTTTTACAAATGAAGGCCCGGGGCTTATATAGTGCCCTTAATACAATTCAATGGCTAAGATCAATTTTAGATCAATGGCCAAGATTCTATAATGAAAACCCTAATTAGGGTTTGTTACAACAAACTCAATTCTGACCAATGAAATAATTGTATTAATTGGACACATGTCTTCTCTGGAATATTCGACCAATGGATAGCCGGGGTAGGTACATCGAAGTTTGTGCCACTTTTAATGAGTCAGATACATTGAATCTGGACATGCTGAGGTGGACTAACCCGACTGAAGGAGTGATGATTAGGATGCCACCTTGTCAGATACTTGCAACTTGGTAGATATCCAATTCGATGATGCTGAGAAGCTAGCTTCAATTAATTCATCTGAAACTATCTGCTTCCTCAACGAACCCTTGTTCTGACTTCTTTTGTCTTTGATGTGCATGATGATGATGTACCTCGCCTTGGAATGCTGGATTGGAAGAGGTTATTCCTGATGATGCTTGACTGAAGAAGGCCGTCCTTGTCTTGGCTTGATCTTCTTTTATGATACTGAGCTCGAGGAGACCGTCCTTGATCTGGCTTGATTTTCTTTAATGAGAGTCTGCCAAGTAATAGATCCTCCGGCTTTGGGTGGTTATTTGAAACCTACACAAAAAACTTAAAATTAGTCTTTGAGCATCATACCTTAAAGCATGAAATTTAAGACCTTTCAAGGGTATAACTTAAGATATTAATTTAAAAAAAACATGATAAATCCAGAATTCTAATTTTTCAAATTAATGGCAATGAAATCAAAATAAATCTTGAATAAGAACTTCAAAATGATTCTTCATACCTTCTCCCTTGAAAGCCTAACTATAAAACCTTGGAAAATGATGAAAGAAGACCGGATTTTGCTGGACAAGGGTTGAATTGTGGTCTTCCTTTGGATGAATTATGCCTCCACTAGCCTCCAAAAGAGCTTCTCCTTCTTTAGCAAAATTTCGCCTCCAATCTGCTGGATTTCGCTCCTCAAATTGCTCCTTAATTTCGTACTTAGAAGGGATGAATGAATGATTTGAAACTTGAAGCAATACTTCCCCATTATATAGAGCGCTCACCCTACTCCCTTCAAGGCCGACTTGGCAAATAAGGGGTAAAAACAAATAAAAATTCCTTGAAAAGGTGGCCGACTTGCCTATAAAGGCATAATAATGATTTTGAGCGCTCATCTTTTTTTTTATTTTTAAATTTCAAAATTAATTACAAGGCCCAAAGGTGGATTTTTCATTTATTTCAAGGCCTAAAAAATTAATTTATTAAATTAAAAATGCCTTTAATTAATGCGAATTTAATTTAATCCCCAAAATGTTTTAAGTTAGGGAATTTAGCGCAAATTGGGGATATCAAGGTTTGATTGAGGCTTAGTGAAGCTTCTTCAAGATTTCGCCCTGGACCCTCTGGAAGGGTTAGGAGCGATTTTTAGGTTTTAGGCCTACTCCTTTATCAACTTTTGTTGAATCTTTCACTCTTAGCTAGGCAATGTTCTTCCTTATTCACTCCACCCAAGCTTGGCTTGTCCCTGCAAGGTAAAATAGGGGTTTTTCAAATTTTCGCCCTGGACCCTTTGGAAGGGTCAGGAGCGAATTTTCCTCTTGCCATAAAAACTTGCATCCTTAGCAATCCAACCCAACTTCAAGGCAATTCAAATGTCATTTTACACCCATGTCCAAGCTTGGCCTTGCTCAAACTTTGGAGGAAAAGATAGGTTTTAGGATTTTCGCCCTGGACCCTCTGGAAGGGTTAGGAGCGAATTTCCTTTTCTAGGCTAGGTTGCTTCTTCTTGACCATCCAAATTATCTTCAAAGGACAAAACATGCTTCCTCACACTCCTTCAAGCCATAAAAAAAACAAAAAATTGCTTTGACCTTGTAAGAAAAAGGTGATTTTAAGGAATTTCGCTCTGGACCCTCTGGAAGGGTCAGGAGCGAAATTCACAATTAGGCTCAATTCTTCCACCTTTTGATAATTTCTTCCAACCTTAACATATTCTCAGGGGCAATTCCTTCCGTGTTTCATCTTATCCCTCACTTGGTTTAACCAAGTTTGATAGCAAAAAGGGGTTTTTGAGAAAATTCGCTCTGGGCGCTCTGGAAGGGTCAGGAGCGATTTTCACTAGTTTGACCAAAATCCTTCATTTTTTCAAGTTGAAACTTCCTCAGGAGGCAAAAAGGAGTTGTCCTTGTTTCATCTATGTCCAAAACTTGACTTTTTTCATTGCAAGATGAGAGCTATTCAAAATTTCGCTTAGGACCCTCTAGAAGGGTCAGGAGCGAAATTGCCTTCCTTGTCCAGAATTCATCATTTTGCATGCTTCCAAATCTTTGAATGATGTTCAATCTTCATTCCAAGAGACCCTGCACATAAAAAGTTAGCCAAAATTAGTGGCAAATAAGCTCAAATAAGATTTTCGCTCTGGACCCTCTGGAAGGGTCAGGAGCGAAATCTTCATCCCAGGCTAAACTGCTCAATTTTCAAGTTTGAAACCATTTCACAAGACAAGGTTAGATCATTTTCAAGGCCAGGAACAAGGTTTCAATCTCAAACAAGGTGGCAAATGAAGTTTATGATGAATTTCGCTCTGGACCCTCTGGAAGGGTCAGGAGCGAAATTCCTTTTCCAGGCTAAAATCCATCATTTTTCAAGGTTTTCAAACATTTCCAAAGTCCAAACATGTCCACTTTTCCCTTCAAAATGCCTTGCAAATCAAAATTTGGTCGAATAAGGCAAGAAATGAATCCTAGGTTGATTTTCGCTCTGGACCCTCTGGAAGGGTCAGGAGCGAAATTCCTAATCTTGGCCAAAATCCTGACTTCATTTTCACATGTTTCCATCCAAATAAGTGTTTTGCCCTCAAAGATGCCTGGGAACGAGTTGGTTCTAAGTTTGGGTCAAACTAGAATGTCCTATGGAGATTTTCGCTCTGGACCCTTTGGAAGGGTCAGGAGCGAAATTCGCTTTGGACCCTCTGGAAGGGTCAGGAGCGAAATTTGACTTTTTGAACTCTTCGTCAGGATCATTTTATGGAATATAACATTTAAGTATAAGTGACATTTCCTTCTATCTTATACTTTAAGTTATATTCCATATATACTTTCAGGATGTTTGAGAGTGGTTTCAGACCTCCAGGAGCTATATTGCAAAATCTAGTTTTTGGAGGATTTTTCAGTTTTCCAGACTTAGTCAAATTTCAGGATCAGGACATTCCAGACTTAGCCAAATTTCAGGATTAGGACATTCCAAACTTCATTTCAGGATCAAAACATTCCACACTTCATCACTCATCAACTTGACCTCACTCAAGCAGAACCTGCTACCCAGGTGATCCCCTTGGCGACACTCGAAAGCTAAAGGCTAACAGACAAAACCCTGAAAGACCTAGAAAACAAACCCTAGAAAGCAAAAAGCAGGGGTCCCCATTTGCAATGGGGCGATGTGTGAAATGGTCACAAGTAGTCTGAAATCCTTCTCATCAAGTCTGAGGACTTTTCTTTCTTGATGCCTTGAGATTCTTTCAAGTGCCTTGAATTCGGAGAAGAATTCCTCTAGGCCTTCGTCATAATAGCTCTTCCCATACTTAGCCAAATTTTGGCCATCTTTATGCTTGGACGAACCTTGCTCGTGGACTTGTCTTCAATTCTGAATTTGGCTTGAAACTCCATTTGTGCTTTCTGCGATGATCCCGCCTTCAGCTGCCAATTTATGCTGCGTGGGAGGAGGGTAAAAAGCCTTGGATAACTCCTCACTAATATGAATTGATGTGATCTAAAGTTCAGCTTTTCAGACATTCATCGTGTTCAGCCATCATCCAAAACCTTGATCAAGGGCAGACTTCCTTGATACCATGTTATTCTCATTCACTTGGGTGGACTTCATGAAGTTTGTTTCTGTTTGCACTTGAGGTAGGGCGGACTTCAAAACCTTTCCTAACAACTCCAAGGCGGACTTTGCCACATTCATGACCCTTCTCTTTGGGCGGGGTTGAGGAGACTCGTGCACCATTCTTGTTATTGCTTTACACCCCAAGGTGGACTTTGTTGGACTTATTTCAACCTTTATCAAAGATAAGGCAGACTTTTGAGTGTTGGGAACCATCATTTATCACCTTGGGCGGATTTTATCACCTTTGAACCTTTCATCTGCAGCAGGGCAGACTTTGCTGAAGTTAAGCACTATAGACTTGTAGGTTAGGCGGACTTTCTTGATGTCATGCACCATATGTTCTACTTCTTGATCAGACTTGATCTGATTCTTGGCACCACTTCATACACTTAGCCATATTTCCTCATCCTCAAGGTAAACTTCATTTGATTCTTTTCTCAATACCTCCAAGGCGGACTTTACCAACTGTATGTACCTTACTCATGGCGGACTTTACTGATCTTAAGCTCCATGAAGGCGGACTTTGTGATGTTTAGGAACTTTATGCAGGTTAGGTAGACTATCTTAACTCCAAGAACCAAGGAGGGCAGACTTTGTTCATCTCTTCATGACCCATTGCCATCACCTTCAAGGCGGACTTTGTTCCTCTTATGCACCATATTCCTTGACCAAGGGTGGACTTGAATGGCTTCTCTCCTTCTTGCACATGGCGGACTTTGTGAGTCTTGTTCTCCATCATGGGGCAGACTTTCCTTGCCTTATGCACTTGGTCTTTGTAGGAGGGCGGACTTTCTCATGTTCACACACCACTTACCATCTCCTTAGGCGGACTGTGTGAGACTTATGCACTTTTTACTTGCTTCTTATCTCACCTTAGGGCGGACTTTGGAGGGGTTGATGACACTTTGCCTCAAGGCGGACTTCAAGAGGAACATGATTATGCTTTTGCTTTGAACTCACCCCTAGGGCGGACTTTGAGAAGCTTGAGAAACCTTAATCTTTCATTGCAAGGCAGACCTTATTTGATCCATGATCTTAGGAGGACAGACTTTTTGCTTCCTTGCACCATGGCTATGACCTCCAAACACTTAGAAACTTCCTTCAACATTGTCAAGGTGGGCTTTTTGGAGTTAGGCACCCTCACTCATCACCTTGGGTGGACTTTCTTGCCTCCTTGGACCTTCTTCATTGGCGGAGTTGCTTGGGTGGACTTTGAGAAGGTTTTGGAAACCTTGGAGGGCGGACTTCATCAACTTCATGCCACATTGCTTGGGCGGACTTTCTGGAGTTCATGACCTTCTCCATCATCCATAGGGTGGACTTTGTAGATGTATGATCCTTTGGACGGTGGACTTGCTTACTTCCAATGCAAACCTAGCCTCTTATCTAAGGCGGTCTTTCTAATATTTGAGAACCTTTCATTTGCAGCAGGGCGGACTTTTGGAAGGTCATAACCACGCTTCCCTTCCACGAGGGCAGACTTTGTGAAGCTCTTGACATAACATTCACCACCACACATGATTAGCCAGACTTGGAGAAATACTCGAAAAACTTCAAAATTTGATAACTTCTTCAATTTTAGCTAGATTAACATGATATTTGAAACCCATACTCAGGTAACCCATTCGAAGCACCATGACCCCTAAAATGTAGGAACTTAGCTTTTTGGGTCAAAACTTGAAAATTTTCGATTGCAATCGATGCAGGCCAGTGGTACAAGTGCAAACCCTAGGTCCCTATTCCAAAAAAGCAAACAACAAACATCCTTAAAAAATAGGGGAAACTTTTTAAAAATAGCCATCCCGGGGATCGAGCTAAAAATGCCAAAAACAAAACTTCCTAAAGAGTAGGAAAAAGCAAAAAAACAGACTTTCCAAAAATAGAAAGTTGTCCAAATTCGTTCAAATCAATTGTGTTCTTCATCCTTTGGTGTTTCTGGGCACCTTGACGACGTCTAGACTCTGTTATCACTTGGTTTGCAAAAACTGACTTTCAATCCTTAAGACTCAAACCGTTCAAAGCTGACACACTTGGCAAAACTGAAGTGGAAGGCCATGGGACACTAACAAAAACCCTAGAAACCAGGAAAAAGGGAGGGTCCCCATTTGCAATGGGGTGATGTGTGAAAAAGGTCACAACACTTTCTACTCATGCCATATTGATATTGTTAAACACGATATTTATTAGCCATGTTCATACGACCAAAATTGTCAGATGGTAGTCCCTTTCCCAAAACTTGTTCTTTGTTAATCTGTAGCTCCTTTTGCACATTTCCTTTCAAAAAATGGGGAAGGCAGCCATCATTGACAGGTCCATTATCTTTTCTATCCATTTTAACAGAATAGCATATTATTGACCTTATATACTCTTAATTACTATGGCATCACAGGTCAAAGATATTGACCATTATACAGGGTAAACCAGGTGCAAATACGGACAGGGGTTCACTATACTCAAGCAAACCAGAACTAACAGGAAACAGAACAAGATTTAACTTGCTGCTACAGAATAAGCATGGATCCCAGGAAAAGGAAAAATCAACAATGAAGAATAAGGTGATTAAAAATGTCAATCAGACATTTACAAGGAAACGATGACTGTAGCAAATAGACCCTAACAAGGAAGGGTCCCAAAGAGAAGACAAGGTGTGCATGTTGGTGACAATTGAAATGATGGGTGCCATGGTCATCACACAAGAAAGTCAACGGAGATATCAATGCTAAAGCAGGATGAGAACTATTTATCTAACCAACAAAAGACAAAAGACAATTCAGGAAAATTATAAATTTACAACTTTAAACAGGCTTCTAAGACGGAAAAATAATATAATTTTGAAAAAGTTTATGCAGGTATTCTGTGAAATACTAAATCCTTTCACCATGTGCAGCACTCATACTGCTATATTATCTTCCACCCAAGTTTGGTGTCCACATCTTAAAAAAATTTGTTTGCCTTATGCACCTGTCATGACCCTTCCTATCAACCACTTCTTACCCGTCTTTAAGCATGAAGGAAAACAGAAATAAATAAAGAGATGCCATTGATCAGAAAATCGTCTCTGCTATGAGACTTCATGATTTTTATCATGCCCCAATATGGAATAGTGTCTTGATCGCTCTTGAACAAGAAGAAAACAAATAATAACATATCTGTACGTACCTCTCCCAATAATGTTGAGTATTATCGTTTCTTAGAAAATTGTCTTATCAGTAAGACTTCACAATTTTTATTTGAAACCTATCATACCCATACTTGATGAGACCAGGCTCAAGTGGAGAGTAAGCTGTCTATTCTGATATCCTCATTCTCTGTTATATGACATAAAGTTTGAAGTGTTAACATATCATAATCATGAGATTGTCTCTCTTCCAGCCACATGAAAGGACACCTTTAGGTTGTGGTGGTCTGTAGATGATGGCTGTAGTGGAGTTAAGGTCGAGTTGGTGTGAAGATTCTTCAGGTCAGCATAATCAGCGATCAAGAGGGATAGATTAGCAATTAAATAATAACAAAACAAACTATAATGAACAATTTGGTATGGAGGGGTGCGATCAAGAGAAACAAATAAATGATTGATTAGCAATTAAAGGAGTGGCACGCCTCCTCACAAAGGATTGTCCCTTCCCAAGGAATAATAAGGATATAAAGGAAGAAGAAGAACATTAATCCAAAAGGACATGGAAGGAGAATGGAACATATATATATATATATATATTATCTGCAACCGTCAAATGGAATATATATTATCTGCAACCAATGAATGGATTCAAAATTATGATATATAGTTTGCGTTCATAAAAGAATGTCGGGTTGCATCACTGACAATCACCATCGATCTGATCAGATCAGAACTGTTATTAAATTACAGGCAATAACATTCTTGTTCTTAGTGGTATGCACGGGGATGTGCTTAATATGCATGCTTAATATATGTAATGTCCCCTTTTGGAATTTACCATCATTTAGTCCTGAAACAACATTTTTAACTTAAAGTGAGAGTTGTAATATATTAATAAATATAACTTTATCAAAATTAAGTATATTTTCTTATAATTTTTAGCTTCAAATTCTGAGAATAGTTTAGAGGATAGACTTATCTTGATAGCTTCTTATGAGTAGATGATACATAATCCGAATCTCTTGCTGTCACTTCATCTGATATAATATTTTATTGACAACGCTCTTACCATTAGATGTAAATAATGATTATCCTCACACACATATACCACCCATTTTGTACCTTCTGTTTCTTCCCCACGAATGATTTTCATCTCCTCGTTAATATAAGCTTTCTCAGTAAGGCTTCGACTCTTTAGATAATCGCTACCCTTCGTAACACTCTTTCTATACAGCCACTGCCTTTGAATCACATAACCATATCCTTTGATAAACATTACCTCATGGACTAATCACATCTCAGTGGAATCCAAATCTCATCTTAGGCACTACTTTATTTGTGTGATACTGATACAAATTATTAATTTTATATGGTGACTGATATTAATCATATAATACGTTACTGTATAATGTTCATGTACCTATATTCTTTGCAATTCTTCACAGAGAGAATGTCCAGAAATATACACAAACTGGAAGATAGTGACCGTGCATAGCTTTATACATCAATATGATTAATGATGTAATCGGATTGCAGAATAGACTAAATATTCTCTGTCTGATATTCCTGGATAATGTTCGATAGCAGCTTATAGGAATGTAGATTACTGATGTATGAGAGTTTGATGGCAATGAACTTTCAAAAGAGCAGATCCATTTAGGATACAAATAAAAGACAAGACAAATTCCAATGATCTTTGAGGAATGAGGATCGATCTCCTATTATATCTTGTACGGTTGAATAGTTCCACCCTCTTCGTTTGGTAATAGATGCATCTCTCTCTTGATCTCACCTCTCTTCTATACAAATCGTGCCTCTTGGTTAACTTTCTGTCTAAAAATTAGTTAGATAATTGAGCGAACTTGATGACGAATGAGCATTGATTATTTATGACTAATTGAACTCTTTCATGATCATTTGTAATCAAGTAGATTCCTAACATTATCCACCACTTTTGGATTTGAGAAGATTCTTTGAAATGCTTTCTTGTACTCTTCAACAACTTCATTGTCTCTATATGGTGCCATCCTCTTGGCCCATGAAACTATTTTCACGCTAATATTTGGGAGATGGTGCATTTGCAAGGAGATGCAAGGGCATGGTCATCTTGTTCCAATGGTCAAGAATGATGTTCTTCACCCTTAGGAATAATGCTATTTTTTAAGGCATTTTGCTTCTCTGTTATTATGAACTTTATTATTTCTATCACGGAGTGAAACGCTTTGTATAAACAAATTTGATCATACTCATGATAGGCTTGGTGAAACTCAAGACGTAGTCCACACGAGTCCACCAATCATCAACCAAGATCAATGATTTGACCTTTTGGGCCCTTTGAATTCGATTGCCTCCACACACTCTGTTGGTTTCTAATAACCATGTTGCTCAATGCCTCTCACACCTCACAAGTCATCTCAAAATGATTGTGTGATGTGAAATGAGTCTCAACAACCTTTTTTAGTGTAAGAAATAAGTTAATGACAAATTAAAAATTAGATAACTAAATGTCATATAAATCAATTTTTTATGAATTTACCTTCCACAATTCCAAGTTGGAGAAAGTCCTAAAGATGCCTTGTGACATGTCATTGTTTGTTATGAACATTTAAATCATCTCACCTTGTTCTATGTTTTTTTACCCACTTTATTTGAGTGTCAATTTTTTGCATCAATGAATTGAGGGTGTGGACAGTACATGGTGTACAGAAAATGTGTTTGTACCTTTCTTCAGCCAAAGCATCTACTACCTTACAATTTTTTGTATTATTTGTTATGACTTGGACAATGTTCTCAACACCCACTATCTCCAGGGACTAAATGAGGATTTTGGAAATGAAGTTTGCATCCTTCAATTGCCCCTTACAATAAATTGCCTTAAAAAAATTGCCCCTAGGGTACTCGCAATGAAGTTTATTAACGATTTTTACAATCTTTCCATCCATTACAAATAATGGACTCCCATGTCAACCCACAAATCTCTGATTGGTTTTAGTGATGTCAATAAGGTGGTGCACACCTTCTCATACTTAGGGTTTGTGTGATTGGAGGGTGTTTGATTGTTTGTCGTCTTCATTTCTCTTCAATATGGTGATCTCATTAGGTTGAAATGAAGATCATTGACATAAATGTAACATGCAATTTATTCATTTGCATTGTCCCTCGCCTCATTTTGAAATGAAGATCATTGACATAAATGTAACCTGCAATTTATTCATTTGCATTGTCCCTCGCCTCATTTTGAAATGTCTTCTCCAATGGGCCTCTTTAGTGGGGAGAAAGAGGGATCTTCTTCTTGGATAAATAGCGTCTCTAGGAAAAGATATGGGGCAACTACTATTGAAGGAGACCTTGTAGGTGGCTTCCTTGATTCTTTTTTGGTTAAATGATGCAATTTTAATTTTTCTCTCTCATTCATACTTCATCTTGGTTAAATGATGCAATTTTAATTTTTCTCTCTCATGCTATAATTTGTTCCTTTGACAAGCCCTTCTTGTTTGGCCCTCAACAAACACTAATTTCTTGGCCGATTATAAAATGAGGTGTGCTTTCACTCGACTATAAGAGCTTTTATACTTAATCCCATGGTGACCACAATGTCAAAGACAAGCCCCACCTCTTGGAAGTTGTTCAATCACTGCACATTTTCATAGAGGTGAATCACGCTCGATCGTATTTGAAGTGGCTAACTATTTATGGGGCCATTGAACTTGAACTAGTAGCCACTTTTAATAGATTGCTGTTATAAGAACAAATAAAAAAAATGAAACTGTAACCATGGAGTACAGTCTCTTAGAAAAATAAAACAAAAACAAGAATACAACCTTACAATACATATAAGCATAATAACAACAAAAAATATTATTTAAAAAAAAAATTATAAAATAGGAAAATTTAAATTCAAATTTTAAAAAAATAAAAAATCCTACAAAAACTTGAAAGAATGTCACAAAATACTTACCTTTGATTGATAAATCTCCTTTGCATAAGCTAATTTCTTCCCATAGCACCTTGGAAATGTATTTTCAGCACCTTTGCAATTCTTCACATTTAAAAAAAACCAGTGAGCTTCTCAAATGCAAAATTGGCAAAGGGCAATGATATTGGTTGTTTTTATCAGAGTTCCGTGACTCGCGGCGAGTCACGCGAGTCAGCGGGCCGGGTGACCCCTGCCGGGTCATGGTGACCCTGACCCGGTCTCAGACGGGTCAGGGGGCATGACTCGCCTGACTAGCCGAGTCAGGAGAGTCACGCCCTGACTCTCCGAGTCCGAGGGTCGTGACCCGGCATAATGCATGTGATCCAAAAGTTTTCATGTCAAAACATGTGTTCAAATAAATTATAAACTTCATACTTCACATTTCCCAATTACAATGGTTCAAAATAAGAGCAGATTGGTATTGAATTACCCATTCTGTGTCTGAAGCATATTTCATGATTTGGCATCGAGGACACATCAATTGGTGAAGCGTTTTCCTCTTGGGTTGAGGGCGACCAGCTAGTAGGTGATTTGAGACATTTATCTGCAGTCCTCATTGTCATCTCAGACTTTTCACATCTGCAGCAAGGTACGACAGTGAGCAGTTCGATTGGGCATTAGGAAGTCCTCAATATTTTGGATATTGCTTGATTCTTCATCACCTCATCAAAGCGACTCTTACCAGGTTCTTTGCTTATCAAATACATTGCATTTCCAGTTTGAATGTGTGAGTCTATAACTGTCATATGTTCTCAGACAATCTGAAAGTGTCCATGTCTGTTGGTCAATATAATTGATGTAAATCGGCTATGTAATGAGCCTATTTGATTCATTAATGAAGGAGTTATAAGGCTGTCCATTTAGACAGTGTTATATGATGCTTGCCAATTATTTGTCTTAATGACAGTCTGCTGTAACCTTTATTTTCTGCATACCATTTTATGTCAATGAATCAAACTTTAGGAATTGTGGCTGCACTATCATTCTAGATCATAGTTTATGTTTAGCAAGTCACCTTATTTACATTTCTACGCATGTGATGGATGTATGTTTATGTATGTGATCAAACTAGCTTCTATTTGATGATGTTATAGTGTCTTTAAGCTTAATTCAATAATGGGTGTATGAAACAAGTTTTAAATCGTTAAAAATCTCTAAATTTCAAGGGTTTTCTTATTTTGCCAAGTCGTTGCCGAGTCATTGCCGAGTCATTGCCGAGTCACGAGTCGAGTCAGCCTTGCTGAGTCAGAACCGAGTCCGAGTCTGGGAACTTTGGTTTTTATGCTTTGTAATTATGAAATGAATATATTACCATTGGCCACTTCTAGAGTTGAAATACACGTTTTAGGGTTTTGTAGGCTTTTATAATGTATTTTTTAAAGTTAAAAATATGATTTAAAAAAAATAAACTTTTCACTGGGACTTTGGGCCTGGCTAGAAGTGTCTAGGCTTGTCATGGGACTTGAAGTAAGACAGCAGGGGCATGCCCTGGCTGTCGTGTGTCCTGCTCCTGTGTGATCTTATCCTGCACTAATGCCTGCTATTTCTGGTAACAAGCTATTTGAAGAAATCCAGGGAACCAGGAAATCATGGGCGTGCAGAAACTAAAAAGGAAATAAGAAATAAATTGGATTTCAAAGGAGGAAAGGCAAGATCAAAATTCTAACAGTGATTTTGGGGAAGACGGTAAATCATGTGGGATGATGTTTAGGTGGATCCATAACAATACTTTTTGCTACATCTTTTCATGTTGAAAAGCAGGGACACGTATCAAAAGAATTTAGAAAAGAAAAGACAGTGAACTAGTTTTAAGATACTTCAGACAGTTGGATCTCTGATTTTCATTTTCTGATCTATAGGATATATTTTCAAACATTGGAGATTCAAAAGATACACCTTTTGTGAAACAAAATCATTAAGGAAAGGAAAAACGATATTGGGATTATAGTGAAGGAGAATAATCTTATTATCCATATTTTCCAAGTGCTGTATTAAAGTTAAGCTCAATAGCCTTTAGTTTGTTCTGAACATTGGCATAGCTTGTTGACTTAAAAGTTAAAAGTTAAAACAGATATGAATGTAATATGAATGAACACAAATGCAGGAATAATGGATTGCAAATGTTTATCAAAGAGTTACTTGACAAAAGAGATTGAAGAACTATAGGGCACCATGCTAGAATTGTAAATTGCCAGATTGCATTGCAAAAGTTTTTTGTAGAATCTGAAAGAATGGATGTATGACAAGGTGTCTATCTATTGTGCTATCGTGTGTGTATCCTATCAAGGTATAGTTATATTACATTAATCTGCAAGAATGCAAAATGAACAAATGCAACGACTTTCCTTCTGTTGGTTTGTATCCTGTATTTTTCATTTAATAGAAATACCAGAAACAGTGAAATATCCCCAAGTAAGGATAGTAGATAATCACAATATCTTTCTCAAATTTGACACCAGATTACATATAGTTCTTATTTGCCACGAATTAAATCTGCTTCTATATTAGTTTCAGACTGCAGAATCTATTGTTTGATACATTTAATAATGGATGTAATAATAGTTCGATACCTATGTTCCACGGAGTTTCGGGGACGGGGACGACAGGGGACGCCGGGATGTGTTTCCGGTATAGGGGTACTTTTGGGTCATTTTTGGGGGGATGGCAGGGGACGGCTATTAAAAAAATAGGGTTTTTTTTACAAATATAGAGAAATTTCAAATATGCATATCATAACAATGGTAAAGCATCCATCATAGACATTAATACATTGCATTAGACTTGAATTGAGATTTCAGAAGAGAATTGACAAACATTTTACCAAAATTCAAATGCTTTTATCAATCATTGCCAACAAACATATGTCATAAACATCCATGATAGACATAAAATGATAAATATTAAATATTAAACATCCATAACTATGAGATGACATAAACTGTAAATAGAAGAGTTAAAACATAGAAGTCCATAATCAGCTGTCTATCATAATGTCAAGATAAACTAAGAAAATATATGGTTGTCCATAATCAGCACATGGTAGGTCTAAGACTAAGAGTCTAAATCAAGATCAGAGATAGAGTCTTTGTCTGAGTCATTATCAATATGAGAGGCTGCCTCCTCAACCAATGGAACCCCAAGCAATCCTGGAGTTGTCTTGTCCTCCTCAACTTGCATAGCATCTTCGAGATTGAGATCCCAACATAAGCCTGGAGTTTGACGATACTCCGGAGTCTGGCGATCCTGTAGCCGCAATGAGTGTCTTTTTCTTTCTTTTGTTTGTTTTATGCATTAGATTAGGGTTTGTTATGTTTTAATATTTATTTGGTGTCTTGGTGGGGCCAGCTGAACCTCTTTTATAAATTAAAAATATGTTTTTTATTTATGTAGGATTTCAAAATTTTCTGGGCCGTAGGGGACGGCCAGCTGTCCCAGGGACAGCTGGCCATCCCCTGCTGTCCCCTGCTTCCCAACAGCCGTCCCCAAAATGTCCTCGCGTCCCCGTTTCATCCCCGGTACAGGTACGAGGCAAAAATTGCAGGGGATGCGTCCCCGTGGAACATAGTTCGATACAAAACAACATATAGACCAGCAATGCCCAATATGCAGTTTACTTAAAATAGAGAGTGCAGATCTTACAGAACATTTTTGATGCAATATAAGACCTAGAAGGTTTGTGTTTGAGGGCACAAACTTCTCTCTAAATGCGGCAAGCTTCTTCGATAATAATATGCCAGGTCCTCTGAGTGGCACACAACAGCGATATACAACTGGCCTCAATATCTTACTCCATGCTCAGCAAATATATCCACCTTTAGGAAGAGTATATTGCCTGTATTCTGAGCTGCAATCAGAGAAGAGTAGACTGCAATGAGGTATGGAGACGGTTCAGTAAAATATTCACAGCAGAATGGAAGGAATGTTCCGGCAGGAACAAATAACTCTTTGCACTCTTGAGGTGCCGCCAAATACTTCTACGATGACTCACAGGATCTCTGTGTTCTGTCAAAGGCCCATGCACCTGCTAAGCTCAATATGCAATGAAATCACCAAAATGAAAAATCTAATATAGTTCGATATGAAATATTTAATCTTCTATTACATCAAACTCTAATGTCTCGGGGCACTTTAGAAATTATTACCCTCGATAGAAATTCCCTTCAATAAATCAACTTATATGAAAGTCTGTATAAAACACTTGCCGATAGATAATAATCGCTCCTAATGTTGGCCCATAAATTTATTCACGGAGCTTTCATATTTCAAATATAAATTGCCCCCCCACAATAATTATCAGTCCTCAGCCTCAATACTCCTATGCTGAATAGAGTGGCAATATGAAATATAATAGGCACCTCACACAAAGCTTAGGACAAATATATATATTTCCCACAGAGCCTTTATTATTCAGAAGTAAATAACTTTATTTCTCAAATAAGAAATAAAACCAAATATCTTTATTTATGAAGTAAACCCTTGCAAATTTGTCTCCAATTGAGACTTTATAAATTTGCATAGCTGTGAATCCACCCTTAGGAAGAGCTAGGTTTTCATCCAATGCTTCTGTCATACTCCTGAAAGTTTTCATCTCCAGAAATCATAAATGTTCATCAAATCCAAAGCATGAGCAATCCATCACCAAGAACCCCCTTATTCAAGGTCTCCAGGAAGTCTATAGAAGATAGGCTGACTTGGAGAAATATAATTAATAAAGTGACATTATAATTATATTTATTACTTTATTATTATTTGATTAAATTAATTAATATTAATTCATCATTTGAATTTTTTTTTTTTTGACAACTTAATAAAAATCAATTTAATCAATTGTCACTTAAAAATTGGGGACATCACAGCTCTCCCGGCCCAAATATTGCTTGTCCTCGAGCAATTCTCTGATGCACCACCAGGGTCCCAACCTGGCCATATGAAAAACACTAAGTTACCGGTTCTTCCCCTTTTGGCCTGGGTTCGGGTCCTGGTTCTTGCCCGGTCCTGGTTCTCCCCGGGTTCCTCCCGAGTCCTTCCCAGGTGGCCGGGTTCCCTGTGGGTCCTGCGACGCAGGACCCATAGGGAACCCGGCCACTTGGGAAGGACCCGGTAGGAACCCAGGAAGAACCCAAGAGGACCCGGGTGGACCCAGGAGGACCCGCGTGAACCCAAGCCTGTGGGTTCCCAAAAACGGGGCCCATGGGTCAAAAAAACAATAAAAAACAATAAAAAAAGACTTTTTAAAATAGTTTTTTTATAATAAAACTCTAATTCGCCCCTTGATGACTTTTTAAAAAAGACTTGAAACTTGAATATTATATTTTTTGCAAATTATGAATATGATATTAGACTTTAGTTATTAGTTTACTGATTACATTTGTGATATATGAATATTTATTGGCATTGGCAATTATGGATTTATGATTTATGTATGGAAAGTCACATTGTATATTTTTTTTTGTATGGATTGTATATATTGAACATATATATATATATATATATATATATATATGTACGGACGAACCCGTACCCGTACCCGTACCCAAGATTTTTTTTTTTTGCCGAATCCGCGAATCTGTACCCGAATCCAAACCCGAACCGGTAACTTAGGAAAAACACTATATCATTCCGGTGTTCCACTCTGATGCAACCCGCAGTACTGAACCCTGCAACTCTGAAACCTTCCCATTATCAAGCTGATTAATGGAATTCAAATCATCATGCTGTCTCATTCATTAAAAATGAGGAGATAGAAGTATCTCAAGAAGCTATAAACAATGAATAACTCTTCAACTCCACATGATCTTCCATGGATGTGCAAAATACCCATCATAGGTGCATGAAAAAACATATCAGCCCATCCTAGGCTGCTGATGCAATCTCAAACAGCGCCCATAAATCTGAAAATCAGACTCATGATGATGTGAGAAGTGCTTCTAATGACCAATGATGACAGTGCCTGATCGTTATGCCAACTTCCAATGATAAAGAGATGATCCATGTCTGTCCAAAAGACCCATACAGCTGCTGCCTTTGAAATGCTTCCAAGAAAATCCCTCTGTGCATAGACCAGCCGTGTCTCCACTTCTCCAAGTGCATACCAACCAAGAGCAAGTATCTCCATGACATGTGTCACAAGTCTTGGAATTGGGGCAATCTTAGACTTCATCAAAGAATCACCAATGCCCCGTCCAAGTACACTCCTTCATAGGTTGGCCCAATGACAGTAAGTTCTACCATGTGAGCTTCTAAAAGAGATAACTCCTCATCAAACTCTCCATGAATGACCACAAGCCCAACCAAATTTTTTATGCATCCCTCCACATGTGTAGGTCTAACACTAGTGGCTGATCCACTAAGTGTGTACTCAACTATACCATCTTCCTCAATGATTAGAGCCTTCAATGGATTCACTAGATGAGGAAACTCACCAACCTTAGGATGCAAAGTAGTTATCCCAATAAAATTTTCTGAATCATACCTCTTCTCTAGTTCACACCAATTTGAAAGTTCATCTTGTAAGTGCTGTCTTGCTTGGGCAATCAACCCCTCGGCCTTCCTATCTCTTTGTAGCTATCCATCACATATACCTTGTGACTTCTTTACATCTCCCCAGGTCTGATGTATAAAATCAGAACGTTTGTGGCTTGAACTTTTATTAGATTTCTCACACAAAATTTGAGTGCTATCTCATGATGCAAAGGTGAGGGACAATTGTTGCGAAGCAAGAAATCAGAATGGCAGCCATACCTTTCCATAGTGACCTCAAGAGCCTCAAGCACTCCTTCCTTCTTTGTTGAAGGTTCTTCATCAATTGCTGCTCCAAGAGATGTCTCTAACTGAAGATCGCATGCTTCAAGCTTGATTTGAGCCTCCATTCTCTTGGCTGTCATGTTCATAGGTGTGCCAACTATCCCAACTGAAGTGCTGTTGTCAACAATTGGAAAATCCGAATTTTTTGAAGTTAGGGCACCATCATGTTCAATCAAGAAATCACCCTCTTCATGATGAGATGTCAAAACACAAGGAGATCTCTTCCATTCTGAATCAAGGATAATTTATTCTCCAATTGCACCACTACCATCCCTTGATGGCCCACAAGGAGTATACACAATCTTTTCAACTTTGATCATAGTTTGAGCTCTCATTGCAACTTCTTCACTGGGAGGTTGCTTTTCAAGAAAGGCTGATTCAAAAGAGCATGCAACTGAAAACTACATGTATCTCCTTCATGGTTGCAAACTAAATCCTCTTCTCTATGAAGATCCTCCATTACTTGGTCAATTTCTACCATGCTTGCATAATTTCCCTCTTCCTTAGGTGAGGCTGCAAAAGATGATTGAACGTCTAATTCAGATGATGAAGAATGTGTCAAGCTCAACTCCCAACAAAACTTATCAATTTGATTTTCTGATTCTTGAAGGGCCATTTGAGTACTCTTCTAGGAAATCCACAGTAACCTTAAGCTCATAGGTGAACTTACCAACTTCATCTTCTTTTCTTCTTAATGCATCTACATATATCTCATTAAGCTGGAGGAGATGATTTCTATCCGAAAGTAGGTGTAGGTAGTTTAATTTCATCACAGCCAAAGCTTTTCTAAGTACCTATAAGTCTGCAAGAGATAGTTCTCCTTCAAGGCCTTTATGCCCCCCTTGAGCTTTCCACAAATAATCTGCCATTATCTTATTAGTATCGTTAATGTGAGTTAGAGATGCAATAATCATGTCTTCATTTAGCCTCAATTGACCTTTCAAGTGATGCGACTCTTGAGCTCTTACGTCTTCAAACAAATGTTCTGATTTGTCTTCATAATTGTACCATTCTAGCATAGCTCCCTTCACAACATCTCTTCCACAAAACTCTTGTTTTGAAGTTAGGCTATCATCATGCTCAATCAAATGATCCTCATCATAAATGTGAGTAGAATCATTTACCACATGCTCTTCTTCAACTGCTGATACGGAATCAAACTGTGAGCAATCTGAGTTTCTATCTTTTTCCTCATATTTATCAATCCACACTTGAGTGTCCTCCATGCAAGGTTTTCTGGTAAAACTCAGAAAATCAGAATCATGTTCCCGCCTTTTCAAAGTGTCTTCGTTGTTCTTTGTTGCATCTTTTTCCATGATAAGTTGCTTCCTCATAGTGCTGGTCTATGGGGTGTGTCCAGCTGAAAGTCACATGTTCTTCTATCTGCCTTAGCTGTCATTAAACTAATCCATACCTGCACCTCTACTTAGCTATGATAATTTTTGCCTCCAACGAACTCCATGGAGGAGTATTCATGACAAACCAAACATTATCAAACTGAAGGACCTTCTTGTTAGGCAATCTCGTAGTTTCCACAATCAGCTCTGTAAGACAACACACCTCATATGATCTTGACACATATTTCTCGAATGTAATCAGGGGTATGAAGCAAGGAAAATCAATCTCACTACACGACCAAATTACTGTATTGCTTTAATATGTACGAACATCATCACTATTCAAATCACAATTTGATTCTTTACCAATAAGATTTAGAGTTGGTTCAAGCTGGCAAAACTCCCTGAATGCATTTTCTTCAGCCTTGTGGTTGTCATGAAGTATGTGTTCTCCACTGGCAGGTGCAATAGTTGATTCTTGCTTGTCCATATCCTCATTTGGCTGAAGTGAACTTGTGAACATGGTTTCTTCTTCCTTGTGGCTTCCACATGTTTGTCGAGGAGTCCAAACTTCTAGACATATTGACTGAATTTTGTCTTTTCCATGATCATTTGTAGGCTGCAAGTCACAAGTAAGTGATTCCTCTTTCTTCTCCATCCTTTCTTTAATAGTGGCTTTTGAGTTTTCTTCTTCTAGGAATGTTCCTATTGGCTACAGCTGTTTACTCTTTTCATCCATTTCAATTTCTCCATTTGACTTGTCTTTAAGACAATACTTTGATTCATCATTTCCCTCTCGAACTTGAACTTCTTTTGACTCTGATTGAGATTCTGATTCAGAGTTCATTTCTTCTTTCCTCTTCCTTATGTAGTACCTGTTAAAAGATTCGGTGGCCTTGACCTCCTCAAGTTCATTTGAGTATTCATCAAAAACTACGATAATCTCCTCATTCACAGGTATAATATTTTCTGTCAGACTTAGATATTTATGTTATTGCTATCAAGATTCAACTGTGTAGTTTTCGAGTCAAACTTATTGACCCATGTTTCATGAGTAGTGGTTCACAAGAATCCATCTCTCATGAGAATGAATGGCTTACTTAGCACTCCTCATGAAACATGGGTCAACGAGTTTGACTCGGAAACTGCACAGTTGAATCCTGATAGCAATATCATAATTTGACTTGCAATGGAAAATATCTCCTACTTAAAGACTTAAGATATTCCTAAAATGTTAGTAGATTCTTCATCTTTTGACTCTTGTTATACCATCCAGCAATTTTAGAGGTTGCAACTTCATTTTACTCCTCTTCCATTTTTGTAATCATCCTTCCCATCCCACAGGACAGAATTTTGGCTCTGATACCATTGAAATATCCCCAACAAGGGATAATAGAGAATCACAATATCTTTCTCAAATTTCACACCATATTACATACAGTTCTTATTTGCCACAAATTAAATCTGCTTCTATATTAATTTCATTCTGCAGAATCTATTTCAACAATGGATGTAACAATAGTTTGATGCAAAACATTGAAACACCATAGACCAGCAATGCCCAATATGCAGTTTACTTAAAATAGAGAGTGCAAATCTTACAAAACAGTTTGATGCGATATAAGACAGAGAAGGTTTGCGTTCGAAGGTGCAAACTTCTCTCTATATGTGGCAATCTTCTTTGATAATAATATGCCAGGTCCCCTGAGTGGCACACAACAGCAATATAGAACTGGCCACAATATCTTACCCCATTCTCAGCAAATATATCCATCTTTAGGAAGAGTATATGCCTTGTATTCTGATGAGCCTCAACCAGAGAAGAGTAGACTGCGATAAGCTATGGAGATAGTTCAGTAAAATGTTCACAGAAGAATGGAAGGAATGTCCTGGCAGGAGCAAACAACTCTCTGCACTCTTGAGATGCTGCCAAACGCTCCTGCGATGACTCACAGGATCTCTATGTTTTGTCAAAGGCCCACACACCTGCTAAGCCCAATATGCAATGATGTCACCAGAATCTAATATAGTTTGATATGAAATATTTAATCTTCTATTACATCAAACTTTAATGTCTCGTGGCACTTTAGAAATGATTACCCTCGATAGATATTCCCTTCCATTAATCAACTTATATGAAGCCTGTATAAAACACTTGCCAATAGATAATAATCATTCGTAATGTCAGCCCATAAATTTGTTCACAGAGCTTTCATATTTCAAATATAAATTGGCCCCCACTATAATTATCAGTCCTCAGCCTCAATACTTCTATGCTGAAAATAGCAGTAATATGAAATATACTATGCACCTCACACAAAGCTTAGGACAAATATTTATATTTCCCACAGGGCCTTTATTATTTAGAAAATAATAACTTTATTTCTCGAATAAGAAATAAAACCAAATATCTTTATTTCTGAAGTAAACCCTTACAAATTTGTCTCCAATGGAGACTTCACAAATTTGCACAGCTGTGAACTCCGTCGCGAATCCACCCTTAGGAAGAGCTAGGTTTCCGTCCAACCCTTCTGTCAAACTCTTGAAAGTTTTCGTCTCCAGAAATCATAAATGTTCATCAAATCCAAAGCATGAGCAATCCATCACCAGGAACCCCCTTATAAAGGTCTCCAAGAAGTCTCTAGAAGATAGACATGGAGAATAATAAAGTGACATTGTAGTTATATTTTATTACTTTATAATTATTTAATTAAATTAATTAATATTAAGTCATCATTTGATTTTTTCTTTTTTTTTGACAACTTAATAAAAATCAATTTAATCAATTGTCACTTAAAAATTGGGGACATCATGTAATGAACCTTTGCTGTACCTGCCTCGCCTTCTTGATAATTAGGGCCTGATTTATCCACTGAAGGTTGGATTTAGGGCCACAAAAGGATTTACGGTTTCTTGCAACATTTAGATATTTCATTTTATATGTCAGTAGTAATATTAGATCAGTGGCATAATTATTGCAGCACAAAATACATACACGACCCATTCTAGATTTTGAGGACTTTCCAGGTTGGCTGGGCTACCCATCCAGACCCATCCCGTCTCTTAGGGCTAATAGGGCCACCTGAGGATGGGCCCAGCATACCCCTGGCTTGCACTCATTATCTTGAATGTACTAACAAACAGAGGATATTAGGAAGATAATAAATGCCTACAGAAAACATAGATTCATGACTATATTACTTTGTTAACATTTATCCATTATATATAAATTTGTAGGGATTAATTCATTATATTTGTGCCTAGTTGCAGAAACATGACTATCATTAATTAGTATTCCTTTTCTTTACTTATTAGTTGTGTCTGAGAATGAATGGAAATTTTTTATTCTTCTGTCTGCCACTAAAGTTAATATTAATGCAGCATACTAAACCTGATATTGCAGGTTACCTATTTGGCGTGAAGATTAAGTTCATTTTACCCTTTTGTACATTACAGATGTGCTTAGTTCATTTGGCAAGACATTTTTAGGCATGAAACCGATTTAGCAATTAATCTGGGCCAGTAGTTAAATTATATTCCTTATTGTTATATGAGGAATGAAAGCAGATTTAATACAACTTGCACAGAGACATACTTCATCATTTCGACATTTAAGCGGATTGGCCTGGGGACGTACCAACTTGTTGGTGATGGGGAGGGATGCTTAATAGACGCTGGTTCTTCATCGCTGGGAAGAACCAACGACTAGCCCTTTCACATCGTTTGTTGATTGATGCGTTCCCAGGGCAATCCTCATGGTTGTCTAGGCATCATAAATTATGAAAACTGAAATAAATATTATTACTGAGTAACAAAGTTACCTGTTGGACGCTTCTCCTTGCCCTTCTCTCCTTGTCACCTCCTCTCTTGTGTTTCCTTGGGGTGTGGGTTTATGCCTCTTTGAAACCACACGATTCCCCTTGAAACATGGTGTCTATTCTGGAGGTGGCTTGGGAATGGACGCGTCCTTTCATCACTCCCACTAGTTAAGATAAAACGTATTTTAAGCGGTAAAAATAATTTTTGTATTGAAAATATATATATTTATGTACATGTATTGTTAAATGTTTCTAATCATTGCCTGCTGTCTACACGGGAATATGACAGTCCTCCCCCCTTACATTGCTTGTCCTCAAGCGATGTGGAGATTTGGGTGGTTGAAGATCTCTTCACCCTCCCAGGTTGCATCCTCCTCCGGCAACCCTTTCCATAAGATCAAGTATTCTACAATGTTTTTACTCTTTATTCTCCTTTCTCTTACGTCTAAAAGGGCTTCTGGCTCCAGTGTTAATTTTCCCTCGTCATCTAACGGAGGTAATTCCTTGCATGGGGATATCTGCTGCCCTAATGCTTTTTTTAATCTAGACACATGGAATACATTGTGGATGCGGCTGCTTGGAGGAAGTTCAAGTTCATATGCTACCTTTCCTACCTTCCTTGATATTGGGTAGGGTCCGTAGAACCGTGGCTTCAGCTTCTCTGGCCCACTAGATTTCAGCGAAGACTGCTTGTAAGGCTGCAACCGTAGGAAGACTAAGTCTCCTATCTTAAATGATCTTTCAATACGATTACGATCAGCGTATATCTTTTGCTGATTTTGGGCTTGATGTATGTGATCTTTTAGAGCCCTTAGGATGTCCATGCTTTCCTGAATAAAATCCCTAGCTTGTGGTACTTGACTTTCTGGAGTAATTAGTGATCCAAAAGAGGTGGGTTCATAACCATAAAGTGCTTTGAATGGGCTCATTTGGATCGACATATGATGTGTAGTGTTATAACAGTATTCTCCTAAATGTAACCATTTGATCCAAGCTTTCTGCTGCCCAGTGACATAATTTCTTAGATATCCTTCAATCCATTTGTTGACGATTTCAGTTTGTCTATCGGTTTGGGGATGATAGCTAGTACTCGGAGTGAGACTAGTCCCTGCCATCCTGAAGATTTCTTGTCAAAATTGCCCCATAAACCGGTTGTCTCGGTCACTTATGATATTTTGGGGAAGCCCATGAAGTCTGAAGACTCCCTTAAAAAACACTTCTGCTACTTGAGATGCTTGGAATTTGTTTGTTATAGCAAAGAAGTGTGCATATTTGGTGAGACGGTCCACAACCACATATATACAATCTTTTCCTTCGGCCTTGGGTAGGCCGGTGATAAAATCCATCGAAATGCTTTCCCACTTCTGTTCGGGAATGGGCAATGGTTGTAGCAACCCGGTTGCGTGGTTGAGTTCTGCTTTGTTCATCTGGCACTGTGTACATTCTTGTACGTATTTTTGGACTTCCTTCTTAAGTCCTTTCCAAGAATACCGTTCTCTGATTTGTTTATATGTCTTATCGAACCCTGAGTGTCCTGCCAATGGATTATCATGGTACTCTTTAACTATTACTTCCTTGAGTTTAGAGTTGGGCACCAAGTACAACCTGTCCTTATATAGGATAAGCTCCTCCACAACTTTGTATTTTGCATGACTTGATGGGTCCCTCAAGATCTCACTAGCAAAAGGGTCTTTGGCGTATTTTGCCAAAAGATCATATTTCCAATCAGCATTTATAGAAGTTATGGTATTTATTTGTGGCTTCCTTGATAAGGCATCGACTACCACATTGGTTGTTCCTTTAACGTATTCAATATCAAATTCATAAGCTTGTATCCTGCTGACCCATTTTTGTTGCCTATCATTTAGATCCCTTTGGTTTAAAAAGAATCTTAGGCTGTTATGATCTGTCTTTACATGGAATTTGGTGCAAACCAGGTATTGGCGGAATTTGGCTAGGGCATGCATGATGGCTAACATCTCTTTATCATAGATGGGAGCTTACGGCTTTCGAAGGCTATGGGGTGTTTGTTTTGCATGAGGACAACTCCAATCCCTTCTCTGGAGGTATCACTTTGTAGTTCAAAAGGAAGGGAAAAATTAGTGTTAGCTAGGACGGGGCATGAGCTCATAGCTTCCTTCAAACTTTCAAAAGCTCTTTGGGCTGCTTCGCTCCAAGTGAAAGCCCCTTTCTTAGTTAGATCGGTGAGAGGGGCTGCCACTTTGGAGAAACCCCATACAAACCTTTCGTAATAACTGCATAACCCCAAGAACCCCCTTAATTGTGTGAGGGACTTAGGTCTAGGCCATTCTTTGATAGTGGCTATCTTCTCCTCATCCACGCTAACCCCCTCCACATTAATCTTATGCCCTACATATAGGATTTCCTCCATTCCAAACTCGCATTTGGACGCCTTAGCATAAAGTGACTCTTGCTTTAGGATCCTCAATGTTTCCTCAATATGTTTGAGGTGCTCCTCCCAAGTTTTGCTGTAGATCAAAATGTCGTAAAAAAAAACTAGTAAAAATTGCCTTAGTTGCTTGCGGAAAGTATGATTCATACATGATTGAAATGTTGCTGGTGCATTGGTTAGACCGAAAGGTAGAACCAAGAATTCAAAATGTCCATAGTGACACCGAAAAGCTGTTTTGTGGATGTCCTCTTCCCTCATCTTGATTTGATGATATCCCGATTGAAAAGGTCGATCTTGGAGAAATATCTAGCTCCGTGTAGTTCAGCAATCAACTCATCTATCCTTGGGATTGGGTACCTTATTTTGATAGTTTTCATATTCAGTGCTCTATAGTCAATACACACTCTTAGAGTGCCATCTTTCTTTTTAACAAGTACCACCGCTGATGCGAAAGGGTTGGAACTAGGTTGGATGTGTCCCATAGAAAGTAGTTCCTTAATGGTTTTCTCAATTTCTTCCTTATATTTGTGAGGGTGGCGATAAGGGGTAGTGATGATTGGTTTTGCCCCCCCTTCCAATTCTATAGTGTGTTCAAACCCCCGTTTGGGAGGCAAACCTTGGGGAATTTCCCCAAACACCCCTTTATATTTCTCCATGATGGGTTTGATGTCCATATGCGTGGATTTCTCATGAGTATTGCTCTTATCTAGTATCATGCATTGGGCCACCCATTCTCCTCACCCTTTTCTAAAAGTTTGCTCCAATTTCTTACAAGAAACCACTTTAGGGCTACCATCAGGTAAGCCCTTGAGAGTAACTTCCTTCCCTTTATGTTGAAATCGGATTATTTGGTTTGGGAGATCAAACATGAAACATCCCAGTGAATAAATCCATGGAGTCCCCAATATGATATCTATGTCCAATGGTACCACGTAGAGATCTTCCCTTACCGGATGGCTACCTATTATGAACTCCAACTTAGGTACTGTTGTGACGTTTTCACACATCGCCCCATTGCAAATGGGGACCCTTTCTTTTTTGCTTTTTAGGGTTTGTTCTTTAGGTTTTTTAGGGTTTTGTTAGTTGGCCTTTGCATTTTGAGTGTTGTCGGGGAGATCAATAGGGTAGCAAGTCCGGCTTGAGTGAGGTCCTGATCCTGAAATTTAGCTAAGTCTGGAATGTCCTGATCCTGAAATTTGACTAAGTCTGGAAAACTGAAAAACCTCAAAAAACTAGATTTTGCAATATAACTCCTGGAGGTCTGAAACCACTCTCAAACATCCTGAAAGTATATATGGAATATAACTTAAAGTCTTATACTTAAATGTTATATTCCATAAAAATTATCCTGATAGAGAGTTCGAAAAGTCAAATTTCGCTCCTGTCCTTCACTGAGGATCCAGAGCGAATTTCGCTCCTCTCCCTCTCAGGAGGACCAAGGCGAAGCGCTCCTGTCCCTCACCAAGGGACCAGGGCGATAATACTTATTTGAGCCATTCCTGACCGTGTTTGGACGAATTGAGACATCAAAGGCATGGTGAAGGACGAAATGAGCATGATAGAGCATCCAGACTTGATCAAAAACAATGAAATGATGAAGTTTTTGCCTAGAAGGTCAAATTCGCTCCTGTCCCTCACTAAAGGACCAGAGCGATTTTCTTTATATGCACAATTTTAGACCTTTTTTTGGACATTAACTTTTATTCATAGCATGAGGCAGGATGATATCTTCCCTAGCAAAGACATTTCATGGTGAAAAGTGAAGCATTTGGGCCTGGAGGGCAAAAATCGCTCCTGTCCCTCACTGAAGGACCGGAGCTTGAAATCCAAAATTTCCTTGTCCTTGAAAGATTTGAACGATTTGACGACTTGAGGAGAACCAAGGAAGTTCTTTTTACCAGTTGAATATAATTTGAAGGCACAAACATGAGGAAAAATAGACCAAAATGCAAAATCGCTCCTGTCCCTTAGTCAGGGACCAGGGCGAAGTTCAGTGTAGCTCCCGTCCCTCTCCCAGGGACCAGAGCGAAATTCCTTATAAGGCATGTTTTAGGCAAAGATCAAGCAAGTTTAGGGTTTGAGGCAAGCAAAGATGGTGTTACGGATTCGTTGAAGACAAAATTGAAGATTGCAAGACACCAAATGGGACCTATATTAGCCTGGGCGCTCCTGTCCCTCAGTCAGGGACCAGAGCGATTTTTACCTTAGACAAATTTCTTGCCAAGCTACAATGAATTCCAAGCCATGGATGAATGAAAAGATACATTACGAATCCGTTGAAGATAAATTTTGAAGTTGGCAAAATGTGATGGAGCCTACAAGTACAAATTCGCTCCTGTCCCTTAGCCAGGGACCAGGGCGATATCTTAGTTATGTGCCTTTCCTCCAAGTTTAAAACCACTCCAAGTCAAGGTGAAAGGTGGCAAGGACGTTTTGAAGCGTCTCAATGAAGAACGAAGTATCAAAGGTCGCCAGTATTGAAAGAATTACATCAAGTGTCCAAGTTCGCTCCTGTCCCTCAGTCAGGGACCAGAGCGAAATTTTCATAAGGGCCTAGATTTTGAAGGTTTAACAAGTATCAAGTGTCCAAGGGGATCAAAGGGACCTCATTCTACATTATGAAAGTAATTACAAGTTGATGGAAGCAAGCATGAGCCCAGGACATTGAAGTTCGCTCCTGTCCCTCAGGCAGGGACCAGAGCGATATTCACCATAATTGCCAATTCATGCAAAAATCATGCCAAGTCAGGATTATATGAAGTTGCAAAATATCAAAGGTGTCTTAAGATGATGATATGCAAAGGTTTCAAACGTCAAAAGACTATCAATTTGAACAAGGAAGCTATATCGCTCCTGTCCCTCATCAAGGGACCAGGGCGATTTTCATTAAATCATTCGTTTTTCTTCAAGATCACGTCAAAGTCAAGGTTCGCAAGATCAAGGATATCATTTGCAAGGTGATGAACAAGGAGTAAAGCTTGAGAGATAGCAAATGTTGGCCAGAGCATGAAGTTCGCTCCTGTCCCTCACCAAGGGACCAGGGCGATATCCACCTTAGAGGGCATTCATCCACCAAATCAAGACGATCAAGCTCGAGTTTTTTGGCAAACATGCCAGTCTCAACGTGAGGATGGAGGTTTTGAACATAAAAGGCAAGAGAATCAAGACTAAACATCAAATTCGCTCCTGTCCCTTAGTCAGGGACCAGAGCGATAGGTTTGTGTCCTTACCTCTTCCAAATTTGGCGCTAAAACATTCTTTAGATTTTATTAAATGCTAGGAAAAAATTGATAAATTTGAAATCCAATTAAAGTTAGCATTTAACATTAGTGCATGGGTCTTTATTAATTAATTTTTGCCTTTTAAAAATCGAGTTTATTTAAAATTATAGGCATTAAATTAATTAATTATAAATAAAATGGGGCGCTTGATTTAAAATTTGTTTCATTTTACAAAGGTCGGCCTTTAAGTTTATTTTAAATTTGCCTTATTCACCAAAGTCGGCCTAGGGTCAATGTGAAGGTGAGCGCCTATAAAGGGAGGTGTTTATTTCATTTTCAAATCATCATTTTATCCTCTTTCATATGCGATTTTGGAGAAGACAAGGTGCGAAATTATCATCAAAGAGGAGTGCGTGTTTGTTTCAAGTAAGGCGAATTTGTTATCTTCAAGACATTGAAGACTCCTCCCCCAAGGTGGCGAATTGCTAAAGTGGACGTTCATTTGGAGAGAGATCACGTTGAAGCCATCAAATTTTGATTTTGCCTAGGCAAATTCCTCATTTTGTATTCTAGTGTTAGCTCTCAAGTAAGGTATGGCAAGATCCCTTGTTTTAATTTCGAATTTTGATCGTCATAATCTTAAATTTTGAATTTTGAATTTTGAATTGTAATAGCTCAATCGTTTTTTAGGAAATAATAACTCAAGGATTTATTATGAAGTTTCCTAAAAGTTAATTTAATCTATGTTATTCATTGCAAAATCATGTTCCTAATTTTGAAATGTTGTGTAGGCATCAAATGGAGATCTCATCAAGGAAAATCAAGCCGGATCAAGGACGGTCTTCGTCGGGACGATCAAGCAAGGACAAGGACGACCTTCTTTGGACTAACGTCATCAAGGGCAACCTCTTCCAATCCAGTGTTCCAAGGCGAGGTACATCATCATCCTGCACATCAAGGACACAAGGAGTTAGAACAAGGGCTCGTTGAAGAAGTAAATAGTTCCAGATGAATTAATTAAAGCAAGCTTCTCAACAACATCAAGTTGAATATCTACCAAGTTACAAGTGTCAAATGAGGTGGCGTCCTAGTCATCATTTCTCCAGTCAGTGTAGTCCACCTCAGCATGTCCAGATTCAATGTACTTAACTCATGGAAGGTGGCACAAACTCCGATGTACCTACCCTGGCTATCCATTGGTCGATTTTTCTAGAGAGGACATGTGTCCAAGCAATACAATTTTATCATTGGTCAAGCATTAAATGTTATGTAATGGTTTTAACAAACCCTAATTAGGGTTTTCATTGTTGAATCTTGGCCATTGATCTCGAATTGATCTAAGCCATCGAATTGTATTGTGGGCACTATATAAGCTCTGACATTTCATTTTGTAAAGTTAAGGAGAGATAATATAGAAATAGTTGAAAGTAGTTAGTAGATAGAGAGTAGTTAGAAATTGATAGAATAGCAATTAGAGTAGAATAGGAGGACAAGGCAAGAAATTGTTGCCATTGATTGTAAACAAACTCCATTTTCATTGAAGTAATGGTGAAGTGTGTCGTTTCTTGCAATTTGCATGGTTTCTTGTTGAGTCTTCAATCCTAGATGGTAGATGATTAGATGAATGGAGGAAATGCGATTGATTAATGGTGGAATTCGTATATCCATACTACTAGCAGTTTGTTGATTGCAGACTTGCCTTGTGTAGTCAATTGGAATCATTCAGCTTAAGCTCAATTTCAATTTGTCGCTTCTTCATTGATATGCATCAACTTGATGGTGTCTATGCCTGCGGTGATGATTTGAACATCATAAAGCTTCCCTTAGAAGATCGCACTAGCCTTGTGGAGATGGTCCATTGATGTCAAAACAAGACCTAGTTAGAGTTTCATCAAAAATCAAATCATTGCTCCTACATTCTTAGTATTAGGATTAGATCTTCTCTTCGCCCTCATCCTTTTTCCATTTTTTCAAATCTAAGCTAGTAAGAGCCTGTGTTCCAGCAAAGCAGATCGGAAGTAGATGTAAGTCCCCTTGTGATTCCAGCAAATCACATCATACCACTGGAGTTTATCCACACGTAGAGACCCTACTAACCAGAACATTGGAGTCATCCTAACTGATCCTTCATGCGAATCTTCAGCAGTTAGAGACTTTATTCAAGAGAGGATAAGATGCCTTTAGGTATTTTATTCTGTGTATGATGGTGTACAAAATACACGTCAACAGGTACCAACTTAGTGCATTGGACCCTTGCCCTTGTGGCTGTTGTTGCTTCGAACCCCTTAAAAGTCTGTGTGGGTAATTTATGCTGCTTGACAACCCTTTCATAGATGAAGTTATGGGAGGCTCCACTGTCCACAAGTGTGATTCTAAACAGGCCGTGTTTAGCAGCATGGGTGATAGTGGCAACCGTGGCTTGATCTTCCTCCCCCAGTCTCATCCTTTTGCTAGGTGGCTCTTCCTCATCCTCATATGTTGAGGCTTCTATTTTGTGAGCCCGGCCTTGACATTTATGACTCCTTCCTTCATAGGGTTTTAAGCATGTGAAACAAAGTCCCTTCTTTTCTAGGTCCTCCAAGGTTGAACACATATGTCCCTTTTCTCTCTTTCCCTTGCAATAGGTGCAAGACCTTACAATCCCTTCTTGATTGTGTTTACTGTCCTTGGGTGGAGGTTTGGAGGAGTTGCCAAAGGGCTTGGTCTTGTCCTTGGGTGAGCTTTCTTCAAATTTCATAGCTTTTTGTATAGCATCATCTAATGTTTGGGGTTCATGGGCACTTACTGTGCTTTTGATTGATCCCCTCAGGCCTTCTATGAATAGGTAAGTAAGCCTTTCTTGTGTTAGACTCGGTACCATTGCTGCTAATTTTTGGAATTCTGTGGCATAGTTTTCAATAGTCCCCTGCTGCCTTAGTTGGGTGAGCTCTCGAGAGTACCACTCGGGATGCTTTTGGTCAAATCTTTTTATGAGCTTTTGGGTGTACTCCTCATATGTGTTTATAAGTTGATGTCCTTGAGTGATGAGGCCATGGTGCCACCACTCATGGGCAACTCCGGATAGATGAAGTATAGAAAATTTAATGGCATTGGATTGAGTCATGGGGCTGAGGGATAAATAGGTATCCAATTTTTGGACCCATGACCTAGCCGATACCTTTCCTTCCCCATCATAGTTGGGGATAGTCACCTTACTGAGCTTGTTTTGAAGCTCTTTGTGGGCTGGAGGATGTCTTTCGTTACGACCAAGCGTCTTTAGTTTGGCATCACAATAGTCTTTGAAGGTTACAAGATCTCGTAGTTTGGGATCCAACCCGCGATAGTCTGCAAGGATTTGGTCTACATTTCCCATGGGTTTGTCATGGTTATCATCACTTATTGGCGCTTCCTCAGGTAGGAATGAAGGTCGGGTGGGCCTTGAGCTAGTGTCCTTTGACGGGGTGGGGTGGTGGTTTGCAAAATGATTGGATTGGGCTTTTTTGGTGTTATGGTTGCTTATGTTTTGGAGGGCCTGAAGGACCAGTTGGTTGTTCCTCTCATTCTGTTCAATGAAGGCCTGCATGGTTCTTTCAGTTTGTTCCCTCAGTGCTCGAGTGGTTTGCTCCATGAAGGCCCTAAGTTCATTACTAGCTTGTTCACTCATGTTGTTGGCTCCTTTTTTCCTCTCTCTTTCTAAGGCCGTACGGGATATTTGGCTTTGTTGCATCAACTATATCCACAGGGTGGCAGGAAGGAGGCTTTGATACCACTGTAATGAACCTTTGTTGTACCTGCCTCGCCTTCCTGATAATTAGGGCTTGATCTATCCACCAAAGGTTGGATTTAGGGCCACAAAAGGATTTATGGTTTCCTGCAACATTTAGATATTTCATTTTATATGTCAGCAGTAATATTAGATCAGTGGCATAATTATTGCAGCACAAAATACATACACGACCCATTCTAGATTTTGAGGACTTTCCAGGTTGGCTGGGCTACCCATCCAGACCCATCCCGTCTCTTAGGGCTAAAGGGCCACCTGAGGATGGGCCCAACATACCCCTGGCTTGCACTCATTATCTTGAATGTACTAACAAATAGAGGATATCAGGAAGATAATAAATTCCTACAGAAAACATAGATTCATGACTATATTACTTGGTTAACATTTATCCATTATATATAAATTTGTAGGGATTAATTCATTATATTTGTGCCTAGTTGCAGAAACATGACTATCATTAATTAGTATTCCTTTTCTTTACTTATTAGTTGTGTTTGAGAGTGAATGAATTATTTTTATTCTTTTGTCTGTCACTAAAGTTTTTTTTAATGCAGCATACTAAACCCGATATTGCAGGTTACCTATCTGGCGTGAAGATTAAGTTCATTTTACCCATTTGTATATTACAGATGTGCTTAGTTCATTTGGCAAGACATTTTTAGGCATGAAACCGATTTAGCAATTAATCTGGGCCACTAGTTAAATTATATTCATTACTGTTATATGAGGAATGAAAGCAGATTTAATACAACTTGCACAGAGACATACTTCATCATTTCGACATTTAAGCGGATTGGCCTGGGGACGTACAAACTTGCTGGCGATGGGGAGGGATGCTTACTAGGCGCTGGTTCTTCATCGTTGGGAAGATCCAGCGACTAGCCCTTTCACATCGTCTGCTGACTCGTGCGTTCCCAGGGCAGTCCTCATGGTTGTCTAGGTCTCATAAATTATGAAAACTGAAATAAATATTATTACTGAGTAACGAAGTTACCTGTTGGACACTTCTCCTTGCCCTTCTCTCCTTGTCACCTCCTCTCCCGTGTTTCCTTGGGGTGCGGGTTTATACCTCTTTGAAACCACACGATTCCCCTTGAAACATGGCGTCTATTCCAGAGGTGGCTTGGGAATGGACGCGTCCTTTCATCACTCCCACTAGTTAAGATAAAACGTATTTTAAGCGGTAAAAACAATTTATGTATTGAAAATATATATATTTATGTACATGTATTGTTTAATATTTCTAATCATTGCCTGCTGTCTACACGGGAATGACACATTACAAACAGCTGCATGGAACAGGGCTGATATTGTTGGGGCTGTGTGGTATAAATGAAGAGTTAAGCTTTGCAGTGTGTCCATGTGTTTGTTCTAGGATAGGTCCTGATGCTAGCGCTGCAGACAACACAGGATGCAAAGTCACATCGTTTCAATATGACCAAAGTCATAATATCTTCTTGGCCCAATGCTCTTGCTTGCTACTCATAAATGTTTAATAGAATTTTAAATCAACTGAAGAAAATAAAAAACAATAAAAATATATTAATCAAAGGCTTTTGTTTATTTACAATTGTAGAAACCATTTCAAAAATGAGGAAGGCAAAATATAAAGGAGATATTCTTTGGTGTTTGATCAAAACTTCTATCAAGCAAATCTTCTTAATCAAACAGTCTGCATAGGCCATTTTGTATATGAAGATTAGAATCATTTGGAAAGACTTACGCTTGAAACTTGATCAAATGGGCCAATTGAAAAATTTATATCAATAAAACAATCTAGAAAGACACTTTCAAAATGTGAAAAACCTAAAACAATGTAATTAACACATCAAAGGAAGGTCTCAATGGAGTCTGAAATATGACATAATATTATTCATGGGTCCAAAGGCCCAACAAAGGGCACCCACCACTTTGACTGCAAAAACATGAAGAGTCATGCTTCTCATAAGTCAATTGTCAAACTTGTGTTTATAAATTATATGGTCTCATCAATATCAAAGGACACAATCCTTATCATTTAGAGATGGCGAGATATGTTCAAAGTTTCTCTTTTTATCTTCAAACATTCAATATCTAGGCTGAAATTTCTTTGGCCCTTTCTCCATAAGATATTTTTGCTTAGAGGGATGCAATTTCAAGAATACCCAATTACTTCTACCTCCGGGTTAACTAGAAGTTTTCTTTCAGTTGTTTCAAAGTTAGCTGGGTCTCCTTAAAGAAATCATGAATGTTGTTCGGTGTTTCTAATATACCATATCTCCAATTCATAAATTAATGAATAATGTAGATTCATAATTGTGAAAGGCCATAAATGGAAGCCTTCATATAGATTAGTGATATGTATTGTTTGCTAAATGCAATAATTTTGGTCATGAGGCCTGTCGGCCTGCAACGTGGTTTCTTAAGCACTCTAGACTTCTGTTAACAATTAATATCTATCTGTTTGAGTTTGATAATTTATTGAGTACTTGGACGATCTTGGAGTTTAGATGGCACCTGAAACTGCAGACAGTTCCTTTCAGAAGGCATTTATTTTGGGTCTTCATCATATAACACTCTTTGAAGTTTATAAAGTCTATAAATATGCTATCACTATCATAATGGTGAATACTACTGCTATACTCTAGTCAAACAATGTTCATCAATCAAATAGTTTCCCACTGAAATCAAATCTGTGCCTTGCAGCAGTGGAACTTCATATGAATAATGTTGATGTTACCGAGTCTTTTTCTGTCCAACTTAAATGTTGTCTTATCTACCCTTGGTTGTTGGACAAGTTCAAATATACAATTTATGGCTGCTCAGCTATGATATTCATAATCACATCAGTTGCCAGTTGGTAATGATATTCTCTAGTGTTTGTTTCATTTGTATATCTGTTTCTGTTTATTGAGTCTTGTGAGGTTTGGTTGTTGTTGATGTTTTTTTAATGAGACACTTTTGTTCAACCATATTTACTTTGCACATATCTTAGAATACATTTGCTTTGATATGCCATACTTATAGTAATTGGTGATCTAGATATGGTCTTCATATGACCGTATATATTGATCAGGCAAGTCACACCTCACTCTGTTATTAGCAAACTGTTACTCAATGAAAATAACAAAACCCTTAAATTGTACTATTAACGGCTTATTCTGAATGCCACACTAACAATGATCTACAAATTGAGTAATATGGAGATTCTTAAACATGTGCAAAAATAAATAGATGGAAACACACAAAATTGGTCACACACAGTTTGCCTTGGAGAGGATCCAACATAAGGTGAAAAATTCTAGCTCTAGAGAGCAGATACCTCCATTCCATTATCAATAGGTTGATTACAGATGATTACGATGTCCACATATCATCAATTAGCTTGCACGATAAATACAAAGCTTCTACTGCACCTGCAACACTCTCAGTTAAGTTCAGACTTGCATTCACACTTGCAACAGTCATGACGATGGACTGCAAACACCATACATGAGAACCAAACCCTCTTAAATGTGGAATAGGCAACATATGACTGAATGAGCCGATACAGTGTTGATACCAAAAATTAGTTTTCCCAATCCTTCTGTTTGAAAATATATTTTATAATATGAGAATGCATCAGTTTGTGCTGCAAATGGTCAGGTACCTCATAGCTGTCTGATCAAGTATGTTTATCTTTGTTTTGTAGGTTTTTAAATCTATAGACGAAGTGAAAGTATCTTCTTCACCTAGTATGGAGGATTTCAAAGCAATTAATAAACTGATATCAGAAGCACAGTCAGCTATTGACAAAGCTGTAAAAGGTGGTACCTTGCACAAAAATACAGCAGCACGCAGAAAGTCTCGGCTTTTCAGAAGAAAGAAAGCAGTACAGATACAACTTGGCATGAAAAAACCAGCAACAGATAAAAAACAAGTGTAAAGCTTAGCACAGAATGTGAACAAACACTTAAGACGGACGAGTTGCTCTTTTTGATGACAATGGTTTTATGTTTGTACGTGGCTTTACTTCCATTATATGGTGCCACCCATAGTTTCCTACTCATGGTCTTGTGGTGTAGTACCTGTTGGGTTACAGGTAATTTGTTATCATTTTACTCAATTGTCTTATATCTCTCTCCCTCGCTTCCTTTTCCAGGACATTTTAAAATGGTTGATTATCTAAGCTGATTGTTATTTTGCACCTTCTTGAGATGTTACTGGTATCATGGATGGTTTCGTATATTTATGGAATGTTTATTGACATTATGAATGTTATTGTATCATCTTACTGGATGGATGCAGACAATGGTGCCACCCCGCAGTTTCTTACGTGTTCTGTTATAATATAATAATACCCATACTCATGTTTACAGGTCTTCTGATATCATTCTACTCACTCTTCACATGTCTCTCTTCCTCACTTTCTTTTCAAGGACATTTTAGATGGTTGATTATATCAACTTATGGTTATTTCTCACCTTCTTGAGATGTTGCTGGCTTTATGGATGTTGTGGTATATTCATAAGATTTTATTGACTTTCTTGGATGTTATTTCATTATCAATAGGATGCTTATATAATATCGTGTAAGATTGATGCTTACAAATGGATAATTCTGGTTACTAAGGATATTAGGCATTATTGTTTAGACGATTACTCAGCATTGTGTATATTATGTGTATGGGTGGGTTGTGCTATATTGACATTATAATTACAATGGAGGATGTGGATTTTGCTTGATAGTGGCTGTGGGATAGTCCCTTATTGTGCGCACTGTCACTGTGGGAGTGTGGGTGTCTTGTATGGTGTGATTATTGTTTGTACATTTGTGCTCAAATGTAATAATGTAGAAATTCTCATTTAATTATGTAGTTATATATATGTTTTGTGTATGCTGGTACATTGTGGAGTGTGTAGGTGACATTCTAAGCTCACCCAAGGACAACTGCTCAATAAGCTTTCACGTATTGCCTCTGTGCATTGTGCCAGGGGTATCCTAAGGGTTGCTTTTAGTCAGACTTTCCTAGATGTTCCTAGCACTAGGGGGTCACTTCGATGTAAGGGGAGTTGTGTCTATTTGACCTTAATTCAGATTAGGATTTTAGGGACCTATTAGGAAGTCATTTCAATGAAATTAAATTGTTTATAGTGGAAAAAAATTGCACTATGCATAGATCCAAGGTTAGAGATCTTTAGCAATATTTATGGTCCCATGAGAAAGCTCACCCAAGGAGGATAAGTGCGCAATAAGATTTCATCTAATGGCCTTGAACATGTACCAGGGGTGTCCAACAGGTTGCTTTTATTTAGACCTTCCTAGATGTTCCCAGCAGTGGGGGTCACCTTGATGGAATGGGAAATTTGTCTATTTATTCCTAACTCAGATTAGGATGCTAGGGGCCCATTAGGAAGGCATTTATGTGAAATTAGAATTTTTTTCAATGCCAAAAAGTACACTACCCATAGTCATGAGGTTAGGGAACTCTAGCAATATCTATGGTTCCATGAGATTGTTCTAGAAGGTTAGGGAGGATTGAATACAAAATTTGAACCTCAAGTTTCCCAAAAAGGAAGGAAGGGATATGTTCCTTCTCTATTGGACAAATTAAAAACCTCCTTTTATAAAAACCCAAAATTTTCTAATTAGAAATTTTTAGGGAGAGGGAAAAGGTAGAGGCTATGAGTAAGAAGAAGTTATTCCTCCCTCGAAGAGCCATGAGGTAGGAGGTTGAAACTCCCATTAGATCTAGAATATTGCATACAGTGACATAAACTTGATCGATCAATGGGCAGGTTGCTTTGTGTGTTAGCTGGCTCTATTAAAGGAGAGGGAGGAGGGAAGGCAACAATTGTGGATGTAAACACAATTGAGGGGGTGGAATACTCTAGATTTAATTTATGCTACTGTGATGAAGGGAAATAGGGTTTACACGTTTAAGCATGCAAACTAAACCTATTTCCACAACGTTACATTGTGGAGGAGATGAAATCAATAGATTCAACCTTCTTTTCTTAAAAGGGCTGAATGCTAATTAGATCTCACTACTCTTTATGTATGAAAGTGAATGCTAGATCTAGGGCTAAAGATGGAAAATTGACATAAATGAATATGAATAGGTAGTTGCAGATTAGATGTTAACCTATAATCATAGAGCAGAGATGAGGAAGATGACTGGAACTTGTGATTGGAATTCGAACTTGAAAAATCGAGACAAAGTAGTTCTGAGTGAATTTGTCCACTGAATGTTAGATGTAGACAAATTTATTTAGTTGAAATTAGAATGTTGCTCAGAACCTATCCTAGAATTTTCATAGGAAATTCGTTGAACACTATAGTGTCTGCCAAAGCAGTCCTCTGCTTTTTGTGCCTACAAAAGCTAGATATGATAGTCTCTGTCTACTTTGTTAAATCCTAGATTTATAGCTCTTGAACATATCACTTGCTCACAGAAAGAGAATAAGGGCTTGCCTAAGTCAAACCACTGGTTTGGAATTAAACCTATAATTGAAATTGAAATGCAATTGAAATATAAAGTGTGCCTTTTGAGGGCAGAGGCTAGATTTGAATTGAAATGTTATACATTGATAAGTCTTGCTTTGAAGTCTTCATACAAGGTTGATGTTGTCATGTAGGATGTCTTCATAGAATCTTGATCATGGATTCCATCTTGAATGCTTGACCTCTCCTTCAATGTCTTGAAGATGCTTGATTGCTTGCTGACTTGAATTGAATCTTACTCTTGAGAAAATTGAATTGTGAACTTAGGAAGAGATATTCAAATGAGGGGGTAAGGCTTTTTCTTATACCCCACTACGTCAAACGTGTTTGAAATTTCGAGATAGGCCAACATGAGAGGGGAATTCTTACCCACATTTTGTGACCATTGTTAGGACCAAAATTGGGCCCTTTTTGTCAGGACAATGGCATCCAGGGTGCAATTGGCACTTTTGTCTGCCAATCAGGGTAGAACTTGGGGCCACAAACCAAGTGATAAGTGAAGTTTGAGAATGGAAGACAATGTGAGCAGAATTAAACATGGTCAAGAGCACGAAAGGCCTGACACCAAAGCGAGGATGAAAATTGTCTAGGGGTACAATTTATGACGCTACAACTACTATCTCTTGTATTATGGCTGTGAGTTATAGCTTGTTGCCAATGATGATTTTGTGTTTGATTGTCATGGTTCCTTATTATGTCTAGTTTGAAATTATTGTGCCATGTGGGTATTCTTCGAGCAGTGTCTTTGCAAGTTTTTGGGTAACTTGGATACCTTTTGCAACTTGCTTGGGTGTGTTTAGTACTATATGTCATCTTGTAGGTTTGATTTCATAAGAACTAGCCTATGAATGGATGCTCATTGATGATGTACTTGCAATCCTTTTAGTTTGTTGAGAGTTTGGTTTTTGATTCCTCATGTTTTGATCTTCAAAAAGATTATATTCATTGTCATTAGATTTATGGTTCCTATTGGGCAATGGAGGGTTAGCTTTCATTGCTTAGAGATTGAGATAGTCCACTGTATTCCTTGAGTTGATAGGATTTGTTGCCTATGCCCTCTCCGAAAGATGGAGATGAAAGAACAATATATTTTTAAGTGTCCCATCTAGTAAGAGAACTAAGGACGACATTATTGTTTTTAAGAGAATTCAGAGGGTCTATTGCTACCTTATCTTATCCTACTATCTTAACCATAGGTGCTTGTCTCTTTACTTTAAGAAAATGTCTCTTTCAAATGTCAAGACCTTATAGAAACTATATGGACTAGTAGATTAATTATCTTCATTTTTAACCTATTATAGTAGTTACAGGTTTCAAACATCCTTTGGATGCTATAGCCAAACCACACATGGTGATATATTGCTGCATCATTCTCTGTAAACAGTTATAGGAGTTCCTCCATTCTCTCATTTTACATGCACTAGAAACTGTATGCCAACTACTCCTTGTAGCCATGTTCTGGAGCTTCATTTGTTCCCTTATGCCATTTCTACTAGTTAGGTCCCTTATGTCATTTATACTGGTCATACTTTTGAGCCCCATTGATTTATTTTGGTCATTTCTAGATATTAATAAAAGTTCTCCCGTTCATTCTATAATATCTCGAAGCTTATCAACCATGGATGTTACAAGAGTTTTAAGGATGTGGTCTTTGTACCCTCCCAAGATTACCAACTAAAATTGTTGGGTCCAAGACATTCGATAATGGACATTGTCAAATTGTGTACTTACTTTATGGTGGTTGGTGAGGATGCCTATCTTTCTAATACTCTATATGTTGTTATAGTCTAGTGTCATCTTTTACTTCTAGCTATGGTTTCAATATGATGCTTTCTGTTAGAGTTATCATGTATTAGCTAATAATTATTTATTTAATTATTAGTCTATTATCCTCTACACTTAGGCTAAACTTAGGCATTTAATAATATTGTAGGTATTTAATAATTATTCTAATTATTAAATACACATTATCCCTTTAGGGTTTCTTTAGGGTTGCATAATCTCCTTTTATAAGGATTGTATTGTATTTCTTTATTCATTCCCTTTTTGAATGATAATCTTTTTCTTCAGAGCCATTATTGTTTTTTTGCTTCCATTCTTCTCTTGTGACAAGTATTTTGCTTGCGGGTGTTCTTGGGATCTTTGAAGTTGTATTTCTCAACTTTTTCATGGTATTAGAGCACAGATCTGCTGCTGCCTATTCTTGTTTATTTGAAGATTTTCTGGAGCTTTGAGGGTTTCAAGTTTTTCAGAGCCTTTTATTTGGATTTGGGGTGCTTCTTTGTTCTTGGACATTTTGGGCTTAAACGGACCTCAACGTTGAGCTCAAAACACCCAAAACCCCCCATTTTCATATAAAATTTGTCCAATCTGGACAACTTTGGCCTCAAGAATTATTTTGGGATTCTTTGCCCTTTTTGGGCACGAATTTCGAGAAATTTCAAAAAATAAATAAATTATTGTTTGGGCAATTTAACGACGTGCTCAGGCCGACACAGTCCCAACAACCGTTGTGGTGTTCAAATCTTTTTTTAAAAAAATTGTTAAAAAAAGGGGAGGGGGGCGTACCCCTGCTGCAGTCCGTACAAACTGTATCCATACGACTTGCAACACGCTGACGGTTGTTGCCGGCTCCACAGACTCCCGCCCCACCCACCACTGGCCCCTGACGCCTCCCGGCCACAGGGGGTACCACCCCCGCCTATGACCTTGCCTTGTCTGGCCCCCCATGCAGTGCACCTTTTTCCGACGACTCCCTATGCTTTTTCTCCACCGCCGGTCCGTTTTCGTCGGCATCCCCTCTTCGTCGCTCCGAGCATCTCGCCACCAGACAACTGACCAATTTTCCGGCCAACAACTTTTTTCCAGCTATATTTTTAGGCAACGAATTTTTTTTTCCAACAGACTGGGAATATTCTAGGAATATTTTGCTAATGTCAGTGTGACGTCATGCTGACGTCAGTAGTACAGACTGCACAATGGCCCCATTAGACCCTCTTCGTGCCCTAAAAGAGGGGTCTTTTTCTTTTAGCCATAACTTGGGCATACGATATCGTTTTTTGGCAAACGAGATATTGTTGGAAAGCTAGTTTCGTTTACTTTCCAGATTTGTGGGTTTCATCACCTGGTTTTACTGCTGGTACATTTTACAACCATTTGAAGTCAGAGGTGCTGTTTTCAGTCTCGAGCTCCTATCTTTTCGCCAGTTTCTCTGTTTTTCGCGATTCCAGCAGCGTTGAGACGGTGTTTCAGAGCTCGACAACCATCCATGCAGTTTTTCCAGATTTTACTCCAGGTACATTTTATTCAGTTTTTTGTGTTTTCACACTCTGGTGAATTACTTGGACATATGACGTCATGGAAACTTCTCGTTTGCGTGGGCGGACTTTTTTTTGGCTGTTCTTCATGTATTTCTAGCCTTTTGTCTTCTTTGAGCATTGCATACATCATTTTGTAAGCATTTTCCTTTTTGCAAACACACTGAGATAAAGTGCCACTATGTTTTGCATGCTTGGGATCTTGCACATTTTGTGCCTTATTGTACTCGCGCTCCATTATAAAGTGCCATGGGCGGTTTGATGTTTGTCTTTGTTTACCATCTACCTTTGTCACGTGAGTGTTCCTTCCACGACATTAGCCTCATGATGTGTGTCAAGTGAGTGTTCCTTCCACGACACTAGCCTTTATATGTGTTCGTACTTTCTGCTGCACTCTTGATGTTCCTGGTTCTTCGTCATGCAGTTTTTCTTGGCATTTAGTTTCAATGTACCTGTCACCTCTCCCTTGTTAGCATTATGGGGGGTTTTCTCCCGTTGGTTGTTGGTTCTAATGCTTCCTTGGTTTGTTGGAGTGAGCTATGTATTCAGTATTTGTTGCTATGTACTAGGCGGATGCAATGGCTGGTTACCTATGCATTTCGGTGAGATGGATCATTTACCATATGGACACTCTTTCATTCCTTTTTTCGGAGGCAAGCTTCCATCTTTGATTGATCAACTCTTTAGACTTTGGTGTTTTTGCCATCTATATCTTCGAGTTCAGTTGTTTGCCTTTGTTTGCCATCTGATTCGAGTAGTGTTATTTGAGGGCACTCATGCAATTACAATCTTCTCTACCTGATCATCTTCTATTTCAGTGGAGGTTCTTCAGATCTACAGTTATTCTTCGACAATGTTTGTAGCTTCATGCTTTAGTGGTGTTCTTCATGTTCATCCTTTGTTCCTTTTTTTCGGGACATTCTCTTGTTTGGAAGCTTCTTCAGTCCTTCACTTGTATTTCTCTCTTTAGGAGATGAGTTTTTCCCATGAAGTTTTCTCCAGTTCTCCAGTTCTGAGAGATCTTTTGTACTTGGGTACCTCATCAGGCCTAGTTGCCGGGACCCATTGTTACTTTCATGCATTTTGTTTACATGCATTTTTTGTTCTTAGTTGTTTTTAGTTACTTCCTAAGTTCATCTTAGGGGGGGTGTTAGAGTTATCATGTATTAGCTAATAATTATTTATTTAATTATTAGTCTATTATCCTCTACACTTAAGCTAAAGTTAGGCATTTAATAATATTGTAGCTATTTATTAAATACACATTATCCCTTTAGGGTTGCATAATCTCCTTTTATAAGGATTGTATTGTATTTCTTTATTCATTCCCTCTCTTCTTCAGACCATTATTGTTTTTTTGCCTCTATTCTTCTCTTGTGACATGTATTATAATCTTTTTCTTCAGACCATTATTGTTTTTTTGCCTCTATTCTTCTCTTGTGACATGTATTTTGCTTGCAGGTGTTCTTGGGATCTTTAAAGTTGTATTTCTCAACTTCTTCACTTTCTTTGTAACCTTTTAGATGGTCATTTGTAGATTTGTAATACGTATGTATGTTAAAGGTAATGCCTTCAACCTGTCCATTGTTAGAGCTGTTTGTGGTGCCAAATTTGGGATGCTTGGAAGTTGGTTCATTATCATTTAAAAAAAATAGTTCATACATCTATCTTCAATTAGGAATTTTTTGGTATATGATTGTATTGAATTATAATTTCTAAGGCTAATATCTGACTGAAGAGGAGCTCTCATTTGGAAAGTGCAATTTGCCTCCTCTTTAGCCTCTCTTAAAAGCATAACAAGATAAAAGAAAGAAAAGAAAAGAAAATATTTTAGTGTTCACAAGTGACCACAAATAGATCAATGGGAAGAAACCAACTACGACCTGTTGAGTGGTGTTTTGTGACCACACCAAAACAGAATAAAGTTTTCCAATGGTCACTTTATCCTCTCTTGATCAAAATCAAATGTATGCCAAGATTGTAGGAAGATCATATACATTGATTCCAAGGTTCCAACTGTGTACTAGCAACTTTACTGTGGATATAGACTCGTTTGACTTTGATGTTTGCTGGTAATCCAAGGGGACTTACGTTTGGATCATTCTTTCACTTGTTTGTTGTGGTTGGAACTTCATCATCAGATATAGCAATTCTGTGATGCTTCTACTTCAAATGAATTGAATTGGAATGGACTATAATTAAAGGGGAAAGGGTTTAGGATGAGACCAACCACACTTCACTTCGCCACTAAACAACTACATGATGCAGGTGCAATCTTCAGAGATTGTGTTTGAAGGATTCTTAAACCATAGATGAACACCATCAGAGAACAATGTTCATCTAATAATTTAGATTAGGCACACACATACAAAAGCTCAGTCAAACCTTGCATTGCCAATATAAATCATCTATTTACAAAAGGTATGAGCAATCGATCTTCACCTTAAAACATTGCAATCAACTTTGTTCATCTAACTGTTTGGAAAATAAATTTCTACTCTAAGTGAGGAAGGTGAAACCATGCAAGTTTTGAAAAATAACTTAAGTGAACACCATCAGAGAACAATGTATCACTATTATTATCTCAATAACTTATTCAACAATTTCATACAATCTCCCTCTCTTTTACAAATGAAGGGGTGAACCCTTTTATAGGCCTCCAAGAGGAAAATGGACAACCAAGATTACAAGCTGATCAACGGTTAAGATTAAACATGCAAATCCTAATTAGGGGTTGACCAATAAATTCCCAAATACATGATGCCAAGTAGTGGGGAGAGTCATAAATGAGGAATCTTGCCCACTTTACATTAATTATCCTTTGCTCAAAATGGTGCCCATAATGCATTAAATGCACCACTACATCCAAATCGCCCAACATGCAATAAATGAACCACCACTTCCTAGATAATGATAGATGTCATGCATTAAGTATGCCACTACTTAGTCATGATGTCCACTAGCAATAAATGCGACATCATGCCGCCATGCAAATGGACCTTGCCGTCATAAGAACTTTTATAATTTTTCGGGTTGTGCTTCAGTAATATGAAATATTCTCTTCGCATGTCACCAACTCATCCTTTACAAGAATCTTTCCATTCTGTGCTCACAAATGACATTTTGGAAGATTTTTCGGCCTTGGAAGAATTTTGACAATCTTTTCCACTTTTGAAGGATTCATGTATGTCTGAAATTCTAGGAGAGAGAAAATATTTGTAGAGATTTTTTTTGTCCTAAAGGATTTTTTTTGCATTCTAGTTCACATCTTGTTCTAAAGGAGATTTTTCCATCAATTGACCATTTCTTCCACGTTTTGTTTTGTCCTTGGGCGTTGTTTGAAGGTGGTGAAGGATTTCTTTGGAATTGACATTTTCGTTCTCAACCATGTTTCTGCATTTTTTACTTCACCTGGAGTGCATCTTCTAGGGAGTGGAGGAATTTTGGAATATTAAACTTTTCTTCCTTGACGTCACTTTGGCGTCCATTCATTTTCTAGAAGACATTTTCTCCATGGTGAGAGAATTTTTGATGTGGAGGAAATTTCCTCCTTAATCTCATTTTGGCGCTCAACCTTGACCTTGATTCTACTTTGCCCCGGAGGAAGGAAATTCTTCATGCCTTAGCCAATGTTACACGATTTCCAAGAATTTCGCCCCGAAGGGGAATTTCCAACACTTAGTCAATTTTTCATTTTTTCCAAGAATTATGTCCTAAACGAAGGAATTTCCAACACTTAGTCAATTTTGCACTTTCTTGGAATTTCTTCATCTTGGATGTAATCTCTCTTTGGGAAGATATTTTGAAATCTTGAAATTTTTTCCCTGACCATGAATTCTTTTTCCAATTTCTCCGACCTTAGGCATATTTTCGTCTTAGAAGGACAAATTTTGGAAATCATTAGAATTTACTCTTTAATAGCATTTGGGCACTCAACCTTATGTCTTGGGGGGAATTTCTTCCTCATGAAGGAATTTCACACTTGTAAGGAGTTTCCTTCCTTAGCCCTATTTGGCACTCACCTTTGGATTTGGGTGCTATTTTACTAGTGCACATGAATTTCTTGTTTGGAGGAAAATTCCTCCCTCATGCCAATCCAATGTTTTAACCTCTGCTTGGGCGGAATTTTACCATGCAAGAGGAAACTGCCTTTGGGAGGAAATTCCTCCATGACTCTTGTTTGGCACCCTGACCTAGATTTGGGCAACATATCCACTCCGAGCAGGAATTTGACTTTTGTGAGGAAATTCCTTCCTTAGCTTGATTTGGCACCTTGATCCGACTTTGGGCGGAATCTTGCCTTGGTGGAGGATTTTCATATTTGGATGGAAATTCCTCCCTAAGCCCTGTTTGGCGCCCTATCCTTGACTTGGGCGCTAATTCCACTAGGAGGAGGATTTTTTGAGGTTTCAAGGAATTTCTCCTTGACCCTCATTTGGCTACCTCTTTTTGACTTGAGTGCCATTTTTGGATGATGAATGATTCTGATGAGGTTTGGATTTTCTTCCCCAACTTGTCCATTTTCGCTCATTATACAGATTTGGATGCCATTCTTGGAATGAAGTGGATTTTTCGTTCCTTAGAAGGTTTTTCCACGTTTTTTCCATTTCAGGAAATATCTTCATGCTTAGGCCATTTTTTTAATCAACAGTCTGCTTCTTCAACTTTCCAGATTTAGACTCAGATTTTTAGGAATGCATTACCTTCAATGTCTTGACCATTCCCTGAGATGAACATACCAAAAATAGACTTACTAAAAATAATAAGTGCTTAGAATTTTCTCAAATTTCACTGGTAGCTTCCTTGAAGGACTCAGACTTCATTGCAATGTTTAAATATTCCAAAACCCTAAAGAAATGACCTCAAATCTAAGTTTGAAGGGTAAAAACCTAAAATAGACAAAATCGGTTCCAGACTTAGTCAAATTCACTCAAATGACTTGCAGACTTGATCAAATTTCATCAAAAACACTTGCAGATTAGGGGAGACTGAAGGGATCGTTGCGAAAAGACCCAAATAACCAAAACCAAAAGACCAAAAGGACTTAAAAAGTAGGGGGTCCCCATTTGGAATGCGGTGATGTGTGAAAACATCACAACATCTAGCCCCAACCTAAATAAATATTTCCGAACATTTCAAAGATAAAAAACCCAATCCATTCCCAAAATCATTGGAAAATTCCATCCAATCTATCAAATGATTAGAAAATATACATGAAAAGGAAGTAGAATCTCAGATTGAATCAAGTCACTCAACCTCAGATTACCCAAGTGTGTGCAATTGAATTCATTTCGACTCATAAGATCATTAAGATCCCTAGGATTGGCTACATCAAGCTAAATGTATCTATACTTTGGGGGGCTAATTACACACTTCACTTCCGTAAAAGCATCTTGGACATTGTTTTGCTGCCGGTCAAGTGTCCATAGCTCCGACGAGGTTGTCTTTGAAATTCCCAAGAATATTGCTCCACTACCAGCCAGACGCCCATAGTCCCGATGTAGTTATTCGCATAGTCCCAAAACCAATGTTTTAATATTTTCTTTTCATTTTCATCTTTTCTTTTCTTTTGATATTTCATTTTCCGTTTTCATCAATTCCTTTGGCTCGTAAGCAATGAAGCTTACTAAAGGTTTGGAAATTATTTTAGTGGCACTGAAGCAAGATGTAAGGTTTTCACCAGCCATAACTTTCCCAAGAAATCTAAATGATTAAGAGCAATTGATTAAGCGTGTGAAGCATGACAATCTAGAGATTCCTATGTCAGGATACAACATTAGTGGAATATAACCAAGCTTGTGCAAGGGAAAACATCATCACCCTACTCACAAACATGGATTCCAAACATTTAGGGCACTCCAAAACCCTAAACCTAAGCAAAACCACTTGAGTGGATAGGCTCAAGAGAAACCAACACCAAAGGCTAAAAACCGAAAACCAAAACCAAAATCCCAAAACGGGAAAGGGGAAAGCCAAAAACAAATGGGAAAACAAACCAAAAACAAAAACAAATCAAGGGGAAACCTAACCTAAAAAAGAACAAATTTTTTTTTGAATGAAAAAACTCACAATACCTAAATATAAACAACTCCTAACATAATCTCTTAGATGTGTAGGAGCAAAATGATATTAGTCATGGTTCTAAGCCTTGCAAATTCATCTTTAAGCCCAGAGAAGTAATCTTTCACAATGCGAATCTCAAACCCAAGCAAAACTTCAAGAAAGATTAGTAACTGTGGCAACTCATTAGGATGATTAATCCATAAACAAGTTGTTCTTCCTAAATTTCCGTAATCAAATTCATAGCTTTCAAACTCAGGAGCAAGGAAAGAGACAACCTGGTGGTCCTCATGCATGGGCGGGAATTCGTGTGTGTCACCTACTGCTTCATTAGGAGGTCAAAGCTGGTGATGTATCATCCCACTTGCATCTACAACATGCAACTCAGAATTGCAATCCTCAATAGGTACACAGTGGCAAAATTTGGACTCAAATGGAAACTTGGAAACATGAAGTATTTCAACCACTAGCTCCTTTTGAATCTTTAGTAACGGGTCTAGCCCCAACCCGAATTGCTCTTTGTACTTTGCTTCTGTTGGCTTGATGATCATTGTAATGAATAACTTCATCATATGTTGTCATTGATGAAACACATACACACACATATGTTCATATTGTCTACCGGTGTGACTCCAAAGTTGTTTATATTGCAACCGGTATACTAGAGGTTTATATCTAACCGATACATGGTGACAACCGGTATATACATGGAGTCAACTGGTGGATATACATAACTCGTCATCAACCTGAAGATCCAATGGAGATTATCAAAGGAACATCAAAGGATAAACGGTTTATATGTTTGACTCCAACCGATATTCTTGATTATGTGATGAGTTATCACTAGTTGTGATGAGTTATCCTCACCGACAATTTTTGGTGGTATTTTTGTGATGAGTTATGATTGTTTGACTAGATACATTGCACCTAGGAAATTGTGATATGATTTCTAGAGGCCGACATGAAATCTAAATGTCTATATATTGACATCACAATGAATTATTTTGTATGAGCGAAGGAGATATGTTATGAGATGATTTGATGCAAAGGCATAAGTGTTAAGTTGCAGAGTATGTTGATAAAGAAGTGTTGAGTGCATAGAAGAGGATCTATACAAGCAAGTTGTGCTACTACTAGATCACACCACCTGTTGTTTTCTAATCACCGCAACAGTCAAATCCCCTAACCGGGTAAGCTCTAACAAGCTTCATTGTACAAATCCTCTAACTAGGTGATCCATTAGTTTGGATTCAGAAATCCTCTACCGAGGTTACTCCTAACCGGGTACTACTTTTTACAGGGTATAGATTTTAACTAAGCTTTGGGATCTTTAATAGGATTCGCTCCTAGCAGAGCAACTTTTTGTAGACCTTAAACGGTCAGTTATCTATTACTGCAGATAGTTAACTTGTGAGTCCCATCTCATCGTGGTTTTTCCCATTTGGGTTTTCCAAGTATAAACACTTGTGTTGTGGTGGATGTTTTACTTATTGTGGATGATGTTATATCATTTTGGATTGCATGCATATTGTTTAACAAACTTGTTAAGTATATCTACCGGTCAGTGTTTAAAGTAGTATTGTTTTTGGTGTCACTGATTCACCCCCCCTCAGTTCTTTACAAGTCCATCAATTGCTATCAGAGCCTAAATTATTTAAAGCCTAATCGATTGGAAGGAAACCCTAAAGCCACCATGGGGGATATGAGCTACTTTGAGATGGCTAGAGAGCTTGAGGCTAGTAGAAATGAGCTTGAAACCCTAAGGGTCAAACTGAAAGCTTCTCAAGTCAAAAGGAGAGAGCTAACTGAACAACTGTTAGAAATATCTGATTATAGTTCTTCAGATGAGGCCAATATTGATGCTTTAGCTAAGGAAGTTGATAAACTAAACAGTGAAAAGCTAAATTTGAGGAGAGAGCTAGAAGGGCTTACTATCCGCATGAGTCAGGAACTAGAAGCCAGGAGAACTGTTGAAGATCTCATCAAGGAAAGAGATCATGAGATTGCCAAGATCAAGCGAGAGAATGCTACTTTGCATGAGCATTTGAATGCAGAGAAACAAGAAAAAGAGAACTTACAACTAGATCTTGAATTGACATCATCTCTGAGAGAGAACCCGTCAAAACATAATGAAGATCTCACCAGATAGCTCATTGAAGCGAATCGGGTATGCTGTAACAAGCTTCATTGTACAAATCCTCTAACCAGGTGATCCATTAGTTTGGATTCATAAGTCCTCTATTGAGGTTACTCCTAACCGGGTACTACTTTTAACAGGGTATAGCTTTTAACTAAGCTTTGGGATCTTTAACACGATTTGCTCCTAGCAGAGCAACTTTTTGTAGACCTTAACCGGTCATTTATCTATTATTGCAGATAGTTAACTTGTGAGTCCCATCTCACCGTGGTTTTTCCCATTTGGGTTTTCCACGTATAAACACTTGTGTTATGGTGGATGTTGTTATATCATTTTGGATTGCATGCATATTGTTTAACAAAGTTGTTAAGTATATCTACCGGTCTGTGTTTAAAGTAGTATTGTTTTTGGTGTCACTGATTCACCCCCCCTTTTAGTGCTTTACAAGTCCATCAACTTTCATCTTGGTGACCCATTAATCATCAAATTTTCCTTCTTGCCTTAGGTTGCTTATCATTTCTTTCATATTGAGCATGCATCATCAAGGACTATTCATTCTCGAAGTGCACTGGAACCACTTCCCTCTTCATGTTTTTCTCCTTGGATGAATGAACTTTGGAAATCTCTCACATCATCTCTACTTTGAGCTAAGTCCTCCATTTCTGGTTCTTGATGATCTTCAATAACTTGCAATTATGTATATTCATTTGCTTCCATATGCTGACAGTCACCTAGGGTGGTTCTTCTTGCTTGGATGTATTCCATTTCTTCTTTGATCTTTAGTCCAACGACCCCTCATTCTAGTGTGATGTAGGAACAATTTTCATCCATTTGAATGCTTGATTCAATTGTACTATCTTCTTCCAATTTTCTTCCTTTACAACTTGATGATGTTGCAATGCTTTTCTCTTTTGATGCAGAACTATGATGCTCGTTCTAGATGCATTTCCTTGGTAATTATGATAATCCCAACTGACACCTAGCTTGGTTGATGGCCTCTTCGCATATTGAACAAGTGAATTTTGAGTGAGGTACATTGTGAATCCGACACCAATGAGGAAGCAACACTCTTTCAAGTCGTTCATTGCCCAACTTTATTTGATTTTGAATTCTCAACTGGAATCTTGAGAAAGGATCATTTTCACTGATCTCATTGTTAGGCTTTATGCACAATTTTGGTTTTGGAACATCCCAAAAGAAGAATTTTCCTTGTAGAACCAATTCTATGACAAGAATGTCAAGAAATTCATCTCATCATGTTCGGTGGTTTCATGAATCCGACACCTCCCTAGTAAGGCAAATTGAGACAAATTCCTTGGGAGCAGTTGTGCATTCAAATCTTCTCAAATATGAGTGATATCCACAAGGAGACTATCTTGACAACAAGAAATATGAAGCAGTTGCACATCTATTGAGAAATCTTCTTTTTGATTTTATGTTTTCTGATTTTTTTTGGATTTTGGATTTTTTGACATATAAGAGATCTAACATATCTATGATTTAGCACTTGAATGTTCATACTGGTTCCATCCATCTTGAATTTCTTCACTTGTGAAAATGAATGATTTGATGTTTATGCCCTCCTTCTAGTGCCAATTCTATTGAGTGGTGTTTTTGACCACACCAACAAAATAAAGTTTTCAAACGGTCACTTTATCCTCTCTTGATCAAAATCAGATATGTATGCTAAGATTGCAGGAAGATCATACATTGACTCCGAGGTTCCAACTGCATACTAGTGACTTTACTACGAATATTGACTCGTTTGGCTTTATGTCTACTAGTAATCCAAGGGGACTTACATTTGGATCATTCTTTCACTTCTTTGTTGTGGCTAGAACTTCATCATCAGATATAGCAATTCTGTTATGCTTCTACTTTGAATGAACTGAATTGGAATGGACTGAAATTAAAGGGGAAAGGGTTTAGGAAGACTAAGCTAAATATAAGAAATCAATAGATAGCAATGCTTCAAATGAGATCAACCACACTTCACTTCGCCACTAGAAGACAACTACATGAACTGGGTTCAATCTTCAGAGGTTGTGTTTGAAGGATTTTTAAACCATAGATGAACACCATCAGAGAACAATGTTCATCTTATAATTTAAATTAAGTGCACACATACAAAACCTCAATCCAACCTTGTACTGACAATAGAAATCATCTATTAACAAAAGGTATGAGCAAGTGATCTTCACCTTAAAACATTGCAATCAACTTTGTTCATCTAACTACTTGGAAAATAAAATTCAACCCTGAGTGAGGAAGGTGAAATCATGCAAGTTTTGAAAAATAACTTAAGTGAACACCATCAGAGAACAATGTATCATTTCAATTATTTGAATAACTTATCACAATGATTTCATACAATCTCCCTCTCTTTTACAAATAAAGGGGTGAACCCTTTTTATAGGCTTCCAAGAGGAAAATGGACAGTCAAGATTACAAGCCGATCAACAAATAAGATTAAGCATGCAAACCCTAATTAGGGTTTGACCAATAAATTCCCAAATACATGATGCCAAGTAGTGGGGAGAGTCATAAATGAGGAATTTCACTCACTTTACATTAACTATCCTTTGCTCAAAATGGCACCCATAATGCATTAAATGCACCACTACATCCAAAATTGCTCAACATGCAATAAATGAGGAATCACTTCCTAGATTATGATAGCCGCCATGCATTAAATATACCACCACTCAGTCACGATGTCCACTAGCAATAAATGCACCATCATGCCACCATGCAAATAGACCCACTGTCATAGGAACTTTTATAATTTTTTGAGTTGTGCTTCATTAATACAAAATAATGTTTTTACATGTCACCAACTCATTCTTTACAATAATCTGTCCATTCCATGCTCTCAAAAGACAATTTGGGAGATTTTCCTGCCTTGGAAGAATTTTAACAATCTTTTGCACTTTTGAAGGATTCCTATACGTCTGGAATTCTAGGAGAGAGAAAAACTTTGTAGAGAGATTTTTTTTTGTCTTAAAGGAATTTTTCTGCATTCTATTTCACATCTTGTTCTAAAGGAGATTTTTCCATCAATTGACCATTTCTTCCATGTTTGGGAAATTTTATTGTATCCAGAGTTCTTGGAGAGATAAAATCCTATCTCTTAACCAAATTTCCTTGTGCCTTGAAATTCTTCACCTTGGCCATTGTTTGAAGGTGGTAAAGGATTTCTTTGGACTTTTTTCCCCTTCTTGACCATGTTTGTGCATTTTCTACTTGTCTTGTAGTGCATCAGCTAGGGAGTGAAGGAATTCTAAAAAAATAGACTTTTCCTTGATGTCACTTTGGCATCCATTCCTTTCTTAGAGGACATTTCTCCATGGTGAAGGAATTTTTGATGTGGAGGGAAATTCTTCCTTCACCTCATTTTGGCATGCAACCTTGACCTTGATTCTACTTTGCCCTAGAGGAAGGAAATTCTTCATGGCTTTGCCAATTTTACACGATTTCCAAGAATTCTACCCTGAAGGAAGGAATTTCCAACACTTAGTCAAATTTTTACTTTTTCCAAGAATTCTATCCTAAAGGAAGGAATTTCCAACACTTAGTCAAATTTTTACTTTTTCCAAGAATTCTATCCTGAAGGAAGGAATTTCCAACACTTAGTCAATTTTTCACTTTCGTAGAATTTCTTCATCTTGGATGTAATTTCTCCTTGGGAAGAAATTTTTGAAATCTTAAAATTTTTTCCTTGACCATGATTTGTTTTCCCAATTTCTCCAACCTTAGGCATATTTACATCTTGGATGGAGGAATTTTGGAAATCATTATAATCTCCTCCTTAATAGCATTTGGGTGCTCAACCTTATGTCCTGGGTATAATTTCTTCCTCATGAAGGAATTTCACATTTGAAGGAATTTCCTTAGCCCTGTTTGGTGCTTACCTTTGGATTTGGGTGCTATTTTACTAGTGCACAAGAATTTCTTGTTTGGAGGAAAATTCCTCCTCATGCCAATCCAATGCTCTAACCTCTGCTTGGGCAGAATTTTATGATGCAGGAGGAATTTGCCTTTGAGAGGAAATTCCACCATGATTCTTGTTTGGCGCCTTGACTTGGATTTGGGCAGGATTTCCACTTTGATCAAAAATTTGACTTTCGGAAGGAAATTCCTTCCTTAGCTTGATTTGGCGTCCTAATCCAACTTTGGGTGGAATTTTGCCTTGGTGAAGGATTTTCTTATTTGGAAGGAAATTCCTTTGTAAGCCTCGTTTGGTGCCATATTATTGACTTGGGCACTAATTCCACTAATAGGAGGATTTCTTGAAGTTTCAAGGAATTCCTCCTTGACCCTCATTTGGCGCCCTCTTTCTGACTTGAGTGCCATTTCTAGATGATAAAGTATTCTGATGAGGTTTGGATTTTCTTCCCTGAATTGTCCATTTTTGCTCATTATCCAGATTTGGATGCCATTCTTGGAATGAAGTGGATTTTTGTTCCTTAGAAGAGTTTTTCATGTTTTTTCCACTTCAGGAAAGAACTTCATACTTAACTGTTTATTTGATCAATTGTCTGCTTTTTCAACTTTCCGGATTTAGACCCAGTTTTTTAGGAATGCTCTGTCTTATGTGTCCTGACCATTACCCAAGATGAGACTGGCAAAAATAGTCTTACTAAAAATAATGAGTGCTCAAAATTTGCTCAAATTTTATTGGTAATTCCTTGAAGGGCTCTGACTTCGTTGCAACGTTCAAATTTTCCAAACCCTAAGGAAATGACCTCAAATCTAAGTTTGAAGGGTAAAAACCTTAAATAGACAAAACCAATTTTAAACTTAGTCAAATTCCCTCAAATGACTTGCAGAATTGATCAAATTTCATCAAAAACACTTGTAGACCAAGGGAGATCAAAGGGATTGCTACGAAAAGACCCAAAGAACAAAAAAAAAAGACCAAGAGGACCTAAAAAGTACAACGAGGCCAAAAAAGTGGCCCTAGACATAAATAAAACACATGCGGGGGCTAGCATGTACAAAAAAGGGGGAACACCATAAACAATAATACATAAAAGACCATCCACGTGAGAACCAAAATATTCAAGTGTCAATATTCTAAGATGTATTTATGAATCTAACAACCTTTACATAATACGAGAATGCTTTCCAGGGAGAGTACAAAGTTAGACGACTAGGCTAAACAATCTTAGGAGGTAGTTGGTGCCTCACAAAACCCCTTCTCACATTTGAGGCAGAATAAGTGCTGGGTAGTGTGACAAAAACTAGTAATGGGAACTTGCTGTTGAGATCTGCACGATGGAAGGCAAGTGAGAGAAGTTCTGCAATGTTGGGGTGAGAAAGATTTAGCCACTAGAGTGAGCACTAGGGCACACAGGAACTTTAGCTATAGTAGGTTGCAAGGAAGATGAACCATCACACCTTTGGGCCTAATTGACCAAAATGAATATATTCAAGCACCTATTGAGGAAAGAAGGAACCATAGACATGGCAATTGGAGGGCCTTAAGAGTGAGAAGTTAAAAATTGGGAAAGAGGTTTTTAGACTACACTCCAAAGAGGTTTGCAATACTCTTACATTGAATTTTAGGGTTAGACAAGATCATTTAAGATAATTTACATGCATGAATGTTAGTATTGCTATACCATATGGAAGACCAAACACAAACACTTCAAAAGCATAAAGGACCATACAACATTTATTTAAGCATGTTGTGGATTGCTATAAAAAGAAATGGAATTGTCGGGTCAAAGTAATTCTATAAAACTATCATAATTTGTTTGCAAGAGAAAAAATACTTAATACTATGGAGGCTTTTAGAAAGAAATTGGATTTTAGGGTTAAATGCAACTCTCTTGAACTTTGATCACTTCTCCACAGGTTTTGAAATTGAACATTATTTTAGAGCAAATAATTTTATGTAATGAAACCAATAGTTTAATACTGCAATGACTCTCCATAGTGTTGAAACCAACTCTTTAATAGGTAGTAATATCCTTTGAAGGATTGAAGGCAATTCTCTTGTTTTGTATAGGGGTACTATATATTTTTACTTGCATGAGTTGATTTCTTATTTCAATACCTTGCCACTCAAATTTTGCTTCTTCAGAAAAAAATGCTAGTAATCTCCCAGATTAAAATCTGTTCACATGTCAACTGATTGGATTCAACTTAAGCATCCTTGAAAAGTTCCTTGGGAGAGAATTTTTTTTTTCTTTCCCTCATATGACAGTCAAAATCTTGATTTTGTGCTTAAACAATTTTAGGGATAGAAAGCTCTTCTAGTTATTTCTATAGAAATAAGCAATTTGATTTTGTCGCTTTCATAGCTGAAGGAATTAGTATCTTTGAAAGATGATGGCAGGGTCCCTTAATTCAGAGGGTATTCAATGTTATGTCATATTTTTTTGTATCTCACAGGGAATACTTGGGACTCAAGGAAATCTTCCACATAAAGGACAATTGAGGACTATGCTAGAACTGCATATATCAATCCCTTCAAATGCATATCATTCATTTGAATCTTCAGAGCTAAATAATGAATGACAAATGATGTGTCTAAAGGTTGTCCTTGAGAGAAATTGGATCACAAGATTGAAGCCAATATTTTATCTCTCGGGACTATAATTTCCCTTTGAATTAATTAATTTGCTAGAATAAGTCATGTTATGCCCCCTGACAACTGTAATGAAATGAACCTCCATTGCTGCCAATGACACATTGATGAATGAATCCTTATGAAAGGATTAATGAAACTCTAGATGCAAAACCCTAATGCAAGATTAAATTAGGTAGCACCAAGTTTGACAATCATAATGAATGAGACAACTTCAGATATTGTTAGCCTAACTAAATAAAATAAAAAACAATCTAAGTTTAGCTTAAGTGAATAAAGTAATTAAATAACCTAATTAATTAAAAAATTAGATGAAGTGTCCTAATTACTCCAACACCCCCCCTTAAGATTAACTTGATAAGCTAAAGAGCTAATTTGAATGCAGGATGCAAGCATGAATGGGTCCTAGCAACAAGGCTTGATTAGGTACCCATGTACAAACCAATGCAACTCTCACAAATAGAGAAAAGAAGATAAATCCAATTGGAGAAAACTCATCTCAAAAAAGAGAAAATACAATAAATGCACTAGTAAAAGAAGAATATGAATTAATGCGACCCCCCAAGGACTGCTTTTGTCACAATAGTACGATGAATATCCCCTCTATAAGAGAGAGAAAATGAGGATGGGAATCCCCCAAATGAATAAGTATCTCTTGTGCCAATGATGAACACGCGAAGACAAAACATGATCCACTGTTTGCAAACAACATTTTCCCCCTTAGGAAGAAACAAATCTGCTGGTGATATGAAAAGACACTCCAATAAACAGGAAGATGAAAGAATCCAACTCCAAATTATTTGTACCTCTGAAAATTGCTCATATGTTGCTATGTTTATGATAGATGATGATGCCACAAACCAATCGGGTACACGCCCAATCAATGCAGGAAGTGACAAATTAGGACTGCAAAAATTGATGAAGAACAAGCTACACGGGTGATGATGATGGGTTGACAACATTGATATGGCTATCAACAAAGAGTAGATGAATGTCCTCAAAATAATCCTCCAGATATGGAATATGGGACTCCACAAATAATGTTGATATTTATATAAGATATCAATCCCAAGTAGCCATATCTAAAAGAACAATGTTGTGTTGCACTAAATCAATAGGGGCGATGCATGTGCTAATGCCAAAGTAATCGGGATCAACAAAAGTTGAAGATGATTGAGATGTGATGTCAATATGAGAAGTAGTAACATGTAGATATGCCTCTAATCCATTAGAATGTGAAAGATTTGTGATATACTCAATCTCCGATAAAGTGCATTATCAAAGGGCATACAATCTATATGTGCAAGGGAAATAAGGCAACTTGTTGCAAGATCCTCTGAGAATGGAGAGATATACCTCTTGGAGTGACTGGTTCAAGTATGAGTTTATACAAATAAGATAAAATATCTAGCCACCTAAGATATGTCAAGATGTTATTATTACCCTTTGCTAGGTTAATAACATAAGGATGAATGAAAAAGCCCATGATGCCTCCTCAAATGAAATAATCAAGCCACAAAAAACCTCATCATGTGTAAAGTAGATCAAATAAAGCCCTCTCCCACAAATAGATCCATTTCAAGTGCCAAAACATCCAAGTAATTGACTAAATAGTGAAATCACAAAAATCTAAACGGAATTTAATTGGGGAAAAATTTAGGAAAAATAACCCAAGAGTTGCATAGAGGAGTCCACTAGGTTTCCACACTTTCTTATTTGCAAAAAACAAAGTTTAGATGTGCAAGATATGGCCCTAGAAGTGCAAAATTGAAGATCTAACTTTGTAGGCCTTGTATGGAAAATTGGAGTAGAAAATAATAAAACCACCAACACCATTAGATTGGTGCTAGAACTAGCTTTCCAACTATATCTCGTTTGCACGCTTTTGACTCTATATGACCAAGTTATGGCTAGAATACCAAATGCATGTTAATTAGGGCTTGGAGAGCTTGAAAGAGGTTAAAGGGTTGACCATACTGTGTGAGTGAAAAGTTGTAATTTGCAAGCCGTAAGGCACAAACACTTCAATAAATCATTGCATGCATGGTTAGACAGATATAATCATGAATATAAAAACAATAACAAATCGACCTATTGCCTTCTAAAAGATGCGAGTATAGATTTGCTCTCAGATTTGTCTAAGCAATACCAGTGACTAGACTACACCAAGACGAAGGATTTAATCTATATGAGCACAAGATTAAGCTAAATGGATGCAAGATTAAGCTAGATATGCAAGATTGAGCTAGATATGCAAGATTAAGCTAAATAGATGCAAGATTAAGCTATGAATGATTAAACTAAATATGCAAAAAGCTAAGATGCAATAATCTCAAAGCACAATATTCTCAATGACTCGAGCAAAAACTGCATAATAACAATAAATCTCCAGGGTGTCTTGAATGAGAGAAGAAAGATTGAATTGATACAGAATCCAAAGAGAGACCAACGGTCAAGATCGATTAATGATGAGCGGTTGAGATTCCTCAAGAAAAAGCACAATCTAGGTGAATTGAAATAATTGGATGCTTTGATTCAGTTTCAGAGAAGATTAGATTGAGTTAATCTTGAGATAAATTCCAATTAAAGCCTGATTAAATGCATTAATATTATAAGTTTGAGTTTGCATTGGAGATAAAATTAGTTGATTCCACGCACATGACATAAAATTTAGAAAAAGCCTCTTCAATGCAACTAAACTTCTTTTCCTCAAGATTTGCTTTTAGTTTTATTTTTAGAGAAAATGATTTATTCAATTTAATTGCTTTTCTTGCTTTTCTGAGATTTCTCAAGTAATTTTAGAAAAAAAATATCTCAAGTTGATTTCTTTTCTCAATTTAATTTCTTTTTGTAAATTAATTCTTTTTTGTAAATTAATTCCTTTTTGTAAATTAATGGCATATTTAGTTATAAATTTAATATTCTAGGATATTTAATTAAATAAATAGGATAATTGATTAAAATGATTTACTTGGAATGATTAATTAATTAAATAAATATTTAATTAATATAGAATGATTTATTTGCCATGTGACATTGATGATTGAGAAATTAGTTAATTAGGTGCTCAAGATTATTTAATTGCCTTTGGTTAGGACCTTGGTGATGTAGTCAAGATTAGGGGCCCATGGTTTAGGTGACCATTTTTAGGGTATTACATTTGCCCCTCTTTGAATTGATGTGCGAGCAACGCATTGATTCAAAGAATAGTTGATGTCAAATAGATATCGGTTCTGAACTTGATGGATCACAAATCGATGAAGAGCGAGATGTTCAACTTGATTTGAAGCGATGAAACTGAACAGATTAATTTAAGTGATACCGATCCCATACTTGATTGAACTAGGACCGATAAATAGCGAGATACCATTCTTGAACTTGATGGATGAAGAAATAGGCACCGATCTAGAACTTGATTGAACTAGAATTGGTTGAGCAAAAAGATAAAACCGATTCTGAACTTGATTGAACAAGAACCGATTACCGAAATAAAATGTCTCGCTTGATTTGATGCAATGAAACTGAACACCTATTTAAAGTTTGAGCATGTGATCACTGTAAAAAAGACTCTTTAAAACCTTGATTAGGTTTAAACGAATAGCTAGCTTGATGAGATGTTTTGAAACTGATTACCGTTAAGAGATTGATTCAGACGAAGACAACATCAACTTGATTTGGTGCGATTAAGCTTTGATTTGAAAAGATTTTTTGCTCGACTTTTGATGAAGATTTGAAAAAATTCTCATTTTTTTGATGATGTAATCACTGATAATGTTGATGTAATGAGTATGCCCCCTCGAGAGCGAAATCGAAAGATAACGAGATCGCAGTGATTTTAGGCAATTTTATTTAATAATTTTGATTTAGCGAGATAATTTGAACACGAAGATTGATGTAAGAATTAAATTGAGATCATAATTGATTCATAAAAGATTTGAGCATAGAGTAATGTGAATATTGACGCGAAGATGAAAGTGCCAAGTGGTCAACATTGTGAAAATTTGACTAGAAAATTGACGTTAGATTTTGATTTCGATCCCGAAATTAGCGAAGAAATGATGATTGTTTCAAATTCAAACTCTTATTCAAAGGATGAAGAGAATAATGTTATCATGAAAAAATCACTTGAAATGCACAAAGCTTAGTATGAATGCAATTTAAAACTTAGTCACTAGATTTGGTATGCTTATTTATCATCACTGAGCGTTTTACAATATAGCAAGTGAACATAAGCACCAAGGCATAAAGAGCCAGGATGACTTGAATGTTTTTTGCATGAAAACACACAAGACAAAGCAGAGTTCCTTCTTTTTCATATGCAATCATTAATTATCTTGTCCGCAATGATCCGTTTATCGTTCATAACCTAGGACAGATTAAGCATGCATCCAGATTGCATAATAAAGAAATTTACTCAAAAAGACAAGGACATGATTCCAACCTCCCTGTAGCATACAAATAAACGAAGTCGAGGTATGTGTAGTGATTTCACCTTGATGTGAAGGCACTTATCACAGACACCCAGCTTATGAGATGTTTTCAGATCATCGAAATTATTCCCACAAGCAGAAAACAAAGAAAAGTGTTATGCCCCCAGTCCTTGCTCCTCTTAGTCAAGATAGACTTCCTTGAGTTACTCAGAGGGAATGATAAATGAAAACCAATTTAAAAGACAACACACAAAGAAAAAAGTCAATCATATCTCAAACAGTAAAACAAAGATGTATGAAAGCGGGAAATAAAACAGGAAATGCCAAATTTGCGTTGATATGATATTTAGGATTTTTTTAGGAGTCTTTATGATTTTTTTTTCGGACTTCTAATGATTTTTTTCAGGACTTTTTAATGATTTTTTTCAGGACTTTTTATGATTTTTTTCAAGAATTTTTAATGATTTTTTTATAAGACTTTTTAATGATTTTTTAATATTTTTTTCAGTTATGCCCCCAATATGTAGACCTCTATGACATGATGGTCTACAGAATGCATGTGGAGTCATTGATTTTTTTATATGACCTATGTTAATGGAATATGCATGATGAAAATGCATTTCCTATTCAAACAAGGATGACTATGTTTGTTTAGCATTTCGTAATACACCAATTGAATTGGAGGTACAAAACATTTCATAGATAAGTGGTCAATCAATCTTTAAGGCCCCTTGGAACATCCAAATTAACACACTTAGTGACTACGATTCACAAATGGAGACGCTGAAAAATTTCCCATTGATTCTTGAAACTTTGATCTTCTTTTGCCCATGTGAGTGCAAATGAGTTAATTCATGCTCTTGTATTCACTAAAGATCCTTAGCATCCTATATGACTAGCTACGTGGATTATTCTAACTTCAAAAGTATCCCAAATAAAGCCTCACTGCCAGCAATCTTTTAGAGCTTCGACGAGGTTATAGACTGTAATTTCTCAAATATTGCTCCATTGCTAGCAGGCGTTCGTAGCCCTAATGGAGTTACTCGCATGTTCCCATAGTCATGCTTTTTTGTCGCATTCACATGCGTGATATTTCAATTATATATCATTACTCTTTTTCCCTGAGATGAATATGTTGGAAAATGACACTCATTTGATTGGTTTCAATATGTTGTCATTGATGGCAACATGTTCCGGCTTCATATTTTGGTTTAGTAGTGTACCGACAAACACTTCACCGGCACCGGCACCGGCACCAACACCGACACCGACACCGGCACCAGCACCGACAGGTATCTTCACCGGTTGGGAGGAATTCTTTGGGTATTGACATTGCAGGCCAACATGACTTCATCGAGATAAAGGTACAAAAGTCCAACATGACTTCATCGAGATAAATGTACAAAAGGCCGACATCATTTGGGAGATCCGACATCGACAAATTGATTTTGATATTTATATATTTATGTTATTGAGCCGACTTGTATATTCATTTTGTAATTATCTTTGTAAGTCGACATAAGGCATGAAAGATTGTAAGGGTATATAGGTCAGTTGATTAGATCATTTTGTGATATGAGATGATATGGGAGTGTGTAAGGTTATGAGAGATCTGAGAGTGATATTTGTACTGTGAGGAATGTTGATTATGTAAGAGGGTATTCCGGTAAGGGTTTAAGGTTTTAGACCGAAATAGACAAAGCTTAACTGGAACTGTATTTAGGCATAGAAGATGCTATCATTATAATTCACTCATTTCTTTGGATTGTAGTCTATATTTGTATGTAGTCAGTGAGACTCCTTTTGTGATGAGCAGTGTGCTCTAGGCTGTAAGCCTTCCTGCAAGTTCAGGCCCCCATATTTTCTAATATCTCTTCATATGGCCAGTGGATTGATATTGTGGGTCATAAATCCCACCATGGTTTTTCCTCTTTGATGTTTTCCACATATAATTCTGTGTGTTATGGTATTCATTTGTGTGATTGGCTTTTTGATTGCTTTACTTCTTTCAATTCTATATGTACCAGTATATCGGTTGGTGAATGCATGTTTTAAAAAGGTTAAAATTGATAGATCCGGTAGAATATTGATTCACCCCCTCTCTCAGTGTTCTTGGATTCTAATAATTGGTATTAGAGCCTTGTGCCTCAGAGGAAGTTTAATAGCTTGAGGGAAATCTTGAATTCGGAATCCATTTATATGAGTTTGGAAAGACAACTTGAGGTAGCACTTGAAGATTATGATGCTGAAAGGATGAAGAACTTGAAGTTACAAGATGAATTGAATTCTTCTCAGGAATTCATTCTTGTCCTACAGGAGAGGCTGTGATCTGTTCAAGCTAGGAGGAAGGAAATTCTGCAAAATCAGGATAATGAAGAGAAAGATGCCCTTAATGAAAAATGTCAGAAGCTAAGTCAGGAGAACATGGTCATGAGGAATAAAATGCAAGCTCTAACTATGAGAATGTCAAAGGAGATTGAAGATCGGAAGAAGGAAGAAAATCTTGCTATATCTCTGAAAGAGAAATTTGAAGAATGCACTCGGTTGGTTCATGAAAATGATATGTTGAGAATTGATTTAGTGCAATCCTAGAGTAATGAACAAGAACTTGAAAGGCAAATGATGATTCTGAGAGATGATTTGACTATTGCAAGTGAGTATAAAGAAAAATTCAAGGTTAGTTCAACACAACTTGATGAATTACTGAGAAGTCAAAGATAGAATGGAGATTCCATTGGACTTGGATTTGAACAAGGTCAATGCTCTGATACTGCAAATAAAGATCAAAACCAAAAGGCACCGGTAAGGCAACTTAATGCTTATAAATTTAATGGTAGATACTTTGTTTGTAATAAATTTGGTCACATGGCTAGGCAATGTAGAAATAGAGCAAATCAGAACTATAATTCTGCTCCCGGTCAATGTTTTAAATGCAATAAGTATGGTCATAAGACAAAATATTGCAGAGTGAATGTAAAATGTTATGCATGTGGAAAATTTGGACATATGGCTAATCAGTGCATGTCAAGCAATTATACCGATTTTAGCAAATCAATTCAAAAGAACAATGTTACATGCTATGCATGCAATGAGGTTGGACACATAGCTAATTTCTGTAGAAGCATAAATCCACCGGTTGACAATGATGATCAAATGATAAAGGGAAAGAGAAGGTTAATGAAATTTGGCAAGATCATATCAAGAAATAGGCCAGGAAGTTAGATGATTAATCTACAGATGGGAATGATCTGATTACTCAACTGATAGAGGAGATTGCTCTTGCATTGGCAAAAAGCTCATCTGGTAATCGAGGAAGATGCCTTAGGGTTAGGCAAAATTCATGAAGATACTGTTTAAGCCCCAGGAAGAGGTTCTGGAAGATGTTCCAGACATTGGAGATGCTTATCCGACATCGAGATGTTTGATCGAGATTTGGTATCTTTCACCAGAAGTCATTCATATCAATGATGGATTAAGGTTTTTATTGGAGTTAAAAGGTTGAATTCACTTCATTTCTGATCACCTTGCATTCAGAGCGATTAAGAGCGATTCTAAGGCGATTGAGTGCGATCGATATCTTCTTGGGCAATTTCACTAGCGATCAGAAGAGTTCTTTAGGGTTTTCACTGGCAACTATTTCACAGGTATTTATCTTTCATCATGGAAGTGAGATCATCCTCTGCACCTACTTTTATTGTAAATCCTACTATTGTTGAGGTCAAGGACCGTCCTAGGCAGATTTTCAAATGATGTCCGCATATTGCCACTTTGGATGATTCAGTTGTCGCTATTTCCCATGTCCCGGAAGGAGTTGTATATTTCGAAGATGTCAGAGCTTACATTCACTGTCACATTGAGGATTTGGGAACAAGTGATATCAAGAGAATGTATACGAGCGAGTTAACAGGAGATTCTAGAAAGATTAAGCCCGAGTATCAACACATTGAGGATCTAGGGTTTACCGACATTTTGGATATTTCGAAATTTGAAGATGAGATTGTCAGATATGTTTTGAGCAGAGTGCATGGATAATTAATCTGATTGGATAGACCATACAAGGTCTCAAAGGAGGCTATTAGGGCAATCACCGAGTTGCCGCAGATTGGACAACGTCCAGAGAAGAAGGTTTCTAATGATCAGGTTAACAAAATCACTGGCGCAACATCGGACAAGCGATCAATGAGGATTATCACTATCACAAATAGAGATATCAGATTCAGAAGCATGGTTATTGGATATTGTTGGCCATTTGGTGGAATTGATTATGTGTTGCGTTGATGTTTTGTCATTGATGCCAACACTAGCTATTTGGATGCTTTACTGACACCCTTTTGGTCCCGGTAGGTTGAGTGGTTTCTGGATGATTTGGATCCGACATGATCCGGTAGGCTCCGGTATATTTTGGTGATAGAATTGGATTGTTAATGATACTCATTCTCATATTTGGTCAGTTGGTTTTGGTCTGGTGATCGGATGCTATTCTGTTTGATTGGAAGCTTGGTTTCTGGTTCCGGCAAGGGTTTCACTGACAAAGCTTTTGATAAAGATATTTGATGAATTGCATAAGTGGTGTTGGTGTAGCTTCTGCGGAGCTTCAGGATGTTGTTGGTAATCATGTTCGAGACTTGGCAGATGGAGATCATTGTTGTAGAGTGTGGACCTATACTAGGTCCCGGTTGATCTAGGTTATGGACCAGATTTAATGTAATGTATGGATTGGACCTCTCGATGTATTTACGTGATGTCTTATGTGTTGGATATTATTTGTTTGGTCTAAGGCTGACATGGTCTGTAATTATGTAATTGGTTTATTATCTGGTGGCCGACCTGATTGTTTATGGTCAAGGGTTTGTATATATAGATGTAAGATCTCATTGTAGATCATCATTGTTATGTTAGAGGTCATGGTCAAAGGAATGTAATGTGCAAATAATGTAATATCAATCAGGCAGAGGAGTTGGTCAATCATTGGAAATTGAATTGGGTTTATATAAGAGGATTTAGTCCTCCGGTATTGAGCTTAACCGAAACTGTACTCAGGCATAGGAGATGCTATCTTTTGTAGTTCAACATTTCTCCGGATTGTAGTATGGATTTCTATGTAGTCAATGAGGCTCCTTTGTGATGATAAGTGCGCTCTAGGTTGTTGGCCTTTATGCAAGTGCATGCCCCTCAATTGTAATTCACATACTTACCGCAGAAGTATTATTTGACTGTGATGTAAAAATCTTGGTGTAATGTGGATGGTATTTATTCTGTGATTATTGTCTATGCTTAATTGGTTTAACTGGTATTTCGGTATTAATGTTTTGGGTTCTGGTATTAAAGTTTAAATTTTTAATAGTTCTGATAATCTGTGACAACTGATTCAACCCCCCTCTCAGTTGTCTTCCGGTTATTTGGACTATCTAAAAATTGGTATCAGAGCTTTGGTCCTCTTTGCAGAAAGCCTAACGGCTTAAGGAAGGTCCTATGGTGACTAATAGTTCAAGTTCATCCAGTTCTTCTAGAGCTATCTTTCAGAGGGATATTCCGAGGCTTGATGGAATAAATTACATAGTATGGAAGATTCAAATGGAGACTCATCTGAGATGTCTTGGCAAGCAGATTTGGGAGATCACACATAATGGTGTCACAACTTATAATTCGGGATCTGGCAATCCTCCTCTGGCAAACCTGGACAAGAAGCTTGAAAATGATTGTAGAGAAAGAGAAGCCCTCTTGTGTGCACTTTCTGATCAACAAATAATGAGATTAACTGACAAATCATCTGGAAAAGCTATATGGGATAATTTGGAGACTCTTAATGAAGGTGACCCTACAGTGAAGATTTCTAAACTTGATGGTTACCAGGTGAGATATGAAAACCTGAAGATGGAAGAAGATGAAAGGATTACTGCATTCATGGAAAGGGTAAATCAGATTGTTATGGGAATTCAATGTTGTGGTAGAACTCTGAGCGAAGATGAAATTATTTCTAAAGTCTTGAGAGCCCTACCACTGACTTATAAAATGAAGGCTACTTCTATTAATTAGTTGAGAACAATGGCTAATACATTTGTCAACAAAGATACCTTGGTTGGGAAACTATCTTCTTTTGAGCTTGAAGAATTTGGACCTTCTAGAGTTGTGAAGGCTGAACCTACTTTTCATGCATCTACATCTACAACCGGTAAGCAAGACTGGAAAGATTTGTATGTAAAGGAATTGGAAGATATGAAGAGAGAAGATGATGAATTTGAGCAACTTGAAGCACTATTTGCTAGAAGAGTACCTAAAGGACCGGTAGGAAGTAAGTATGAAGGAAATACACCTTTTAAATGTTTTACATGTAATAAGATTGGTCATTTTGCATCTAGATACCCTGAAAGGAATTCAAGATTTGAAGAAAGAGTTAGAAGATCATTTAAGACTAACTCTGGATATCAGAAAAAGTATAAGTACAATAAAAACAAAGACAAATCATGCTACATAGCGGATGAGGAAGGCATTACTGATTCTGATGATGACCCGACAGAAGATTTTGCTAGTGGTTTTGGCAATGGGAAGGAATAGGTGTTCCTAGCTATCAAAGAAGATGATCCGACATTGGAAGAGAAGGCACTTGCTACTAAAATTGAAGACAAGGATGAATGGGTAATTGACAGCGGTTGTTCACATCATATGACTGGAGATAAAGGGAAGTGTCTATTTTTGCAAGAATTTGATGGCGGTCTAGTTAGATTTGGAGATGACAAAGCATGCATGATCAAAGGAAAATGAACTTTATCATTGGATGGTAAGAACAACACTGACAATGTTTATTATGTTGAAGGTTTGAGGCATAATCTTTTGAGTGTAGGACAACTAGTAGATAAGGGATTTCAATTACAGTTCAAGGATGGAAAATGCAAAATCATTAACAAATATGTATTGGAGATTGCAACTAGTACACAGACAAAAGGTAATATATTTCATTTGAACTCCAGTGAGAAGACATGTTTGATTACACAGATTCATGAGAGTTGGCTATGGCATAAAAGGCCATGTCATGTGAATTTTGATTGCATTGTAAAGATTAGTTCAACTAAGGCAGTTAGGGATATACCTAAAATTATGAAGCCCTATAATCCGGTATGTAAAGAATGTGAAATGGGTAAACATGTCAGAACGTCTTTTAGGAGTATACAAGAAAAATTAAACGATGTTCTTGATCTTAATCATCTTGATTGGTGTGGTCCTGCTAGAGTTAAAAGTTTTCAAGGTGATATATATTTCATGCTAATCATTGATGATTATTTTAGAATGATGTCGGTTACTTTTCTAAAAGAAAAATCTGAAGCATTTGAAAAGTTTAAAATCTTTAAAGCTAAAGTGGAAACTGAGATAGGATTGAAGATTAAATGTTTGAGGCCAGATCATGGTGCAAAATTCACATCCGGTGAGTTTAATTTCTTTTGTGAGAAGCATGGTATAAGAAGACAATTTTCGGCTCCCCGGACACCTCAACAGAATGGAGTTGTGGAAAGGAAGAATATAACTATCTTGGATTTTGCTAGAACAATGATGATCAAATCTAGTCTACCTCGTATCTACTAGAGAGAAGCAGTGAACACAACGGTTTATACATTCAACAAAGTACATATCAAAGGAGAAATCGGTAAGACACCTTATGAATTATGGTTTGACAATACACCTATAGTTAAGTATTTCATAAGTTTTGGTAGTAAATGTTTTATCAGGAGAGGTTATATCATTCGGAAATTTGATCCTAGATGTGATGATGACATATTTCTTTGTTATTCTAATGAAAGCAAAGCATATAGATGTTATAACAAGAGATCACAAAGAATTGGAGAGAGTGCTAATGTCAAAGTAGATAAGTCAAATCAGAATTTATGAGAAGGAACTGGCACTGGAAATGATTATATCTGAACTGGTAGCACCTTTATCAGAATAGAGTGTTGAACCAGTTACTCTGATAATATCAGAGAATTCTACTGTAACTGAAGAACAAGGACAAGGAACAGAAAGTCAGAAGACTCCTAGATATGTGAGATTGAATCATTCAGAAGATCAGATCATTGGGGATAAGAGCAATGGAGTGATGACAAGTAGAAGACAGACAACTAATGAGGTATGCTTAATTTCACAAGTTGAATCGCTATCAGTAATTAAGGCATGTAAAGATGAATATTGGTTGAAAACTATGGAAGAAGAATTAGAGCAAATTGAGAAAAATAACAGATGGACCTTGGTTCCCTAGCCTAAAAATAAAAGTTATTGGAACTAAATAGGTTTTTAGGAATAAATTGAATGAGGATGGTCAAGTTATAAGGAATAAGGCTAGATTGGTTTGTAAAAGATATTCTCAACAGGAAGGAATTGATTGTGGAGAGACTTTTGCACCTGTAGCTAGGATTAAAGCTGTAAGATTATTTCTTACCTATGCTGCTTATAAAAACTACAAGGTTTATCATATGGATGTTAAATGTGCATTTTTGAATGGGAATCTTGATGAGGAAGTTTATATTGAGCAACCTGATGGTTTTTCACTATTAGATGATACAAATATGTTTTGCAAGTTAAGGAAAGCTTTATATGAATTGAAACAAGCACCTAGAGCTTGGTATGCAAGGTTGGATAAATATCTTTTGAAGCTTGGTTTTACTAAGGGCAGTGTTGAAAAGTTATAATATAAGTTCACTGATGATGATATACTGATTATTGAAGTATTTGTTGATGACATTATTTTTGGAGGTGAAGATAAGTTATGCATAGAATTTTCTAAAAATATGGAGAAACAATTTGAAATGTCTATGATTGGTGAAATGAAATGTTTCTTAGGCTTGCAAATTACTTAGATTGACAAAGGTATTTTCATCTGTCAAACTAAATATGCTAAGGAATTGTTGAAGAAATTTGGTATGGGAGATTCTAAACCGGTAAGTACTCCTATGGTTACAAGTGAGAAATTGATAAGAAAAGATGTTTCAGCACCGGTAAATCCTACAAGATACAAATCTATGATTGGAGGTCTGCTTTATTTGACTCAGACTAGGCCTGACATTATGAATGTTGTTTGTATTGTTTCAAGATTTCAGAGCGATCCTAGAGAAAATCATGAGATTGTGGTGAAAAGGATTTTTAGATACTTGCAAGGTACATCAAAATATGGCTTGTGGTACCCTAAGGATGATAACTTTACTTTATGTGCATATATAGATGGTGATTGGGTTGGAGATGTTGATGACTAGAAAAGTACTTCCAGTGGAGATTTATTTCTTGGAAAGAAGTTGGTTTTATGAATCAACAAGAAACAGTAATGTACTTCTTTATCTACTGTTGAAGCTAAGTATGTTGCTGCTGCTACTAAATGTACACAAGTTTTATGGATGAAACAAATTTTGAAGGATATAAAGGTGGATTGTGATGCATTGGTAGTTATTTACTGTGATAACTCTGCTGCTATTGATATATCAAAGAATCCGATATTTCATTCTAAAACAAAGCACATATCTATCAAGTATAAATTTTTGAAGGAAAAGGTGGAAGCAAATGAAGTTAGACTGGTTTATGTTAACGCTAAAGAGAAGATTGTAGATATTTTCACTAAACCTTTGCCCAAGGAATCACTTGAGTACCTGAGAGACAGATTGGGAGTTTCTGCCCCTCCGATAGAGACTTGATTGATGCGGTTTGGCATCAGCCTGACATGCATTATCAAAGATACTATTTATTTCAACACTGATGTGGGATGCTACTGCTCAAGGGGAGTAGTCAACTTTGTGATTTAGTGGTTAATGTTCTTACTTTTGATATTTTTGTCAAATTTTTGGCATTGATGTCAAAGGGGGAGAGATATTGATGTGAAAAAGACAAAGGAAGAAAAAGAAAAAGTCATAGGGGGAGAAATATGAATAAAAAGTAAAGGGAGAGATATTGACATTCAGAGTTTTATGTGGGAGATTGTTGGCTGTCTTCCATTGGGGGAGACTTGTTTGACATTTCTTGGTACTTAGATGTTTTTCACATCTAGTTTTGCCATCAATGCCAAAGGGGGAGATTGTTGGCCATTTGGTGGAATTGATTATGTGTTGCATTGATGTTTTGTCATTGATGCCAACACTAGTTGTTTGGATTCTTTACCGGTACCCTTCTAGTCTTGGTAGGTTGAGTGGTTTTTGGATGATTTGGATTTGGCATGATTCGGTAGGCTTCGATATAGTTTGGTGATAGAATTGGCTTGTTCATGATACTCATGCTCATATTTGGTCAGTTGGTTTTGGTCGGGTGATCAGATGCTATCATGTTTGCTTGGAAGCTTGGTTTCTAGTTCCGGTGAGGGTTTCACCAATAGAGCTTTTGATAAAGATATTTGATGAATTGCATAAGTGGTGTTGGTGCAGCTTCTGGCGGAGTTTCAAGATGTTGTTGGTAATCATGTTCGAGACTTGGTGGATGGAGATCATTGTTGTAGCGTGTGGACCTATACTGGGTCCCGGTTGATCTAGGTTATGCACTGACTTTAACGTAATGTATGGATTGGATCTCTCGATGTATTTCCAGGATGTCTTATGTGTTGGATATTATTTGTTTGGTCTAAGGTCGACATGTTCTATAATTATGTAATTGGTTTATTATTTGGTGGCCGACCTGATTGTTTATGGTCGAGGGTTTGTATATATAGATGTAAGATCTCATTGCAGATCATCATGGTTATGTTAGAGGTCATGGTCAAATGAATGTAATGTGTGAATAATGTAATATCATTCAGGAAGAGGAGTTGGTCGATCATTGGAGATCGAATTGGGTTTATGTAAGAGGATTTAGTCCTCCAGTATTGAGCTTCACCGAAATTGTACTCAGGCATAGGAGATGCTATCTTTTGCAGTTCAATACTTCTTCGGATTGTAGTCTGGATTTCTATGTAGTCAGTGAGGCTCCTTTTGTGATGAGTAGTGCGCTTTAGGTTGTTGGCCTTCTTGCAAGTGCAGGCCCCTCAATTATAATTCACATACTTACTACAAAAGTATTATCTGACTGTGGGTAGGCTTCCCACCGTGGTTTTTCCCTTTACCGGGTTTTCCACGTACAAATCTTGGTGTCATGTGGATGGTATTTATTCTGTGATTATTGTTTATGCTTAATTGGTTTAACTGCTATTTCGGTATTAATGTTTTGTGTTCCGATATTAAAGTTTAAATTGCTAATAGTTCCGGTAACCTGTGACAACTGATTCACCCCCCCCCTCTCAGTTGTGTTCTGGTTATTTGATCAGTTTAACAGATACAAGTTAACTTAGTCAAACCGTCTGAATTCTGTTTCTAGCTCCTGCATTTATGCAACACATAAGATGATGAGGGAAAATGAGAGGTTAGATCTCTGTGGATGGATGTTAGATGAATTGTTAATTAACCTAGGGAAGATCAAATGAGTGAAGAAGGGAACATTTTGGTATGGTAATCTTATTGTCTGTTTGATGTTTCTTTTCATTAATGAAACTCTCAGTTTTGGGAAGAGACAATTGGCATTTGATATTCCGGTAGGGAGGCAATTGAAACAATCTATTGCTAGTTTGGGTAGTCAACGAGATGATAAAGTTTGTGGTATCTATAAGGCATTCCAGAAGCCTATGAATTCTAGAGAGAGGGTTCCAAAGCATATTGTTGATAAATGTTGGCATTGTACACTCTAATGAGAATTGTAGGTGATTGAAGGTATTGTCATTGATGGCAACCTTGCAATCCTATGGCACCGACAGACTCTACACTGGCAGATAGTTTACCGACAGTGACAAAGATGATTATCGACACCCCAGCCAACAAGATTTTGATTATTGTATTTTGTATTTAATTGTAATATCTTTTTGTAAGCCGACAATGCCTATTGTAATAAGACTCATATATAAGTATAAGATCTTGTAGATCATTTAAGATGCGGAAATGGTTAGATTATTGTAGAAGTAATATGTGAATATTAATGCAGATTTTGGAGTAAGGTTTATGGTTATTGTATGAGCTTAAACCAGTACTGAACCTGGCATAGCAGATGCTGAACTAAAGCAGTACATTATATTGGATTTGTATAATCTATTTTGTAAGTCAGTGAGACTTCCTTTTGTAATTAAGCAGTGAGTTTTAGGTAGTTGGCCTTCTTGCATGTGCAGGCCTCTATTGTAAGTAATATCTATTCATTGGCCAGTGAGTGAATATTGTGGGTCACAAATGCCATCGAGGTTTTTCTCACAACGGGTTTCCTCGTTAAAAATCTTGTGTTATGGCGTGCTTTCTATGTTGTGCTTATTGTTCATATTTACTGCATTAATTCTTGTTTACCGGTACATTGTTTTGGAATGCAATTTGTTTAATAAGATCAAAAAATCTACTAACCGGTTAGATGCTGATTCACCCCCCCCCCCCCTCTCAGTATCTTTGGCAATCCTAACAATTGGTATTAGAGCCTGGTCCTCTTTTTTCAAAAGCCTAACAGCTTGAGGGAGATTCTAACACTGGTACAGATGGAAAACTTAAGAAAGCAATTGGAAACAGTGCTTGTAGATTATGATGTTGAAAAGTTGAAAAATATCAAACTTGAAGATGATTTGAAGGCTGCTCATGAAATCATTCAAGGACTTTAGGAGAATCTTACTATTGCTAGAAACAAAAGAAGAGAACTTCATGAGAAGATACAAAATGATGATGATGAAAAGGAAACCCTTAATGATCTTATAAGCAAGATGAAGCAAGAAAACATGACCTTGAGGAATGCGATGCAAGATATGACTATGAGATTTTGTAAAGATATTGAAGACAGAAAGAAGAATGAATATGACTTGACTAGAAGACTCAATGATGCTGGAACTGAAAATCTAAGACTCAGTCATGAAAATGATATGTTAAAGACAGATTTAATTCACTTGGAACATGATAAAACTGAACTCATGAGACAAAAGGATTTCTTTGAAAATGAGTTGGCTACTGCAAATCAACGCAAAGAAAAATTCAAGAAAAGTTCATAAGAACTTAATGACATTATGAAAAATCAGAAACCTAATGGAGACACTAATGGTCTTGGCTTTGAAGTTGGTGAAAGCTCCGATACTGCAAACAATCATGATCACAGTAAACCGATAAGACAACCTAACGCCTACAAATTTAATGGGAAATGCTTTAACTGTAACAAGTATGGTCATAGAGCAAATCAGTGCAGATCTAGAAACTATCAAAACACTAATGCACCCACCGGTCAATATTCTAAATGCAACAAAATTGGTCATAATTTAGAAAACTACAGAATGAATGTAAGATGTTATGTTTGTGAAAGATTTGGACACTTATCTAATCAATGCAGAACACATACCGACATAGGATATGGAAAAGCTATTCAGAAAAATAATGTGACTTGTTATGCTTGTAACAAGATTGAACATATTGCAAAATTTTGTAGAAGTAAGGCATCACCGACAAATAATAAAGGACCTAGCTTGAAAGGTGAAGAGAAGGTTGAAGAGGTAAAGCAAGACTTTTCAAAACAATGGATTAGAAAGAGAGATCAAAATGTTGATGAGACTATTCCTTCACTGATAGAACAGAGTATTACTCCACCGATAGGAGATTCTTCATCTAACTAAAAAGAAATCTTTTGGGGGTATAGCAACTAACTGAAAATCATGCTAGTTTACCCTCGGTTGATGGTAAGAAGATGAAATGCTTCTTTACTGGCAATTAAGTTAAGTTTTCACTTAACCGATAGGCATTTATTGCGGTAGTTGAAGGAAATGATATTATAAAGCAAGTGTTTTTCACTCTTTTTCACTCACCGAGCATTCAAATTTCCTAAGAGCGTGAAAAACCCGAGCGAAGGCATCCACAACGAGAAGTGAAGCAAAATCTATCAAGCATTCAAACCTAAAGGCAGATTAAGGTATTTATCAAATGGTTTCCTCCTCTGCACCTGAATTCATTGCAAATCATATTGTTGTTGAAGTGGTTAAACGCCCTAGGCTCATATTTAAAATCATACCCAAAGTAGCGAAGCAGGATGATACCCTAGGTGCATTCTCTAAAATCCCTAAAGGAGTTGCATATGCAAAAGACCCTAGGATATACATACATTGTCATATTGAGGAACTAGGTGCTGATGAAATTATGAACATGTATAGGACTGTAATTTGTGATGAGAATGGTATTGTGAAACCGGAACATAAAATCATAGAAACCCTAGGTTTTGTGGAAATACTTGATATTATAGATTTTCCTAAGGAAGTTGTGAGAATTGTACTCAGTAGAGTTCATGGAGAATTCTTTTGGCTTGACTCCATCCACAAGACTATAAGAGAAGCAGTTAGGACAATGACTGGCTTACCTTCCATCGGTAGCAGACCTGACAAAAATAAGAAAGTTCCAAACAACACTGTGGTGACACTAACTAGTGCAACCCATGACAACAGATCCTTGAGAGTCAATGATGTGAAAGATATAAATGTTAGATTCATTAGCATGATACTAGGATACAAAACTACACATGCTAACAGATTAAACTCTGTTTCTAGTTTATGTATCAAGAGTGCTTATGACATGGTGAACAGTAACACTAAGATTGACATATGTGAATGGCTAAAGGATAAATTGATTGACAATCTGAAGAAAATTAAAGGTGACAAGAAAGGTACTTTCAAATTTGGTAATTTACTTGTATGCCTAATGCTATACATTACTAAGGAAGTTCCCGGTATAGGTAGAAAAGAATTTGGTTTTGACATACCAGTAGGTAAACAACTTTTGGATATCTTTACCAACATGGGAGATGACAGGGAAAACAACATAATTGAATACTTCCAAGCATTTAAGGCTAGAATTAAAACAAGGGAAAGACTATCTCAAAGCATAGTTCACAAATATCAGAAAGAGATATGTTTTGTTATAAAGAAAGATGAAATCTGGATGGAGGCAATGGTTCCTAGAACTGTTTGGGTGACAGAAATGGGTTATGAGGCAGATGAAAACATAATTGAGACATATGATAAAGCCCTACTTGAAGCCCCTAGAGAACCTGAAGAGGAAATATTTGGTAGTGCTGAAACCATTGAGAGCAAAGTGCAAACACTTAAACGAAGGAAGAAAAGAGAGAAAACTATCAGAAAAAGCAACAAAATAGGCCAAAGAGATCAAGGAAAACACATTGAATATCACCGGTATTAAGGAAAGTGACTTGGAAGGGTTACAACCAGAAGCTCACCTCTCACCAGTTGGAACTTCATTTGACAGTGAAATCCCAGCTGAGTTTAAGAGAGTAGAAAGGAAAAGAAAACCTTCACCGACACCCTCTCCTACACCAAAGAGAACAAGAAGGAAACAATAGGCAGTAAGGCCCCCAACAAAGAAAATGACACCAAGGAAGAAGAAGGAAAAACAAGTTATTCCTCCTTTAGATAATCTTTTGAATGAAATAACGGATGATGGAAACTTGTCTAATGTCAGTAAATTATATGATACTTTTACCAATGAAAAAAAGGAAAGCATAGAAAACAGTGTCATTCTACACTTAGACATATGTAAGAAATTTTTGATAGAAGTTGTAGATGATTTACCAAGTGAATTATATAGAAGACTAGATGCAAAGAGATTAGCCATTGTGGAACTGGATAAGAAGATAAAGATAGAAAAAATGCTTGCAATTCACTCAGTGAAATCAACAGAAGAAATTGATGAACTGATAAGTGAGGCAAACAGGACTGTATTTTCCACTAGTCACCGACATGTAGATTTAATGGCTGGCAGAGTGAATGAAATATCTGAAGAGACAACGGATAAATGGGATATCTTCTTTGTGGAGAAAGAAAAACAAGAAGAACTTAAACGACCCAAAGCTTTCAGAGTTTACCAAAAGGAAAAGGATAAAGGTAAAGGCAAGGTAGGTGGACCTCCAAACATAAAAGTGACAGACAACTTGCCCCCACCTCCTTCTGATACTTCACCAGTGAGATTGTTAATACTCCACCGACTACTGATAATGTTGAGTTGGAATCAACACATGAGGACACCAATCCCGATTCAGAAGTTTTATATACTATGAATATTGATACACAAGAGGTAAATATTATGGTTGATAAGGAAACCACTAGAGAAAAGAAAAATGTGGCTACTGAGCCACCGACTGAGATATTGTAGTGGAAACACATGTAGAACATACAATTGAAAATTTTAAAATTGGGGTTGAGACACAAATTGAACAATCAGTTGATCCTTTGGCTTTTGGAATGGTGACTAATACCACTGGTGCATACATTGAAAAACCCATTGAGTTAGAAAAACCGTGTGATGATAACATAGAGAAACTAGTTGAGATACCGACAATGGACAATTTAGAGGTGCATACTGAGAAACTGATAGTAGAGAGCATGGAGAAACAAACTGAGGTACACACTGAGAAACAAGAAGAGAAAAAGGTTGAGACTGAGACAATGCCACTGGCAACAACTGAGAAACCTAAGCCTTTTCTAGTTGAGATGCAGACACAAACTGACCTATTAGAGGTCAACACAAGCAAAGAGGTTACTCACACAGGCGAAATACAGATTGTTATGGTAGTTGGACAATCATCTGGTTCTTCCATGACAAAATTCAGACCAACTAATGTAACATCGGTATTATTGGATTCGATTAAGAAAATCACAGAATGTAATGCACTAGCATATAAGGCTATTGATCATACCATCCCTATTCTGAAATTGATTGCACCCAAGTGCAATGTGGAAAATAAAGACTCTTTAAGTCAATTAGACACATTGTCTAAATATATCACCGACAACCTATTAACAGTTGATCAGATTAATGAGGAGACATTCAGTGAGAAAATGAACAGAGAAAAGGAAAAATTCTTTGATGAGACAATAAAGAAGTGCACGGAACACATTGACACACTCCTACCGGCACTAAGAAAAACAATAATGGAATTTAAGGAGTTGTACAGAGACACATGTAAGACTAATATTTTGACAGTAGATATAGACAAGAAGATCAGTATTGTGCAGAAAGAAAGAAATGATATAGCTGATAATCTCATCTGTTCATCAGAACCCATATCGGTTATAGAGCAGGAAATAGCAAGTTTTGAAGAGAAAATCGAAAAATTTGAAAAAGAAAAAGAGAGAATAAAGTTCAAGGCAAAAGAGCTTAAATGTAGACTTGGTCCTAAACTTGACAACCTCATCTCTTTGAGAAAAGAGATCTTTGAGGCACTTGTTCCAGAACTAAAGATACCGGAAGAGCAAATGCACATCCTCACCGGTACAATTCAAAGGACTGAAGTAGCATTGAAGGATAGTGAAAGGTTCACTCATAGTCTAAATTTTGCATTGGTAGATATATTTCAGATTGTAACCAACCTGTTACAGGGTTCAGTTGACATTTCTGACAGCCTTTGTCATTGATGTCAAAGGGGGAGTGGTAGAGATGAGAAAAATGATGGATATAAGAGATCATCTGCTCATGGGGAGCACATAGTTTTGGCACAGTTTTTGGTATGATTTTTTGGACTTCAATTTTGGATACATTTTTGTATTTTTCTCACGGGTGTTGCCATCAATGCCAAAGGGGGAGATTGTTGGCATTGCACACTCCAATGAGAATTGTAGGTGATTGAAGGTATTGTCATTGATGGCAACCTTGCAATCCTATGGCACTGTCAGACTCTACACCGACAGATAGTTTACCAGCAGCGGTAAAGATGATTACCGACACCCCAGCCAACATGATTTTGATTACTGTATTTTGTATTTAATTGTAATATCTTTTTGTAAGCCGACAAGGCGTATTGTAATAAGACTCATATATAAGTATGAGATCTTGTAGATCATTTAAGACACAGACATGGTTAGATTATTGCAGAAGTAATATGCGAATATTAAGGTAGATTTTGGAGTAAGGTTTATGGTTATTGTATGAGCTTAAACCGGTACTGAACCTGGTATAGCAGATGCTGAACTAAAGCAGTACATTATATTGGATTTGTATAATCCATTTTATAATTCAGTGAGACTTCCTTTTGTAATTAAGCAGTGAGCTTTAGGCAATTGGCCTTCCTGCATGTGCAGGCCCCTATTGTAAGTAATATCTATTCATTGGCCAGTGAGTGAATATTGTGGGTCACAAATCCCACTGAGGTTTTTCCCACACTGGGTTTCCTCGTTAAAAATCTTGTGTTATGGTGTGCTTTCTATGTTGTGCTTATTGTTCATATTTACTGGATTAATTCTTGTTTACCGGTACACTGTTTTGGAATGCAATTTGTTTAATAAGATCAGAAAATCTGCTAACTGGTTAGATACTGATTCACCCCCCCCTCTCAGTATCTTTGAGAATCCTAACAATAAATACTCAATCGATATATGCTTCATGGCTAAGAAAGATGAAACCTTGATGGAAGCAGTCAAGCCCCAGAGGATTTGGATTGAATAGATGGGTTATGAAGTTGATGCACAGATTCTAGATGCTTATGCACAATTGCTAATTGATGCACCTATTGATGAAGCAGAGAAATCCTTTGGTACTGCTAAGTAGAAGAAGCAAGAGGTTGAAACTGAGTTTAACCAGAAGAAGAGGGAGAAACAACAGGGCAAGGCAATAAAATTTGTGGAACGGGTATCTCAGGATATCAAAGCATTAATTGATGTTGTTATGGAAAAAGGAAGGAAGAGGAAAGAGCCTGAAATATTTATTGAACCTATTCCATCAGAATCTGGATATGAGGATGACACACCCTTAGCATTCAAGAGAGTATTGAGGAAGAAAGCTGAGGAAACTAAGGAGGAAACCAAGAAGCAACCGGTTAGGAAGGTTACAATCAGTGTACCGACACAGAAAAGAGCTCCAAAAGAAACACCTTCTGCTCCATCTGGTACTGAAAGAAGAAAGAAGATGGATGACACTGATCTTGCACTTGTATCTGGTAATGTAACTATTATTCCACCCAAGACTTGTGCAGAATTAGTAGATGAAATAACTAAGGATGGTATGTTGAAGAATGTACAATTTTATTATGAGCATTTAGATGATGATGAACAGAGAGAAGTTGGGGAAGCAGTTTTGTTGTATTTGGATATATATAAGAAAGCTTTATTGGAAATTGGAAATCAAATACCGATACAGTTATATGACAAATTAGATGCTAGAAGATTATCAGCAATGGAGGAGGACAAGCATATAAAGATTCAAGAGTTCTTAACTACTCGTGCATCCATTACTCCAGAGGAGTTGGATGGACTCTTGAGGTTGCAGACAAGAAGAGGTTTCACAACAAGCACAAGATAATTAGTCTTATGTTAGGAAGGGCTAATGAGATAGTCACTGAGACCCACAAGGCATGGGTTCAATTCTTTCCTACAAACCTTGGTTTTTATTGTTCACCGAAGGCTAAAATAGATACTATAGACATCCCGGTTGAAGGGAAAGGTAAAGGTATAATAGGTACAATTTTGAAGGATATTAAGATATTGGATATAGAGCCCCCTATAGAATCTAATATACAGGAAACAAAGGTTACACCGACAAATGTAGATATACCGGAAGATTCAGAGAATGTACAAGTCACAAATGTTGAGGACAATAGTCCTCCAGATCAGAATGTACAGGTTGAGGTCACAGTTCCTAAGGAGGAACCAACAATTACTGATACTGCACCAAGTGGCGAAGCCACCAGTGCAAGAGAGGAAGCTATAAAAGTTAACAAACCATTAGAGGAGAAGAAAGATGAATCCGGTAGGGAACTGGTAGTGAGCCCATAATTGTTGTCAATTGACACCTTGTAGGTTGAACACAAAAGCATAACTGAGTTGAGTTCTACTGAGATCATGATGATGGCTGCACAAAAGATGATTAAGGGTCTATGGACAAAGGAGTTATTGATCAGTCTATCCTAATTTTGCATAGACTTGTCTGCAAATGCAAATTTGACAAAGGAGCAAGCCCATCCAACACACTTAAAATAATCATACAACATATTTCTAGGGACTTTCAATCTTTACAGTAGATATCAAATCGACAGTTATTGGAGAGGTTTGCACAAACTAAGAGAGAAACATTTCAATAGATGATTGAGTCAGAGAAGAAAGGAGATTAATGATAAACTGAAGTTGATTGATAATGCTTTGAGGCAGTGTACTAACATTTACAAAGTATGTTGTAACACGGGTTTACTTACTACAAAAATAGATAAAGGGATTAAGGATATTCAAGAGAAGATTGTAGGTATAGTCAATTCTTTTAATGGTTCACATTCTTTGACTACATCTATTGATGGTCAAATTTTGGTTTTGGAAGCCCAAGTTCTAGCTCTTGAGAGGGAAAAAGATAAAATCATAAGGAGAGCTAGAGGTCTTAGAGGATTGGTGAGTCCCTGGTTGGATTCATTAAGTGTACATAAGAAATAATGCATTGATTTGGTTGGTAGGCCCACACTGACAGAGCTTAATGAGAGAGAGTCATATTCCCACATGCTTAATGGACTTGTATCTATTTCCGTCACATTCAAATTAGGCTGGGATACTTATCTAGAGCTTTTGGAGAAAGCTTACCCAAAATTTTTCAAGAATATTCAGCTCCGGTAAGATATTTTAGGGCATATTCTTTGTAAAAATTTTCATTCTTCTTCTCGGTTTTTGGTATATTTGGTTGGCATTGATGTCAAAGGGGGAGGTATAGGTGAAAAATATTCAGGAGATATGTAGATATGGAGTATTTTGTTCAGATGATGATTACAGATGGATATTCAGCTCAGGAGGAGTAGTCTCATGATGAAACCGACAGATGGAAACCATTATCATTTTTCACATGAGTGTTGCCATCAATGCCAAAGGGGGAGATTGTTGGCAATTGAAACTCATTTGATTGGTTTTAGTATATTGTCATTGATGACAACATGTTTCGGCTTCATATTTTGGTTTAGTAGTGTACCGACATACACTTCACCGTCACTGACACCGACACCGACAAGTATCTTCATCGGTTGGGAGGAATTATTTGGGTACCAACATTGCAGGCCGACATGAATTCATCAGGATAAAGGTATAGAAGGCCAACATCATTTGGGAGATCCAACATCAACAAATTAATTTTGATATTTATGTATTTATGTTATTGAGCCGACTTGTATATTCATTGTCAAATTATCTTTGTAAGCCGACATAAGGCATGAAAGATTGTAAGGGTATATAGGTCAGTTGATTAGATCATTTTGTGATATGAGATGATATGGGAGTGTGTAAGGTTATGAGAGATTTGAGAGTGATATTTGTAATGCGAGGAATGTTGATTATGTAAGAGGGTATTCCGATAAGGGTTTAAGGTTTCAAACCAGAACAAACATAGCTTAACCAGAATTGTATTCAGGCATAGAAGATGCTATCATTGCAATTCACTCATTTCTCCAGATTGTTGTCTAGATTTGTATGTAGTCAGTGAGACTCCTTTTGTGATGAGCAGTGTGCTCTAGGCTGTAAGTCTTCCTGCAAGTGCAAGCCCCCATATTTTGTAATATCTCTTCATATGGCCAGTGGATTGATATTGTGGGTCACAATTCCCATTGTGGTTTTTCCTCTTTGAGATTTTCCACGTATAATTCTCTGTGTTATGGTATTCATTTGTGTGATTGGATTTTTGATTGCTTTACTTCTTTCAATTCTATATGTACTGATATACCGATTGGTGAATACATATTTTAATAAGGTTAAAACTGATATATCCAGTAGAACACTGATTCACCCCCCCTCTCAGTGTTCTTGGATTCCAACAGACTATTTGGCATACAACTTTTTCTTTTTCTTGCCTTGACTTGTAAGTAATGAAATTTACTTGGGTGTGACAATTACAGTGGCGCTGAAGTAGAATGTTAGATTTTTCACTAGTCATGTGATCAACTAGGTATCTAGCATGAATTAGAGATTTTGTTAATGTGTTTGAGATATAGCAATTGATAGATTTTGGGTTAACAAGCCTCAAATAGTGAAATCACTACCCAACCATAAGTAAAGCGTCATCACAGGGTAATGTTGAAAATGAATAACCTTAGGACCTCAAAGACTTAATGTCTGAATATCTAAGAAAGGAGACGACCCTTGTCTCTCTTGAATGTAAACAAATGATAAACTTGGATAGTTGCCTTGTTTTATTAATGTTGCTCTATGAAAATGTAGAAATTTTGTGAATGCAATGCATTAAAAAAACAAAACTATATGTGATGCAATTCTTTGAATAAAATGATATGCAATGGAAAAATCAAAACCTAAACTAACCCAACCCTTAGATATAATATCGTTTAAGGTGCAAGCCATTCATAGGGTCAGAGAGTTTTGTGTAGGTACTTCATTGGTCTTTGTTTGAAGAATTGGATAGAGATGTCTTTTCCAATAGGATATAAGGACTTAGTTAAGTGTACATGTTCAACATCTCCAATGCTAATTTCCTTAGTTTTTAGATTTTGTGATGAAATTAGGGTAAAGTCTTATGCAAAGGATTGTTGGATAAGGGGGATGGAGGAGTGAAAAAGAGGTGTTGGATAATGGATCAGATATTGAAAGGTTGGTGCATGAGTGAATGGAAATGTTGGCGGGATCAACATTGGCACACATCGTGATGTGTGGTGTGATGAAGGAAAAGTGGATCTTAGATTTTGAGATTTGGATGGAGAAACAACTAGGGATTTTGGGACATAAGGATCCAAAATGGATGAAGGAGGTAATGGATGAATAGATTTGGAAAGTTTGGATGGAGGAACAACAATTTTGGATTTCAATTTGGATTTTTCTTTAGATTGTTGTGCTTCAAGGAACCACATAGGGATCCACATGGTTTTTGATTTTGCATGCTTTTGTAGTTCCTTGGAACACATTGCTTCTACAAGTGCCTTAGGAACCCATATAACTATTGATTTTGCTTTCTTTTTCTCAGTGGGCCTTTGTGTCCTTTTAGATTCTTCTTCTTCTTTTTGGATCATATTTTGCTTTGTTTTGACATGTTGATTAGATGGGACATGTTGATCCTTGAATACATGTGGATTACTTGACTTATGAATTTTATACTTGGCATCCAAATTGCATGGAGAAGGAAAATAATGAGTAGATGGATAGGAATGATATGGAGGTATTTTGGATGGATGGAAGGTGCTCAGAGATGTGTGCCTTTGTTGATCCTACATAAGGGATGGAGGGATAAAGGGTCCTAAAATGGATGGAAGAGATGAAGGGGAAGGCGTGTATTTGGATTTTGGTTTAGTAAGGATACCAACATCTTGAGGAATGTCACTAAGGCCATGACCCTTAATATTTTCTTTAATATGGAGAGGTTCTTGCTTGTGAAGGACTACCCCTTTGCTTTTATAAATATTTTGACTTGTAGGATACACTTTGCTTTGGGAAGAAGACGCAAGTCCATTATGAGGTGGAGGTGGAATGTAGGGAATGATAGGATCATGAGAGGGATTTGTAGGCATGATGGATCCTTGAGGTGGACATGGAGGATTATGACAAGGAGATGAAGAGATACCTTGATCTTGACATGGAAGAGGACCATTGGATAGAGTAGGAAGGGTGTTTGACTCTTCATTTTGAATAGGATAGTTTGAAAAGGTGGAAGAAGCATCATGATATTGCTTAGGAAGTGGATTAGGAATGGGATTTGGAAGGATGCCTTGCTCTTGAGATGGAAGGGAATCATCTTGGAAGAAATGGAAAGGTATAATGAAATCATCATGGGATTATAGGGAGATAGGATCTTTTTCAACCATTGGATGGGATTGAGAAGCTTTGGTGTCTTTATCTTGATTTATGATAGGAATTGTTTCTTCATTTTCCAAATTATCCTCTTGAAATGGAGCCACTTCTAAGGAAGGTGTAATATTGTTGATATGCATGGGGGATTCTTGGATTTGTACTGTGGATAGCCCTTGAGGGTCAACATAAGAAGTTTCATCATTAGATTTATTATTTGAGGGATATGGTATGGATTGTTGTTGAGGAGCCTTAGGAGATGGAGGCATCATGGAATATATGTAGGCTACATGTGTGCCATTGCTAGGCACAGGTTCATAATTTTGATCATGCTTGGTAATGATATCTGGTTTCTCCTTAGGTGAATTATTAGGATCTTCAATTTCAATAATACCATCATCAAGGAGGTCTTTAATTTTATGTTTTAATTTCATACACATTGAAGTGTGTTTGTTATGCCTATGATATGCACAATAATTACTCAAAATTTCACATCCCCATGTGGTCTTGTTAGGCAATATGATAAGTTTATGCTCAAGAAACTCTTCCAAAGTTGACTCAATAGATTGCCCCAAAGTTGTAAATTGTCTATCTAGGGTGTATATGTCTTTTTGTCTTGGTGAAGATGTCTTGTGATCTTGTATGAGATTTTTATTTTTATTTTCAATTACTTTATGTTCCACCTTATATAATTATTTTAGCATTTCTTGAAGTCTGGTGTTCTTGATATCATGAAATTTTATCTTAAGAGGGGTCATTGAATCTTTTTGTTGGGAATGAATGTCATATATTTCTCTCTTGAGATCTTGACTTTGTTGAGCCAAGGTAGCCATATGACAGTTTTAATTTGCAAGAATGGATTAGTTTGCATTGAGTAAGAGTGTTGGACCTTTGTCAAGTTTTTTAGAAGAGCTCCTGGTTCGAACATGCATTTACAATTGATGTGACCGAGAGCTAGAAGTGATATAGATGTCAAGATTAAATCAGAGCTAGTTGTTCGTTTGAGGTAATGATTGAGTAAAGTGATTGAGACCAAGTCTGGTTTCAAGAACGATCTATCATGTATAAGACGTGATCTAAACAAATTAGTTTGATCATATTGATGTAGGATTGATTGAACTAGCTAAGATATAATCGACAAAATCGTGTAACACAACGGTAGGGTTACACTATCAAGATTGTTTATACTTAGGATGAAAAAGACCTGATATACGCTCACTATAGACTGATTAGGCAAGTATGATAGATCTGGAAAACCACATAAAAAGACAGGCTTCTGGACTGCTGAATACACAGGCTTGTACGACAGAATAATGTGACCTAGACGACAGTTTAAGGAGTCGCAGACGACAAAGACTGTTTCTCATATGAGTTGTTGTTCAAACTCGCACGGCAGTTTAGACTTGGTTACACAAAAAACTGATAGTAGTAATGGAGACTCGTATGACAATTTAGTGTTGCTCATATGATAATTCATGGTAGGTAGTAAGAAAAACTGGCAATAATGACTCTCTAAAGTGGTGACTTGTATGATAGTTTACTATTAACCAGACGATAACTCTCAGAGAACAAGATGACAAACTAGAAGGCTCGTACGACATAGGACTGGACAGGGACGAGTTTCTGACAAGGACAAAGTTTTGACCATTGAGTTTTTGATGTTTTTGATTGTTTTCCTGTTTCAGTTTCAATTTCCAAGACAAAGACACAACAAACACAGAGGATGTAAAGTGACTTCAAGCACAACATGCTGATTCTAAGGAAGTTGGCTGAGAGAGAAAACCTTTGCTCGCAGACTCAGGCACACACCCAATAGCTAATCAAAATATGGCCGCTGAGTCTCATGCAATGGATTCTCAACGCCGTATTAGTCGACTCCAAATGCTAATGGGGGCATGATATGGCAAGTATCTTGGGAGAGTTACTATCTCTCTTGGACAAAGATTATCCCCCTTTTGGAGGTGAACCGCGTCGCTGATATTTTAAAGTTATTCATAAGGATTTCCGTTTGAAATTACCCCTTGAAGTCGCCCAAGCGCAATTGAGGCCTATAGCCTGACAAGGTATTGAAACAAGATGTAGTCACACAAGCCTAAGTGAGACCACGAGGCCATACAAAATGCCCGGTATGAGAGATCTCCAAGAGAAAACTCAAATAATCCCGTCCTCCGAGACTTTAATCTCGAAAGGCCTATTTATTATAGTGAGTCAGAATGCTTGGGTCTAACTGTACTCACTTGGGTCATTCTCACAGGGTGATTACTTTTTCCCACTGTGACAGGCCTTCTAAAAGGTACACAATCTCAAACTAGAAAAGCTTCAAGGGTCTGGATTTCTGATTGTATGTGCAGAAAAGAGCATACTTTCCTACCTTTTAGACTCTTCTCAAACACAAAAAACAGACTTGTTCATTAACCATATTGTAATTTAAGTGCCTAGAAATAAATTAAAGAATACACAATGTTCAGTTGATTCTCCTTAGGGAACCTACAAAAACAACGAATCAATAGTCATATTGTTTTTGAGCAATGAATTGTTTGACAAGCGTAAGTTTGATTGATAGATTCTTTGACAAGTGTAATGCAAAAAACCAGTTAGGCTGCGAAAATCTCTCAGGCAGACAGAAAACAGATCAGGGTTAACATTAGTATCAACAAAATTCAATTAGAAAAACCCTACAAATCACTCTGTTTTTAATACAAGAAAACAAAAAATCGTACAGGTAACCTTACAGAGGCATACGAGAAACCATTAATTCGTACGAGTTTTCTCACAGAGCCGCACAATTATTCTTAGCTAACTGGATGAGTAATCATAGAATGAAATGACAGAAGAAGAATATCGTATGAGGATTCAAAACGAACCAGACGACAAAACACATAACTCGTACTGTGTGCTACATAAACTCGTACTATAGTTTGTAGAGACTGTATAGACTAAATCTGGAAAATAAAAATAAATGATTGCAAGGCTGAAAAATTGAATTCTCGAGCCCCACGGTGAGCGCCAAAAATGTGTGTGTGAAAAGTGGTAATTTGCAAGCCGTAAGACACAAACACTTCAATAAATCATTGCATGCATGGTTAGACAGATATAATCATGAATATAAAAACCATAGCAAATCGACCTATTGCCTTCTAAAAGATGCGAGTATAAACTTGCTCTCAGATGTGTCTAAGCAATACCTGTGACTAGACTACACCAAGACGAAAGATTTAATCTATATGAGCACAAGATTAAGCTAAATGGATGCAAGATTAAGCTAGATATGCAAGATTGAGCTATATATGCAAGATTAAGCTAGATAGATGCAAGATTAAGCTATGAATAATTAAACTAAATATGCAAAAAGCTACGATGCAATAATCTCAAAGTACAATATTCTCAATGACTCTAGAGCAAAAACTGCATAATAACAATAAATCTCTAAGGTGTCTTGAATGAGAGATCAAAGACTGAATTTATAGAGAATCCAAAGAGAGACCAACGATCAAGATCGATTAATGATGAACGGTTGAGATTCCTCAAGAAAAAGCACAATCTAGGTGAATTAAAATAATTGGATGCTTTGATTCAGTTTTAGAGAAGATTAGATTGAGTTAATCTTGAGATAAATTCCAATTAAAGCCTGATTGAATGCATTGAGATTATAAGTTTGAGTTTGCATTGGAGATAAAATTAGTTGATTCCATGCACATGAAATAAAATTTAGAAAAAGCCTCTTCAATGCAACTAAACTTCTTTTCCTCAAGATTTGCTTTGAGTTTTATTTTTAGAGAAAATGATTTATTCAATTTAATTGCCTTTCTTGCTTTTCTGAGATTTCTCAAGTTATCTCAATTTTAGAAAAATAAATATCTCAAGTTGATTTCTTTTCTCAATTTAATTCCTTTTTGTAAATTAATTCTTTTTTGTAAATTAATTCATTTTTGTAAATTAATGGCAAATTTATTTATTAATTAAATATGCTAGGATATTTAATTAAATAAATAGGATAATTGATTAAAATGATTTACTTGGAATGATTAATTAATTAAATAAATATTTAATTAGTATAGAATGATTTATTTTCCATGTGACATTGATGATTGAGGAATTAGTTAATTAGGTGCTCAAGATTAATTTAATTGCCTTTGGTTAGGACCTTGGTGATGTAGTCAAGATTAGGGGCCCATGGTTTAGGTGACCATTTTTAGGGTATTACACATACGACTGACGTCAATTGAATATGCTTGGAATATTTTGTTCGTTGAAAAAAATCCTCTCTAGCAGAAAAAAAATGTTGCTAAAATATACTAGAGATTCCCTTATCCCAAAAATAGGAGATTGTGCTAAAATGGAGACATCATTAAATATAGAAAAAGGTGCTTAAAGTAGGGGTGAAAATGGTTGATGTCAATTGGTGTAGGCAGCGATATAGGCATGTGTAGGGGGTGTACCTGCCTACGCAGGTTGTGTACTTTTGTAGCCTTTTGATTTTTTAAATGATTTTTTTGATTTGACAAATAAATTCTAATTTTTTTTTGCAATTTTTAAAAATCTTGTTTGTTTTTAAACTTGCAATTTTCCTTTTCATTTGCCTACATGAACTGATGGAGCTATTATTGGCCTGATATGGCTGTACGGATTTGTATAGTTAGTATGGATATGTGTTACCCCTCAAAAAATTTGCCAAAAAGTTTCTTGACCTTCGATTTCGATAAATTGATAGTCAATATTAGAGTTTTCAATCCTTTTGAGTGCGAAGATGATGTTGGTTTTGCTCCAAAATGCCCAAATTTTTTCGTTGACCCTCAAATTTTGCCTTGATTTTTATGCCTTCAGCCAAAGTGACCTAAAACTTCAACTGCTCAAATTTTGACGAAACAACAGTCGATCTATAGGTTTTGGGATGTTTCGAACATGATGACAACCTTTGTTTAAGCTCGATATGCACCATAAAATCTTTCAAGGCGGAATCCCTCAAGAATATGGACACGAATTTAGTACATTGGCTATGATACCATGTAGAAGTTGATGAATTCAACCTCATAAGCCAAGAATCCTCCACAAGCATTCCACTTGTCACAAAGAGAAATCAAGAGAAATTAATTTACTCAACACTACTGAGAATTCTATATTGATTGCATAAAAATATTATTATTACAATGAATGAATGAATCTTTTATAAAATGATGAATGGAACCCTAATGCAAGATTAAATTAGCCAACACAAATATTATAATCATAATGAATGAGATAACTTAAAGTATTATTAGCCTAATTAAATAAAAGCAAAAAAAAACTTAAGTTTAGTTTAAGTGGAAAAAGTAATTAAAGGATCTAATTAATTAAATATTTAGATAAAGTGTCCTAATTACTTCAACACAAACAACCTACTGTCCAACCCTACTAATATGGTGAATTTGATATGTAAAAAAGGTACAAGGCCACATACAATAAAGGAAGAAGTTGGACAACATAAACAAATAAATAAGCTTGACAAAAATGTTAAATTGTTGCATTTAATCATTTCTAACTTCTCTAGCAAAGGGGAAAGTCACTTGCACCAAAGTTATGAAGATTCCAATTGACACCCGATCTTAAATTATAGTGTTACTGCTTGCTTAAAGTCTTTTCAATTGAAGACTTAATCAAGATTTATATCGTTGGCTTCAGTTATGAGTTAGAACCTAATTGATAATTTTACCATTTCCTATAGGCAAATGGAGTCCTTTCATTGGAGGGGAGGGGAAGTTTTTAAACTTCTGATTCCACTTTGTAGGTTGTTTTTTTGGATTGATTTTTTAATAATTAATCACTTCTTTGTTATAATGTTGTAAGGTTCAAAGGAGTGATTATTGTCTGGAGTCTTGCACAATTTCCCATTTATCCAAATGTGAGATGTTTGACCGATTACCTTTATGAAGCAGTTATTTTCTATGTTACCCAAGTTTCCAAGACATGGATGGGGGAGGGCGGGATGCGGTTTGGGGTCCTCAATTTTTTGAGTCATTTTTGGGGACAAGGGACGGGTATATAAAAATTAGGAAAAATATAAAATATATAGTTTTTTAAAAATATTCATATGATAACATTAATAAAGCATTCATATATGCATTATAGAAAATTAATACATAACATTTGTGTTAAATTGAGAGTTGACATGGGAGTCAAAATCAAACAAATTAGCAAATGTGACAATGTCAAAACTTAGTTCAAATTGTAGCTTGCTTTCACAATTCATCATCAATGTGCATATGATATTAAAAAATGGTATACAAGTTACAACAAAATGTGTAAGGCTTCAAGTTTCACTTTCAACCATAGTATGGAAATACAAAAAAAAAGAAAGTATAGTGTTGCTTCTAATTTGTATCTCTCAATATTGCATCAAAATTAGAGTCCTCTAAGTCATTGCCAGTGTGAGTGTTCACTCATCCAATAGAATCCTAGCCAATCCCTCTACTACCTCCTCTTCATCAACCTAGGCGGTGTCTTTGTGATCAACATCCCACTATAAAGCTAGAGTCTAAAAACCATGAAGTCAAAAAGAGCACTATGCACAACCACTAGCTTCTTTGTTCATCGAGAGGTAAGTCTATTCCTCTTGATGGAGTGGATAAAGCCATATGTTGATGAGTTCCTCTATGCAGAAAAGAACCTGGCAACTTGTGAAAGGAGGTGAATGACAACTATCCTAAACTATGGTGTATCCTTTCCATGCCATGTCCACCATCCAATAGGGTTAGTTTGAGCTAATTTAGCTCTATCTATTTTTGTCTTTGGTTTATTGAATGCCAGACCACAAATATTTGTGAAGAAAATACATTGCGTGCGAAGTATTATATATTTCTCAACTGAATTCATCTTTCAAATGCCTTCATTATCACTTATTTCATCTTTTCATCATTGCAAGGAAGCATCCAACCTTTGTTGTAAACCATCTAGAATTTGGAGCAAAGGTTAACCATATGAAGTAGGGTGTTCATTGTGTTCCACCTCCTCATCACAATGTGCTTAATATATTTCTCATATAATCCCAAAGTATGGTCCTTAGCCAAAATTGTTTTCTTTTCCAAGCATGCTATCAAATGTCTCATATATTTTTGCAAGGCTATGAGAGTTTTATCAACATATCTAATGGCATATATATTAGGTGAGATGATAGAGAAAACATATTATCCAAATCCAAACAAAAAGTTCAAAAGAATCAATTAACAAGTTAGAAATTTCAAAATTTGAAACATTGAACAATAAAATTGAAATGTTAAAATCAATGGCTTCTTGTACACCATTTGAGGCCCTACCTCCTCTATGGCCTCTCTAAAAATGCTAAATTAGAAGTCTGCATCCTTACGCTTCCTTATTAAATTCATGGGTCAAAGAAAATAAGAGTTAGATGGGTACGTGACTATGATATTAATTAGTGGCCAATTTCTAAAATCGGTCCACCCATCAATCACAATAGAATAACTTGTCTAGATCCAAGTTTGCCTTAAATCCTCCATTAGCAAATGAACCTTAGAATTTACTCTTTGTCTAGGAGGGTATTTGGCAATGAAAGACTTTGTTGCATGGACCGTTCCTGTACATTAAACATACTTTCAACCTTTCTTGACCTCTAACCACCACTAATCTTCCTCTTTCCTTTTTTGGAAATATCACTACTACCTCTACTAACCATGGATGGCATAGGAATAGATGATTGTCTACTTGCAAAAGAATGTGCTAACATTTTCAGATCCTAAGAGATCTCATTTTTTCCTTCATGTGCAATCTATGAGCCTCTACCTTCTCATCCTCCTTTATGTCTAGACAAACATTAACTCCATTGACTATAATACCCAAGAAATGAGATTGTACACTTTTGTAGCTCCTTCCAAATTTTGTTTTGCAAATATGACAACCATACCTTACTCGCCCTTGAATTTTTACTTTTGGTTGGAAAATAGGTTTTTGTTGTTGTTGTTAAAAGGGTCTTTTGCATAAGGTTTCAAGACAACATAAGGGCACTCAAATGGAATTGATGGTTGTTCACTTCCACCCTCAATACCTCCATATTCTGATGAGACTGAACCTCTCATATTTATTTGAGTTTATTTCACTTCATTGTCGCTAATACTATTCTCTTTGTTGCTCATATTATTTTTTTGAGATTAAATGCAACTTCAAATTGAAAAACAAAAAAAATATAAAAAATAAGAGATTTCTTACTTGAAGCTTTAAAAAAATTGCAAAAAAATAAATTAAAATGATAGAATGACTTCTTTGAATAAATTGTAGTCTCATTACCAATAATGGCCTAGATTCAACCTTTTAAGTCATTGCTTCTTTAATCTTTGCTGAAACAATTTGCTCTTCCTTCAAACCTTGTTGCAATATTTTTGCACAAACAAAAAATGCATATGAAGTGAATTGAGGCTCTTTTTTCTCATGTGGAGTGAGTTGGGATGTGGGGCCCACAATGAAATTATATATATATATATATATATATATATATATATATATATTTCTAAGTGTTTTTTAATCTTAAACTGTCACTTTTTGAAAGGGATGGCCGATTATCCCCTATAGTCTTCTATCAAATCCCCATTTTTTAGGGACGTTTCTTGTGTTTTTTCTATATTTTTGGGGTTTCCGTGGGGATGTCCTCTAGGCGTCCCCCTCTCCCCCAAAATGTCTCAAAAATGGGGGCGTCCCTAAAAAGATCGGGGTTGCATTCTCAAGTTTCCTTGGTTATTTTTGAACATTAAGATCTACAAGGGAGTTCTAGGACCACCATATTGATTACCCCCTTTCACTCTAGTTTATCATTTGGGGGTCCTGGTTTCCCATGGTTGGCGTGGTCACTAGTGCATATGGTAATATATCCGTGACATGGGATTCCCCTCAATGATTGATGACTAGTGTCAAAATCTGAAATCTCACTTGTTAGAACCAATTTCAATGACGCGTCATAGCTGGTTCATGGATACGTAATATAATTTTCATTCTTTAAATATCTAATTCATGTGGATAGGTTGGCCTTAGGAGAAGTGGGTTTTTCTCTCTTCTATAGAGGCCTATTTAAGAAAAATATCTTTGCCATCATGTGAGGTTCTTTGATTTTAATGTTCTTTGGTGTGTTTCAACATGACCAAAATCTCTATTTGTTGCTCTTTGGATGATGTTTTTATTTCTTTCTTTGAGTAAATGCTTGTATATTTAATGAAAAATGTTTGGTGATTTCAAATATAATATTAGGGATGAGGATTTCACCTTTGGTTCAAAGGCTACCAATGTAGCAAATTACATAATGTAAGTATCAATGCTTGGAGGGTTTTGCACACTTTTTTAAGAGATGTGGGCTATTAGATTGTTAGAAATATATTGACCAAATATCTTCAAGATTTTACTGGAATGTATTTTTTTTATTTTAAAGTGAAGTTCATTTGCAATTAATATACATAAATATCTTCATAAAAATTCAAATAAATTTGTTCTACCCCTAAATGAATATATTATAAAAAGAAATGCAAAAGCTGATAAAAAGGGTAAGAATAAAAGATAGAAGAGTACACTTGCATATCAATTACCAAGTTACACAAATTTTCCTTTATCCAAACTATAAAATAAGAAGCATAACACAACCTAGATCATAAATAGTGGAATCCTTTAATAAGAAGGAAAAATACTACTAACTTTCACCAACCGAGTATACATAGGCGATTCACAGTAATTCAATTAACAGATAAATTAAAAATTACAACACAACTCATACTAACTGATCCAATGCATAATTAATTAACACAAAATACAAGCTTCTAGAGAACAAAGCCACACGTGTGTGCATGTCTCTTATTACAATACAAATTCTGATATTTATAACATTTTCTGAATAAATACCATTGTTCCAGGATGACAGCTCCACTTTATCTTGGTTACAATAAATTTGAATTACCCCAATAGTTACATTTAGCCCTACTAAATTTAAAATAGTTTATAATCTAATACCATTACAAGGTTGATAGCGGTTTGTATCTCTAGAGTTTTGAATTTATTGACACCTAAATAGTCTAGATATTACCATTGTTAACTTCCTCAGAAAATGCCTAAGTAATTTGAATGATTTATAATCCTCCCTAGATGAATATGGAATCTAGGATTTAGATGCAATACTTTCATTCCTTTGATTAAATTGCATCTAGTATACTTTTAGGATTGCAAAGGAAACCTCTAAGCAAACTGATTTGAAAATTTTGCTCATGATTATGCAATGGTCTATAATTAAGGTTTGCATGTGTAACTCATATTGCAGTTGTAATTTTATTTTAATTCCTAGTAACTAATGAAAAATTTATTATTTATTTTTTATTATGGCATGTAGGGATTTTGAAAGGGCCCAAAGTCGTGTACAAATTAAGCACTATTGGACTGCAAAGAACCCAAGAGAAACAACAATTCACAATAAACAAAGAAATTACATATCCTTACAACCTATCAACTCAAAGTTAGGGTGGTTTGAAGCCAAATTGTTCCAATGCTTTTTGTTTAATCCTAGTAGAAGGATCTAACTCTCCTAAACTTCTCTTTTTTGGAACAAGAAAGATCATAAGACCATTCGTAGAAGGTCTTTTTCCAACCTTGGAACAATTAAAGGGAACTCCACTATTGTACAGTCTACAAGAACTTTCTCCCTATTTTCATCCTTTTAAATATCTTTAAAGAAAGCAACAAAAAGCTTATTTACTTTTTCCTCCAAATGAGATGGTGTTTCTTATTGCTTGAGTGACTGGTAGTACCATGCTCACTTTGCAACAACACTGGCAAATGATTGACGCGACTTTGAATTCAGAAGATAAAGTAATTTGAGTAGGAAACACCTTGTTTTTTCCATAAGCACACAAAATCTAGCAAATAATAATGCTTCTTGAATTTAGTGACCTTATTAGTAGTAAATGATTGCCCAAAAGTATTGGTAATAAGCATGAACACCTCTTCATTCCAGAACTCCAATAACAACCTCAACAATCAATCCAAACAAAGAACATGATGGAGTCAAACTTCCAAAATGCAAGAGGCTTGGTGAAGATATTATCATGTTGTTTCTGTGTGAAGCAAAATTGAATCTGAATGTTGTGTTGCTGAACATGTTCTTGTATGAAGTGAAAATCAACTTATATATGCTTGGTCCACTCATGAAACACTGGATTACAAACAAGCTTGAGAACACTCTGATTATCACAATAGAGGAGTGTAGGTTGGTTTATGGTACCCCCAATCCTTCTAATATGCGATATATAGCCAAATTGCTTCACAAACTATTGCACTTGCTGCACGACATTTTGTCTCTGTTGAGGAGCGTGCAACTGTGTCTTGCTTCTTACTACCCTGAGAAATAGGCCTTGAACCTAGGAATAAAACGAATCCTGATGTCAATTTCCCTTCATCAATTGAACTTGCATTCTGTGTACCCTATCAAAAAGAATTGATCATTCTTTTTATATTCCAAACCATGATTCATTGTACCTTGGATATACTTTAGTACTCGTTTTGTTGCTTTCCAATGACACATTTTTGGTTCTTGCATGAATCTTGATAGATGATTAATAACAAAACTAATATCTGGTCTGGTGCAAGTCAAGTAAATCAAACCTCCAATCATTTGTCGATAGAGAGTTGCATTCACCTAAGGAGATGTATTAGATATAAATAACCGCAATCTTGATTCCATTGGTGTAGATGTGGGCTTCAAATCCATCATTCTAAATTTCTCGTGCAGTGTCTTGGCATATTTAGTTTGAAATACAAAGATATGGTGATTAGTTTTCCATACCTCTAAGCCTAGACAATAGTGCAGTAGCCTAAGATTTGTCATATCAAATGCCTTCTTGAGATCACTCTTGGTTGATTCAACCATTACTTCTGAGCTACCTGCGATAACTAAGTCATCAACATATACATTAATTATCATAATAAAAACCCAAGAAACCAATTTTTGAGACAAAGGCCATTTATCACCATAAACCAAGGTCCTTCTCACATGAACCATTGGCACAATCACCACAACAAAAATCCTAGAACATTCACCCTTACCAGTCACAATGGCCACAACATTGGCATAATTACTATGTGAGAAAGGACCAACACCAATGTTCAAAGCACAAACCATCGTCTCATCAAGAATCATCAAAAACCCCTGAAGCTTGAACAAGTGTAGGAGCAATGGATGATGTCTTCACACCAAGCATAGGAGGACAAGGGGAAGGAACCAAAAACCCCTTCTTGACGATATGGCCAAGAAAGAATCCATATCTTTGTTTGTCAATGAGTTGTACCATTCCCCAATTGTCTCTCGGTTTTCTTCTTCACCTTCGCCTTCATTTGAACCAAACTCACTTCAACCCATGCTCCCTCTACTACATCCATGTTTGCACCATCCTTTGCAAGCATTGATGCTTGCTCTTTATATTCTTGTCAATTCACTCACTATTATTCAACAACTTCCATGTAAAAAGATTAAAGTATCAATTGTTAGCACAACATAGTACTCTTATTTAAAATATAATTTATAGGCAATCTAAATGAATTGAATGCCTTTTGGAAACCATAAATTTTGTTATATATATCCTTTATATCCAACATAAATGAATCAATACTTCGAACATAATACTATTTTATTGTCATAGGCATACCATGTTCTCATCTAAAATATAACTTATATTCAACATAAATAATTATAAAACCTTTTGGTAACCTTTTCTTTTGTATTATCCAATATGAATAACCATTAAATATTTTTATGATCCTAAAACTTGTTACTATGGTTTTTTCATTTTTCTAGTCACACTCCAATATAAACAAAATTGATAATTTTTAAAAATAGGAGGTCCATATTTTTCATCCAAAATTAGAGATTTTGGATCACATCTGTCACTATGGATATAATTGTCATATTTTGTTGTTGTAAGAAATGTTTTAACTCAAATCAAGTCAAAATAGGGAATGGTTTTATATAGGAATGCAACATTGATGAGAAGTAACTTTCTTTTTCCAAAAAGTTCCTTGACTTGTTAGAAAATAGAAGGTATAATAGAGTTTAACAATATATAAGTTAAGACACCACATATTTATGTGATAGTGATGAGGTACAAAAGTTACAACTAGAGGTCAATATGGGATTGCTCATGGAAAAGTAGAGTAGGGTCTATCTATTTGTGGATGAAAATGTTTTGTTTGCTTTTTGGAGGTGTTTAATGCAGAAAGTCCCCAATAATGACAATTTTGTATGGGGAGACCTTCATTGTAGAAATTTATAGTTATTGTGCTTGAAAAGGAGAAATTTCAAGCATATGTAGGGATTTGGTAGGACATGGAGGCTTTGACAATAACAAAGAGAAAAATTAGACATGTAGTGAGAACTATTACTTATTTTAGATTTCTTAAAATTTTAATGAGCTATGTTTAGAGGCCTAGTCACCATAGCTCACAAATTTGTATATATTCCACGACACTTACAACACAAAATGTGCTCTTTCAAGTTGAAATAATCCATCTACTATGATTATTAAATCAAACTACAAAATGCATCAATTGAATGAAACTTGAATCTTTGTAGCATAACTTAATTTCAACTTTAAACCCTTAATTTGATCTAAAACAAAGAAAGATAAAAGAATGGACACATATGCACAAGACAACACAAATTTTTGTGGAAAACCTAAGAAGGGAAAAACCACAATGAGAGTTAACTCACAATATATGAACAAGTATTATGATGCTTATTTTAGGGCTCACTACCCGGAGAAGCTCGCTACAATCGAAAAGAATTGCAAATTGAAGTTCACTACCTTAAGGAAAGATACAAAGGACTTTCTAAGGAGACTTGCTATCTCCGAGGAAGATAAATGAAAATATGAGTTATAATGAATAATTCTTCAGCATTATAGCTTCCACCAATCTCCTTGAAATGTAGCTTCTCTTGAATCACTACCTCAAGCAACCATTTGACAATCAAGCTCTGATACTTTCACCACATACTTCCTCTACCTCAAATTCAAATCTTCCCCAATCCACATAGCTCCACACACCTTGAAATTGATTTTATCTTCTATATATACCATCCACAATAGGGGACAAGGAATGATCCCATAAAGTCGGCCAAAATAGGGGACAAGGAATGATCCTATAAAATTGACCAAAATAGGGGACAAGGGATGATCCCATAAAGTCGGCCAAAATAGGGGACAATGAATGATCTCATAAAGTCAGCCATAAAACATAACTGTGATTAAAGTAGTCATATCCAGGAGATAGAGAGAACCTAAAATATCTTATTACATCTTCCAATATAGTCTGAAACATCACACATGCTATCGCACATCCTACCAAGTCAGTGGCATGGTAATGTGTAGATAAAAGAAAAGTAGCACATAACTAGTTAGCTTAAAAACACATCCTCATACTGAATTAACTCAATGTGGATCCCCACAAGCCATATTAGGACTCAAATAAAACCCAACACACTCTCCAGAGTTGGTACAAACCCCTAGAAGAAAAGTGCAAGCAAGAGAACAAGCCTTGTTGTCCAGATAACTATAAATTACCCTGAAAACCAAATAGAAACATAATGCAACACCAAATAGGTCATCCAAAATCATTCATATCATATCGAGACATTTCTAGAACATCTAACAACACTTCCAAACACTTCTTTCATGATGACAAACCAAAACATACTGGTGCAACTAAAACGAATACAAAATTATTCATACCCAAAAGGCTAGAAAACACAATCATGGAATAGAACATCACAAATATACTTTTGAAACACTTCATCACCTAAAATATGAACTAAGACATTGGAAACACATTAAAATAATTTCTTGCAAGTCGTAGCACCAAATATAATAGTGCAGAGAAATGTAGAGGGCTCTCTAGGCCAATCCTAATCAATCATCAAGCTGGCAAACTACTGCCATTATTAGACACATCACCTACAACAATAGGGACTTGTGAAGATAAGAGTGTAACATCCACAGAGCACACACATTATATCCAGAACCACAAGACCATAGCACCAAAAGGGGAGGAATGTAGAGCATTGTTACAGATTATCTTCAATCATCTTTCCTACATCTTCACACTTCATGAACTTTTGAAAACCAAAGCAACTTGAAATAACATTTGCACATTTGGGAGAAACAAAAGAGATACCACAACTTGTAGTAAGAACAAGATCATTCAAAAAACATCACTTCATCATAATGCTTCTAATGCTCATCTTAATACTTCTAATCCACATCTCAATTATTCTAATCCTTAACTTAATGATTCTAATCCTCATCTAAATATGATATCATCGTGATATCATCTCTTCTATCAATCGTGAGCATCATTATTGTCACCAACATACAAGAGTAGGCCTCATATAAACATCTTCATTATTAGTGTTCTTCAATACATCATCACCATCATACATGATGAGCCATCAGCACCAAATCAATGGTGAACATCCAACCAAGATTATCATCAATAACATCTCTACACAACTGCATATCACAAACAACAACATTATCACAACCAATCATGATACCATAGCATGTTGAGCATCAACCATGAATAATCTGCACAACACAAATTTGCATTCTTCATTAATTACATTGCACATTCATCTGATCATCTACAATTCACATCAATGTCAACACCTGACGCCACCACAATATTTTGAGTGTAGACACCAAGAAGGTGGATATCCACAACAAGTAACACTTTCAACCATCAACCATATAAACATTTATCTAAATCCACAACACCTTATTAACACTTCAGACATCAATCTATACCATTCAATAATCATGACATAGAAACAACATATGCTTCAATCATCAACATCAAGCTCCAACTCATCAACAACACTCATCAATCAACATATCCTCTTTAACAAACCTACTCACCAATAGCAATCTTCATCATAGCTTTGCACAAAATTGCACCATGTGACAATTGCATCATGTAGTATCAATGACAACACTACATTGATGGTTGACATCAATGGCAACAACTGCAAACACTCTCCCCCTTTTTCATTGATGGAAACAATCACTCAACACTAATCATTTGTACTTTCTTCTTTTCCTGTACTTTCTCTCCCCCTTTGACATCAAGGACAAGGGGCAAAGGTATTTAATTAACTTATCCACATTCTTTTTAATTCTACACTTATCTGTCCCCCTTTCTTAGCATCCTTCTTCTTCCTCTTCACTGACATGAAAATCAACTACACTTTCTTGTCTTTATAGATGCTCCCCTTATTGGCAACAATCATCAAACTACCTACATCCACTGAGGTTTAATCATTAACATACTCTCTCCTAACTGATAGGACAACCAAACTGTTAGCACTAACATCTGCAACATTACTCGAATCATCTTCTCTTTCTATTTCAAATAGGAACCTACCCTATGAAGTAGTATAATCACCTCCAACTTTCTTTGAGCTACAAGACACTCTATTTATCTTAATGTAGCTTCTTATCTTCATCGCTACTTTAATGTAGATCTGCATCTCTTAAACAAAATTGGACTAGTTATCTTTCCATGGAGAAGCCTCAAGACTTTAAGGGGATGAAACATATGCAAATCCCCCTAACTCTATGCTTTTTTTAATTACCAAAGGATTCTTCTGCACTGGGTAGAAACTCATATCCCTTTACTACCTCATCTGTCTTTTTCCACATTTCCTTCTTATTCTCCTGATCAGGGTTAGTCTTCTTCTGTGAAGCAACAAATTTACTATTTTCCCCTTGCAGAACCTTGCAATCCGTTCTGATTTATTGAAATTGTAACATGTGATACTATTTCTCCTCACTTTAGATCTGCAATTAGCAACCCTATGGCTAAACTAGTTGCATGTGTAGTAGAAGCCATGAAAATATTGAGTAGTTGTGAAATGATTTCTCATTACTTTACTTATGCATTCATTAGCTTTATGCACAATTTATTTGCAAGCATAACACTGACCATTACATGGTTGAGAGTTCATAATATTGTACCTTGGAGATATAAATGTATTCATGTTTCTTCTACAATCAACAAATTTATTCCCAAACATGTTGCAGGAATAAGAATTAACATTGAAATATTGAGAGTACCTGGTTGAAGCAATCTATTTAGGAGTAGATATTCTAAAGTTCTTCTTTTGGTTACAAACTTAATTGAATTTATTCTTCTCTCCATTTGTCTTGTTAGATTCATCATGTGCCTTATCTTTCTTCTCACTCCTGCCTTCATTCATATTTTATTCAAATCTTTCTCCCTTTTCAAATTTAGGACCACGTTGAAATTATGTTTTCTCTTTTATATTTTCAAATTCTTTTCTGAGAGTAACAATCTCTTCTTCAAGCTTTAAAGCATTCAACAATTTTGTTATGGAGCTTGGAATCCAAACAATCGACAATCATCTTACCTTCTTCAATTTAAATCTTTAGGTTGACAATTTTATCCCTTTTGAGTTTGTCTTTGTATTCTTTATTTTCTTTCAATTTGACAATTTCATCTTCTGCCTAAATTTTGAGTTTGATTGCATATCCTTTGCTTCCTTCAATTTGAGTGTTCATTTTAATAATTGTCTTCTCTACCTTACTAAATTTAATTTTGTATTCTTTTCACTCTGCCCTTGCAATATCTAAGTAATTCAAAGCAAACTAGATCTATCCTTCAAGATCTACCTCACAATCACATGAATTGAAATCCCAACCTTATGGTTCCATTACCCCTAGGTTTGATTCAAGATAAATTATATCCTTAACAGTTGCCTTAACTTCCATCTGCTCAAGTGCAGGTTCTACCTCAGTAGTTACATTCTGAGATATGAAAGGGATTGGCCTCCTTTAAGTGATAAAAAATATTTCCAGTCCTAGATCCTTCTATGTAAGGCCTTCCCCAAACCAAGCTTTGATTAGCTTAGTTGACCATGTTTGACCCTATTAATAAATGTTATACAATTCAATAGAATGGGCTATATTAGAAAGATAGATTGGTGAGAAAAGTAATTGAACCAAGTTATAGAATTATTTCACCGATGGTGTATACTTTGATGTATTAAGAAATCCTAAAAGATCCATTGATTGGATAACCTTGATTTAATGTATGTCAGCTATGTCTGGATGTAGAACTTATATGATTCCATGATTGGATAACATTGATGAATGTTGATGCTTTATCTATATGCTTTATGATATAGAACCCTACATGATTTTGAATAGGAAGAATTTGCGATGATACATGTCGTTATTTGAAATTGCAGGACTTTACTAATGATGATAGAAATAGGATGTATGTTTTATGTGTGGATCAAAACTATGAGAATTAGGATAATTGCTTATGTGAAATTACTTGGATATAAGATGTATTAAATTGTTCAATTGTAAATTGTATGCAAGTGTTTGATGTGTATTATTATTCTTGTGCTTATATGATATGAGGTTATTTGAAGTTACTAATGTGTAATTGAGATGCACAGGAAGTTATCCATGTGACCATGGAAATATTACGGAGAACCAAACCTAGACCTATGTATGTTCGTAAAGCTAGGGTTTGTCTATTTGGAGAGACAACACCCCGTTTGTGTTGTATTTTATTCGTAATAGTAAATGATGCATGTGTGTTAAGTGTTATTTAATTGATTTATGTAAAATCCACAAGAGACACGATTTCATGTATAAATTTGTAAAAGTATTTTCTTTGTGTCACTTGACACGTGTGGATTTATGTTTGAATTTTTAAATTTGTCTCTTGGTGGGAATTGTGTAACTGTAGATTTTTCAATTAATGTAATGTGATGTCATAAATGCCTTGGGAAAAGAATCTTTGGGATGGTCAACATAGGTTTGACCCGAAAATAAACTTCAGAGGGGTTAAAAAAGGGTTAAATGGACACCTAGGGGTAGTTTAATAGGGTTTCCTAAAGCCCATAAGGTATACCTAAGGGTTAGGGGTAATTTTAGGCAAGTTTCTACTCCCATGTGACCTTTTAGACACCCTAAAAAGTGACTTTTCTAAGTTGTGCGAAAATTGAACTAGAAGACTTGAACTAAGTTGAAAACCTTCCTTTTCAAATGAGAGTTCCCTTTCCCATTTTACCTTACCTTGCTTTTTAGTTTTAGAAACTTGTGAGAACTCTCACAATAGGCTTCTTAAGAAAGAATTAGAAAATTAGTGGGTAATCATCCACTCTCCATTTTTGGAGACAAGAGAATTTTGAAAAGAAAAAGAAAGAATTTGGTTTGAGAATTTTGGCTAAGGGTAGAAGGGAAGAACCATGGTATTGGGCTGCTCATCCTCAACAAAACTAGCATACCTTTGGGCAGATTAAGGTTGGTTGTATTTTTCTTATAATGATTTCTTATTGCATGTGTTTTGAAAGTAATGTTTGTGTAAAAGACTAGTTTCCGTGCATGTTCTCTTGGAAATTTATTTGGTATTTTGTGTTTATACATTGTATGTGTTTTTGGGAGTAATCAAGACCTCCTACTCTTGGGAGAGAGGAGGATCTTGTGGGTGGTAGAAGTGACAACCCTCGAGTGAGAGACTCTCGTTATGAGAGCGATCACAAGGGATTTTATGTGACCCTTGTTGCATGACTTGTTTATGCATTGGGGGTCATAAGGAGGGAAATAAGGCATGAATGCCTTGGGGGGCATAAGGAATAAGGGGTTGCTATACTTGATGTATTTGGTTTTCCATGAGGTGGCTACATGTCTTTCCATACTTACAGTTCTCCTCAGGGTACTTGGTCCACTACCACCCTTGAAAAGGACATCACAATGTGTGGTGCAGTGTAGCCTGGGTTGGGATGTGTTTGAGTTTGTGTGTATTCTGTCTTTTTGTGTTTGCATGTTCATTACCCATCTAGGGCTTGGTTCTCCGAGCTCGGGGGTGGCTACCTGTTAGCCTAGGCTGGGAGGTGAGCACTCCATGGTCATAGTTTTGATTTATTTACAAGTTGTTAGAAGAAATCTCAGGGCATGCAGTTATGGCGGAGGATATTGATTTAGGAAAAATGTTGTAAACGTAATTAATACCCTTTGAAAAAGTCCTCATTTGTTTGAAATGAGAGGCTATTTGTAAAATTGCAATAAAGACTTGGGGATATGTTATTTTGTTATATATATGTAGAAATTATCATGTTATTTTGCAGAAAAGATAAATGGTTTATTTCTAAGTTCTAGTCCTAAAGTTGAGGTTAAATCTTGTAGAATATTTAATATTTCTTGAAAGGAAATGAGTTAAATTTATTCTTTTATTTAATTGAAAAGAAATAGAATTGATTTTGCTTGTATGCAAGGGTTGAAAATAAAAGCATTTAGGACTATACATGGAAATATAAAAGTATTTTATTTAAATCTGTGATTTTATTTTAAATGTAGAAAATAAAATCTAAAGTTATCATAACCATCTCTATAGTTTAATTTAATAAATTCTTTATTTAACATAGTTGTTGTTTTAGGATTAGTTAGTTCTGTTGTCTTCTTTTATAGCTGAAAGTACATCTAGAGTAAATAGTCTAATTAATTTAAGTAATATACTATTTATCTAGTTGCAGTTTAAATTTTACTAAATAACCTATCTATTCATTTAGCAACTAAGATTATGATAAAAAGGGAAATAAACACAAAGAATTAAACTTCGAAATAGCATCAAAACTGTTAAAATAAGTTGTAGAGTTATAGTACCTGTAGATTTATTGTATATAAAAAAAAGAAATTTATACCCTAGTTGCAACATGTATATATTTTTGAAAATATAGATATGTTCAGTTATACAGATATATAACATTTATATATAATATATGTATAACAAATTTGCATGCCTATGAGTAAAGGAAACCATCCTTTGATTTAAACAAAATATATTTATTTTTATGTTCATATATATATACATAAGTAATATATATATATATATATATATATATATATATATATATATATATATTATACTTTAAAAAAAAAATTATATATATATACTTAAACAAACCCCTTTTTTTTTCAAAAAAAATAATAATAATAAAATTTTTTTTGCCCTTCGGGCCGAGCCCCATTGTGCTTTGCACAGGGGTTGGCGGTGCCTCCCCACTGTGCATTGCATAGTGGTTGGCGGCGCCTCCCACTGTGCAATGCACAGTGGTCGGCAGGGCAGAGCCCACTGTGCATTGCATAGTGGGAGGCTTCAGCCACGACGTCCCCCCCCCTCTCCATCATGCAGAGCCTCCACCGTCAGCCATAGCCGCCGCCTGTGGTCCCCTATTCGGCCCTGCTAAAAAAAAAACCTAAATCAAAAAAAGATAATAATATGAAACCCTAGCCCGGGTAGGGCTAGGGCAGTAATAAAAAATGGTAAAATTGTAAAATAAGGTTATTTTATAATGCAAACTCCTGGTTAGGGTTTGCATGATTTTACTCTTATAATTTAAAAAAAATCAAAAAAATTATTATATTAATTAGAAATATAGTTATATATATATATATATATATATATATATATATATATATATATATATATATATATTTAAGATATATATTTATATATAAACATACATAATTATATAGATATGTATAAGAATATATCTATATAAAGAGTTGAGGATATTAAGAAAGAAGCAAACCTTAGATTAAATCATTTAATTTTAGTTGAAGAGGAACCCGAGTATAGGTATTTACTTTATAGAACATATTTTCCTTACGAATTTAATTATTAATGAAGTATTATTTATGTTAAATGGATTGAGAGGTTTACATAATTATATTTTAATGAAGTTCATATTTAATTTTTAAATTCGAATTGATTGTGTTATTTTCGAGTTTAAAAGATCAATGAAGTGACATTTAATTTTAATTAAATAAATGTAGTTGTTTTAGCTAAACCTAATACTTAATTATTGTTAGGAAAAAAAAATACACTTGAAATTCTAAGTGCCGAGACTAATATAATTGCTTCTTAAAAACAAATAAGAACTATTGGAAATTAATAGAATCCTTGTCTATCGAATTTAGATTTTTGGATTTAGATTAATCTGTTGGGTTAATTTGGAGAGTTAAAATAGTATTTGGTTATTTTAGTACTTCGTATTTAATTTAACAAACAAATTTGCGTACTTGAAGCTAGTAAAAAGAGATTAACGATATACAAAGTTAAGACAAAACATGATGTAGCATTCTATATTTGTCGAATTAATGCTTTTAAAAGTTATGTTTTAAAAAAAAAGAAAATTATTCCATTCTTGCCCTAAATTTTGGGCATGACACTTCTACTACTAATCTTTTAGAACCTAATTTTTTGATTTGACAACCATTGTCATGAAATGTGAGTTTATGTCATTTGCTGCACATCCAACTAACACTGAAAAGATAATGTTTCAGTCTTTTATTATAAAATACATCATCCATCAATAATTACTGCACCCGTTTCACAAATTTGTCCTGACCCTTCATCTCCAAATTTGACAGATCCTCCATTCCACTTATTGAGACTCATTAACTTTCCCCTGTCACCGGTCATGTGATTAGAACAACCATTGTCAATCACCCAAATATTTAGCTCTTCTTTTGCATGGAAAACAGTCTGCAATCATATATTTTTTATTGTTTTATTGGCCTATAAAATTCCTCACTCCTTACAAATTTCAACTTTATCCACTTTGTCATTAACTTTCATAGGCAAAAATAGTGTTTCACCATTTGAATCCTCACAATCCTCATCTTCAGATGAATAGTTTCTCTCTTTGGGATAAAAACATCTATTTGGATTATCTCTTTTATTTCTATCTTCTTCTCCCTTATTGTTATCTTCAAAATTACATTTAGAAGCAAAATGACCAATTCTTCTACAAATAAAATATTTGAGAGGTAACTTACCTTTATATTTGCCAATGCCTTTCTTCAATCTTCTCACAAATTTTTCCTCAACTTCATCAAAGTCATTGAGATGATCAACACCTTCATCTTCTTTTTTTTTTTCTAACTTTGAATGCAACTTCTCTTTTAGGAAAATTTTCACCAAACTTTCTCATCTCAAAGGCAGTCAGAGCACCATATAGTTTATCCAATGGATATTTATCTAGATCTTTACTTTCCTCAATGGCAAACACCTTATGACCATAAGATAAATATAAAGAGATCTATGTACCTTTTTCATAACTTTGTCTTCGTTTGATTCAATACCAGGACCCCTAATGTCAGTTACAACCTCATCAACCCGGAGTATATAGCTATCAATACCTTTATCCTTAAATATATTCAAATTTTTAAACTTGCACTTGTGATTTTGCAACTTGATTTTTTTAACCTTATCATCTCCTTCGTAAATACTCTTAAATTTTTCCCACATATATTTAGTTGTGCTTGTTGCAAGGTGTGGCCCTTGGTCTATGTGTAGCAAAAGCGGTGTGTTTGCGACATGGCTTAACCACCTCCTGTGGATTCTATAAGTCTAGTGGTTGTATCGGGCATTGACATGCTAATCTTTTGGTACAATGGCAACCACTCCCAACAAATGGTATCAGAGCTGGGTCATAGGTTCAAACCCCGTTTGTGCTTTGGGGGGATTGTCGCAAGGTGCGGCCCTTGGTCTCTGTGCAGAAAAAGTGGTGTGTTTGCAACATGGCTTAACCATCTCATGTCACTAGTACAAAAACAACAATATATGACTAAAAAAACTACCAAAAATTGCATATAAATGACTAAATTGGATCACGTGACCATTAGTAGTTTATTGTTGGTGATTAATCACCTGACTAAATTTATGACTAAACTATTTTAGTAATTTATTGGTTGTTTTGATTGATCAATTTGGTCATCAATTTGGTCATTGATTTAGTCATTGATTTAGTCACTAATTTAGTCATTAATTTAGTCATTGATTGTTGTTATCTGGTCATTTATCTAGTCAAGATAGTCTTGAATCCGCCCACACCACCCAAAAAACAACAGAGAGACCTCCACTGACAGAACTGGCCCCACAAAATTTGAAGCCCAAGACTGTTTACTAAGAAATTCTAGATTCGAGAGAGGTGGTTGCTTTGCTTGGTAGGGGGAAGGACTTATCGTTCCCAAAAAAGTCTAGCTCTGCAAATTCCCTCAAAAATCATACTGTCGTGAACTTCTCAATTAGAATTGACCACAATGGCTCTCCAATAAGCCAAGAGAATTGTTGAACCCAGTCTAGAAAGGGGAGAGGAGAGGAGTACTACAAACCGCGAGAAAAGGATAAGAATATTGATCTAGGGGTGGATTCAACCTGAAAGAAATCCTTGTTTAGGAAGCCACCCCACCAAAAATCTCCATTTGACAGAGAATAATTACCAAACTATTGAGTCACTTCCTCCCAAGTGAATGCAAAGGAATGGATGAATACACCATTTACCAATTTTGTGAGGTCCCGTGAGTGGCATAAATCCATGAAATTGGAGGCGAATCTAGATGCGATAATGCCAGGAGGAGCTACTGGGTTATTCGCAATCCAATGCTCCCCAATGACCGATCTCATTGCCCGTTCTAGGAAATCATTGGAGATTTCACATGTACCCGCTATGTTGATGGGATGAACATGTGCAAACCACAATGGTTCGTTGGGGTTCCCCTGAAGATGGAATCTATGTGCCATGAGTCGATAGGGTGAAAAACACCCCAGACCAAACCAATTCTCCACGAAGAAATGATTGGATACCCAGAGCGACTGCACACCACCCTTAATCAAGAATCCCAACATGTTGTGGAAAAGTTTGAAATGAGGCTGAGGGTAGTCCACAACACCGACACCGAAGGAATTGAGAAAACCGGTACAAAACATCACTGAGGCCCCGTATTTCAGTAGAGTTCCCATGCATGAAGTTATGCTAATTGCCTAAACTAAGAGAGGAGCTTGAGATTAATGCTTTGAATTACCTGCACTTGGTGAGGATTGTACGACTCATTTACAATCGCCCTCAAATCATCAACAAACAATAACGAGTCTAAGATAATTAGAAATCCTTTAAGCCGCTATTCCTTTCATAAAGCGGATGAAAATCCATTAGAATGACTGCTAATACTTCAAATCGTGTTGAATTTACATTGAATTGAAACTAAACTCATCCATCCAACTTGACATTGTACTAAGCATGAGTTAATATGGTGCCACATAATCCCCTATCATGCCAAATGGAGTGCACTGAAATAAATATTCCCACTAAATGAGATCTCTAAGAAATGTACTTCATCTGAGATTGGGACTCTTATGAGATTTACCCACATGATGCGAGACTAGCCTTTGCACCTGATCTGACATCCACAGAACAATTGGCCTGGAAAAAAATCTATGGGAGGCGAGGGAGAAAATGAAGCTCGAGCCCGTCCACACTAGCTTGTCCCTAGAAAGAAGAGTGAAGACCAATGTGAAGGAGCAATTGAGCACTGAGTTAGTAATGGGATGATCAATTATACGACATGCCCCTATCTGCTTGATCCTTGAGCACTTTGATCATTTTGAAATCTTGGTATGATAGCACCACTTTCTTTAGGTCTTGATCACAACCCAAATTTGCCAAGATATCTGCCACTTTGTTGGCTTCCCTATAACAATGAACTATTTGATAAGGGGATAATGAAGGAATTAATTCTCTGGCCTCCTGAATGATGTAGTCTACTTGCCAATTGGAAGTTCTTTTCTTGAGGAGAGCAGATAAAATTTTCTGAGAATCTCCTTCAATAATTAGATTGCATGCATTGACTTTGATTGCTAACTTGATGCCTAGAAGGAGAGCCTTTTCTTCTGCAATGTTATTAGAGCCATTTGGGATCCTTCCATAGCTTGCTAGCAGTATTATTCCCTCTTGGTTTCTGATGACACATCTGATACCCAAAGTTCTTGGATTCCCACAAGCTGCACCATCAAAGTTTAATTTGGAAAAAAATCCTGTGGGGGGTTTCCATCTAATTTCCTTTCTATCAATTCTGTCTGTTTGATTGTACATTAGGCTCCCCTTAAAAGGTAGCTTTATGAATTTCCATTTTTTTAGTATGTCATCATCCCACGAGGAGAAAAGTGAGCTTAATTTTTTCTTTCTGGATGTGCATGCATTCACTGCTTCTGAGATTAAAGATTTGATTCTGAGCTTCATATCAGCTAACTTATTTATTTCTTTTCTAAAGATTCTTTTGTTTCTTTCCCACCAAATATTCCATATCAAGACAACTGGGGCAATTTCCCAAATGATTGTAGAGGACTCCTTATAGAGTGAGGACCAAGCTTCAAAAATATCTGAGACTGACTGTTGCATAGGGGAAGACCAGTTTAGTTTTTGAAAAAGCCACTTCCAACATTCTTGGGCTACTTCACATTGTAAGAGGAGATGATCTAAAGTTTCAATGCATGATTTGCAAAGAATGCAATTTAAAGGTGCTGCTATTTTCATAAGTACCAATCTGTCACTTGTTAGAATGCAATCCTTCAAAGTAAGCCACACAAAAGCTCCCGCCTTTTGCAGGCCACAATCGTTCCAATAGAAGGAAAAATTTCATGATTGGGGAGAAAGATCCTGGTTCGAGAGGACTTTCTAACCATCTTTGACTGTGTAAGATCCTGGTTTTGATGGAGTCCAAACCATCCTATCATCCTTATCTTTGAAGAAGATTTGTCTCATTTCTAAAGCTGCTTGTAGTTTGTGAATTTGGAGCAGTGGTACTGGAAAATGAGAAAAGGATTTCCATTTTTCTTTGGGTTTGCCTTTGACCGAAGTGACATAAAAATAATCCTTAACCAAAAAACCCCACTAGTTTTGCAAACATTGCTTGATGTCCTCTAAACCCTGGATGTTAGCTAAAGCCGGAGAATTGTTCCAAGGGTCTTCCCAAAATCTTGCTAGGCTACCATTGTGAACTGTCCAAGCTAGATTTGGAAGCAAAATCTTTCTGCAATCCACAATGAAGTTCCACATTGTTGATCCTTTGGGTGGATTAGCAAGAGTAAAGATCTTTTCTAGTTCATTGGAGTCCAAATACTTGCTTCTAATAATAGAGGCCCAAATGGAGGAGAGATTATCATATATATTCCATACTAGTTTTGCGCCAAGAGCAAGCATTTTGTCTTCAAAGTTTGGGATGCCCACTCCACCAATTCTTTTTGGAATACATACCTTTTCCCAACCTAAAAGGTGGATTTTATTTTTGGCCTCTCTGTTTCCTTGCCATAAGAATTTATTGAGGTGGGATTCAAGGATATTTCTTGTTCTAGATGGCATTGGTAGCACTGACATAATGTAATTGGGGATGGTAGAGAATATTGACTTGATCAGAAGTATTCTCCCGGTTGGTGATAACCAATTATTCTTCCAAGAATCCATTTTTATTTTTAATTGATGTAATGATTGAATCCCAATACTAATTTCTATTTACTCCTAAAAACAAAGGGATACCCAAATACTTACAGGGAAGTTTGGCTTGCTTGAATCCTAAGGTCTTGATCAAATTTTTTGACAAGATGGGAGAGCAGTGGAATAAAAAAACTTCTGATTTTGCCTCACTAACTTTTTGAACTGATACTTCACAATATGATGAAATGATATCCTTGATGACCTTGGCCACTTTAACCAAATTAGGAACAAACAAGATTGTATCATCTAAAAAGAGGCAGTGAGTAAGGACAATTTGGGATTGGGGAATGTTAATTCCCATCCATAATGAGGACTCCTGACTGGCCGAAATTCCTCTGCTTAAGCTTCTGCCATAATGATGAAGAGAGATGGAGACAAGGGATCTCCTTGTCTCACTTCTTGAGTAGATGAGAGAAAACCCACTGGGGATCCATTCAACAGAACTAAGAACTTTGCACCGGAGATGCAGGAAAGAATCCATTTGTGCCAACCTATGGAAAACCCAAATTTAATAAGGACTAGATACAAGAAATTCTAGTTTACTCAGTCATAAGCTTTTAGCATATCTAACTTGATAATCATAGCTTCCATTTTTTGTTCTATGATTGTGTGAATTGTTTCATGAACCACCATTGCCCCTCTTGAGGTATCTCGGTCTTGGACAAAGCCTCCTTGTTGTTTTGAGATGATTTTGGGAATAAGGGAAGCTAGTCGAAGGGAAATAGCTTTAGTGATGATTTTGTAAATTGAATTACAAAGGGATATAGTTCTGAAATCTGCAAAGGATAAAGGATTAAGCATCTTAGGGATGAGAACTATGAGAGTAGTGTTAAATTGATTCAGTATTTTGCCATGTTTTATTGATTCCTCTACTACCTTCCAGATGTCAGAGCCCATAAAACTCCAACATTGTTGAAAGAAGAAGGCGGGGAAACCATCCGGCCTTGGACATTTGTCTGGATGCATGGAGAAGACAATATGTCTTATCTTATCTAAAGAAAATGGTTTCATGAGAAACTGGTTATCTTGGTCATTGATTAACTGAGGTATGTGTTGAAGAGTATCCTTTGATTTCTACCTTATCTCTATCCCATCAGGAACCCCATTTGTGAATAAGGATGAAAAGAAGGATATTGCTTCTTGTTGAATCTTGTCTACATCGACAAGGATATTGCCCTCATTATTCTGGATTTGACGAATTAAGTTGTGATCTCTCCTCATTTTGACTAAAGCATGGAAATATTTTATATTTCTATCCCCTTCCTTAAGCCATGTTTCTCTAGATTTTTGCTTCTAGAATAGTTCCTCTCTAGTCAGAATTTCTTGGAGCTGGGCATTTAGTTCCTTTTGCAGCTCATAAGTATTTTGGTCTATTTCATTTTTTATTATAAGAACATTTAAGTCATTGAGCCTATTTTCAACTTGACTTTTTACTTGGAAGATGTTTTGGAAAGAGGATATATTCCACCGTTTAATTTTTAATTTCAACCATTGGAGCTTTTTACAAAACTAAAACATCCAACTTCCTTGAGTAAAAGGTGCCTCACCCAACCATTTATGCAGGAGAGGAAGGAAGGAGAAATCTCTGAACCACATCTTTTGGAATTTAAACTAAGGTTTTCCCTTCCTCACAACTAGGATGAGTGGGACTTCAATCTGAAGAGCAAAGTGGTCAGACCCTGCAAGTGGTAAAATTGTGGAATTTGGGATTCAAAAAGCTGATATCCAATTGGGGTTAACAAAAAATCTGTCTAGGTGCTCTTCTATATGTGTAAAACCCTTTCTTCTATTTGTCCAATTGAAGGAGCCATTGATGGGGATACAATCTTTCAGAGTAAAGTTAGAGACAAAATTGTTGAAATCTTGCATAGTTTTAGGAGGGGGGATGATGCCCCCGATCTTATCTTGAGAAGATAAAATAGCATTGAAGTCCCCGCCTATAACAAAGGGGTCTAAGGGAAATCTCAAGAGGATTTGAGAAATGTTGTCCCAAACTACTTTCTTCCCTGTTGTAGTAGTTGGGCCATATACTACTATAAGTTGAAAAAAACCCCTGGGAGTCTGGACAAAACTGTGAATGAAATTTTCCATATTTGATCTAATTGAAACATTGCCCACATCAGAATTCTATAATATGGCTAATCCCCCATAAGCCCCAATGGCTTGTGAATAATAATAGCTCCATTGATGCCATTTTTGGAAAACTTGATCATCTTTATTGTCTGATAATTTTGTTTCTTGGATGAGAACAATATATGCCCCACAATTCTCAATTTTAGATTTGATGTGGCATCTTTTGTCAAGGGCATTAATACCCCTGACATTCCATGTTATGATTCTCATTGAGAACCTAGAGAGTGACTCACTCTCCTCAAATCTATTTTGTCCTCTAGAGTGGATTGTAGGCCTGCTTTGATTTCCTCATTCGTCTTTCTTGTGAGTTTCTTCTTTTTTGGAGGTCTAACAACCTTTCCTCTAGGTTTCAGACTCTGTTTTGGAGTTTTGGATCTTGTTTGGTAAATTGAGGGTTCAGAGGATGGGAAGCTTGCTAATCTTGAGAGGGTACCGAAAGGAGATCTGATGAGAGTTTATCCTGATCCTACTCCAGGGGAACTGAAAGGTGATCTGGAGAAAGTTGTTCCTGATCCTGCTCCGCTATTCCAATGTCTTGAAGCTTTAGAAAGGAGCTATTGGGATATGCCTTAAGCTTGTTCTTTGATGTGATGTTATCAAATATTAGGTGAAGGTCATCTATCCCTAGATTAAACGGTTCCTATGCCAGTTGTTCATCAACAAACATTGAAACAACCATGTGAAGATGTTCTTCAATGCTTTTACATTGTGAATCCCACAATTTTGGAGCTTTGTAGTGCAAGAGAAAATCCCTATTACTGATCTGGTTAAGGAACATGAGGGGACATCTTGAAGGAGTTGTAGCTATTAATAATGATTGAGTTTCTAGCTTGCCAAACCTGTTAGTGATCTTAATAGGCCCTATGGTATTAGATTGCTCAATGGCTATCTGAGCTTGCAAAGAATCCTTTTCTTTATTAATATCCCTCAATTTGGGCTGCTTAGAATGCACATTTTGAATACTTGGTCTATTCACCATCTAGAGCTTATCTTTTGGGAGGAAGAGTAAACCTGCACAACCTCTGTTGGGCTCATTGCTACTAGTAGCTCTTTCCCTCAAAACCTCTAAACTTGTGTCCAAACTTAACTCAGAAGGAAGGGTTGTGTCCGAGGATCTACGGATAAAAAATTTAACCCTTATGATTCTATGATAATTCTCCCACTGTTGTCTTACTTTAGGGAAACTGAACTCCATTTTTTGGGGTGGGAGAAATGAATCCTTGCGAGCACTTAAAAAGGAGGTTACTACTGGGGACTCCTCTACCTGGCTTAGTACTTCCTGAGGACATGTTCTCTTACTGACCAAAGATCCAAGTCCATTCCCCCCCTCCTAAGGTTGGATCATTGTTTGGAATGGGATGGATTGTGATTTACACTGAAATGTGGAAACTTTTTTTGGATTTATTTTGCATAGGCGAGTTTCAGAGGATCGGTCCTTGCAAACCAAATTGATTTTGCAATCCTCCCCCATACATTCCCCCGTCAAGTGGCCTAGGCATTCTAAATGCCCATTTACTGATTCTGGGTCTTCCACTAGAATGTTCCCAGAGCATCTTCCAAAGGAAGAAGTGATAAGGATTGTTTTAGCCAATGGTTTTGAAAGGTCACGTAGGAGGCAAACCCTAATGGGAAGTTGTGGATTCTCAAATGGGATAAGATCATGTCTTATGAAGATCCCCAATTAATTTGCCAGAATCTCTAACAGGTCTAGCTCTCTATATTCAAGTGGGAGGTTCGGCAGGGAAATCCAGATTGGGGCAAATTTGATGCTATCATTTTTGGGGACAAAGTTCAGGTGCCACAACATGGTGAAGAGCCCAAACCCTTTGAGGAACCATCCTTTATGTTTGTGAACTAAATCTCTAGCATAATTTGAGTGAAAAGTGAAAATTAAAAAACCAGAGGCTTGATTGCAATAGAAGATTTGATCTAAACCAGGCCACAGTTTTGGAGCCCATAAATTTAACAGATCATAGCTGGGAATGAAGGAGTTGAACTTACCAATCAATGCATACTTTCTCAGTGACCTGATTTGGAGCTCTAGCATGGTGTCTGGAAAGGATATCTTAGGACATTTATCCATCTCATTCTCATCCGATAGAGATCGCTTAGATTTGGTCGAGACCCCATCCCTTAGGGGTTGTTTAGGATGCCAATGATAGTTTGAAGGACGATGCGGATAGTTGTTCTGAATCCCTCTGCTTTGCGACCTTCGCCTACTTTGGGGAGATTTATGTCATGACTAGTGATGATTCCTGCTTATCGAGAGACGCGGACCCAAGGGGATGTTGTTAGGAGGTGAGCGAGCTTGACCTAAGAAAGAGGTTTTGAAAGATAAGCTACCGTTCCGCAAGATACGCAGTCCAATCGAGATGTTATTCGGGAATGTTAGGCACTGCTCCCGTGAACCAATCCTTATGTTATTCAAAAAGGTTAAGAATTGCTCCTTATTCAGCCTATTGTCTTCCCTACCCTGTTCTTGATGCTTCTCAGGCCTACTCAAGGAGTTTGGCGAATCCAGAGAGTGATCACTTCCCAGTCTGTCTGGCATACATATGTTGAAAATAGGTTGTTTCGCTTTCGACTTTCAAAAGTGGGAGAATGAGAGCAAGTTCTGATTTTCTTGACAAAACCTGGGATGACTTGATTTGTGATGGCTTCCTCTACTCCTCCAATCAAACTCGAAAAACCCTCTTCGATGCTCTGATCTAAGGTACGGTTTGTGTGGAAAGCTCCTGCGAAAACCTTCACTGTGGAAAGATTGATGTGCTACATCTGTTGTTGCCCTCCTGATTTTTTTTGAAAAGGCACATCCCGCCCGGACTCCTCCTCCTCCTCCTCCGCCCATTTTTAGTAGATTGTTATTATCTGGTCATTTATTTAGTCATGATAGTCACTAATTTAGTCATATATTTAGTCACTAATTAAGTCATATATTTAATCATTTTTTTAGTCATTGATTATTGTTATCTAGTCATTTATTTAGTCATATTAGTGATTTATTTAGTCATATTAGTGATTTATTTAGTCATATGAGTGATTTATTTAGTCATATATTGAGTCATTAATTTAATCATTTTTTTTATATAAAAATGGCAAAGCCATTAAAATTTTATTAATATTAAGTTATTTACAACAGGATTCAAAAGGGCATACCGACAAGAAAGAATCCGGAAGAAAACCTCTGGTTGTAGCCCATAAAAAGAAAAGCCTAACGCTACCCAAAATGCCAAAAAATCCATTACATATGAGAGGCCCCACAAGTCAAGATAAAAAAGTCCCCCAATACATATAGAAGTCGAATACATGAAGATCATTACCAACCTTGATACAAGTAACAATTGAGAACAAAAAGAATCAACCATGAAGATGCAGCCCAAAACAAAGACCCAATCAACCCAACAGTCAAGAAGACAAAAACCAGGGGCTCGAGCTCACAAGAGGAGGATCCCCAACATCCATAGAGGGGAGATAATCTGCAACGAGATAGTAAATTGAGGAGCATCCAACTGGGGGCCCATAGAACCAAAAGAGAATGAATACCCGTGAAAGAATCCAGAGCAAGGTTCAAGAGAGACTGTGGAACTAAATCAATGAGCCTCTCAAATCGCAACAGAGTGTCATCAAACTCATCACAAGTAAGGCCACATCTGATCACAAAAAGGAGCTCTCCACACTAGCCATTAGCTAATAACTCAACAAGAGACATGAAGCAACCATAAGGAAAATCACCAAAACCAAAAGAGTAATCAAACAAAGCAATATCCAAAGCAAGATAATTATAGAGGGAGGGCACCAAAAATGTATTAGCCAAGGCTCGCACCAGATGAGCATCTAGAAGAAAATCCATACAAGTAAGGAAGTGAGACACCATCTCACGAATAGAACAATTTGGATTTGCCACCAAACAATTAATACCAACCACCTTCCTGATCGAATGAGAAACCTCATATTAGAAGAGATTAAAAATCACCATAAAACCAGCAGTAGCGAAACATGTCTAAATCACCATACAACCATGAAAGCAACGAGAAGTAAAAACTCAACATAGATAAGAGATAATCAACACCCCTACACATAAGACATACATAATACACACATCATGGTGAAATCTCAATGCATGGGATGTATACCATAAATGCCTCATATTAGGGAACTGCACTGTCTACCATGAAATCTAAGAGCGCATCACATTTCCATGAGCAATAAAATTATTCAGATTCAAAATACGAGCCGATAGAAAAGAGCCAGAAGAAAACCATCAACAACAAATATGAGTAAAGACAACCCCATAACAAAAAATAAGCACCCATATGCTTACCCTTGGTCATGAAATTAATCAAATAACATTGGAGCATATTCCTTCACGAACATTGGAAGGAATATTTGAAGCTGAAACCTCCAATGATTTGCTTGAACATTAATGGCCTTATTAGCTAAGAAATCTGCAATTTTATTAATTTGTTTGTAGCAATGAGATATTCTGAAAGATGTAAAAGGAGAGAGTTGATATAACATTTTATCCAACAAATACTGTAAATATCAAGCATGACATCTTCCCTTAGTAACCGATGAAAATGCTAATATGTATATATAAAAAAATATATAATGCAAATATGTATATATAAATCAAGTTATAAGATGTCAAATCTGTCTAAGGGCATATATGTGAATATAATAAAAAATGTCAAAGTTGTCTAAGAGTTTATAACTCTTTCAAAATATTCAAAATACTGCATAAAACAATAAGAAACATGATAAACATATTTAGCTATATCATTTTCTGCAAATATTTTAATGGCCACCTTGCGAAGGTTCCCTCTTTCTCTTTCAGAAGGACGACTCCATCTATTTTGTCTTCATAAGGAAGAGGTATGTTACTTGTGACCGTTAAAATGTTCACATTTGCATCACCTGTTCCTTTTAAGTTTACTCCATGTAGAATATATAAGGAGTGAATCCTCCCAATGCCAACAACAACACTATCAAATGGATCCAACAACCTGACTTTATCACCTTCATTGAATTTATCAGTACGTTTCTACAAAAAGAAAAAATAACACGTTATATTAATACGTATGTAATGATTACCCTTATTTGCATAATAAAAAAACCATTAATTTAATAGTACGCGTGTTAAAATAACTAAAAAAAGAAAATTTCAAAAAAATTGCAATGATTCTATAGCTGAAAAAAAGACATCTAGCAGACCAAAGTTATGAATTCACTGTAATAGTCATACAATTATAAGAAATACTGCAATGCCAGTAACCAGTCTCAGAAATTGCAAATAAGAGACATCACTTGGGACAGGCATGATCTTAAGCTTCAACAGCCACAATCAAGAGCAACAATAAAGAATCCTAGTCATAGTGAAGGAAGCTTCTACACAAGATCATAGTCGTAGTTCAAAGCTATGACAATTGGGAGCACACAAAGCAACATACATCAGCTTGTGATAGCCCAAAAGAGTGAAAGTGAACAGTCCCAATGTTGCAAAGATGATATCATAGAAGACCCTCATGATGGTGTGAAGGACTACAATAGCAATATTTTACATCGGAAGTGCAACCCTTTCACAGTTAATAATAATATCTTTTAAAGTTTAGTAGCACAATACAATAAATAAATCAATGTCACTGTAACTCATAGTCTAAACACGGAATCTCAATTATGAATGGTAGAGAATGGATGTCAAAAACATTGACAGTTATCTTAAGTGCATAAAGAGCAGTTAAGATAGTAAAAGAGGAGTGCAATGGAAGTCCTCTCTTCAAGAAGGACAACTATGCAGAAGTCTACATTCATGAAAGTCCTCACTATTGGTATTATGGATGTGTTGCATTAGTTTTTTCATTGATGTCAACACTTATCCTTATGGAGATCATTGGTTATGACTCACCGACACATTATGTTCACCCGCATGTTTAGTGACTTATGCACAGTCACTGATATACTGTTAACTGGCAGGTTATATTGTTCACCGACACTAAGGATGACTTGTTATCACCTGGAGATCACTTGGTTATGTCAAAGACATGGTTTGGATACTTGGTTTTGGTATTTTGGTTAATGGTCTAATTGGGTTGACATATTTGTTGTTACCAACAAATTGGTCTAGGTTATGGACCGACATGCATTATCTATTCCAGATTAGCACAACACGTTATGAAGATGATTTATTAATTGAATACTGTTGTAAATGTATTGAGCCAACATGATGCATCACATCTTGACTTATTTGTAATTGATTTTATTATAATATTCTTAGTAAGCCGACCTACACATTTGGTATATATGTAAGATCTCATTTGTGAGATGAAGGGAGAGGAGAATATTGTAAGTAAGGTTATGGTATTATAACATGGTATGTGTGAATATTGAAGATCATATGAGTAGACCATAGAGAAGGTTCAAGGAAGGTTTGAAGGTGATTATCAGAGCTTAACCGATACTGAATCCAACATTGAAGATGCTACTTTGAGCAGTACATTATCAATGGATTTAACCATCCAATTGTAGTCAGTGTGACTCCTATTTTGTGATTGAGCAGTGAGCTCTAGGCGGTTGGCCTTTCTGCATGTGCAAACTCCATTTGTATACACATACTATCTGCAGTAGTATCATCTGATTGTGTGTAAGGTTTCCCATCATGGTTTTTCCCCTTACAGGGTTTCTACGTACAAATATTTGTGTTATGTGTTGTGGATGTTGTTTCTCTTTCTGTCTTATGCATTAAGCTTCACCGGTATTAATACTAACTGTTAATCTGTCAACCGACATTAAGTTTGATTTATCGGTATTATGCATCAAGTTTGATTAAATTATATTTGGGATGAAATTAATTGACAACTGATTCACCCCCCCTCTCAATTGCCTCCTGGGTCCTAACAATTGGTATCAGAGCCAAGTCCTCTTTTTGCAGAAGTTTAACAACTTGAGGAGATCCTATGGCAACAATCTTTTTCAGGAAGGACAGTCTAAAACTTGATGGAACTAACTATGGTATATGGAAGATCAGAATGGAGACTCATCTAAATTGCATTGGAAGATACATATGGGATATTAGAAAGAATGGCTATGTTGGTCCTACACTAAATCAACCTAATCCATGAACATTGGGTAAGGATCAAGAGAATGATTACAAAGTAAGAGAAGCACTTTTGAGTGCATTATCAGATCAAAAAATCATGGGATTATCAGACTAATCTACTGCTAAAGCTATTTGGGTAAATTGGAGACACTGAATGAAGGATATACCACTGTCAAAATTGCAAAACTGGAATGCTTCCGGGTCAGGTATGAAAATTTGAAAATAGAAGAAGATGAAAGAGTTTCTGCTTTTATGGAAAGAGTTAATGAAATTGTTTTGGGAATACAATATTGTGGAGGATCCTAAAGTGAAGATGAAATTATTTCTAAATTTTTAAGAGCTTTTCCACCGGCATACAAAATGAAATTAACTACTATTAATCAGTTGAGAACAATGCCTAATACATCAGTATCTAGAGATACCTTGGTTGGAAAACTTTCAGCATTTGAGCTTGAGGAATTGGTCTTGTTGCTACAATTAAAATAGATTTGGCCTTCAAAGCATCATCATCTACAACATCATCATCAACATCTGAGAAGTCTGATTGGAAAGCACTTTATGCAAAAGAACTTAAAGATATCAGAAAGGAAAATGAAGAATTGGAAGAACTTGAAGCACTATTTGCAAGTAAAATGCCTAAAGGTCCTATTGGAAGTAAGTATGAAGGTAAAGAACCATTTAAAAGTTTTGACTACAATAAAGTTGGTCATATGGCATCTAGATGTCCTGATAGACATGCAAGATTGAGAGAAGAAGCTAAAAGGACATATAAGCCTAACCTTGAATATCAGAGATACAAATTTAAGAAGAACAGAGACCAATTATGTTACTATGCTGATGAAAGAGTTATTGATGATTTTGATGAAGAACTGATAGACAATAGATGGGCTTTTGTTGCAATAAAAGAAGATCAACCAGCACCTACTATTCAACCGGTAGAGCAGGCTCGGGCAGCTAAAATTGAAGAAAAAGATGAATGGATTATAGATTCCGGATGTTCACATCATATGACTAGTGATAAAAGTAAATTCTTATCTTTTCAGGAATATAGTGGAGGTCTAGTAAGATTTGGGGATGATAAAGCTTGTTTGATCAAAGGAAAAGACACTAAATCTTTTGATGGTAAGCACAATACTGACAACGTTTATTATGTTGAAGGTTTGAAGAATAATCTTTTGAGTGTTGGTCAATTAGTTGAAAAGGGTTTTCAGTTACAATTCAAGAATGGTAAATGCAAAATCATGAATAGAATTGGATTGGAGATTGCAACCGGTAATCAGACTAGAGGTAATATCTTTCATTTGAATAATAGTGAAAAGACAAGCTTGATTGCACATATTGATGAAAGTTGGTTATGGCATAAGAGACTTTGTCATGTGAATTTTGATTGCATTGTAATGATTAGTTCAACTAAGGCGGTAAGGGATTTACCTAAGATTGTGAAACCTCATAACCCGGTATGTAAGGAATGTCAAATGGGAAAGCAAGTTAGAACAAATTTTGAAAGTATATCTGAGAAATCCAACAATGTTCTTGATTTAATTCATACTAACTTGTGTGGTCCGGCAAGAACAAGAAGTCTACAGGGAGATAGATACTTTATGCTAATTATTGATGATTATTCTAGAATGTGTTGGGTTACTTTTCTCATGGAGAAATCATAAGCTTTTTGAAAATTCAAACTGTTCAAGGCAATGGTAGAGAATGAAACTGGTAAGAAAGTCAAATGTTTAAGATCAGATCAAGGAGGAGAATTTACATCTAAGGAGTTTAATACCTTTTGTGAAGTGAATGGAATCAAAAGACAACTATCAGCACCTCAGACACCTCGACAAAATGGAATTGTGGAAAAGAAGAATAGAACTATTCTGGATGCAGCTAGAAGCATGATATTGGAAGCAAATCTACCTCATGTGTATTGGAGAGAAGTAGTGAATACAACAGTTTACACTTTTAACAGAGTTCACATAAAAGGTGAAACCGGTAAGACCCCTTATGAACTATGGTTTGGTAATACTCCTACTCTTAAATACTTCAGAATATTTGGAAGCAAATGTTATATTAGAAGAGATGAGTATGTTGGTAAATTTAATCCTAGAAGCGATGAAAGAATATTTCTTGGTTATTCATCTAAGAGCAAGGCATACAGATGTTTTAATAAAAGATTGTAGAAAATCATTGAGAGTGCTAATGTGAAGATAGATTCTGAACTGGCAGTAGAGATGATCATAAATGAACCTATACAAAGTGCACCAGTACAGATTGTGGATCCAGCCACACCGACATCATCAGAGAATTTCACAGTGACTGAAGAACAACAACATGTGAACACACCTAGGTATGTAAGACTGAATCACTCTGAAAGTTAGATAATTGGGAATAAGTATCAAGGTGTTATGACAAGAGGAAGACTAGAAAATGAAGAGGTATGTTTAATTTCTCAAATTGAACCAGCATCTATTATTCAGGCATGTGAAGATAAACATTGGATCAAAGCTATGGAAGATGAACTAGAACAAATTGAAAAGAATAATACATGGACATTAGTTCCTGGACCTAAAGACAAAAATGTAATTGGAACTAAATGGGTATTTAGAAACAAACTTAATGAAGATGGTAAGGTAATCAAAAACAAAGAAAGATTAGTGTGTAAAGGATATTCATGGAAAGAGGGAATTGATTATAATGAAACCTTTGCACCGGTAGCTAGAATTGAGGCAGTCATATTATTTCTTGCATTTGCAGCTCACAAGAACTACAAAGTATATCAGATGGATGTAAAATGTGCATTTCTGAATGGTGATCTTGAAGAGGAAGTTTACATTGAACAACCTGATGGATTTTCATTGACAAATAATGAAGATATGGTTTGCAGATTAAGGAAAGCTTTATATGGATTGAAGCAAGATCTTAGAGCTTGGTATGCTAGATTAGACAAATATCTCTTGAAGCTTGGTTACACCAAAGGTAATGCTGACAACAACTTATATTTCAAAGTGACTAATGATGACATCTTGGTTATTGAATTTTTTTTTGATGAAATCATTTTTGGAGGAGAAGATGGATTATGTAAAGATTTTGCCAATAAGATGCAGGAAGAATTTGAAATGTCTATGATTGGGGAGATAAAAAAATTTTTTAGGATTGCATATTTCACAAACTGATAAAGGTATATTCATATGTCAAACAAAATACTTGAAGGAACTATTGAAGAAATTTGGTGTGGAAAATTCCAAACCGGTAAGTACTTCTATGACTACAACTGATAAGTTGACATTGAAGGATGATTCAGCTCATGTTAGTCCGACAAGATATAAATCTATAGTTGGAGGTTTACTGTATTTGACACAAACAAGACCTGATATAATGAATGCAATATGTATTGTTTCAATATTTTAGAGTAATCCTAGAGCAAATTATGAATCGACAGTAAAAAGGATTTTCCGGTATCTACAAGGCACAACAAATCTTGGTTTATGGTATCCTAAAGATAAATTTTTTGAATTATGTGCATACACCGATGCAAATTGTGTAGGAGATGTAGATGACAGGAATAGCACCACTGGCAGAGAATTCTTTCTTGGTAGCAGATTGATTTCATGGTTGAGCAAGAAACAGAGTTGTACATAACTATCAACAGCAGAATCCGAATATGTTGCAGCAACAACTAATTGTACTCGGGTATTATGGATTAAGCAAATGTTGAAGGACATCAAGGTAAAATGCAAAGAACCTATAATCATTTATTGTGATAATTCAGTAGCAATTGATATATCAAAGAATCCGGTATTTCACTCTAAGACTAAACATGTTTCTATCAAATATAATTTTCTGAAAGAGAATGTTGAAGCAAAAGAAGTAAGATTGGTTTATGTGAGTACTAAAGAGTAGATTACATATATCTTTACTAAACCTTTTCCTAAGGAAACTTTTGAATATCTCAGGGAGTAGCTTGGGGTAATAACCTCATCGGTAGAGACTTAGACAGTTGATTGGCATCAAACTGGAAGAAATTAATACAAAAACCTTTATTCGGCTTTGATGGAGGAGAACTACTTCTCAGGGGGAGTAGTTGGTTATAACAATTGGTTATTGTAATTGGTTTTATGAGTTGGTTGTATGTTCTAGTATTTGTATTGCTTTGGCATTTGATGTCAAAGGGGGAGAGATATCTATGGAAAAACTTTGTATTTAGGAAACATTATCCTTTGGGGAGAGATTATTCATTGGGGGAGAGATATATACTCTTTGTATTAATCAATTTTGAAGATTGTTGGTTTTTGGTTTTTTTGGCATTTTGTTTTGGCACTTCGATGTTTTTTCATCTTGTGTTGCCATCAATGCCAAAGGGGTAGATTGTTGGTATTATTGATGTGTTGCATTAGTTTTGTCATTGATGTCAACAATTATCCTTCTGGAGATCTTTGGTTATGACTCATCGACACATTATGTTCACCGGCATGTTCAGTGACTTATGCACAGTCACTGATATACTATTCACCAGCAGGTTATATTGTTCACCGACACTAAGGATGACTTGTTATCATCTGGAGATCACTTGGTTATGTCGAAGACATGGTTTGGATACTTGGTTTTGGTATTTTGGTATTTTGGTTAATGGTCTAATCGGGTTGACATATTTGCTGTTATCGGCAAATTGGTCTAGGTTATGGACCAACATGCATTATCTATTCCAAATCAGCATACATGTTATGAAGATGATTTATTAATTGAATATTGTTGTAAATGTATTGAGCTAACATGATGCATCGCATCTTGACTTATTTGTAATTGATTTTATTTTAATATTCTTAGTAAGCCGACCTACACATTTGGTCTTAGGTTTTGGTATGTATGTAAGATCTCATTTATGAGATGAAGGCAGAGAAGAATATTGTAGGTAAGGTTATGGTATTGTAACATGGTATGTGTGAATATTGAAGATCATATGAGTAGACCATAGAGAAGGTTCAAGGAAGGTTTGAAGGTGATTATCAGAGCTTAACTGGTACTGAAGCCAACATTGAAGATGCTACTTTGAGTAGTACATTATCATTGGATTTAACCATCCAATTGTAGTTAGTGTGACTCCTATTTTGTGATTGAGCAGTGAACTCTAGGTGGTTGGCCTTTCTGCATGTGCAGACTCCATTTGTATACACATACTATCTGCAGTAGTATCATCTGATTGTGGGTAAGGTTTCCCACACTGGTTTTTTCCCTTATAGGGTTTCCACGTACAAATCTCTGTGTTATGTGTTGTGGATGTTGTTTCTCTTTCTATTTTATGCATTAAGCTTCACCGGTATTAATATTAACTGCTAATCTATCAACTGACATTAAGTTTGGTTAACCAGTATTATGCATCAAGTTTGATTAAGTTATATTTGGGATGAAATTAATTGACAACTGATTCACCCCCCCCCCCGCCCCTCTCAGTTGCCTCCTGGGTCCTAACACTCACAATATTGAAGGTTGCAGCTAAGCCTTAGAGAAGTGATAAGTACAGTCTAGATATATGTAGCAAGAATGGTGAGAATCAATTTGCTGACCAAATCACCTAAAAGGAAAGAGTATGCATAGTAGATGTGCAAAGATTTATACAAAGGGCAGATTTAAAACACAAAGATGCAATTCACAACTTCAACAGGATAGTCATGAGCTTGAGAGAAGGCAAAGATAGTGAAAAAACAAACTTATCACAAATGGCCTTGGAGATATAGTTAAGGACAACCAAGTCAAAAGTCAAAAGTCATTTACAAATCACACAACATCAACAATATTTGAGCAACCTATTTATCAAAAGGGATCTTCATATCTTGAATGAGAAAAGGACAACGAGGCTTCATAGTTACAAAGTTTCAAAGGGGAGTGGTCATAAGTTAATCCTAAAAGAACAATAAGCCTATGTCGAAATGGCATTTGTAAGACTGTTGCATATATGGTGATAGACCTTTTAAGACAATCCAAGCACAAAATATTGTGACAGTAAAAGAGATGAAGAAGATAGCAGAGATGTTTGTTGACTTAGACACAATGGATACAACCTAAAAGAGGGTATCACTGTTGTAGTCAAAGTAAAGATTACAATCACAACAGTAGTACCATATAGAGGTAGCAAGTCTATGGAGGTCTTGATTTTGAAGACAATAGTAATATCTAAAGACTTTTGTAGTCAAGGATAACCTTCTTCCTTAAGACAATGAGCTTTATGCGGGGTATCCATGATAAGTTACAACTTTCTTTGACAGAACATGAAGTCATTAAAATAGATATTCAAGGGCCCCTCATATGCCATGAAGAAAACCCTATGGATCATCAACTATCAAAATAATAGAGAGCGACAAGGGATAATGTTAGAAATCTCTGTTATAATAGAGAATATTCAATTGGAAAGCTACCAAAGCATAGTGAGCATGAAAGCATAGTCATTCATGACTATAAATCTTCATGAAGGCTACAATATATAGTCCAATAAGAAGTACACTTAAAGCATAGACTCATGATAGAGATACATTTAAAAAAAAGAAAGACCCTAGGGCAGCCAACCAAGGGCATAGGGCCTGGAGCAAAGAACTTTTGACTATATAGCAATCAATAGGCATAGTGACCATAGAAAGGCATATTCATGAGCCCTCATAAAAAAACAAAGGGATTAGTTGCAGCCAAAGGTGACAGTGACCTAACCATAATAGGGTCAAAGTAATGGAAATAGAGAAGTCCATATTTAAAGTGATCATAAATAGTGCAAACACCCATGAGCAGTGGTTAGAGAAGAGAATATAGTCATAGGGAAGAAGGGCCTAACATAGAGTTGGTACCAAAAGACATACAAAGGATCTAGCAGAGATCATCACAATGGAGTCATTAGGGGTCAGATTATGACAAGATGAAAGATAGTTGTAGTGATAAGTTTTGATGATGAGAGTGTCATGAAAGTTAAGGACTCAAAGATCTCAATCATAAATGCTATATCATGAGCATGGTCATGTTGAACAAAGATAAAGGAGGCTTCAAACTAGTAACAACAAAAGATTTCAAGACCTCTAACCTCATCTTTTATCTTAATACACAAGTGTCAGGAATTGATGGAAATAAGATGAGCATTACATTGAAAAAGTAGTCAATAAATGAGAATTGATTCAAAGAAACCTTTCACCAAAGCATCCCTACCAAGAACACATTTTTGTCAAAATATAAGTGCTCACAATTCTTAACTCAAAATACAGTCCAAACTTTAAAAACATAGTAGCCATCACAATAATGAAGATGTATAGTCACTGCTATTAGAGACATAATGATAGAGGTGCAGGTTTGTGGAAAGTATTTAAGGACCTTATGAAGATAAAATGAGACAAAAGAGGCATTTAGAGGTATAGAAAGACAAACACAGTTCATAGTCAAGAATAGGAGGCAGTGTCCTAGTAAACTATCATTGAGACTAATGAGCAAGGGCTTAGTTCCTAAAAGATTTAATGCAAATCTTGAAGATTATTATAGCTACAAGAGTATAAAGACAAAAGAACATTCATTACAGTCTAGATATTCAATGGAAGATGGGTTCCATTCATCAAGGAAATCAATCATGAAACTTAATATCATGAAGAATTTCTTATAGACTCGTTACTGAATTTCTTATAGAATTTCTTATATCCTTGTAGAATCTTATAGTGTGTATTATAAAAAAGCAAGCCTTTCGATGAGACAATTAAGATCAATGAAGCTATAAAAGCGACCATTGCAAGATTTAGGATCATCAAAATAAGGGTTAGCTACTATAGAACACTTTGATGGGTCTTATACTATCAACGATCCAAAAATTCATATGATCCAGAGATTGAAAGTTATCGAAGGGTGAACTTCGATGAAAATTACAACACCGATAAAGCAATGGAGGAGTATCATCACAGAGTAAATGTTATTGAGGTCGATAAACACAATGTAGAGAAGAAACAAAAAAAACTCTCATCGAAGCACCACATCTTATCGAAGACAAGCAGTTCGATGATATGATAGGGATCGATAAAAAGGAAATAACGATTATCGAAGGAGGAGGTATCATCGAAGTGATTGCGAAGAAACAAAGCTACTCAAAGAAAGGGATTTGCTCATTATCAAAGGCTATGGTTTCATCAATATAACTAATTGATGAAAGTAAGGGTTTCGATGAAACGTAAAGACTGTATCATTGACAGAACAAGTTTCATCGAAGAAGGAACACCAAGACTAGGACCCACATAGTAACATCGATGAAACATATACTTTCGATAAAAGCTTATTTGCTATTATTGCCACAATGTGTATTATAGAAAAGAAAGCCTTTTGATTAGATAAGTAAGATCGATGAAGCCATAAAAGTGATCATCACAAGATTCAAGATCATCGAAATAAGGGTGATGCAGAGGTCTTGTGCCTAGCTCTCCAATTCACCCTTACTCACCCCAACTCCTCAACACACCCTTCTACTCAAGCTCCTCCAAGGTAACTTGTTAGGGTACAATCCTTAGACCTCCAAGGCCTAAAATATATTGGCTTTCCTCCTAGGTATATCCTCTTGAGTTTTCTTGTTGGTTCTGACCCAAATCTCTTATTTTGAGATGGTCTCCTACTAGGTTCCCAAAGCTCCAACTAGGCTCCAAAGACCTCCACTAAGGATCTTCACTCTAATAGAATGTTTAAAGGTTGTGGTTATGTTTTCCATGTATTTTCAAGGTCATTTTATGCATTGACAAGGTTTGCACCTTCCTCCCAAGCCCTAGGCTTTCAACTTGCTTCTACCGACTGCTATTAGGCCTAATTGACTAGCCCTTCTTTGACTATTTTTGGGTCTTTTCCCCAAAATTTCCTAACAACCCCTATATATTTTTACATATTCAGATAACCATTTTTAATTTAAACAAGATCACTTAGTTTCCCATATGGGTTTGTCGTACAACTAGGGTTATTGGAAAAAAGCTATTTTTAAGGGGTTTAGGGCTTCCAGGCAGTTTTGGAAGATGTGCTCCAAAATCTTCACCAATCACAATAACCAACCCAAAAATATTTTGGATTATTTTATTAAAATCATATACCTTTCCAAAACACTATGGTTTTCTGGGGTGTCACTTCTCCATGGCAATGAAAATGAGCAATCTTTGTTGCCCCCACACACTAGCTACAAGCTTGTGTGTTATTCATCTCACCCATTGTCCTCCTTGTGGCCTACAAAAACACAAAACACCTACTCTGAAAATATTTGCAAAGCCTACCCAAGCCATCCACTAGATTGAAACTTATGCCATTCGTGGATGCTCAGGTAAAATGCATTTTTACAATCAAAACCCCAAGTTTCAAGGGTTTGTGAGCAACTTTTACAAAAACAGTGATAACTTTTGATCCAAAGCACTTCAGACCTTCATATTATACTTGTTGGAAAGATAATAAAAATTCCTAACTTCCTTTTCTATTATGAGCACTGTAACAGACTGTATAGGTCATCAAAAAGCAAAAATTCAAAGCAAAAGATGTTCAAACGTGAGAAAAAGCATAGGAAACCCTTGGCAAATGAATTCAATGCAAACCAAAAATTGATTAAACTATTATTGGAGATTATTAGAAGGTTTTATACACCATTTTAAGTTGGTTCCAACCAACTTCCAACGCCATTTCCTTCATGGACAACTTTTGCCTAAAAATGCAAAAGTTGTCATGACTAATTTTTGACAACTTTAACCTATGAGTGCAAAAGCACACTCCAAGGCTCTCAAGGCCTGAAACATCACTCAAATGGAATCCCAAAATGGATTTAAACCATTTCCAAATATTCTAGCAATTTTCCAGGCATCCACCTTGTACAAACCAAAAATTGACATTTTGACAACATTTAGGGATAATGACAATTTTGGATCCTGAGCACAAAAAAAGTGTGGAAAACCAAACTATAGATTCAAAAAGAATAATAGGATTTCTTCCACCTTATTACAACATAAAATAACTTGAAATCACACAAAAACTCTAAAATGAAAGAAAAGATAACTTTGACCTAGGTGTTATGCACCATACTCCTCTGGGGCAAGGAACTCAAGTCCCTTGAGTTATCAGGTTTGCTAGTTGCACTCCATGATGAATTATGTCATCTTTTGACATCCAAATAGCCTCTAAATTAGGTAGACATGCCCACTTCACAAGATACTATTTGTAGATGCCCTTTCTTGTCTTCTTGATCACCTTGGTATCCAAGATGCTTTTCAACTGAACCGGTTGACTAACTGGTAAATCCTTCACCCAATCCTCTTTAGATTTCAATGTGGTATCCATCTGAGAGGTCTAAGATTCTCCTTTATAGGGATACAAGTCACAAATATTGAAAATAGGAGATATGGCCAAAGCAGGAGGTAGTTCAACCTCATAGGCATTTTGGCCAAACTTATGCACAATCTTGAGTGGCCCAATCTTCTTTATCATCAACTTGGTTGGTTGTCCTTTTGGAAGTATTTCCTTTTTGAGATAAGACAAAACTAAGTCTCCAACCTTAGATTTCAAGTTCCTTCTTGATTGATCAGCTTGTTCCTTATATTTTTTTTACTTTTGTTGCAAGGAATGTCGTACTTTGTCATGAAATTTTTTAATACCTTCAACAAAACTCTCTCCTTGAGCACTCTTGTGGGTCATTGTACTGATATCAATAAGCTCTAAGACACCTCTAGGATGCATTCCATAAACAATTTTAAAAGGACTTTTACCTGTGCTTCGGTTAATTGAATCATTGAATGCATATTCTGCTTGGCTGATCACCAAGTCCCGAGTCAGACCATGCTGCTTAGTGAGACACCTTAGGAGATTACCCAAGGACCTATTGACCACCTCAGTCTAACCATCTGATTGTGGATGGTAGGCAGATGAAAATGAGAGTCTAGTACCCAACTTCTTCCATAAGGTTCTCTAGAAGTGACTCAAAAACTTAACATCCCTATCACTCACAATGCTAACTGGAAGTCCATGGATTACTATTTCTTTGAAGAAAAGACCTACAATATAGGTGGCATCATTGGTACTCTTAAAAGGGATGAAGTGAGCCATTTTTTTGAACCTATCTACCACCACATAAACACTATCAAATCCTCTTGGTGTTCTTGGTAAACCCAACACAAAGTTCATGCTCAAACATTCCCAAGGCCTTTGGGGTATGACTAAGGGCTGATATAAACCTGCATTACTTGCCGATTCTTTTTCTCTCTAACATATGGCACATTGTTCAAAAAATCTCCTTACTTATGATTGAAACTTGGGCCAATAGTAGAACCGACTAACCTGCTCCATTGTTTTATCATTTCCAAAATGACCTCCTAGACCCCCTTGATGTTTCTCTTGAATGATGTTTTATCTCATAGAGCATTGGGGTATTCAAAGGAGATGTCCTTTAAACAAAAAACCTTCCTGTATCATATACTCTGAGTAGGAAACATGAGAAGTGTTAGAAAAATCAGAACATGTAGCATATATATCAGCAAAATCTTTGTCTTCTTTGTAGAGGTCTCTCAACTCCTCCAACCCCACACTGTGCAATTTAACCTCTTGTATGGTCATGACTCTCCTACTGAGTACATCAGCTTCTTTATTTGAGGTTCCCTTCTTATGCTTGATAGTGAAGGTATAATATTTTAGGTATTCTACCCACTTGAGGTGCTTCCGATTCAACTTCTCTTGTCCATTGAGAAAACTAAGGGCATGGTTGTCAGTATAGACCACAAACTCTTTGGGCAATAAGTAATGACACCACTTCTTCAAGGCTTGAAACATGGCATACAAATCCAAGTCATACACAGAGTACTTTTGTTTTGCTTCATTCAACTTTTCAGAGAAAAAGGCTATGGGAAGACAACTCAAATCCCTTTTGGGCCTTGTCTATCCACCTAAACCGACACTTGACTACCCCTTTGATAGTATTGAGCACAGGAGCACACACATGACTAAAGTTTCTTACAAACTTCCTATAAAAGGATGCTAAACCCATGAAATCTCCTAACATCACTGGCATTCTTAGGTGTAGGCCAACTAAGGATTGCCTCAACCTTACTAGGATCCATTTTTAGACAACCTTGTGAAATGACAAAACCAAGATATACGAGTTCAGTCTTGAGAAACTCACTCTTTTCAAGGTTGATTTTGAGTTGTACCTTTTTCAACTTCTTCAAGACCACCTCCACATCCTTGAGATCTTCTTCTTTGGACCTGCTAAATATTAGAATGTCATCAAGATATACAATCACAAATTTACCTATGAACTCAACCAAGATTACATTTATGAGCCTTTGAAAGGTGGTAGGTGCATTGGTAAGGCCAAATGGCATGACCAACCACTCATAGAGGCCAGCATTGGTCCTAAAGGATGTGTTCCATTCATCCCTTGGTCTGATTTTTATCTGATGATAACCTGATTTAAATCCACCTTTGTGAATTATCTTGCACCCCCAAGATTGTCCAACAGGTCTTCTATCCTTGGCATAGGGAACCGGTACCTTATAGTGATCTTATTGATTGCTCTGGAATCTGTACACATTCTCCATTTTCACCCTTTCTTGGGTGCTAAGATAGTAGGTACAACACATAGACTCAAACTCTTTTTGATGAATCCTTTATCCAAGAGCTCCTGCACTTGTTTGGTAATTTCTTCATTTTGACTAGGTGTCATTTTGTAGGCAGCCTTGTTAGGAAAACTTTTCCTTGGAATCAGGTCTATTTGGTGATTTACATCCCTCATTGGTGGCAAATAATTAGGTAGGTTTTCTCCTATTACTTCTGCATATTGTTTGAGTAGACCTTTCACCTCTTGTGGCACTTCTTCCATTGGATCTGCCTTACCTTCTTCACTAGGTTTGAGCACAATAGCATACCCTTGATCTCCTTCTTGTTTCATCACCTTAAGAAACTCTTTCCCACTCATCATCATAACACTTTATCCCACTTGTTTTTCCACTTTTGGATCAAGTAATGGATCCATTTGATACCTCTTACCATTCTTGATAATGACATAGCTATTCTTCTCTCCATCATGTTGAGCCTTTACATCAAATTGCCATGGACGTCCCAACAACAAATGGCAAGCATCCATAGGCAATATATCACATAAAATCTTGTCCTTTTACTCACCAATCTCATAGTCTACCCATGATTTCTCATCAACTAAGTCATGTTGGCCCCGGTTGAGCCATGACACCTTGTAGGGTGTGAGATGTGGCGGCCTCTTTAACTTGAGTTTATCCACCATTTCAGTTGAAACTATATTCTCAATTGAACCTGAGTCTACAATCACTTTGCAAATCTTGCCTTGAAACTTACAATTTGTTCTAAACAAACTCTTCCTTTGTGGTGGCTCTTGAGCTTGACAAATCTTCAACAAAGACCTTCTTAGCATTAAACTTTCACCATCTGTCATTGGGCCTGCCTTGCTGAGAGGGGAAGACACACTTTAATTGTCTTCTTCCTACACTAATTTTGTTCTTCTCTCACCCATGTATGAGTGTGAAGAGCTGGTTGCTTTCTCTGGACACCTTCCCATTGTGTGGCCAACTTGATTACAATTGTAACATCTACCAGTGAAAACTGAATTTCCTCTTCCTGAGCTTCCAAATCTGCCCCTAGAATTGTTTCTTCCTCTGAAGGATCCTCTAAATGGCCCCCTTGAAGAGTCTCCACCACCTTCTTGCCTTGATATTCCTTCATTCCTTGATGTTTGTTATCCTCTACTAAAATTTCCCCTTCCTCTAAAGGATCTGCCACCTCTAAACTTTTGATTTTGTTCACTCCTCCTCTTGATTTTACCTTCTACCCTTAATGCTAACTGAAAACACTTATGAATGGTATCAAGAGTAAGGATAGTGATTTCATCTTGTATATTTTGTCTCAATCCATTCATGTATCTAGCCAATTTCTCCACCTCATTCTCATGCTTCTTAGCTTTGAGGCTTAGTTTATGGAATTCCTTCGTATAAGCATTGACATCTAGCTCCCTTTGTTTTAGATTTTGCTGTCTCTTATAAACTTGAACTTCATAATCTCCTGGAAGGAATTGTGCCTTAAGTCTGATCTTCAGACGATCCCATGAAGTTATCTTTTTTTTGCCTTCTTGTATCCTTTCTTCTTGCATCATATTCCACCAAACCAATGTTGATCCTCTCATTCTTGATTTGGCCACATTAACTCTTTTCTCTTCTTCTACCTCTTTGTAATCAAAATGATTATTGAGAGATTCTATCCAATCTAGCAACTCTTCTCCATTGAGGTTTCCTCCATATGTGGGTAATCCATCCAGATTGTCCTTAGAAATGGATTTGACTGCATCTAGGAATAACTTTTGGTCTTGAGGCATAGCTACTGTTGTTGGTTCCTCTCCATCTTTCACTTCTTCATCAGTCTCATCACCCCATTATGTCTTAACCTTTCCCTTCTCCTTCTTTGCCTCTCTGGTTCCTCTACTTCCTTCTATATCCTTCAATCCTTCTATCATCTGTGCCACCATCTATCGGATGGCTTCTAGAGTCATTGCCTTTGGAGTCATTGAACTTGCTTATGATTCTTCACAATATGACATACACCAAATCTTTCAAAGAATGGCTCTGATACCACTCTGATGTAGAGGTCTTGTGCCTAGCTCTCCAATTCACCCCAACTCCTTAACTCACCCTTCTACTCAAGCTCCTCCAAGGTAACTTGTTAGGGTATGCTCCTTAGACCTCCAATTCATAAACTCTATTGGCTTGCCTAGGTATATCCTCTTGAGGTTTCTTGTTGGTTCTGACCCAAATCTCTGATTTTGAGATGGTCTCCTACTAGGTTCCCAAAGCTCCAACTAGGCTCCAAAGACCTCCACCAAGGATCTTCACTCTAACAGCATGTTTAAAGGTTGTGGTTATGTTGTGAAGGTATGTTCAAGGTTATTTTATGCATTGACAAGTTGTGCACCTTCCTCCCAAGCCCTAGGCTTTCAACTTGCTTCTACTAGTTGCTATTAGGCCTAATTGACTAGCCCTTCTTTGACTATTTTTTGGTCTTTTTCCCCAAACTTTCCTAACAACCCCTAGATATTTTTACATATTCAGATACCCATTTGGAAATTAAATATTATCACTTAGTTTACCATCTGGTTTTGTCGTACAACTAGGGTTAATGGAAAAGAGCTATTTTTAAGGGGTTTAGGGCTTCCAGGCAGTTTTGGAAGATGTGATCCAAACTCCTCACGAGTCACAATAAACAACCCAAAAAAACATGGATTATTTTAGTAAACTCATAGACCTTTCTAAAACACTATGGTTTGTTGGGGTGTCACTTCTCAGTGGCACTGAAAATGAGCAATCTTTGTTGCCCCCACACACTAGCTACAAGCTTGTGTGTTATTCATCTCACCCATTCTCCTCCTTATGGCCTGAAAAAACACAAAACACCTACTCTAAAAATATTTAAAGAGCCTACCCAAGCCATCCACTAGATTTCAACTTGTTCCATTCGTGGATGCTCTGGTAAAATGCATTTTTACAATCAAAACCCTAAGTTTCAAGGGTTTGTGAGCAACTTTTACAAAAACAGTGATAACTTTTGATCCAAAGCACTTCAGACCTTGATATTATACTTGTTGTAAAGATTAAAAAAATTCATAACTTCCTCTACTATTATGAGCACCATACCGGACCGTACAGGTCATACAAAAGCAAAAATTCAAAGCAAAAATAGTCCAAACATGAGAAAAAGCATAGGAAGCCCTTGGCAAATGAATTGAATGCAAACAAAAAGTTGATTAACTTGTTATTGGATATTCTTAGAAGGTTTTATACACCATTTTAATTTGGTTCCAACCAACTTCCAACACCATTTCCTTCATGGACAACTTTTGCCTAAAAATGCAAAAGTTGTCATGACCAATTTTTGACAACTTTTACCTATGAGTACAAAAACATACTCCAAGGCTCTAAAGTCCTGAAACATCACTCAAATGGCATCCCAAAATGGATTTAAACCATTTCCAAACATTCTAGAAAGTTTCTAGGCATCCACCTGGTACAAACCAAAAATTGACATTTTGACAACATTTTAGGATAATGACAATTTTGGATCCCGAGCACAACAAAAGTGTGGACAACCAAACTATGGCTTAAAAAATCATCATAGGATTTCTTCCACCTTATTACAACATAAAATAACTTTAAATCACACAAAAACTCTAAAATGCAAGAAAAGACAACTTTGAGCTAGGTGCTCTGCACCAAAGGGTTAGCTACTATAGAACACTTTGATGGGTCTTATACTATCGATGATACAAAAATTCATATGATTGAGGGATTGAAAGTTATTGAAGGGTGAAATTATATGAAAGTTACAACATCAATAAAGTGGAGGAGGAGTATCATCGTGGAGTAAATGTTATCGAGGTTGATAAAAGCAACGTAGCGAAGAAACAAAAAAATGTTCTCATCGAACCACCATATCTTATGAAAGACAAGCAATTCGATGATATGATAGGGATCGATAAAAGGGAAATAACAAGTATAGAAGGAGGAGGCATCTGATAATATTAACCGGTAACTAAGAGGGGGGGTAAATCAACAACATACCGGTTTATTGCAAATTTAACAATAATCAAAACTATTATTAAAACTTTAACACTAATCAGTATAAGCAACATTAATAAGAAACATGCACACACAAAATTAAACACACATAAAAGTCAAGATTTATCATGTGGAAAGCCAAATGGGAGAAAACCACAATGTGAGTAGAAACTCAAAAAATCTGCACTATTCTTAAGTACGCCAGGTGAGGAGCCATCCCTGTTAGGAGATTACAAAGACATTGTTAGGTGCCACCCAGTTAAGGGATTTTCTTCAAGGCCTATTAGAACCTTTACCCTATTAGAGGTAGCCTTGTTAAAGGACTTAGGATCATCATTTAGGATGTCAACCTATTAAGGGATTTTACAAAGGGACCTGTTAGAGTCCACTTGGTTAAGGGATTTTACTGTGTTGCAATTATTAAAGAGTAACAAGTTATTGATATAATGATAACACTATTATATCGTATAGATCCATTATGTATCTACTTCAATCTCTGCTCGGTGATGGCTTCACCAATTCATGAGGAACCTTTCTGCACTTTGCTTATTATGCACCTTTTCTCTAACTTCCAACCTCAGTCTACTCATAACTCCATCAACCCCAAAATTCAAGATGAAAAGCCTGTATATAGATGTCTTCAATCTTGGCGCTAACTTTCCCTCCAAAACTCGAACTCAGAAAATCATTCTATGCACCAATCTTTTTGTTCCTCAAATCTTGTCGATTGTACTGGTGGGACTAGCCATTCATGCCACAAATCTTGCCGGTTCTCTAACAAGCACTCCAACTTCAAATGGTACTTTCTAAATTGAACAGACCTACATTTCACCATTGTGATTTGTTGCCAGTTGTTTTCTTTATATCAATGAACCTGCTTTACTCATCTTAATCTATCAGTTGCTTCCTGTAAACCAGTCTTTGCTCACCATTGGAAGTCTTTAGTCCCCTGTTCCTTACCAATCCACTAGTAACATTTTCCGATCGGTTATGATGACATCTGAACCGGTATTTCCATCAATGACAACTTCTTAAGCACTGCAAACTTCATGATGCCAACAATCTCCCCCTTTGGCATTGGTGGCAAAAGATCTAGGCTGGATTGGACTGGATCTCCCCCTATTCTGGTTCTCCCCCTGTTATCTACCTTCTCTACCTTTACTGGTGGATCTCTGCCTCTATCTCTGCCTTCTCTACCTCTACCGGTGCTTGCTTATATACTTAGTTGCTATCTACCTCTACCGATACTACTCTGCCTCTATCGGTGGATCTCTACCTTCTCATATGTACAATCCACTATACATTCATTCTCCCCATTTTTGCAAGAATGACAAAGAATAAAGGAATCAAAGTATACAAAATAATTTATGAGAGTAAGTCAAAAATTTCTTTGAAATTGACCTTAGCAGCCTCCAAAGAAGATTCCCATGTAGGCTTTACTTGTTTCATGGTGATGATTTGTCTATGCAGGTGTGTGACCAAATCCTCCATGTCATCCACTATCTTGCAGTCAGGTCTACTGATGAGACCTTCTGCTTGTTTTGTAATAAATCAATGAAAGGGGTAAGATAACACTTTATCTCTAGCAGATTTAGAGCTCATTTGTCTTGTTCCTCTTTCATCTGGTTGATTTCATGAGTCAGCTGTTTGAATTTTCCACTAAAAGTTTCTACTAAGATTGTAAGAGGATCAAAGGAACCTAGCAGATCTTGAATTTCCTGTTGAGTCTTTACTCTTTTGACTTCAAGATCTTTGATGAAATCGAGGAAGTTTGAGAATCTAACAAATAATTGGCCAACTTCCTTTAAGATCGATTTCACCTCTTCAGTGCTGGTAGAGAGAGCAACTTTTTCAACTAATATTTGTTCAAATAAGTGCTCACCTTTTCTGGTTTCATACTGCCTTGCTGTAACCTTCTCTAGATTGGTTGCCTCTGAACCAATTGCTTTGACAAGAGTGCCCAATTGATCGATGATATGTGCATTGTCATCAACAACAATATCAGAAATGAGATCAGATAAGATTATCTTTGCAGTATTAAGAATTCTTGCCTTCTTTTTCTTTTCTTTAAGTTTGGCCTTTTCAGCTTGAATTCTCAATTTTTCTGAAACTTTTATTAACTGTTTGGGGGTCATCTTCTTGATATCAATTACTGAGTCTTCCCCTTCTTCCTCCTCTATTTCTTCTTCTTATTATTCATTTTCTACCTTAGAGCTGGCTGAGATGGGGAATTTAGCTTTCTTTTCTAAAGCTAACTTCCTCTTTACTGGAGGAGTGTCCACCACTGTTTTCTAACCACCTTCAGGTTGACCGGATGAAGAATCTTCTATCTTCTTCTGTTGTTCTGGTTCCTTGGTCTCCCCTAGACTAATACCAATTGTTCCTATTTCCTTCAAATCTTTGTTCTTCTTTTCTACTTCCTTATTTTCTTTTTCCTTCTCCTCTGTTTCATCAACAGATGGTATTGATGAGTCTTTCATCTTGGGGTTTTATCCCTCTACACCTTATTCTGGAAATGAGGTTCGTTGCCAGTAGAATGTGTTGTAGGAATATTTATTGTCACCAAATGCCTTTGAGGTTTTTCCTCATAAGGAATGTCCTCAATTGTAACTTTAACATTTTCGGGATGCTTGGTTTGATCGGTTCCCTTTACCAGTGTATCATCAATATCAATAGTTTCAACAGTTGATTTTTGCTCAACCGGTGGCTCTGCATCCTTTGTCAGTGTTGGTGTAAATAGTTATTAATCATAGATATTATTACACTTTACTTAAGTTTACTTAGGTACATGCATTTAATAGTAGTTTTGGTATGAGACACTTGGGTGTTTGTGCCACATTGGGATAGTGTGTGTAGGAGAATTTCCACCTTTTATGGTGTTGATCTTATCTTGTTGTTACATTCCACCTCATGTGGAATATTATAATTGTTTCTCCTACCTACCCACGCCTATTTCTTACCTACCCTTGTTTCTTATTGAGCCATATGTAATGTTTGTGTTCTCACATATCCATATATCCTTGCCTATATAAGCAGGCTCATCTACATTGTTTGTACGGGCAATAATTGAACTTTTGATGATCCAGTTGATCAGTATTTTCTCTTGATAGAATACAGTTTATTCCTTTCAATATTTTGTCTCTCTGTTGTACTTTTCATTGAGCTATTGATCGGAAAAATCTCACATGGTATCAGAGCCTATAGGGCTTCATTGATTAATCTTTTGGAGACATTTTGGAAGCTTCAATTTTTGTATTTGGGGATCTTCATTTTTTGGTGTCATCATACAGTGATTTGGACATCACGGTTGAGTCCGGGAGGCCATTTCCATGAATTTTGACTATAAAGTCGACTATATTTGGTGAGATTTTTTTTTTGCCTATTTTGCTATAGTTGTACGAATTTCAATGCCAAAGTACCTTTCCCCAGGCGTCCGTGCCTTTCCCGCCGCCGTGTCTTGTAGGTTTTCGGCCACCGCTACCCGTTCATCCATGACCACTGCTTTATCTTCTTCGGTCGGCCATCACCCGTGTGGCCCCCACCCACCGGCTCGCTGCTGCCAACGTACCTCCCCGCTGGGCTCGTGGTACCTCCTACCACTGTTGTTGTCTCCTGACGTTCTCTTCCTGCCAGCAACCTTGGCATCGTCAGCACCGACCCCTTCCTATCGCCTGACACCTTCTCACCGGATGCTACCTCTCGGACGACCTCCACGCAGCCTTTTGGACCACGGCACCAGTGGGGCTCCACCACATTAGCAAACTCTGACTTGTCTCCCCCACATCAACACCTACTCTGCCACCTCGGCTGCCACGTGGACCATCGACCATACATGCCCAGTCAGCAGTCCACCTCAGCAGCCCGTACGGTACGAATGTCAAATGGGCAGGGAGGCAAAAAAAATTTTATGGCCAAACGGGCATCAAATTTAAGCCCGTCATTTGTTGACGTCAGCAATATTTTGAAAGTTTTTACCCCCCTCTCATTGAGCTTTTCAGTTTTGCAGTTCAACTTTGGAAGGCCATATCTTGTTCATTTTTGCTCCTTTTTTGGTGCAATTTTTTTTGTTTTGGGGTAGAATTTCGTGTTTTGTACAGTGGTGCAGGATTTTTCTATTTTTTGGATATAGGTTTTTTGGAAATCATGAAATCCCGATTTTTACAACTTTGGAGGCTTCATTTGGGCTCATATGGACTCCTTTTTAGGTGTCGTTTTTTTTTAAGTGCATAATTTTTTGTCTATTTTCATAATCTACCATTAGTTTGCAATGATTTTGAGTGGATATTGTACTTTTAGTATTTGGTCATTTTTGGCCTATTTGGTACTTGTATTTTGCTTGGATCTTAGTTTAGATCACTAGCAATATTTGTTGAAGTCTCTTATATCTCATTTTGAGAAGTTGCAAAGTTGAAATCAAAACTCCACTTTGCCATTATTTGCAAGTGCCAACATGATATTTTTATGGGGGGTCAGTTGTTCATTTATATCTCGATGAAATTCCATTCGGAGGCATCTTCATCTATAGTATTCTACACGGCTTCTTTGTTGATGGCATCATTTTCATGTTTCCACATTTGAATATTTTATCATGATGTATGCTCTTTCTTGAGAAATTTTTTATTCACACTATCATAAAGTTCCACACCTCTTTGTATCTTGTTATTGTTGACTATATTATGTAATCCTCTTGTACACATAGATTAGGAATATCTTGTGAGACTTGGTCCATGGCTCCAGTTGAGACTTAGATTGTACACATTTGTGAATGGCTCATGTGAGACTTGGATTGTACCAGTATTTATGCCATTAAGGAGTATCCATATGATGCTCAAAGCAGGTTGTCTCCATGCCTGATCTTCATTTTTGTTACAGCGAGTGATTCATCATCATCGACTTGGTACCTGGTTTTGCCACATTTTGACATTATTGGTGCAACATTGGCTCTCTTTCTTCCTTATGGGGAGGTATTTTGGTCATCATCATTGGACCATACTTGGAAGACATTCAACATTAAGGGGGGGCTTCATGGTCTCTTCTTCTCTCTTATTGGGGGGGCATATTTTGTTCTTCTCATTCCTCATTGAGAGCATTGTGTGCTTTCATCATCTCTCTTTTGGGGGAGGTTTTTTTCACATTGGGTTTTTCTCTCTTTCCCCGCTTTGTGAGAGATTTAATTGCATTGGTTTTCATGCATTTGCATTTGTACATGGGTACCTAACATGGCCTAATAGTCAGGACCCATCTTGCATTGCTTAGTTGCATTGTAGACTTTAGTGCATTCCCCTAAGTTGCACTTAAGGGGGGGTTTGGTGTAAATAATTATTCATCATGGATATTATTACACTTTACTTAAGTTTACTTAGGTACATGCATTTAATAGTAGTTTGGGTATGAGACACTTGGGTGTTTGTGTCACATTGGGATAGTGTGTGTAGGAGAATTTCCATCTTTTATGGTGTTGATCTTATCTTGTTGTTACATTCCACCTCATGTGGAATATTATAATTGTTTCTCCTACCTACCCACACCTATTTCCTACCTTCCCTTGTTTCTTATTGAGCCACATGTCATGTTGTGTGCTCACATATCCATATAGCCTTTCCTATATAAGCAGGCTCATCTACATTGTTTGTACGGGCAATCATTAAACTTTTGATGATCCAGTTGATCAGTATTTTCTCTTTATAGAATACAGTTTATTCCTATCAATATTTTATCTCTCTATTGTACTTTTCATTGAGCTCTTTATTTTGGCAAAATCTCATAGTCTGATTAGGAATATCTGACACAACATCACCTATGATATCTTCAACTGAAAAATTCATCAAACCCATAAGTGGTCTCCTTGTCTTTTCCTTTGCTCTTTTCTTGATTAGTTGTATCTTGTCTTTGTTTCACTTCTTTTCCTATTTCCTCCTCAGTTGCCTTTTGCTGGCTTAAAATTGTTTTCCACATGTCAATGCCCTCATCATGCACACCTTGAATGTCTCCTATGGCCACTCTCCCTATTTTGTTCCTTATTTTGAAACGTTGTATACATGCTTCAGCCACTAAAGTTGCTTGATTATAGTCCAATTCATGTTTCACTTCCATGAGTGCCTTTATTCTGTGTTTCTTTTCAATTGCCAAGGTAGTTTTCCATCTCCCTTCAATGAGATTTTGTAAATCTGATGGAATTAATCCATGTAGTTCACTGGGGGTTGTGTAGAAATTATGTAGGTTCCATATGAGTGCATATTCAATTTTTCTTTTGTCTTCCTTGTTGCAGAGAGGATACTTTATCCCAACACCAGCTAAACCTCCATAGTCTTTGATCCCATGAACCAATTCATCAACAGTTGGAGATACAATTCTACCACTTCTTCTGACATCTTTAATTACCATATCAAATTGGGTGTCAGAGTTATCATCCTCCTTTTCGTCTTTCTTGGGCTTCTTCTTAGCCTTTGTGTTGATTGGCTTTTCACTCTTTTTGTTTCTTACATATGTGACTCCTACCAGTCCACTTCTACCTTGGGAAGATATAGGAGTATCTGAGTCCTTTTCTTTCATATATGTTGTCGGTTTGCTAGATGCAACACCCTTGGATCTAGTCTTGGACATTTTCTTCTTTTCATCTGTTCGCTCTTCATTTTTTCTTGATTTTGCCCCTATTTTCTCACTTGTACCAGTGGAAGCAGTGGCACCGGATGCTTCACCTCCATATTTCTTGTCTAAGGTGTCAATAGTTTTCCTAACTTTCTTTTGAATGATAGGCTCTTTAAGTTTCTTCTCAATTTTGGAGCTTGCCTCCTCATAAGTTCCAAATCTCTTAGCTTTTCTGTCTACTAGTTTAGACAGTAACATGTTTGCATATATTTTGGCAATGTCTGCCCAGATCTCATAACCCATAGTGGGTGCCCAGAAAGTTCTAGGTTCAACCGCTTGAATGATGCAACAATCAGTATCAACAAGAAAGCAAATAGTGTTCTTGTATTTTTGAACTATACCAGTCGAGATTCTTTCTCTTTGATGCATTCTAGTTTGGAATTATTTAAAATAACCCCACATTGTCTCTCCAAACTTATCACCTAAGTCTCAAATCATTTCACCTATCTGAACTGTGATAGGTTTATCTTTAGACCACACTACATTGCCCTTATCGGGAAAGAAATTTTGCACATAGAAGAAAATACATACCAATATTGGACCATACTTGAATGATTGCCTTTTGTCCTTCTTAATTCGGTCCATGTTTACCAAGAATTGACTCCTTATCATCTCACAAATGTCATATGTTGCATCCTCTTTGATGATCCGGTAAGTTGCATGGATAGCACCTCTCGACACATTGTTCATGTGGATTGATTGGTACACTCTATAAGCTGTCACTGCAGATGCAAACCTTACTTATGCATCCTCAATGTGAGTGACTATCATTGCTCTCTTGTCATATCGGGATTGAGTCAACCGAGTGACCTCACTGGATGATATTGTCCTTAGGGTTAGTGCTTCGCCTGTTTCATTGAACCTTGTTACTCTTTGGATCATATCCTTTGTGATTTTGATTGGACCTTCAAATTCCAACCACAGAAACTGGTCATGCACTCTAGTAAGCACATACCTGATCCAATCAACATGGAATTGGTTTGGAATATCAACAACATACAACAAACCCTTGGTCTTCAGATGCATATGTTTTGCCTTCAATAGACCATTGTCGCAAAACCCTTTGAAATAATCTTGAATGAATTTGTCTCCAAGATCTTCAAGCTTGCAGTGGATGAAGGAACATAAATATTCAATTAGTAACACACCAGAGGGCACAAATGATAGGGCACCAATTTTATCGACTTCTTCGACATTCATAGGATACATCATGAACTCAGGTTGTGGTTCCTTAACTACCTCAACCAACACAGGAGTCGACACGGAAGCTGCCATGATGAATTAGAACAGAATTCACAGATTGATTTTTGTTGAAATGTGGCGACTGATTTTTTTTGCCGTTTTTCGTTGATGATGCGGTTGGGATGCTTAAGGCATTGTAAGGTTGATGTACTATTTTTGCTGGATAATAAGAAAGATTGGACGACTGTGTATGGTGGACGTAACCCATTCTGGGTGAACCACGTTAAATCTCTGTGTTATCTGTGTCCTGTTTTATTTCTTTATCTTTTTTTGCATATAATTGTTAGTTCATATTTGCTTCGGATCTGCTTGAAACCCTAACAATTGGTATCAGAGCGAGGTTTTCTGTAAATTGGCAGGACTTTTAGATTTGAGTGGGAGCAATGGAGGATTCCAAATTCAAGGTCAAAAAGTTTAACGACCAGAATTATCAGTTATGGAAAATGTAGATGGAGGATTACCTGTATCAAAAGGATTTGTGGCGGCCATTGGAAGGAAAGGCAAAGAAACCAACCACAATATCAAATGAAGAGTGGGACATTTTAGATAGAAAGGCACTGGGATCCATTCGATTGTGCCTTGTGTCGTCTGTAGCATTCAATATAACAGAAGCAAAAATGACTGTAGATTTGATGGCAACATTGGCTAAGTTGTATGAGAAACCCTCGGCTTCGAATAAGGTATTTCTTATGAAGCGTTTGTTTAATTTGAAAATGAGTGAGGGAGGATTCGTAGCGGAGCACTTAAATGAATTTAATACAATTACCAGTCAATTGTCTTCGATAAAAATTACCTTTGCAGAAGAGGTTAGGGCTCTCTTGATTTTATGTTCTTTGCCAGAAAGCTGGAATAGCTTGGTTATGGCTGTAAGTAACTCTGTCTCTGGTAAAAATACTTTGGTATTTGATGATATTGTTGGTGTTATCCTAAGCGAGGAAATGCAAAGGAAAAGCACAGGTGAGACTCCAACATCATCGGGTAGTGTTTTGAATGTGGAGAACAAAGGAAGATCAAAGGAAAGAGGAAAAGGCCCTGGGAATGAGAAGTCACGAGGGAAGTCAACGAAAGGACGCTCTCAATCTAGAGGAAAGAAAGATTGCTGGTACTGCAGAAAGCCTGGTCATCTAAAGAAAGACTATTGGTCTCGGAAAAACAAAGAAGGAGACAAAAATGAAAATGACAGTAAGGAAGCTAATATTGCAAGTAATACTTTACAAGATGCTTTAATCTTATGTTTGGATAATGTTAATGATTCCTGGGTAATAGATTCTGGGGCTTCATTTCATGCTACACCCCATAGAAAATATTTTCTAGATTATGTTCAAGGTGATTTTGGACAGGTATATTTGGGTGATGATGAGCCCTGTCAAATTGTTGGAAAAGGAAAGATAAAGATCAAGTTGCAGAATGGTAATGACTGGTTTCTGCAGGAGGTAAGACATGTTCCTAATTTAAGAAGAAATTTAATTTCTGCAGGGCAACTAGGTAGTGAAGGTTGCATAGTTACCTTCTCAGACAGTATGTGGAAGGTCACTAAAGGATCATTAGTAGTAGCTAAAGGTGCGAAGGTAGGCACATTATATCTATGTACTGGTAACACTTACTCTACCTTAGCTGCTACAGATAAAGTTACTGCAGGGACAACAACAATAAATGTTGCAAGAACAAATTCGATAATGTGGCACCATAGGCTTGGGCACATGAGTGAGAAAGGGATGAAAATCCTTCACTCCAAAAATCTATTGCCAGGACTAAAGAAGATTGATTTAGAGTTTTGTGAAAACTGTGTTTATGGTAAACAGAAAAGAGTCAGATTTCTCAAGGTTGGGAAAGAGAAGAAGAGTGAGACGTTAGAGCTTGTACATTCAGATGTATGGGGACCGGCTCAGGTATCATCTCTTGGTGGCTCTTGTTATTATGTTATTTTTATTGATGACTCAACCAGAAAAACATGGGTATATTTCCTAAAACAAAAATCAGATGTTTTTGAAACTTTTAAGAAATGGAAAGCTTTGGTTGAGAATGAGACAGGAAAAAAGTTGAAGTGCCTCAGATCGGATAATGGAGGTGAGTATTGCAGCAAAGCATTTGAAGATTATTGTTCCTTAAATGGGATTCGAAAGCAGAAGACAGTTCCAGGAACTCCACAGGAAAATGGTGTGTCAGAGAGAATGAATAGGACCATCATGGAATGTGCGAGGAGCATGAGATTGCATGCTGGATTGCCCTTACATTTTTGGGCAGATGTTGTACATACTGCTATCTATTTGATAAATAGAGGACCTTCAACCCCTTTGGATGGTGGTATTCCAGAGGAGGCATGGACTGGTAAAAAGGAAAATTATTCTTTTCTAAAAACTTTTGGTTGCGAAGCTTTTGTCCATATTGATAAAGAAAACATAACCAAGCTTGATGCTAAATCTCAGAAATGTACCTTCATTGGATATGGGATAGATGAATATGGCTATCGATTATGGGATTTTGAAAATAAGAAAATAATTAGAAGTAGAGATGTTATATTCAATGAGAAGGTTATGTATAAAGAATAGATGCAGGAAAAGAAGCATGAACAAGACAAACAAGAATATGTGGTGTTGGATGAGATTCCTGAAAATGAAATGCCACAGGTACCTGATGCTCAGCAACAACAGATTGTCCCACAAACTCCTGCAAGTGTTAGACGTTCTACGAGGACAAGTAGACCCCCTGAAAGATTTTCTCCTTCTTTGTATTCTATTTTATTAATGGATTCTGGTGAACCAGAAGAATATGAAGAAGCAATGCAGGTGGATGCCAAACAACAGTGGCAGCTAGGCATGAAAGAGGAGATGGACTCCTTGATGAAAAATAAGACTTGGGACTTAGTCCCTTTACCTGCAGAAAAAAGAGCCTTGCCTAACAAATGGGTTTATCAGCTGAAGGAGGAGGAAGGAGGTCAGAAAAGATATAAGGCCAGACTTGTGGTAAAAGGTTTTGCACAGAAAAAGGGTATAGATTATGATGAAATATTTTCTCCAGTTGTAAAAATGACTTCAATTAGAACTGTACTTAGTCTTGTGGCTGCAGATGATTTACATCTTGAACAATTAGATGTCAAAACATCTTTTCTCCATGGAGATTTGGAGGAGGAAATTTACATGTTGAAACCACAGGGATATGAGGTCAAAGGTAAGGAGAACTTGGTGTGCAGGTTGAAGAAAAGTCTGTATGGCCTAAAGCAAGCACCCCGACAATGGTATTTAAAATTTGATAGTTTCATGGTTGAACAGGTTATCATAGATGTCATTCTGATCATTGTGTATATTTTAAGAGATTTGATAATGACAGTTATATTATCCTGTTGCTTTATGTTGATGACATGCTTGTTGCTGGGTCTAACATGCAACATATAAATGATCTTAAACAGAAATTAGCCAGGTCATTTGCTATGAAGGATTTGGGTGCAGCTAAGCAAATTCTCGGTATGAGGATTACACGGGACAGGAAAAATAGAACCTTGAATTTGTCCCAAAGTGAGTATATAAAGAAGGTGTTGAAAATATTTAACATGCAAGATGCAAAAGTAGTTAGTACACCTTTGGCTAGTCATTTCAAATTGACTAGGGAGATGTGCCCAAAGGCATAGGAAGAGGTTAATAAAATGTCTAACATCCCGTATTCATCAGCTGTTGGCAGTCTGATGTATGCAATGGTATGCACAAGGCCAGATATTGCACATGCAGTGGGAGTTGTGAGCAGGTTTATGAGTAATCCGGGTATGGAACATTGGAATGCTGTGAAATGGATTCTTCGGTATTTGAAAGGAACTACTACGAAGACATTATGTTTCAAAGGATCTAATGCTGCTCTGAGTGGCTTTGTTGACTCTGATCTAGCGAGTGATATTGATTCACGGAGGAGTACTACAGGGTATGTTTTTACTATAGGGGGAACTGAAGTCAGTTGGATTTCTAGGCTGCAAAAGGTTGTTGCACTTTCAACCACTGAATCTGAGTATGTTGCTGCTACAGAAGCCAGCAAAGAGATGATTTGGTTGCAATGTTTTCTGAAGGAATTGGGTCAGACACAAGAGGATAGCCCATTGTATACTGATAGCTAGAGTGCCATTCATCTTGCGAAGAACTCTACTTTTCATTCAAGGACAAAGCACATTCAGCTCAGGTACCACTTCATCCAGACTATTTTGGAGGAGGGTCAGTTACGGCTTGAGAAGATTCACACAAGTGAGAATCCTGCCGATATGTTCACAAAGGCAGTTCCACAGGAGAAGCTGATTTCTTCATCAGTTTCTGTTGGTCTTCTTGATTGATAATTGTGGAATTTATACCAGTCAAGTCCTAGTGTTTTATCCAGCGGATGTTGCATGTACAGTGGTGTCGTGTAGTATCAGTCTCCAAGTGGGAGATTGTTTGGTGTGGAGCCTGATCAGTCTCCAAGTGGGAGATTGTTGAAATGTGGCGACTGATCAGCAAAGTACTGTACACTCAGCACGTATCCTTGCTAGGGTCCAGGGCCGGGCCGAGCCCCAGGTAGGGGTTCAGGGGCGGCTGCCCCCGAGAAATTTTTTTTTGCCGTTTTTCGTTGATGAAAACCGACATTGTAATAAAACCCTAAAAAGGCCGACTTTGTTTGTTGCCCTAAAAATGCATGTTATAAGCGGCTGGGATGCTTAAGGCATTGTAAGGTTGATGTACTATTTTTGCTGGATAATAAGAAAGATTGGACGGTTGTGTATGGTGGACGTAACCCATTCTGGGTTAACCACGTTAAATCTCTATGTTATCTGTGTCCTGTTTTATTTCTTTATCTTTTGTATTTAAATCTGCATATAATTGTTAGTTCATATTTGCTTCGGATCTGCTTGAAACCCTAACAATTTCCTCTATTGTTTCTGCTAGAGCTTCTAATTGCCAAAGCTTCACCGCTTGATCTCCAAACTAACTTTGCACGTAATGCACTTAATAGATTTAGAAAGTCTTTGATCGCACTAGGAGCTCTCGAATGCACATATGAGAGCAAGGTAAACAAAATCATCTTTCATTTCCTTATTTATTAGTTAAGTTGTACAACCTCAAACGGTAACATTTTATAATTCACTGGTGTTACTTCCCTATCGGTAACAATACAACCTTTAACACTTATACTCTTAAAAATTCACCGATGAAGAATTACAAACAATGTGTCAACTTTTCTGCATCTAGGTAATGCAAATAAGAATTACCTCACTTTGGTTGCGGGGAATTAGCCATGATTTTTCAATAAGTGCCCCCCTAAGCATCAATTTGCTTAGTTTGAAGAATAACTGTCATCACCAGTGGATGATGACTTATTTTGAGACTGCTTCTCTTCTTCTTTTCTTTCTTCACTTTTTGTCCACATCCTTTTCATTTAATTCTTCACCTCCTCAATTGTCTTCTTTCCTTTCAAATCATTTGTCCCTTTCTTCTTTCTAAACTGCTTTCTATCTTCAGACAGGTTGTAGGATCAATTCCTGCACTCTCTGGCCAAATGACCGATCTTATGGCAGTTGAAACATGCCATACCAGTTGTCTTCCATGGTCCTGCAGTGTTTCTCTGACCCATTCTCATCCAGCAATTTCCCACAACATGACCAAAGTTGCCACAGGTAGAAGATGTGGCATTGAGTTGATTACTCTTTCTATTAGGCCTAACTAGTTTGGATGGAGATCTTGATGCATTTTTCTTGAACATGCATTTTTCAGCTTTGTGTCCATATTTATTGCACGTGAAACAATATCCATTAAAGCTTCTTCTACTAGACACGCTACTTAATCGAGGTCTACACTCATAAGTAGTGTGTCCATACTTGTGATAGTTATAGCAATAACCATAAAAGGTGAATGACATCTTGTAACTGACCGATTGATTTCTACTGACATCATACTTATGACCCGGTTTACCACAATAGTTTCTAAAGGATTTAGAAAAATTCATACCTTTCATTCCTGATTTGTTCCTTTTACCATTCTTCATCCTCTTGGGATTAGATGATTCTCCATTTTCCATTGTACCTATACTAGAGTAACCAAGACCAGTTGTCTCCTTTGTTTTCCTCTGAGCTTTTAATTGTTCATCTATCTTCTCAGATCTTTCATTAAATTTTCTCATCTTTTCATTTCTCTCACCTGTAGCTTTCAACTCATTTTTGAGTTGTTCAATCTCCTTCATCATCTTCTCATTTTCCTTTGTTTTTCCATGCAAATGCTCATACATAACTATATTCTCTTGAGTAAGAATTTGAATTTCTTCATCCTTTTCAATGATAATTGCATCATTGTCTCTTTGAGATTCTTCAATAAGCCTTTTGGCTCTTTCAACTTTTGACAGTGCTTCATCTGCATTTCTTTTTCTTTCTTCTTCTATCTTGTTGGCTTCTAGTATTTCTATCATTCTTAGGGCCTGAATTTCATGCTCTCTTTTTAGATTTGTGATTTTTTCAACCAACTTCTTGTTCTTTTCTATCAGCTCTGAGACTTCCTCTTTTGCTTCTTCAGATCCACTCTGATCAGAGAGTTGATCTATGATATCCTGACTCTCATTAAGCTGTAGAGCGGGTTCCTTCCTTTTAGCAAGTGATTTTTTTAATCCTTCCTTCAACTGAGAAATTATCTCATTAGCTTCATCAAGATGCTTCTGATAATAGTATTCTTCCATGATCTTTTCCTCAAGTAGTTAAAATTTTCTTTAGAGGACCTTGTCTTTGATACCAATTCATTCATAATGATAACCGGTAACTGAGAGGGGGGGGTGAATCAACACTATACCAATTTATTGCAAATTTAAAAATAATCGAAACTTATTCAAACTTTAACACTAATCAGTATAAGTAGCATTAATAAGAAACATGCACACACAAAATTAAACACACATGACAATAAAGATTTATCACGTGGAAACCCAAATGGGAGAAAACCACACTGTGAGTAGAAACTCACAAAATCTCCATTATTCTTAAGTATGCCCGATGAGGAGCCATCCCTGTTAGGAGATTACAAAGACACTGTTAGGTGCCACTTGGTTAAGGGATTTTCTTCAAGGCCTGTTAGAACCTTTACCTTGTTAAAGGACTTAGGAACATCATTTAGGATGTCACTAGGTTAAGGGATTTTACAAAGGGACTTGTTAGAGTCCACCCGGTTAAGGGTTTTTACTGTGCTGCAATTATTAGAGAGCAATAAGTTATTGATCTAATGATGACACTTTTCTATCGTATAGATCCATTTTACATCTACTTCAATCTCTGCTTGGTGATGGCTTCATCGATTCATGAGGAACCTTTATGCACTTCACTTATTCTACACCTTTGCTCTAACTTCCAACCTCAGTCCACTCATAACTCCATCAACCCCAAAATTCAAGATGAAAAGCCTGTATATAGATGTCTTCAATCTTGGCGCTAACTTCCCCTCCAGAACTCAAACTAAAAAAATAATTCTATGCACCAATCAATTCGTTCCTCAAATCTCGCCAATTGTACTGGTGGGACTAGCCACAAATCTCTTCGGTTCTCTAACAAGCACTCCGACTTCAACTAGCACTTTCTAAATTGAACAGATCTACATTTCACCGTTGTGATCTGTTGTTGGTTGTTTTCTTTATATTGGTGAACCTGCTTTACTCAACTTAATCTATCAATTGCTTCCTATAAACCGGTCTCTGCTCACCAGTGGAAGTCTTTAATCCCCTGTTCCTTACCAATCTACTATAACCCTTTTCCGATTGGTTATGATGAAATCTGAACCAATATTGCCATCAATGACAACTTCTTATGTACTCCAAACTTCATGATGCCAATAGTATCATCGAAGTGATTGCGAAGAAATAAATCTTCTCGAAGAAAGGGATTTGCTCATTATCAAATGCTATGGTTTCATCAATATAACCCATTGATGAAAGTAAGGGTTTCTATGATCCAAAAAGTGGTTTGGTAGAAGGACATTATCTTATTGATTGTTAGGAATACACATCAATGACACATTGCTTTTTTATAAAAGAAAAAGGGGGATTATCTATGTGTTAAACTCATCTATCACTCCTAATGTGACCAATAATGATGGTAATACCTTGATCAGAGGAAAAATTGAATACAACAACAAGTGAGATTTAACATAATTAAATTTGAAAGGTGTTCCGAAGTAAATACAAAGAATGTTGTATTCAGATTAAAACATAAAAGAAAGAATAGAGCCATTGCAGAAGAGAAAAAGCTTACAATTTATGCAAAGGTGAATTGTGACTTGGAGATACAGTGAAAGGAACACACAATTGGAAAAAAAGTAAGTTGCTACATCACTATTTCTCTGTGAATTCATGGAGTTCTCTTCATCTAAACTAGCTAAGAGTAGGAAGCCCAGGAATCCCCCACCTACTGATACTAGTGAGGTAGCTAAAAGAAAAATATAGAAAAAGGAAGGGAGAACGTTGAACCAAAACTTATTGGACCAATTCCCTGCATCTAGCATGAAATCCCATAGAGTGAAGTCTGAAGAGGATGGCCTAAAGGATAATCAAGAATTTGTAGGAGATATCTAGACTGAGATCAGAGGGTATGATTTATTCATTTTTCACTAGAAGAGGAGAATGAACCCTGAGCCTATCACTAATCCATGGAGGTTGAATATAGGGATACTAGTAGTTCCAAATGTATTTATTAATCCTGAACTGATAAAAGCTCTCGCAGATAGATATGATTGTAAAATAAAAACGATTTATGACAAAGACAACAAGCCATTAGTCGCAATCAGGAAGGAGTTCATTGAGACAATATTCAATTTGGATTTCGGAAACAAAGCACAGATTAATGTGGCAAAATTAAAATAAGATTATGTTTCCCTAGAAAGTACATACATAAGCTGGAGGTTGCCTTATCACAGAAGGAGGGAAGTAGGGGAAAAACCAACAGTATTCAGATGTAAAGAATTAGCTCTATTTGATGTGAATCTTTTTAGAACACACATCAAATACACCTATTACTCTGTGGGACACATCTTGGGAGTTGAGGTACCTCCCCTAATGGACATTGCATTGATGGTTTTGGCTCTAGATATCCAATCAAAGGATCCCAGAGAGTTTGATTATGCAGCCTATATTGCAAATCGGATTAATCACTCTTTGGAGAAGATCAAAGGGGATTCTAGACAAATAGTGTTCCCTCACTATTCTCTGCTAATGCATATGTTGTTATTTGTTGGGGATATAAATTCAATGTGGGGTAGGGACTTGCTAGGAAATGTGTTTTATAAGCATGGCAAGAAGAAGCCTGTTCAACTGTGGTTGTCCATCTAGGATTAAAGCTATGCAAATTGTCAGTACAACTATTTTGAGGACAAGTTTGTAAAGCCTATGATGTGTCTACTGGGATACGATAAGAATTTCTCCTTATCCCTTGAAATTAAGAAATTTCTTAGACTATTGCAATTCAATGAAGAGCTAGGAATTGATCATAACTGGGGAGACTGGTTTTCACATGAAAATTATACTTTTATTAGAGTTTATGGATTTGAAGGGATCCCTAATATCCTTCCTATGACCATCCCTGGTCGGTTGGCCTATTTGGAAATTGTTAGACAGATGAATGGATCAACACAAGTCCATTTAAGGGCAAGTAGGAAACAGTATTTCTTACCTAGATGCTTATCCTTTGGAGATTTTTTATTAGAAGCACAACAAGCTATGCACTCCTTGAGGGAAAGATAGGATATTATCAATTATCCTATGGTACACCAAGAGCAAAATTTGATCCTGAGGGGTATATTCAGAAAGCTCAAAATTCACAAGGATTAGAAAAAATAGAGCATATCCCACAAGTGAATGAAGACATCATCAGAAACTTGGAGAGGGGGGAATCAGTCAGAAGAAAGGAGTTGTATAATAAGGTTGGTAATGCCTACTCTTGGAAGATACAACAGCAGAAAATAAACTTGCCTAATGTAGAAAGTATAGTGAATCCAGTAGATAAGGCAACGACATTAATTCAACATGCAGAGGAAAGCCTTGGTGATGTTCCTAGGGAGATAGTGGAGGCAGAACTTGAGGCACCAACTAAAGAACTCCCACTTGAACACATGTCCCCTGACTCTAGAGCATAGGAGAGGCATGATAATAAATTGTCGATGAGAGAATAGATGAGTGTGCGGCCTTCATATCAGACAATGATTTTATCCAAACTGAAGAGTTTCAGTCATTCTTGTATGAATACAAAGACAAGGAATTGAGGGAGAAGAGAAAAAATGTAGACATGAATGCACTCTTGGATGAATTACAAAGCATAATCAATGAAGAGATGAAGATGATGACCCTAAAAAGAGAGAGAGACAATTGCTGAAGGAATCAGGTGCTATCATATACCAAGGGTGGAACATGAAGGGGACATTGATTTTTGACACCTTTGCAAAAGCAGTAGGGAGATAGCAAATGAGATTTCCAGATAACATAGAATCGGTCTACACTGGGTTAGGGTATGATCCTGGACAAAAGGCCTTATTGTAGTGGGAAATTTATCCTAGGGATAAAATACCTCTCATTCTCGACCCAGATGAAATGTATGCTACTCTTTCAGTGCACCAAGTAGGGAAGAGTGATCCCATGGAAACAACCATGTTAAACTTGAATGTGGCTAGACTCAACATTGACCAAATGGATTATGTCAAGCGGTCGATGGAATACTTTAAGTATTTGTACCTGTAGTGTCGTAAATTGTACACCCTTGCTAGGGTGGTACAATTTCACACTTGGTTTAGCACCCACCTTAGTATGTTTTGCATCTTGCATTTCTAATCTCTTTTAAGCATTTAATTAATTAATTTAATTAAATCTAAATTCATAATTCATCACTTCGCATGTTATAAAATTGGGCCCTTTATCCTAAGTGTGCCCCTTTTTTTCATTCAATAAATCATTTAATCATAAACCCTAATTATGTCCTATTTCAACCCTTAAGGTCCGATTTCGCATATCAAAACACCTTGGAATCAGCTGTAACTTTGGGCTTTTCTCAAATATCATCATATCTAACGACCCCAAAAATTTGGTGAAAAGTTGGTCAGACCATGTTGAAAATGCACATGGTCCTCGGCTTTTTCCCTGAAATTTCGGGAGCATAATCCTATGATATAATAATTCTTAACCACAAAATATTGGTGGGAAATTCAAATCCTAGGTCGGCCTAAACATGAAATTAAGATCTAGGGTTTTATACTTAAGAGCTCTCTTTCTTCATTTGAAGGGGTCTTCTTCTAAGAATCTAAGAGCAGGTTTTTGGAGCATAAAGAGCCTTCTTTGCAGTGAAAGAGTAGATCTTTAAAGTCTTCAACATCATTCAAAATTCATCCATCAAACATTCATTGATTGGGGGCTTTTGAAGATATAGGAAAGCAATAGGATAACACCGACTAAAGATTGGCATGTACCTCTCCCTTGGGGTTGGGTATGGTTTCATGTTGTTTTCATGTCTTTGTAGGAGCTTCATTTTGGTTCATATTTATGCTTTAGATCACTTTGCATCGTGGATTTAGAGCATTTATTTTATCAATTATAAGCAATTAGGGTTTACACTTTAGGGTTGTTCTAGATTGTTTTCTTTCATTTTAGAATCTTGCACACACACAAGGTTCTAGCACACACATTTTCAGTACATTATTGGCTATCTGTTGAGGAAATCACCAAAATAGGGGTTTGACTAAGGCAAAACCCTATATAGCCACGTAAAACCCTCTTTTTCAGCTACATGTACAGGTTCGGATCCGAGCGTCGCTGAAAGTTTCTAGACTGATAGAGCACATAGAGGTTGTCCTAGGGTTCGGATCTCAGCAAAAACCCCTAGGACAGGGGTGTGGCACCCCGGTTCTGCCTATTTTCAGCAGGATTTGACAGTGCAACAGTTTGTAGATCTTTGATCCTATCTTGTTTGTTGCAGCTTGAGACTTGCAGAATCGAGATAGTGGCGTGGCACCCTTGTCCTAGATATTTTGGCTCAGATTTCAAACACAAGTGTACCTCTAATTTTGCTTCCTAATCTGTACTTTTCAGTAGTTTATCAGTTGTTTTTTGTTCTGCATTTCCAAATTAGGGTTTGCTTGCTTACTTTCACTTTAGGTTAAATTTCATTTTGAATCATCCCTCTCTCACATGTGCAGCAAGGGAATAGGAAGCCTAAGAGGTAATCCACAACTCTCTCTTTCTCATAAGAAGTAGTTGAAGTGCTTACCTCCCTAGGCTCTTTCGTATTCCATGAGTGTGTATGAGAGTGGGAATAGGGTTTTCATACTTAGTCTCACTTTTTCCCCTACACAGTACCATAAGGAATGAGAAAAATGTGAGAAATGGCAAGAAACAACCCTGCAGCTACAGAAGGAATCAACCCTTGAGAGAGAAGTTGATCTTAATGAAGAACACAAAATCGTTCTAGCCTCACAAGGTGCAATCTACTTGAAGTACAAAGCAAAGAATTATTAAAAACAATCGAAAAAGGTGGAGGCAGATAAAGAGAAATTTGTACGCTCATTAGTGATAGGGGTGATCAAGCACATAATATACACTATGGATGCACAAATGGTCCCATTTTGGTCTACCTATAAGAAAACATTCTCAAGCATTGATCACCATATGAGTTTGAAAGAAAAACTAATGGATCGGGATGGATTAGAACCATACATTTTTGAGAAAACATGAAGAATTTTATCAGTTACCGAAGAGAAATATTGATAGATTTGAAGATGCAGAGGGGCTTCCAAACTTGATGAGTGAAGGAGAAATATTAACCCTGGAGCGATTTAAGAAGGAGATGGGAGGTAATCTGGAGCATAAGATTTCTAAGATAAAGAAGGACAAAGATTTAGTGCCAAAAGTCTCGAGAATAACTGATACTCTGTACGCACATGAGTACACAATGAAGAGATTGTTTGCTGAGTGTGGTACTCACTGAGATCCAACCTATGTTGAACACATAGGAAAAGTTAATCTTGTCCTTAGAGATAATTAAGTTTAGTTTACTATATGGTTATTTTTGTAAAGAACATGATTGTTGGTCAAGAATCATGACTGTTTGAGATTTCCACTATATAAAGGAAATCATTTTGTAACATGAGGATATCTTTTATAAAGAATACTTGAACTATTATGCAAGCAGTGACATATTCAATATTTCAAGCATTTTGTAAACAATTTTTGCAATTAATGACCAGTTTCCTATTTTCTCTGGAGTATATAGATAAGTGTTTTAAACAATTGGTTCCTTGTGATTTATATTTCTAGTAAATATAAACTACTTAGAATATTTTTGCATGAGATATTGTTTGATTAAATATTCAATTTGATCATCAGAAGTATGTGAGAGTTTTTCCATATATATTTTGTTCTGTTGGTCTCTTACAATAGGAGTTAAATTCAACAGAACTAGATGAGATATTAGTCAAATGATTGAAGACATTTAAGGTTGGGCCAGTTGATAGAGATATTGATGCAGGAGCATCCTCAGTTCATAGTAATCTTGCATCAACCAAAAGAAAATTCCTTTCTGTTTTGTTTTATATTTGCAGTTTCAGTTTTCCTTTCGATGTGTCCCGGTTTTGGCTCACCGGATCTTGTGGAGTTGGATTCTACTTGAAGACATGATCATCTTTCTTATTCCCAGACCTCATCACATTTGGATCATTTTCTAGCAAGATATTGCTACCGGTTTCCATGATAATTTCCTGTTACCAGATGTTCCTTGTTACCGATTTCCTAGACCTATTTTGGTGATCTACCAGAACCCCTTTTGAATCTTTCGAAGCCTTGGGCATTGATTCTAATGTTCCTTGGCATGTGGCCGACCTTTTCCCATGATCTAAGTTTCATCCTTTGGATTTTCTAGAGGAATCTCTTGGTGGAGGCCGACCTTGTTATTTTACATGTTAGGTCTTGTTCTTTGGGTTTTGATCCCTTTTGGGCCAACTGGATCCTTTGGATTGATATACATATTTGTAATTATGCATTAGAATGTAACAAATCAGAGAATCAGGTAGCTATACTGTGTGTAGAAGATAGATCTTAAGATTCAAGGTCTCAATTGTGACCTATTCTACTAGGCCTGTGAGTCGGTATGTTGTAACCCGGTTGTTACCGTTTGGATGTAATAAAATTTCATGCAAAAAAATAATCTGCTATGCATTACCTCCATCATATCTTTGTGTTTCTGTTGTGTTTACTCTTGATGACCGGTCTGAATTGATCTCTTTGAGGTCCCTCCTCACCGATGACTACTTTAAATGGTATCAAAGCAAAGTTTCATTCCAGAGGTTGCGTGTCCTAAAATTTTGTTGTAGGGTGGTGGATTACGGATCCGACTTGTAGTTGTAGACGACTAGCATGAATGATGGCATGAAGAGGACCTAGGAATGGTGGAGTGTGTGTGAATGCAGATCCTATTATGATGGAGATGTTGCAAGTAATAGGAGCCCGTGTTGGTGTAAATAAATATTCATTATGGATATTATTACACTTTACTTAAGTTAACTTAGGATAATGCATCTCTTCGTAGTTTGGATTTGAGACACTTAGGGAAGTGTGCACATAGGGATAGAGCTTGTAGGAGAAATTCCACCTTTTGTGGTCTTATTTTGTTGTTACACTCCACATTCGGTGGGTCATCCACCTCTTGTGGAATATTATATTATTTCTCCTACCTACCCCTAGTATTTCTTACCTACCCTTGTTTCTCATTGAGCCACATGTCATAATTGTGTGCTTGTACATCCATATGGCCTTGCCTATATAAGCAGGCCTATATTCATTGTATTGGTATGAATCCAGTTGATCATTTTCATATTGATGAGAATACAGTTTGTTCTTGTCATTCTTTTGTCTCTATTTTAATACTTTTCATTGTGCCCTTGATCTTGGAAAAATCTCACATGGTATCAGAGCCATTGGGGCTTCATTGATTAGTTTTTGGAGACATCGCGGAAGGCTTCTATTTTCGGATCTGAGGAATTGCACTTTTTGGAGGCATCTTGGAGCATTTTCGACCTCACCATTGCATTTGGGAGGCCATTTCCATAAAAATTGAGTATAAATTCGATCTATTTTGGCGAAAATCGATTTTTGGGTGTGGAGGAAATTTTCTGCCCAATTCGGGCGGTACAGTATGGAATTTTTGGATTTTTTTCAAAATAAAATTATTTTTTTCCTGAAAATTTTTTTCCAGTTTGAAAAAAAATTTTGAAAAAAAAATAAAAAATTGAAAATTATTTTTGGGATCTGTACCTTCTGCCCAGTGAGTAGCATACAGTCAATGCCCACTCAACATTTTCTTTGGAAATTTTTAGACCCCTCTCTGTTGAGCAGTTTGGATTTTTGGGTCAACTTTGGAGGCCCATAACTTGCTCAATTTTGCTCCTTTTTGGGTGCAATTTTTTTTATTTGGGCTAATTTGTCGTGCTCTTCGCAGTGGTGTGATTATTTTCTGGTTTTGGTGCACAAGTGTTTCAGAATTTTTGGATTCTCTCAGCTATACCTGTCCAATCCTCAATTCTGCAACTTCAAAGGCCTCGTTTGAGCTCATACGACCTCCTTTTCAGGTGCCCTTTTTTTTGAAAGTGCATGTTTTTTCATCTACTTTCATAATCTATGATCAGATTTCAGAGATTTTAAGTAGAAATTGTACTTTCAGATATTGGTCTTATTTGGCCTATTTGGTACTTGTAAATTGCTTGGATCTTAGTTTAGATCTCTTGCATTATTAGTTTGAGTCTCTTTTGGCCTTATTGAGGCAGTTGTAAAATTGAAATCAGAAGTCCACTTTGCCATTTTTTGCAAGTGGCCCATTGTACATGCACTAAGTATAAAGTGCCAAATCATCACTTTTGGGGGGGTTCTTTGATTGAGTGAATTTGGGGGGGTGTCTTGTGTGATTGTGCCTCTCTTTCCTTGTGCTCTTTCATTTTTGTTGCAATGAGTCCTCATAAATTTCCACCTTTAACTCCACATAATTATGCATCATGGAAAATTAAAGTATGGAGCAAATTAATGGAAAAAGGTTTCACGCATTACATAGATGGAACAATAGCAACACCACCTGATCGTAAGGCTGATCCTAATGCTCAGTTAGAATGGCTCACTAAGAATTGCATGGCTCTTGGAACTTTGCGCAAGTATGTATCAGATGACCTCATCTTTCATATTGAGAAGAGTACTACAATCAAAGATGCTTGGGATATGTTTCAAAAATTGTATGGTCAAGTTGATGAAATCAGAGGGTATAAGATTGACAATGAGCTCACCAACTTGGATCCCAAGAGTTTTGATACAATCCAAGATTATGTCACCAAAGCAAATGAGCTAAGAGCAAAGCTTGAGGATTGTGGAATTGACAAAAAGGATACTCAGTTAATATTCAACTTGTTGGACAAGCTTGCACCAGAATATGCAACATTTGTGTCTAGCTTCCAAACTCATCGTTTGATAGTGGGGAGTTCCTATGTTATGCCTTCATTTGATGCTTTCACATAAATGTTGATATTGGAACAATCTAAGTTGTTGAACATGGGGCTTCTCAAGTCTTCAAAGTCCAAGGCTTTGGTGGCTAATCAAGGGAATCAAGGAAGTCAAGGCAAAGATTCCAACAAGAAGAAGAAGCAATCTAAGTCACAGCCACAATAGGGAAAAGGACAATCATCCTCTCCATCACAAGGCAATTTTTCATCCTCTTCCAAGAAGGGGACACCACCTAAGAAGGATAAACCAACTTGTGCATATTGCAAGAAGTATGGTCATGATGAGCATCAATGCCACACCAAGCAAGTTGATGAGTTGACAAATCTTCTCAAGAAAAACAACATCAACTTGCCATCCGCCTACACAAAGAAGGACTCAACTCCTTCCTCTTCCTCACAGTCTAAGGGAAAAGGACAAGCATTTGTGGTTACTACAGGTTCTTCACAGCAGTGGATACTTGACTCAGGTGCCTCATATCACATGGGTTCTACAAAGGAGCAGTTTTCTTCATTGGAGCCATCAAAGGTACCTCACATTTACATAGGTGATGATACACAAGTAGAGGTTGAAGGGAAAGGTTCAGTTGACATGGATGATGGAGAATTGAGAATGTTCTCTATGTTCCTAACTTGTCTACCAACCTTCTCTCTATCTACCAAATCACTCACTATGGGAATGGGAAAAAGGTTGAGTTTACACCAGATTCAGTTGTGGTAAAGGAACTTGATGATGATGCCTTGGTGGTAGTGGGACAAGTCAATGAAAACTCAAGGCTTTATTCATTCTCCCATTTTGTGCCAAGTTCACCTTCTAGGGCCTTGCTTACTCATTCAAACTCAGAAAGTAAGCTATGGCATGAGTGGTTTGGTCACCTCAACTACCGCTATCTTCAGCAGCTCAGCACTAAAGACATGGTCACAGGTCTACCTCAAATCAGTTTTTCAGAGGGTGTATGTTCAGGTTGTTCCATGGGCAAGCATCCTAAGGAGAAGTTTGATAAAGGGAAAGCTTGGAGAGCTTTGGAAGTTCTTCAAGTTGTTCACAGCGATGTAGCAGGTCCATTTCCTGCACCTTCATTTAGCAAGGTCTGCTATGTCCTCACCTTCATTGATGACTACTCCCGCTTCACTTGGGTCTACTTTCTTATTCATAAGAGTGAAGTATTTGATAGATTTCAGGACTTCAAGGCTCGTGTGGAGAAGCAATCCGGGAAAGTGGTGAAGATTCTTCGCACATATAATGGAAGGGAATATGTGAACAAAAGACTTGAGGATTTTTGTACATTTGAGGGGATTGATCTTCAGCATTTTGTCACATACACTCCACAGCAGAATGGAGTTGCAGAACACAAGAATAGAACTCTCAAAGAAATGGCTAGCTGTATGATTCATGCACGTTCTCTTGATCCCGCTTTTTGGGCCGAGGCTATCAGTTGTGCCACACACATCCAAAATCGGGTTCCTCACAAAGCTTTGCAAGTTATTACTCCTTTTGAGGCTTGGGCTGGTAGGAAACCGATTGTAAGACATTTCAGAGTCTTTGGGTGTCCAGCATGGGCTCGCATACCTCCACAGAAACGCAAGGCATTGGAACCTCAGAGTCGGCCTTGCATATTTGTTGGATATCCTGAGGGTGTTAAGGCATATAAATTGATGGATCCTGAGACACATGAGGTATTCATTGAGAGGAGTGTTCACTTTGAGGAAAGCTCTCCTAGCTTAGCCTCTCTACCTCCTCCACCATCCTCTATTGTGGATAGTGATGCTAGTGATTCAGATGATGAGACTCCTTCAACTTTGACTCGTAGGGTTACACCTCTATAGGGTCCACTCGCAGTTGAGGAGCCTCATTCTCCACCTCCACCTAGACCTCGTTGGGCTCGACAGACACTTGAGTCAGCGAGTTCTCTTGTTGGGGATCCTTCAGATACATGGAGGACTCGATCACAACATCAGGATCTTCCAGATGCATTCATTGCTACCACTTCCAATCCACAGACATTTTGGGAAGCATCACGGGTTCCTGAGTGGGACCAAGCTATGGAGGAAGAGTATAGTTCCTTGATGAGGAACAACACATGGGATTTAGTCCATCTCCCTAAGGGGAGAAAGGTGGTTCGATGTAAGTGGATCTATCGGACCAAGTTTGCAGCGGATGGTAGTGTAGATAAGTATAAGGCTCAGCTTGTTGTGAAAGGTTTCTCTCAGGTTGCAGGTGTTGACTATACTGAGACCTTTGCGCCCGTAGCCAAGATGAACTCCATTCGCTTGACACTTGCTATTGCTGCAGCTCATGGTTGGGTTGTACATCAGATGGATGTGAAGAGTGCTTTTCTTCATGGTGATCTTGATGAGGAGATTTATATGGAGCAACCACAGGGTTTCATCCAGGATACTTCTTTGGTTTGCAGACTAAGGAAATCTCTCTATGGCCTTAAGCAAGCCCCCAAGGCTTGGTATGCCAAGATGGATTCCTTTCTTCTCTTAGCCGGGTTCACCAGATGTCATTCTGATCTGAATGTCTACATTTTGTGCCAGGATGACTCTCACTTGATACTTGTGCTCTATGTTGATGATTTGATCATTACAGGGAGTACCACATCCATCATTAGTAGGGTCAAATCTGTTTTGCATGATAGATTTGCTATGACTGACTTGGGTCTTTTGCACTACTTTCTCGGGATAGAGATTTCATAGTCACCTTCTGGGATTACACTATCACAGCCCAAGTATGCTCTTGATCTACTTGCATGCTTTCATATGGCTGATTGTAAGCCTGCCCTGACTCCCTTTCTTTCAGGAGTCAAGCTTGAGGCTCAGTGTTCTTCTCCACCAATTGATGCCACTTTGTATCGTCAGCTTATGGGTAGTCTCATCTACTTGACCCATACATGCCCTGATATTTCTTTTGCAGTTGGCATGGTTTCCCGCTTCATGCAGGAACCACATGAGCTTCATTGGAAAGCTGCCAAACGCATCCTTCATTACATCCAAGGTACACATCACTATGGGATTCACTATGCAACAGGCACAGGACTTCGCTTGGTTGGTTACACAGACTCCGATTGGGTTGGCGATCTTGATGATCGTAAGTCTACTTCCGGTTACAATTTTCACCTTGGTTTAGGCCCCATTTGTTGGCAGAGCAAGAAGCAACATGCTATTGCTCTCTCTTCGACTGAGGCTGAGTATCGAGGCGCTGTTAATGCAGCGACTAAGACCATTTGGCTCTAGCAAATTCTCACAGAGTTTGGATTCACCACTCCACGACCGACAGTTCTACATTGCGACAATCAGAGTGCTATTGCAATCTTGAAGAACCCGGTCCAGCACTAGTGGACCAAACACATCGAGATTCATATGCACTATATCTGAGAGCTCATTCAGGAGTAGGTCATTGATTTACAGTATTGTCCTACAACAGAGCAGGTTGCTGACATATTCACCAAACCTTTCACTGAGAGTAAGTTCCAGCAGTTGCGAGATCTCTTGGGGGTGCAGGATGTGTCATTAGGGGGGGTTAGCTGACTTCTCCTTCCTCTCTTATGGGGCGGACTTTTTCCTCTTTGAGGTTTTGTCCTTCTTCTTTGAGAGTCTTTTGTACTTTCATCTCTCTTTTGGGGGGGAGTTTTTTCCCATTGGGTTTTCTCCTTTTCTCCGTTTGTGAGAGATTGCATTGCATAGTTTTGCTTGCATTTGCATATTGTACATGGGTACCTATCATGGCCTAGTAGCCGGGACCCATCTTGCATTGTTGACTTGAGTCTTCATTCCCCTAAGTTGCACTTAAGGGGGGGTGTTGGTGTAAATAAATATTCATTATGGATATTATTACACTTTACTTAAGTTAACTTAGGATAATGCATCTCTTCGTAGTTTGGATTTGAGACACTTAGGGAAGTGTGCACATAGAGATAGAGCTTGTAGGAGAAATTCCACCTTTTGTGGTCTTATTTTGTTGTTACACTCCACATTCGGTGGGTCATCCACCTCTTGTGGAATATTATATTATTTCTCCTACCTACCCCTAGTATTTCTTACCTACCCTTGTTTCTCATTGAGCCACATGTCATAATTGTGTCCTCATACATCCATATGGCCTTGCCTATATAAGTAGGCCTATATTCATTGTATTGGTATGAATCCAGTTGATCATTTTCATATTGATGAGAATATAGTTTGTTCTTGTCATTCTTTTGTCTCTATTTTAATACTTTTCATTGTGCCCTTGATCTTGGCAAAATCTCATAGCCCGGTTAGAAGCCGTGGAGATCCAAAGAAGAGGCCAATATATTGAAGATGTGAGTGAAGATGAAGGAGAAGAAGCCTCGATAGAACAAGCAAACCTACCGGCTGTTGATCCAGATGAGGAAAGGTTTTTGATGGTTTTGAGTAGGGTGAATACTAAACCTCATTTTACCCCATCGGAATATGATGGGAGGTTAGATTCAGATGAATTGATGGATTGGATATCAGACATGGAGAAGTATTTTAATTTTGAAAACACTGCAAAATAGAGGAAGGTGAAATATGCCTATACCCGATTGAAAGGTCATGGATCTCTTTGGTGGGAGAATTTGCAAGTTGATAGACATAGAAGAGGTAAAGAGAAGATTAAGACATGGGATCGGATGATTGCTAAGTTAAAGTCAAAGTTTGTGCTGATGAATTATCAAGTGGATCTGTTCCGGAAGTTGCAGAATTTGAGACAAAAGGAATCTAGTGTGAAGGAGTACACCGAAGCATTTTACAAGTTGAATATCAGATCCAGACATGTTGATGATGAAGTTGAATAGTTTGCAAGATATTTGAATAGATTGCAGATTTCTATACAAGATGAATTGAGTTTGATCAAATTGGAGAGTGTTGAAGAGGCTTACCAGTATGCCCTAAAGGCATAAGAGAAGTTGAACAAAAGACAGGAGCAGAGACAAAGAGGTAGAGATTGAAGGTTTACCGAAGGAAGATTTCAGCGAGGAAGAGGAACCAGTACAGATCAGAACAAGGACAAGGATGTGAGGAAAGAAGGTAATTCATACCAAAAGGATTATAGGAATTTCTACTGGAGGAGAGAACCGAATGGTTACCAGAATGAGAATTTTGGAAGACAAGAGAAGAGGACATTCAGAGGAACCTATTTTAAGAATGGAGGAGAAGGACATCGTGCATATGAGTGTAAGAAGACATAAACTATTGGAAGAGTAGCAGTGGTGGAGGAAAATCCCATTGGATTAGACAATAAATCAGAAGATGGAGAACTATTGGTGATGAGGAGAGATTTGTGTCATACCGGAGGAGATGAAAAGCCCTTGCAGAGGAAGAATTTGTTCAAGACCAGATGTAAGGTATCCGGTAAGTGTTGTAAAGTTGTTATTGATAGTGGTAGTTCAGATAATATCATTTCAAAAGATATGGTGAATAAAGTGAAACTGGAGAGATTGAAACACCCTAAGCCTTATCAGATAGCATGGATTTGGAATGAACATAAGTTGTTAGTAAGTGAACAATGTTTGGTGAAATTGAAAATTGGGAAGTATCATGATGAAGTCTTGTGTGATATTATGCCTATGGATATTTGTTATCTTTTGTTGGGTAGACCTTGGCAGTTTGATAGACAAGAAGTACATGATGGGAGGAAGAATAAATACACTATTGTTACCTTTGGAGGAACCTTTGAAGAATGAAGTCTGTACAAATGCTAGAATATGTTTGGTAGATGGAAGGAAGTTCATGGATGGACTAAGACATGAGAATGTGTGTTTTTCCTTATTTCCTAAGAATACTAAGAGACTAGAACCGAAAGGAGAACACCCGGAAGAGATAAGGGATTGCTGACAGAATATGACGACATCATTTCAAATAATGTACCTGATGGATTACCACATGTGACAAGTATTAGTCATTGCATGGACTTGGTTCTTGGAGCTAGTTTGCCTAACAAAGTTGCACATCAGTTGACACCAATAGATAATGAAGAGATGAATAGACAAGTGCAAGAGTTGTTGAAGAAAGGTTTGATCAGGGAGAGTCTGAGCCCTCGTGCAGTACCAACAATATTAACACCTAAGAAGAATGGAGAATGGAGAATGTGTACAAATTCAAGAGCAATAAACAAGATCACTGTGAAATACCGGTTTCCTTTGCCTAGGATGGATGACATAATGGACTGTTTGAGTAGAGAAAAATACTTTACAAAGATTGATTTGAAGAGTGGATATCATCAGATTAGGATCAGAGAAGGTGATGAGTGGAAGACAATATTTAAGAAAAAATGAAGGATTGTATGAATGGTTGGTGATGCCTTTTGGATTGACTAATGCACTAAGTACTTTGATGAGGCTGATGAATGAGGTATTGAAGAAATTCTTGGGTAAGTTTATTATTGTGTATTTGGATGACATTCTGATTTTTAGTAAGACAAAAGAGGAGCATTTGTTATAGTTAAGACAAGTTTTGCAAAGGTTGAGAGAAGAAAAGTTGTTGATAAATATCAAGAAGTGTACTTTTATGAAGGATGAGTTAGTTTATTTGGGATTTGTGATATCTGAGGATGGTTTGAAGATGTACCTTGAGAAAGTGAAAGCAATTGTTGAGTGGCCTACACCGGAAATCATTGGAGAGATAAGATCATTTCATGGACTGACTAGTTTTTACTAGAAGTTTATCAGAAACTTCAATTCAATTTGTAACCCAATGACTGAGACCATGAGAGGAGATCGGAAGGAATTCAAGTGGACAACCAGAGGAAACAAAAATTTTCAATTGTTGAAGCATAAAGTGACTGAGCAACTTGTGTTATCTTTACCGGATTTCAATAAAGTATTTCAAGTAGATTGTGATGCAAGTGGAACAACAATAGGAGTAGTCTTGAGTCAAGAAGGAAGAGTAGTAGCCTATTTCAGTGAGAAATTGAATGATACCCAGAGGAGATATTCAATGTATGATCAGGAGTTTGATGCCATAGTTCAAGCCTTAAAGAAATGGAGACATTACTTGTTGCCTAAGGAGTTTGTGTTGTATACAGATCATCAAGCTTTGCAGTATTTGAATAGCCAGAGTAAGTTGAATTAGAGACATATGAGATGGGTAGAATTCTTGCATAGTTACACCTTTTTGTTGAATAATAGAAGTGGTAAATCTAACAAAGTTGTTGATGCATTGAGTAGGAGAAGGAATTTATTGGCAGAGTTGAGAGTGACAATATTACGATTTGAAGATTTGAAGACCTTGTATGATGAAGACCCGGATTTTGCAGAACCTTGGAAAGCATGTAGAGAACCGATTATGGTAGAAAAAATCAAATGGTTAGATTACTTCATTCAGGATGGGATGTTATTCAGAGGAGTTTAGTTGTGCATACCTAAGAGTTCTATGAGAGAAAATCTGATAAAGGAGAAACACAGTGGAGGACTAGCTGGACATTTTGGCATTGACAAAATAGTAGCATTGGTGAGTGAGCACTACTTTTGGCCCCATATTAATAAGGATGTTAAGAGATATATGCAGAGTTGTAGAGTTTATCAAGTTGCAAAGGGTAGTAGTCAGAATGTGGGATTGTATAAACCTTTGATAGTACCGGTAAGACCTTGGGAGGATATAAGCATGGATTTTGTACTTGGATTGCCTAAGACACCGAGAGGGAATGATTCTATATTTGTGGTAGTGGATAGGTTCTCAAAGATGGATCATTTCATAGATTGTTAGAAGACATCATATGCATTGCATGTAGCAAACCTATTTTTCAAGGAAGTGGTGAGATTTTATGGATTACCTAAGAGCATAGTTTCAGATAGACATACTAAGTTTGTTGGCTATTTTTGGAGAACACTTTGGAAAAAGATGAAGACAAATTTGAAGTTTAGTTCTAATTTTCATCCACAGACTGATGGACAAATATAAGTTCTTAACCATAGTTTTGGAAATTTGTTGAGATGTGTAGTGGGAGATAAAACCAGAAGTTGGGATTTGATTCTTGCACAAGTAGAGTTTGCCTACAACAATTTAGTGAATAGAAGTACTAGAAAAAATACCTTTCAACATTGTTACCGAAGTGCATCCTAGAGGTATATCAGGGTTGAGAGACATTAGCAATGAAGACCGGAGAAGTTCAAAAGCGAAAGACTTTGCAGATCACATGGCAGCATTGCATATTTAGGTTAAGCAGCATTTCGAAGACATAAACAACAAGTATAAGGAGAAGGTAGATAAGAAGAGGAGACATAAGGGATTTGAAGTTGGTGATGAAGTGATGGTATATCTAAGAAAAGAGAGATTCCTGGTTAGAACTTATAATAAGTTGTAGATGAAGAAGTTTGGACGTTGCAGGATTTTGAGGAAGTTCAGTTCTGGAAATGCATATGAAGTGGAGTTACCGAATAGTCTAAGTATTTCACCTATATTCAACATTGAAAATCTTCATGAGTACCATGAATCAAAATTCAGTGAGAACAATGTTGCAGACTTGGAGAAACAGTTGCCCCAGAAGGAACCAGATCAGATTGAAGAGATTTTGGAAAGTAGGATTGGGCGTAGTACCTGGAGTAGTCAGTATAAGGAATATCTTGTGAATTGGAAGGATAGACCAGTTGAAGATTCATATTGGATTTCTCAAGAAGAGGTAGACCGCCTTGGTTTCCCTTTGACCTCGGCAAAGTGAGTGGCTCACTTTTTCAATAACCCCGGATGTCCGATGCAGGAGCATCCAACATCCCCGGTTCATAGCAATCTTGCATCAACCAAAAACATTTTCTTTTTATTTTGTTTTCTGTTTGTAGTTTCAGTTTTCCTTTCTGTGTGTCCTGATTTTATCTCACTGGATCCTGTGGAGTTGGATTCTACTTGAAGACTTGATCATCTTTCTTATTTCTGGACCGCATTGCATTTGGATCATTTTCCGACAAGATATCACTACCGGTTTCCATGACAGTTTCCTGTTACCGGTTGTTCCTTGTTACCGGTTGCCTGGACCTATTTTGGTGATCTACCAGAACCCCTTCCGAAGCTTGCAGAGCCTTGGGCGTTGATCGCGATGTTCCTTGGCATGTGGCTAATCTTTTCCCATGATCTACGTTTCATCCTTTGGATTTCCCGAAGGAATCTCTTGGCGGAGGTTGACCTTGTTATTTTACATGTTAGGTCTTGTTCTTCGGGTTTAGATCCCTTTTGGGCCGACTGGATCCTTTAGATTGATATATATATTTATAATTATGCATTAGAATGTAATGAATCAAAGAATCAGGTACTAGACTATGCGTAGAAGATAGATCTTAAGATTCAAGGTCCCGGTTGTGACCTATTCTACTAGGCATGTGAGCCGGTATGTTGTAACCCGATTGTTATCGGTTGGATGTAATCAAATTTAATGCAATAAAATAGTCTTCTCTGCATTGCCTCCATCATATCTTTGTGTTTACTCTTGTTTACTGGTCTAGATTGATCTCTTTGAGGTCCCTCCTCACTGGTGACTGGTTCAGTTATCCCAGTGGTAATAATAAAAATTGTCTCACAAAGGTTATACATTAGGGTTGAAGAAAGCATAGACTGACACCATATTTCACGGTTATCTCCTTTTTAAGTTACAATATTAGAAAAATGTTTCAGACAATCATTGACACCAAGAGTCTAAGACTAAGGTAGACATATTGTAAATATTGCAGTAGTAGCAGTCTGTATGACTCTAAGTACTAAGATATTGCAACATGCATCTCAATACAAGGTATATTCATACTCTGACAGTCAAACAAAAAAAAACTCTAAAAGACAAAAGAAAAGTAAAGGTTTCATACCACTGACCTCAAGTTCAGCACAACTATTACTATGAATATCATTCACATACTCCTTGAATTCATCATCATCACTATCAATATCAAAAGCTCTATTGCCATCAAGGTGTTTTTGTTTTTTTGTTTATTTGATAAAAAAAAATTGCATGTAGTTTAACCATGAAGCACCAAAAATTATCCATATGAGAAGTAATTCATTTAAAAAATAGTCAACAAAAGGCAAAATTTCATAGATTCATTGTTCTATATATGATCAAAATACATTTGCATACATATTCAAAATACAATATAAAGATGATGTAGGTGAGAATAAAAATATTGAGGGATAGACTCTTACCTGATCCGAATCCATGGAATTATGGTCATTCCATGCAGAAACTATAGGCTTAACAAAGGCAGCCAACTGGGAAACTTTCTCAGTGAGACTCTATAAGCAACTCATTATACCTTGTAACCCTTCATTTGAGTTGACATGATTTTGTGAGGCTCTTACTGGGCGTTCAACATATGGCTACAAAATCTCTATGGATGAAATAGATTTGCACTTCATACTACTCTTAGATTTAGTAGGATCTAGTGTTACCATATAATTGACAATATCTTCTACACCTTCTTCTCTATTATTGTTTTCCACCTAAAATACAATATCAATTTTAACATATAGTCAGTCCAAAAAAAATTTAATTAAATAACACAATGTAGATTGAACCAAAAATCCACACACTTACTCCTAATTTGTCCATTTTGGCTTGCAACCCACCTCGACCAAATGACATATATTCAGCCCTCACATTAGCTCTTTCTCTCTTGCCTTTATGACTCTTTGTCAAATATTCTTCAAAATGCATGTTTTCTTTCAATGCCTCCCACTGTTTTGGAGATAGAGTGGAGTCAGACCTCTCTTTTCCCTCCATGATTTCTTTTCTACAATTATATCTACAATTGTTCATCAAAAGTCTCATCTTGTTCTTATAATATTTTCTTGAGATTTGTCCACCAATAGTGTCAAAGGTATCTTCCATTTTTTGAATAATATTTTCCACACTTCGTGGATCTTGCTCTGCAAAATTTGATTTACAAATATCCAAATGGGACCTACATCTTATGCCCAACTCAATGGCCCACCTTGCATCATTTTCCCCACTGGGTTCACCATCTCTTGACACCTCAACCAAGAACGACTTCTTCCCTTCTAATTTTCTTTCTTTTGCATTCTTCTCTATAGATCTATATAAATCTTGACTCAATCTCTTTCTTTTAACAAAATTGGGCATATCTTCTGTTAAACCATTGCCAATATTTCTAGCTAATCCAGTAGTTCCATCAGAAGTTGTAGATACAACAGCTTCACCCTGAGGCACTGGAACTTCATGCTCCTTTGCCACATTATGTGTGGCATGAGTAGATAGATCAGTAGTGGTCTCTACAGATTTCACTTCAAACACATCCTTTAAACCTGAATAAATCATCTGCAAATTCATTGTTCCTTTGCTCTTATGTTTTTCAATAATCTCTTAGACTTTGTGTTAAGAGATCACTGTGTGGTATATCAGGTTGCACATCACCATGTGGTATATCAGGCTGCACATCACCATGTGCTTTTTCAGATTGCGCATCACCATGTGCTTGGTCAAATTGAACATCACCACAACTATTGTTTTTACCAACTACATTTGTTGAGTCACAAAAACGTTGGCTTCTATGAGTTGGCCGCATTGTATCTTTACTTTCTTTATGTTTTTTCTCTACATTTTCTCTACATTGTTTTTCTTGCCTGAAAAACAAAAAAATATATCATATCATGTCTTATGTACATCAAAATATTTCCTATAAAATTTCATTAAACAATATTAAACAAATAATATAGTACTTAGTGGATTTACAACTTGCCTGTTTGTCAAACCAAGATGCAATAAACAATCATTATTTTTGGCCACACGTTCTTCACGAGAGCACTCATAATTTGTGATTGGAACTTCAACAATAGGATCACTATCATCTAATTTGTGCCTTAAATTCTTTTTCCTCATTTCCTGATGTCCAAATAAACAATAATATATAATTAGCTCATGAAATTGAAGAGATCTCATTACCAGAAAAAATATAGAGTGTATAATCTAAAGGAATATCAAATCCAAAAGAATCTGAATTTTCAAGAAGATTTGCAGATTTGAAGATACACAGTCTACAAAAGTATTACAATTTGAATGTTATCATTCAAGATCTTCACACTCTATGTTTACCAGGGAACTCTAGTGACTTGTTAATATATTTTCAGAACAACAATGACAAATATAAAAGCATACCACTGTCATTGATTTCAGATCTGCAAGATTAGATGTCAAAATTTTAAGACAATTGAAGGCTACAAAGATGTTACAATATGAATGTTATTATTCTTCAGATATGTTGTTCTGTTTCACACACCACAAACAATATTAGTCTACAAATAAGTTTGTATAATCTCAACACTGTCAGCAATCTTTTGATGACATGCTCATACCACCTTAAAAAGAACTCATTAGAAGAGATATGTCATGCTTTAAGATAGTGAAAAGTCACATCTTCAAGGGATAGAACAGAGATAAAGAGTTTTAACAACATAGTCCAAGGACCCATACAAATGGAATAATGGTTTTTATTGTGAGAATTAACTATCACAAATACTAATATATTCTAAACCCAAAGCATATCACTGTCAAGAAATACAATCATCATGCTTATAAAGACTTCAATAAGTTCATGAGAAAAAAGCCAAAGGGGGATTATTATTGTCAAAGATCTTCATTGAATAATGCGGCAGTGATAATACAAAGCAACAATGAACTTTTTCAGTTCACAAAGCATATCTCAGTGAATCATCTAGAGAAGGTATAAGGCAGTGACAAACCATACCATGATAGTCATAGAGCTAAAAGATTGTCATTATATAGCAGTCCCAATAGATGCAGAGTAGTCCATGATACAAAGATAGATTAAAATAAAGTCTAAGATAATGGCTATCTACAAAGACATTTTATCAAATGATTGTCTTGTAGTCATTATTGTTATAAGGCACAACTGACAGTCACAATGTATAATGGTAACAAAGATTAAAGCTAACATATTTATATTGCAACTTTGTTCAACATTAAAGTTTTGAAACAAGTATTAGTTAGAAGTTTTGTGTCCTTACAACATAAAACAGTCTTAAAACAACATAAAAGTCTTAAATAAAAAGTCATAAAATGGGACTCATCAATAATCATCTGCATTGCCAGCGAGATCAGAATCTTGATCACTAGTGTTTACATCTGCTTGATTTTATTCCTCATCCTCATTTGAGAAATGTAATACATTCTCTCCCAATTTCTTCATTTGTAATCAAAATTTCTTCTTCAAACAGTCCCTCATTGTCTTCATCCACTTCTTCAAATGTTTCTTATAAATTAGCATATTGCCCATCAGGAATTACATCGACAACTTCCATAAATTTTAGTTTCGAACAAGACTCTGTTTGAATCACATATTACCATCCCCATCTTCTTACATTATTAATTAGAAATGACTAGTTAATTTGATGAGGGGAAACGTGCGATTCATCTTTCTCTAATAAAAATTATCGTGTATTTGCACGCACGAATCCATACTCATCAAATTGTACCACGGATGGTCAGATCCACTTACATTTTAATAATATAGGACCATTTTCACTGAAATCCACTTAAATAATATCCTAGATGAATCCAACATAAAATTTATTCTCATTTCCATGAAGAAATTCAGCACTGACAACACAATCACAATTAGTCTTTCCTTTGTCTTTTTCTTCCACTCTTTACTGACTACCATAGGCCCACATTCCACTAAAACGCATAGCCCATAAATGCAGAGATTGTGAAAGTTCACTTTCCTTTGTTGTCATATCGTGACCTCCTTCTTTTGCATCATTGATTGCATTAGCAATCTGATGCGCTGCTAAATGGACAAGGTTAGCAAATAACAAACAATACAAGACACAAGAAAATCGTTAGTGTTAGTCAATCAAAAACTAATCTAAACACGGATATCAAAAGAGCTACTAAAATCATGCTAATATATCTAACAAATGAAACAAAGATAATAAGGCATCTCCAAATGCCTCTTAGCATGCTCTTAGCTCCTTCTCCCTTGTTCCTCTCCTCTCCAAGTTCTAAAATAGTGTAGCTCTCAGCAGCTTTTTGCACTATGGATGCTTATGGAGGATTGAGATTTTAGTATTGTGCTCCAAATGTAAAATGAAAATCTAACATACTAGATGCTATTGAAATGATTGATTTTAACCAAAATAACAAGATTTTAGTTTTCTATGCTAAATGCTCTCTAAAATGCCTATAGGTTAAATGCATACAAGTTTTCAAGATCTGGATTATGAAGAAATGGGCTCTATTTATAGGAAAAATGGAGCAATGGATGGTTGAGATTGAGTAATCTCAACAAGGGTCAGGATTGAATGATTTCAAATCCATGTGAGGGCTTTCAACCCAATCTCAGGATGACAAGTGTCAATGTGAGATAGGTTGAGAGGAGAGGGAATAAGCATTAAATGCTTGATATGACCTTGGGAGTTAAAGTCAAGGTTAGTTGAATGAATAAACTCTTTATTTAAAGAATAAAACTTTTATCCAATGGATAAACTTTTGTGCAAATGTAAAAAGGATAAATATGGTCAAAACAATAAATGTTTGGGGAGACAAGTTTGAAATACCCATAAATGGTTATGTAAGAGCCATAAATGGTCATGTAAGAGCCATTAATGGTCTTGGAAGGCTTTGGGGTTAATTTGTTGAACACACAAAGCATTAAATGTTTTTCAAAGACTTTTGAAGTCTTTGAGAAGTGACTTCATTTTGCTTAGGAATGTGACAATAATTAGGGGATGGATTAGGCTAATTAGGAAGGGGTTAGAAGAATCTAGAAGGGGATTAAATTTTGCAAGTGGATTTGGTGGGTGAGGGAAAATAGGATTTTATTAAAATAAAAATTAATTTATTTCAATAAATGTGTGCAAGTTGCATTTGTAGGAAAATGCAAGTGGGGGGGGATAATGATTTAAATAAATGTTTAATTTAATTTATTTAAAAGAGGAATATGGGGATTTAATTAAATAAATAGATTTTATTTATTTAATTGATTTGAATTTGATTTAATGAATTAATTAAAATAAATTGAATAATTTATTTAATTAATAGAAGAATGTTTGAGAATAAATTAATTAAATATTAATTTAATTAACTGATGGCTAGTGGATTTTTAATCAAATAAATAGCGAATATTTATTTAATTAAGCTGGACAGATTTGTGTGACTACATTTGCCCCTCTTTGAGACGGTGCGGTTTATCGCGTCATTTCAAAGAAAGAAAAATTGGTGTGAAGAAATGCCCCATAAAATGTAAATTTAATGGGTGGTATGCCCCCTCGAGAGATGGGCCGAATTTTTTTAAAAAATCGGCGATCTCTCAAAAAACAATGAAAATTGGCAGGGTGTTTAGAAGAGAAGAAGTGAGCAATACAGGTGAAAAAATAGAAGAAATCGGGGAAAAATGGAGAAATGGGGGGCTCGGGAAGTTTACGAGGACCACGGCGGTGAGCGGGGGGAAGTTACGGTGATGGCGAAGGGTATAAATAGGGTGAAAAGGATGAAAATAGGATCATTTGTGACCGCGACCAATGTGAAACCAGAGTTCTGATAGTGACATTTTGGAGGAGCGAGCAACAGTCAGGATGCCAGTACCGATTACAGAGCACAGATTTGAGCAAGTCCGACGGTTCTAGGGGCCAAACGACTACGGACCAGCGGTACGTAAATTGGAATTTTGAATTTTTATGCATTTTTTATAGGTTTTTTGCCGAGTCCAAGTTGAGTCGGAGCAATAGCACTGAAACTATGGTTTTGGCGCTTTTGCTCAATTAACTAGCGCTATGGTGCCGCAATGGCGCTATTGGCCTATTGTTTGAGTGCTTTTGAAATTGTTTAGCACTATTGTATGTATGTTTAGGCGCTAGTGATTAATAAGCGCTATTAAGTGCTTAATTGAGCGCTATTGAGTGTTTAATTGAGCGCTACTGTGTAGTTGTTTTAGCGCATTTGTAGTTTGAGCATTGTTGGATAGCTGATTAAGCACTTTTGTTAGGGTTGTAGCGCTATTGTTGAGAAATTAGCGCTATTATTTTAGGATAAATAGATGCCCTAGTTTGGATGAAGAAAATCTCCTCATGCCAATGATGGATGGATGGCGATGTGAAGTGGGAGTTGTTTTGAACCATAGCAGCCTGATGAGACTTAGGTTATTTTTAGGATAAATGCCTGTTTGAAGTCTAGGTGGCCATGATTGCTTACCTGTTGAGACCCGAAGATACTTGATCAAAGTATCTGTTGATAGTCTAGGTTTAAACTTAAGAAAGTTTGAAAATAAAACAACTGATGATAATTGATGAATGTCCATGTGCAGGAGGAGCTAGGCGTGTTGCAGTTACGCGAGAGACATCCTGCGACACAGGGGTTGCGGGATCGATTGACAGAGGCATAGATAGATTGTATTGCTGCTACCGGATTGTATGAGGTGATGCACATGCCCGTGATTCGGATGAATCACAGTTTGATCACAGCGTTAGCCGAGCGGTGGCACAACGAGACGTGCACCTTCCATCTGGCACAGGGAGAGATGACAGTGACCCTAGAGAATGTGTGACGCATCCTGTGGATTCCAATTCGGGGGGAGCTGGTCACATATGACAGATCCTACGGGACCCTTGCAGTTCAGAGGTTTTTTGATGAGGACATTTTTATTGATGATGGCTCTATTGCCTGGGAGGAGATAGCGGTGTTATATGAGCCTCTACCAGCAGTCTTATCAGGTATCATGGGAGGACTTCTTTGTCCAGACAGGCGATCACACGGTTTGACCATGGGGTGGGGGCAGGTGATTGAGATGATGATTACCGAGGGGACCCGATTTGCTTGGGGGTCGTGCGTGCTGACGCACCTTTACCAGGAGCTTCATGAGGTGGTCTATCGGGGGAGGGGTTCCTTAGCAGTGGGCGTGACGCTTCTGCATATTTGGGCCTGGGAGCACCTACCAGTGACTTGACCAATGAGTCTGAGGTTTCGTGCAGTAGATCAGCTGTATATGTTCATGTATAGCGGCATGATGAGTCAGCCCCACCTGGGGAAGTTAGAGTGGTGGCGGCGGGCACTGGACGATCTAGATGCAGTCATATGGCGACCATACCTGGAGTGTGAGCCATGGGATGATGATGCAGAGGCACTGCCCTATGTTTTTATGACTCGATTCCTCATTGGGAGGACCTCATACCATGTGGAGAGATAGGTGCCCGAGAGAGTGCTGAGACAGTTTGGACGGCAGCAGGGACTGCCTAGTGGATCAGAGGAGTATGCACAGGTGATTCAGGAGAGGTATGCATGGGGGCCAGTGCTATCCTATGATCAGGCACTGGCAGAGTTTCAGATGCTATAGGCGAGACCGTGGGATATACGACCGAGGGTCGTGGATGCAGGAGTATCAGATGAGTATACGCAGTACCGGGTGGCGCACCCGATCCTACGGATATCCGATCCAGCAGAGTCAATCCTGGATTTTGAGGATGAGAGGGGACGGAGACAGAGGAGGGCAGGAGGTTGAGGACCGAGGGCAGGTGGAGGAGGTGGAGGAGAGGGAGGAGGAGGAGGTGGAGGAGGTGGTGGGTTGCGGATTCGGATTCAGCGGAGAGGGAGAGGTGGACTGCCTCTACGGATAGCACAGGGACCATTGATACAGGGAGGAGTTCGGCTGGGTGGGAGGGGGATGGAGAGGGAGATCCCGATGGACAGAGGGGAGGGAGCTACTGGAGAGGGTGGTACAGGTGAGGCGGCTATGGATACTGGGGAGGGAGCCACTGGAGATCTTCGAGATCACATGATAGCACATTTGCAAACCCGGATAGAGGATTTGGAGGTGGAGGTGGCGGCTAGGGATGTGCAGCTATTTGCACGGGAGTCAGAGCTGGCGGTGGTGCTGCAGGAGAGGGATAGTGTAGTGGAGAGATTGGCAGAGCTACAGGAGAGAGTCCGGATTGGAGTAGGAGCACAGGGGCCTACGGGGGAGGTGATGAGGGAGATGCGGTGAGCACAGGCAGAGATAGACTACTGGCGGGGTTTATATGAGTAGGTGGTGCCAGTTAGTCAGCGAGCTCTTAGCGATTCTTAGATGCGGCAGGCCAGATCAGAGCAATCGCAGAAGGTGCAGAGCAGTGGGGGTGTGATGGGTCCTCTACAGAGGGAGAGATCAGGGGATGCAGGAGTGAGTGGGGGTTCAATGAGGCCTCCACGGAGAGATGGATTAGGTGGTGCGGGCACTAGTGGGGGAGCAGGGGACGATGGTGGTACAACATCTGGCCAGAGTGGCATTTGAGAGAGCATTTTTGCATATATGTATTGTATCATTGTTTACTTTTTGGACTGTATCTTGGATGGCTCTTGGTAGCTGATTGTGTAGACTTCATTGTACTCTGATATATGAGATGATATATATGAGATCCCATATTTTGATGATATGCAGTTGATATGTATGGATGTTTATGCAGGATGATGAGTTATTGCTTAGATGGATATGTGTATATGTATGCATTTGATGAGATGTTTCTTATATGCATGTGTTTATGATGATTTATGATGTGGGATATTGATAGATGAATGCAGGTTTATATATGTATGATTTGTTTGATTTTTTTGATGTAATGCTTTATGTATGTAATGCCATGATGATGATGTATGCTTGTGATTATTTATGAACAGGATTTTGGTGTTTCCTATTGCAATATAATGATGAGATAATTTATGTGATGATGTTAATGCAATGGTTGAATGAATGATGTTTATGTATGGATATGCATCTAGATGTTTTTAGATGAATGTAATATGGATAAACAAAATGTAAAGTACAAATGTTTATATGATAATGTTTAAATGAATGCATATGTATATAATGGATATATATAAAATGGTATGAACCAATGTTTGGAAACAAATGGATTTATGATTCTAAACGCTTAAATATGATTTAAGTGAGAATGATAATGTGATGATACTATAACTTATGGTTTTAATAACTGCACCTTAATGCAATTAAAAAGAGGATAATTAATGCAATGTGAATGAATCTTAAAATGAGCATAATAAGATACTTAAGAATGGATGAATGAATGCACCTTTTAACTATAAATGAATGTATGCAATAATAAATGATAAAGAATGATGATAATTCAAGATGACCTAAGTATTCCTTACATGGATTTTATATAGCAAGTTAATACAAACGACTTGATATAAGGGTCAAGTGGACTAGAGTATTGCTTGCGGAACAGACAAGGATTATCTCCGTTCATGCATGACTTGGATCATCCTCCTTGATCTTAGGCTGATCATATCCTGAGACAAGTGCATATCGTAATAAGAGATAAAACCCTTATCCAATTTGGATGAGGAGGAACCAAAGAATGAGCATTGTACCTGCAAACAAAAAGTATATATATAAAGAATAAAGAATAAGGATCTGTGGTAATAGTTCATGCTCATATGATCGAGGTATACGTTGTAGTCAACAAGTTGTAATGATCTATGACTGCCTTTGGCATAAGATCACGTAGCTTGGTGAACTTCCCATGTAGACACCATTAGTACATGCCCCAGAACTTCATTGGAAATAATGCGCAAACGATACAAAATAATGTTGAAAGATCCTGATACAGATAAACGAATGATTGTACTCACAAATCAACCAAGTATTTGATAGCTTAACATAATTTTCTTATCAAAGAAAACGTCACTTTTGTCTTTGTTTTGGTAAGGAAGGATGCATCCTTGTTTTGAAAGACAATTTCCAATTTGTTGATGTTGATTGTGTGGTTTGATTGGTAAATGGTCATCGTGTGAGTATTATGTCAATGTTTTTTTTATATCTGCGCGGATGAGTATGTACAAAGTGTTGCCATGTTTTTGTTGGATTTTTGATGGTTTTTCGTTGTTTTTGGACTTTTGTGAGACATTTTTTAATGTTTTTGGATTTTGTGAGACATTTTTTTTTTGGATTTTGGATTTTGGATTTTGGATTTTGTGAGACATTTTTGAATGTTTTTGCCAATGAATCACCGATAATGTAGAATCCACTTCCATCATCTAAATTTTTAAGGGTATTGCCCCCAAGTGTAGACATGAATATGATAGAGTGGGATGCAAGACGCATGAAGTACTATCTCTTTATTGCAGATCAAATAACAAGCCATGGTTTGAATGGATGGATGTGTGTATGTATGAATGTGATCGCAACAAGCCTGAAAGATACTGGAGCCATTGTCTTTATGAGTGGTGCTTGTTTGCCAGGTTTTCACCATCGCACTTACCCAAGGTGCCACCAGAGTGGTTGTTCACCGTTTGGATGCATGATTTTTCTTTACTTTTTTTGAATGTTTTTGTATTTCTTCAGGACATTTTCTGAATGTTTTTGGTATTTTCTGGTATGCAGGGGAGCCTGATGCTCTATTCGGCTTAGGTATAAAACCATTTGAGGTGCATGTTGTTGATTGGATCTAGGAGCGGTTCTCCTTCTGATGTAGCCAACTGGAATGCCCAGGACCCGAATACAGCAGTGACAACATATGGGCCCAGCCAGTTTGATTCAAACTTGCCCTGATGTTCTCTGTTTGGTTGGTTGCGAGGATTCTCTCGTAGAACAAGATCACCTATCTGAAATGTATGAGATCTAACTCGGTGATTGTAGCTTCTACTCATGCGCTGCTGATAGGCTTTGAGGTGATTGTATGCAGCTTGTCATTTCTCATCAAGTAACTCTAAGTCCTGAAGACGGGATACTCTGTAGGCTTCGTCATCGATGAGATTGTGCAAGGAAACCCATAATGATGGTATCTCAACCTCAATAGGCAAGATAGCTTCTGCACCATAGACCAATGAATAAGGAGTTGCACCTATAGGGGTTCGAATGCTAGTTCGATATGCCCATAGTGCTGGATTTAGTTGAACATGCCAATCACAGCCGGCATCATTGACTGTCTTCTTGAGGATTCTTAATATGTTCTTATTTGATGCTTTGGCCTAACCATTGCCTTGTGGGTAATAGGGAGTGGAAAAGCGGTGTTGGATGTGAAATTTCTCACAAAGTTCACGAACATCCTGATTTTGAAAGGAAGACCATTATTTGTGATGATGGACATGGGCACACCATACCGGCAGATGATGTAATTGAGGATGAATGAGGCGATCTGCTTGCCGGTGACTTGGGTAAGTGGAACAGCTTCGATCCACTTTGTGAAATATTCGATGGCGGTAATAATGAATTTATGGCCATTGGATGAAGATGGATGAATCTTACCCACAAGGTCAAGGCCCCTTTGATAAAAAGGCCATGGTGTTGTGATTGGTTGTAGTTCCTGAGCTGGTGCATGTATCAGGTCACCATGAACTTGACATTTCTTGTATTTTCTAACGTAGTAGGAATCTTTTTCCATAGATGGCCAATAGTATCCATTGTGCAGGAGTTTCTTGGCTAGTGACAGACCACTTGAGTGAGTCCCGCAAATTCCTTCATGGAGTTCTTCCAAAGCCTTTGTTATCTCACCTTGTTCCAAACATCGAAGGAGAGTACCATCAAGACCGCGTCGGTATAGGGTTTTAGCAATAATGGTATATCGAGCAGTTTGGCGAATGAAGGTTTTACATTGGTTATTTGATTGGTTGGGAGGAAGGGTGTGATCACAGAGATAGGTGTAGAACTCACCGTACCATGGGGATTCAGAACCGACAAGGTGACATATCATTTCAGATTCGAGGATATCATAAGCGGGAATCCAAAGCTGTTCTACCAAGAACTCGTAGCGTGTTGAATTCTGTGGAAGATCTAGGAGAGATGCGATGGTAGCCATAGCGTCAGCAACTCGATTATGATCTCTTGGTATCTACTCAAAAGTGATAATAGTAAATGATGTCTTTAGATTGTCCACCATTTGCTTATATGGCATGAGTTTATCATCCTTGGTCTGATATTCATTTGTTGCTTGTCGAATGACTAGTTGTGAGTCGCCATATACTTGTAGTTCTTGTAATTTCCATTGCACGGCTACCCTGAGTCCTGTGATCAAGGCCTCATACTCTGCTATGTTGTTGGTGCATGGAAATGTGAGCCTGTAAGACTTTGGGATGCTATCACCTTGAGGTGTGATAAACAGAATGCCTGCCCCTGAGTCGTGCCTAGTGTATGAACCACCAAAGTATAGTTTCCATGGTTGTGGTGTTGTAATCATGAATATCTCTTCATCTGGAAAATTGGAAATGAGAGGATGATCGCCTATGAGAGGTGCATTGGCCAACTGATCCGCAATAACTTGACCTTTGATAGCTTTACAATCTACATACTCGATGTCAAATTCACTTAGAATTATCACCCATTTGGCCAAGTGACCTGTCAATGTTGCTTTGCTGAGTAAATACTTGAGTGGATCGATCTTTGCAATGAGTTGTACTTTGTGTGTTAATAGATAGTGTCTCAGTTTAGTGGTTGCTAAGATTACGGCTAGGCAAGCTCGCTCAATAGGTGTGTAATTGAGTTCATAGCCCACCAGTGTGCGAGAGATGTAGTAAACAGCACACTCTTTTCCTTTTGTATTATGTTGTGCCAGTAGTACACCCAATGCTATACTTGTTGCTGAGATATAGAGTAACAACGGTCTACTTGGATCTGGTGGCATCAGCAATGGTGGATTCATGAGATAGTCTTTAAGCATCTGAAATGCTTGTTGGCATCAGGCATCCCACTAAAAGCGGATGTTCTTGTGTAGCAGGTGTGTGAATGGGTGACACTTATCTGCCAATTGTGCAATGAATCTTCGGATGGATTGAAGTCGTCCTTGTAATGTCCTTAGCTAACTGATATTCTTTGGTGGTGGCATGTCCATGATTGCTTTTACCTTTCCTGGGTCGACCTCAATATCTTTGCTTGAGATAATGTATCCTAGAAGCCTCCCTGAGGTTACTCCAAAGACACATTTCTTTGGGTTGAGTCGAACATGGTATTGTTCCAGTCTATCAAAGATTTTATCTAAGATGTGGAGATGCCCTTCTCTGGTGAGTGATTTTGCTAGTAAGTCATCAACATAATCTTCCATCATGGTATGCATCATGTCATGGAAGATGGTGGTCATTGCTCGTTGATAGGTCGCTCCTGCATTCTTTAGACCAAAAGACATTACATTCCAACAATATGTGCCCCATGGACATGTGAAGGCTATCTTATGTTGATCTTCTAGTACGATCTTTATCTGATTGTATCCGAAAAAGCCATCCATGAGTGAAAGCATGGCATGTCCTATTGTCAGATCCACTATGATGTCAATATTTGGAAGGGGGAAGTCATCCTTAGGACAGGCCTTATTCAGATCTCTGAAGTCAGTACAAATACGGATGCCCCCTTTTGGTTTGCCGACAGGCACAATATTGGAGATCCATTCTGCATAATCAATTGGTCTAATGAAACCAACATCTAGGAGTTTCTTGAGTTCTGTTTTGACTAGTACTGCAATCTGAGGATGCATCTTGCGAAGCTTCTGCTTGATAGGTTTGGCTCCTTCTATGACGGTGAGGTGATGCATGACTAAATCGGGATCAAGCCTAGGCATGTCTACATATGACCATGCAAAGTTGATCTGATGCTTTTGAAAGAATTCTATAAATTTAGGTTGTTCCTCTGGAGTGAGAAGAGATGTCAGATGTATGAGATGATGATTTTCAGGAGTCCCCACATTGTATTCTTTGGTTTCCTCGATGAGAATCGTTGATCGTTCCTGTTGTGCACTAGCAGGGAGAATGTCAAACCCTTCATCCTCAAGCGCCTCAGAAAGGTTTTCACCATTGGATACACTCTTTCTTTTTACTTTTGTTGGATCAAATAGTGCCACAGTGTGGTTTTCACTAGAAGATCCATGTTTTATTGTTATATTTTTGTAGCTGAAAGGTTTGGCATCCGCCCCGAAGTATGCTGCGCTATTAAGTTCAATGGCGAATCCAGCTTTGTGATCCCCGCTTGGTAGGTTATCCCTTAATTCCAAAAAGTCAATGATGGCCTCATCATTTTGGAAGAAGTCAAGACATGGGAGATTTGGTTGGTTCCATTCGATGAGTTTAGGGTGGATAATGGGCATTACTTCATCGATTAGGTTAAGTGTGTTAGATGTATTAGTGAGGGTTAAGACGTTATGGTGAAGGTCGTTAATGGTACTCTCCCTGTTAGAATCAGGCGTAGGATGAGATGTAGGGTCTGTGGAAGATGTTTCCAGTTCAGGAACCCAAGTGGTCTTTATTTATGCTTCTCCATAAACAAGGATGTCTTTGTGTGGCGGAGGTAGTGATGCATCTTCCTCATCTGAAGTGTTAAGCTGTACAGAATCAAATTCCCACTCATGTGAGTTGGTCTCTGAGTCACTTTCCAGCATCCGATTACTATACCATACTGGGATGTCTTTTGAGTTAAATACTGCAGGTGTGATTGGTTGATGTACCTTTGTAGTGATCGGTGCTGCAGGAAGGTCGATGGGGATAAAAGAATATGGTACAGGGAGTATCGGCAATGTTGACTCAGTGGCTTCTGCTGGAACTGCTGGTGCCATAGATGTTGCTGCGGGATACAGTTGCTGCTGCTAATGGTGTTGCTGACGGGACTACTGGTTCGCTTGGTGGGATGAATGGTATTGGTGATGGTTGTGTTGGGGTTTTGAGCCTCGATGGGGCAATTGGGATGGTGCTTGAGGCTACTTTGATAATGAAAGGTGTCCTTTTTGTAGTCGGCTGACAAAATGGTTTGTTGGGTTTTCCTTTGAATTTGAGTTTAGGAAAGTTCTCTTTTTCAAAGCCTAGGCCTGTATTACCTTTGGGCTTTAATTCTAGCAGCAGAGGTTCATGTCGTCCTTGTTTGCAACATCCCAAAGCACTATGACCATCATACCCCATTCTTTGCATAATGAGGAGACCTTTGCCATACTGATTAGTAGGAAGTTTAACTTGTGGTATATCAGTGGTGATGGGATCTTTATAGATCCATTCTGCTAAGTCCTCATCTTGGGTTTCTTCTTCTTGACTCTTTCCAAGGATGAAAGGCGTCAAAGCACATGCAAGCGTGATTAGTGGTTGTTGGAGTAACTACTGTGGTTTACCATGTGTTCTAGGAGAAGTGGGCATTTGTCCCACACAAAAGAGTTGACTCAAGTTGTATTCCCCAGGACCTTCCTCTGCTATTTTCATTTTAAGCTTTTCTTGCTTTGGTATAGTGGTGTTCGAATTGGTAAGAGAGGCAGGACTTATATATGATGTGGAAGAAATGGCTTCTCTATTATTAGGAATGGTAATCTCTGGTTGATGGCTGATATTATGGCAATACGCAAAGGGATTTGCATCGCCCAGGATTGTGATCTCTACATCGTTATGTGGGAACTTGATACATTGATGGTAGGTAGATGGAACGGCTTGCATGGCATGTATCCAGGGTCTCCCTAACAATAGATTGTATGGCAAAGGAAGGTCTAGAACCTAATAGATGATGTGCTTTACCATAGGGCCCACTCGGATTGGTAGTACCACAGCTCCTTTGGATGAACTCTCTGCATCATAATAGGCTTTTATTGTGATCCTCTTACAGGGATCCACTGATTCTATGGCATATCCCAATGCTGTGACCAACTGTAGTGTACAAATATTTAAGCCTGCTCCATTATCGATCAAGACTCGCTTGATCCTATGCTGGTTGATAAAGCCTTCAATGTGTAGCGAAGCGTTATGAGGTTGCTGGAAGGAAGAGTTGTCACTTTTGGAAAAAGTGAGACAAGGTGATAACTTTAGACTTCCAACCATGGCATGAAATTGGTCTGTATTCAGATTTGCAAGGACTGACGCCTCTTGGAGTGCTTGATCCAAGATAGTTTTATGAGATGGCGATAGGTGCAATAGCTCTAAAATGGATATAAGCGTAGGGGTTTTGTCTAATTGTTCCACAAGATTGTATTGTTTTGGGATGGAGGTGGTGCCTTGTGGAGCTGCTTTGATGGTAACCTTGCCACGTCGTGTAACAACATTGCAATTTGAGTTGGGATTTTTGAAGGTTATAGTAGCAACTTGTTCACTGACATCATATAGATGATTTACAGTGTAATTATATGCAGCCTGTGTATAATCAGTGGTATCAGTGCCTCGCCTGGAAGTGGAAGGACCCCTTTGATCTTGTGATGGAAGTGGATTTTTGAACATCAGATGATCATTATTTGTTGTTTTTGGGTCATATCCTTCAATTTCAATTTCTCCTCAGTCAATAAGATCCTGAATAAGATCTTTCAATCGGTGACAATTACTTGTCTTGTGTCCCCTCCCTTGGTGGAAATCACAGTGTTCAGTATCTCTCCACCATGCAGGTTTGACCTGAGGTTCATAGTTTGATGTTTTAGGGAGAGTGACCAAATTTTGAGAAATGAGTTGTCGCAATACTATTTCAATGGGTTCCCCTAAGGGAGTGTATGTGCGTTTTTGTTTTTGCTGACGAGGTCTTGGTTCATTGTGAGATGTGATGTGACCTTGATTGGAAGGAACATTTGTGTTATTCTGAGGTGGAGGATTTTGTCCTGCAAATCGAACCATAGGTTGTGCACTTTATATAGTCCTGGCATCCACAACCCCATCGTTGACGATATTCTTGTTTTTGTTCCAGAAGCTTGGTTTATCACTATTGAAGTGTGGGCGAGGACCATCCTTTGGTTCATTATAGATTTTGATGAGTCCTTTCTTGATGAGTGCCCGTTCACATTTCAAACCCTTGGTGATCATATCATTAAAAGAGTCTGTGTCTTTGATATCTAGGTGAAATTCCATTTCTTCGTTTAAGTTGGAAATGAATATTTCCACTAGTTCTCATTTAGGTAACTGAAGAGAACGTCTGCTAGACATTTGGCGCCATCATTGCAGGAATACTGAGAATAGTTCACCTGGTTTTTATTTGGTGTTGCATAGATCAGCCATGGTGATGTCGCGTTCAATGTTATGAGAGTAATGAGCGAGGAATTTCTGGATAAGTTCCTCAAATGTTCTAATGCCACCTAATAGTCGGGAAAACCATGATGTGGTTGTTCCTCCCAAGCTTTGGGGAAAAAGGTGCATTAGGTATGTGTCTTCATATGCTACTTCGAGACAAGTGGAATGAAATTCTCTGACATGATCACGAGGATCTCCCTTTCCTCTATATTTTTCGAATTTGGGTGTTTCGAATCCTCGTGGAAAGGGTGGCATATAAAGATTCCTATCAAAAGGATAGGGACAGATGTCATTGAGTGAGAATTGGTTAGTTTTGACACCACTATGAAGTTGTTGGGCGAGATTCTCAACTTGTTGCCACAACATCTCCATTTCATTTGGAGGAGGAGGTGGTGGGTTACCTCGAGGAATGTTATATCTGATGGGATCTCTACCTCTTTCCTCTTCATGGTGACTTTGTCTTTCTGATGCTTGTCTTAATTGGGCAAGATCAAAGTCAGAGGGGAGTTTTACTCCTTGAGCGAGCTTTAAAAAGTGAGCATCCGCATTGCTCCTGAGTATTTCATCAAAAAGTCTGTTAAAGAGAGGGTTATGCTGGGCCCTTTCTATTGTTGCAGGAGTAGGAGTGCTTGGGTTTTTGTCATTCGCATTTCCTCCAAGTGCTTCTTGAAATTCATTGAGATTTTCCTCTTCTTCTTCTTCCATTTCTATTTCTCGTTGCCTTGACTGTGATCGGGTTTGGGCCATTTTGTTTACAAGCTTTTGCTAAAGTTGAGTGAAGATGATGATGAGTTGTTGATGAAATGAAAGATTGATGGTTGGTGATTTGTGTTGCATGTGGATCTCTAGCACTTTTAAGGTAGATGTAACCGAAATTTCTTCTTTGAATTGCTTGAGTGTTTTGATAAGATTTGATGTGATAAGGTGTAGAGAAATCTGAGATGTGCTACAGATTTAACTACCTAGTAATGAGAGGATTCACTCATGAACTAGTTTTAACCTATGTAGATGTGTCTCTTAGGATGAGCTTATCCTAGATGTAGAAACAATCTAAAAGGTGATGTGATGTGTTTGATTCAAGCAATATCTTAAAGAGAACTTGGGACAAGAACCTCTTAATGTTTTGAGAGTTGGAACAGATTGATGATGAAGTGATGATGTATGAGTAAGATAATGGATGAAATGTTTTCAACTTCAATAAAAAATTTGTGTTACAAATGGAACAAACTCTACCTCTTCCCTTTCGGGTGTTGGTGGTGCTTCTCGAGCTGTGTTGTATGTGATACAGACGTTTGGGAAAAAGTTGGGATTAATCTTACCTCCTTGGTTTTTGTGATAACTCAGAGTTCTATATTGCATAAAAGCTCTGCAGTTCAATGATTCTGAATCAAATTCGTTTGTTTTGCCTTGAAGGTAGAGGCGCATGTGACGCAGAAAAACTCTATGGGAGACAAAGATTTGTCTATTTAGATAAAAGAATTTTCTCCTTTTGATCAAAGCCTTTGAGCTTAATGGTCTTCTTTTCAAGTTGATATTCTGATGACGCTTCTTGTTTCGCAAGATGTGAAGAATGGTCATAAAATTTGACTCTTTGTTGTTTGCACTTTGTTTTTGATGTGTTTGGTTGTTTTGAGAAATGTTTGGTTGGATGAATACTTTGTTTTTGGAAGTGATTTTTCTGATTTTTTCTTTGATAAGAAAGCAAAGCAAGCACACAAACACAAGAATGTAGCCTCAAAGGCACAAATGAGTATGGGTCTAGATTAACCCAATCCTTGGACTTTTATATGACCCTTCCTTTAGATGTATTTTAAGGTGTATTTCCAAAGCCTGAAGTCGGCTCAACTTGCACTTGGTCTCACTTAAAATGAACACACTTCAAACACTTTTTATCCCTAAGGGAAAATGGCCAGTTGTGATAAATTTAGCCCACATCTTGATATTTCTTCGACTTTGGTACTACATACCTTATGAATCCTACCTTGGCAGGTAAGGATGTGATATACTAAATCTTGCACGAGCATAACAAATAGATGATCCCTATGATGGGGGAGTCACCACTTTTATCAAGCCACAAGTGACTTTTCAAAAAGCTATGTTTCTACTCAAGGAAATATGTATGGTGAGTATCTTGGGAGCAAAAGCATCTATGCTCTTGCACTAAATTATATCGCAAATATCCTCAATCAATAGAATGGGTGGGCTACTACTTATAGGTGTTTAGTCATGTTCGATGTTTTTAGACATAAGTTCATTCTGCAGTGACTCACTTAAGAGCCTTATAACTAGTGGTGGGGCCCATATGTCCTTTCGGCCAGTTACACTGTAGGAACAACTATACCCAAGGCTACAGCTTTCGCTCTCACCTGATTTCTATAGCGGCTCGAAGGATTTACCGCGCGAGGTCGTTCCCAAGAGTGATGTGTCTCATGGCAGGTCTCTCTTAAAAAGATAAAAATTTTGGGTGTTACTAACACTTTTCTCTTGCACCTAGGACCGTGAAAGCCAAGGGAGAGGATAGTGTGTGTTAGAAGTGGGACCACTCGACCGACTTTTTGCACAAGTGTGCCAAGCACGAAAAACACTTGATTTTTTTAATCTGCCATTGCAATGTGATCTAACTATTTGGAGATGTTGCTCCAACAATCATTGTGTTCTTTTTAACTTCAAAGGCAAAATGTGTTGTAATCTAGAAATTGGAAATCCTAGTCAACTGAATTTGAAGCACGTATAAAGAAAAATCGCTTTGCAAAAAAAGTTTTTTAAACAAGTTGATTGTGTATTTTATGTGCACCAAAAATAGAAGTGTGGATTGTAAATTCTTTTGATGCAAGAAAAATAGAAGTGTTGATTTTAAGCCCCAAATGAAGTGTGTTTCCTAACTTGCAAGAAAATAAATGTTTGTTTTGTTCAGTTTTAATGCACCAAAGAAACAAGTGACCCTAACTAGAAAGCAAGGAAAGTTTGTTTGTTCAAGTTTTAAAACACCAAAAATAAAGTTTGTGATTTTAAAGGGTGAGTTTTTAAACCTGCACAAACAACAACTGGTTAGTAAAATCCATGTCTAACAAGGGCTTCCACAAGCCTAAAAACTTTCACTTTTTCAGTTACAAGGTCCTTTTTACAACGTTCTGTTACAATAGCGCTAGTCTGTGTTTGAATAGAAACGCTATTTAACACAAACGCGCTAAAAGAAAAAGAAAGACAGAGAAGGCAGACGCGCCGAAACAGGGTCAATAGCGCCAAAACAGTGTCAAAAGCACCAAAACAGTTTCAAAAATGCTAAACTTGATACAATAGCGCTATTGTAAGAAAAATATCGCTATAACAACAAGTATCAATAGTGCTAAAGCACAACCTGTGTGACAATTTCAACATTCAAACATGTTATTGGTTTTAAAAAAATGATCTTTTTGGTGTTTGGATTCACGTCGGATTCACCAAATGATGCGTTGCGAAATGGACAAGGTTAGTCTGAGATAAATAACACAAGACACAAGAAAATCGTTAGTGTTAGTCAATCAAAAACTAATCTAAACAGGCATATCAAAAGAGCTACTAAAATCATGCTAATATATCTAACAAATGAAACAAAGATAATAAGGCATCTCCAAATGCCTCTTAGCATGCTCTTAGCTCCTTCTCCCTTGTTCCTCTCCTCTCCAAGTTCTAAAATAGTGTAGCTCTCAGCAGCTTTTTGCACTATGGATGCTTATGGAGGATTGAGATTTTAGTATTGTGCTCCAAATGTAAAATGAAAATCTAACATACTAGATGCTATTGAAATGATTGATTTTAACCAAAATAACAAGATTTTAGTTTGCTATGCTAAATGCTCTCTAAAATGCCTATAGGTTAAATGCATACAAGTTTTCAGGATCTGGATTATGAAGAAATGGGCTCTATTTATAGGAAAAATGGAGCAATGGATGGTTGAGATTGAGTAATCTCAACAAGGGTCAGGATTGAATGATTTCAAATCCATGTGAGGGCTTTCAACCCAATCTCAAGATGACAAGTGTCAATGTGAGATAGGTTGAGAGGAGAGGGAATAAGTATTAAATGCTTGATATGACCTTGGGAGTTAAAGTCAAGGTTACTTGAATGAATAAACTCTTTATTTAAAGAATAAAGTTTTTATCCAATGGATAAATTCTTGTGCAAATGTAAAAAGGATAAATATGGTCAAAACAATAAATGTTTGGGGAGACAAGTTTGAAATAACCATAAATGGTTATGTAAGAGCCATAAATGGTCATGTAAGAGCCATTAGTGGTCTTGGAAGACTTTGGGGTTAATTTGTTGAACACACAAAGCATTAAATGCTTTTCAAAGACTTTTGAAGTCTTTGAGAAGTGACTTCATTTTGCTTAGGAATGTGACAATAATTAGGGGATGGATTAGACTAATTAGGAAGGGGTTAGAAGAATCTAGAAGGTGATTAGATTTTGCAAGTGGATTTGGTGGGTGAGGGAAAATAAGATTTTATTAAAATAAAAATTAATTTATTTCAATAAATGTGTGCAAGTTGCATTTGTAGGAAAATGCAAGTGGGAGGGATAATGATTTAAATAAATGTTTAATTTAATTTATTTAAAAGAGGAATATGGGGATTTAATTAAATAAATAGATTTTATTTATTTAATTGATTTGAATTTGATTTAATGAATTAATTAAAATAAATTGAATAATTTATTTAATTAATAGAAGAATGTTTGGGAATAAATTAATTAAATATTAATATAATTAACTGATGGCTAGTGGATTTTTAATCAAATAAATAGCGAATATTTATTTAATTAAGCTGGACAGATTTGTGTGACTACACAATCCATTCTTCAAATTTTGGAAAAGAATCACCTCCAATCAAATCATGATGTCTACGCTTTTGAGGTCGATGTTGCATCCAAGTTTGATTCTCTTATTCATATTTTCTACATAAAATAATGATGTACAAATAGTAAGATTAATAATGCAAATGTGTAAATACAATTGAGTAAATAAATTATTGTGTAATTTCTTTTTTACCTATGCCACTTATCGAACGAAGATGTGTTTTGAAGAATAAAGGCATGTATTGCACTTCTTTCTTGATGTGATAGCTTGAAGCGACATTCATTGCCTTCTAATACTTCACCTGCAACTCTATCATCTTCGTCATCATCCTATACACGTCGATTGACATTTTTTAAATCCTTCATATATTATCTAAAAAATCCCATGGCCTCTTGCATTGAATATCCCTCATACATGTTGCCTTCTGGTTTTTCCTTAGTACGGACAATTTTTTTCAAAACCTTCATATATTGTTCTTATTGGGCCACAATTCTCTAGTTCATATTCTAGATGTATCAAAAGATGCATAGAAATGTTAAATATTGTTGATGGAAATTATCGTTCCAATAGACAAAGGACTTCAACAACCTCCTCCCTCAAACTATCAAAGTTCAAAGGATCTAATACATGTAAGCTCATTTTGTTTAATATTAGGCCCAACCTTATAATTGCCAATCTTTGCCCCTTTTCCAAACTTGATATATTTACCACAATAGGTAAGATATTCTAAATGAAGACATGATAGTCATGGGTCTTGAGGCCTCTTAAGCTATTAATGTCAGTTTGGCTTCTGATGCTACTAATTACATATCTAGTGGGAAAGAGAGTCTGAGACAGCAACTGTAAAAATTGTGCATGTTGTTCCTTTGTCCAAACGTAAGGAGCACCAGGTTTTCTATACTTTTCATTATCATATTTTTCAACCCAAAGATTTAGACGAATCTTTATTTCTTGAAAGTCTTCACGTGATGAAATAGTATCTAAGGCACCAAAAAGAGTTTTTATAATAGCATAGGCTATATTTTTCTCGGTATGCATAAAGTCAACAGTATGCCTAATGGTTATATCCTTAAAGGATGACAACTTATACAATATGCACAACCGTTTTACACCACTTTCATTACATGGATCATATATACTACCCACAATACCATCATTTTCAATAAATGACATTCTTTTACGTCCATACTCAATAATGTAATCACCTTTTATTAGCAATGGCACTTCACAATTCTCTTCTTGAACATTGAAACGTGTTTTTTGCTGACGATATGGATGATCCATTCTAAGGTAAGAACGATGTCCACAATAAATACACTTACACAAACTTCTTGAGTGCCTCACAAAATCCTTAAAGTTGCAAGCAAGACATCCATAGTATCCATGAACAGAGAGACCAGATAATGTGTCATACGCAGGTAGATCATGAATCATAAACAATAAGGAAGCTCTTAAAGTGAATTTGATTTAATGACCATCCCTTAAAGATTGAATTGCTTCAATTCCTTTCCATAATTCCATTAGCTCATCATATAATGGCTCTAAATAAGCATCTATTATTTCTGAAGTCACACTTTTCTTTCCTTGTATAATCAATGACAATATTAAGAAAAATGGTTTAGTTGCTAACCATGGAGGCAAGTTATAATTTATTAGAAACATTGGCCAAGTTGACCATTTAGTAATTTGATCTGAGAATGGGTTCACCCCATCTAGACCCAAACCCAACCTTATATTATGAGGATCTTGAGAAAAATCAGGTCATCTATTATCAAATTCCATCCACATCTTTGAATCGGGCACATGTCGCTGTTTTCCATCAGTGCTCTTATTTTTGGCATGCCATTGCATAAGTTTAGTAATGTCTTTGTACCTATACATTCAGAGTAATCATGGGATTATTGAAAAGTGGCGAAGAACTTTTCTAGGAACCATAGCTGATTTCAACCCTTGTCTATACCTCGCTTCATGACATTTCAGACATTCATTGTCACTTGCAAGATTTTTGTGAAAAAATACACAACCATTCACACATGTGTCGATGTTTTCATACCCCAAACCGAGCTTACTGATTTTCTTTTTACATTCACTTTGTTTTGTTGGCAATGTGGACTTAGCTGGTAACAATGAACTTAATAATGCCAATAACTGATCTACACTCCCATTTTTCCAACCATGCACCACTTGCAAGTTAAGAATTTGAAGGATTGTTGTCAAATGACTTAAACTTGCAATTATCATAAACAAGCTTTAAAGAATCCTCCATTGACTTGGCCCAATCATCTCTTAGACCCTCATTTAGCATTCTATCAACTTCAAACCCTTTGTCAAACATTTCTACCTCTTCATCTATGTTTGGTGCCACTTCATCTATGTTTTTTGCCACTTCGTCTATGTTTGTTGCCTCTTCATCTCTCACAGTCTACAATTCTATCATATCTTCATAATAACTATAATCCCAAGGGCTTATACCACTATTCCCACATCTTATCATATGTCAATAAATCACATTTCATTTTTTCACCTTTCCACCAAGACAATCATTACATGGACATGGATATTTGTCCAAGCTCCTCTCATTAGCTACTCTTTTATCATATGCATAATATTGATCCATAGTCAACCTTCGACACTGATCCATCTATAATATTATGCATTCTAATATTAATTTAGTTTCTAATTCTAAGAAAAATAAATAAATTTGAAAACGGAGATGCCAAAACATTGTTGAAAGTAGTCACTTTTAATAGAGACCATAATAGAAAGAAGAGGATACAATGAGACATTATTTTGAGATCTATCTTTCATTCATTTCAATTTTACCTACTAAGAATGGAATATGTGTCTATTTCCTATAAGCTTACTTTCAGCAATGAGGGTTTCAAATTACCTCTGAACTTTTTGTAGAGGGCCTCGCTGACTTCAAATTCGTTGTAGCAAACTCTGAATTCCTTGCCCGCCTTTTCTCAAGTCTCCAGGTCCTATCCAAACAAGATTTATCTCCCATGCAAGTGCTTCAATACCTAGCCATGAGAGTAACAAATGTAAAAAATAATCCAAAGATGACACATTCAAGGCACATTCAAGTAACTAGTGATATTCAATGATGACACATTCAAGGCACTCTTTGATCAAAGAACAGTAGTAACACTTGGGATAAGATAGTGTGTTATCTATAACAAACTATGATACGGTCAAATCCAAAGATTATGGACAATAATAAGCCAAAATCAATGACAGAGAACAATAATAAGTCAAGAATCTTAGCTTAATAAATGCAACAACCAATATATAGTAATAGATTCATTTTTTAGTACCAAAGAACACTACAAGTTAACAGCTCAAAAACTGCAGAAGCTAGACAATATAATGAAGAATATGTGTCCTTAATCAAAATGACACTATCATATGTTTCCAATATACTTTGATATGATAGTCAAATAATGGCTTATTTAAACTATATATTTTAAATAAGAGTTATTTGATTATATAGAAAAGATAAATGGAAATTAGGTCCAATTGACATGAAGATAAACGATAGTCATTGCTACAATCGGTTTAAAGTGTATTCATTTAGGGAGCTTTCATAAAATATTTTCAACTTTCACATCATAAAAAGATCTTAAAATATTCATTGTTTATAATGATAAGAATTTGGTTGTTCCATACACCTTCCTTTACTATTTTAAAAATCCCATTGACCAAAATATTGTGCAATAGTAGTATGGAGTGCATTTCATCTATTTTATGCCCAAAGATTTTATCATACCACTTTCTTTTCAAAGGCACCTAAAATTTGATGTGTAGTTACTTCCAAAATCTCTAAAATAACCCCACTTCTTGGTGTTGGCATCAATTATGAGATTTTTTAACAAGGGTTTCTATATTTTAAATGTCTATATTAAAATATCCATTACACCCCCAACATTCAATTGTTGTGCTGGTATATAAGAAATATATGCATATCAAACCTTGTTCCTAAAATCCTTATTTTTTGAAATCATGGAAACATTACATAATTTAAATGAAGGCAACCAAAAGAATGTAGAGAGATAAAAAAAACTCTATAGAGCAACTATTTTGCATACCTCAAATACAAAATCATAGGGTGGAACAATAAAAAATGGCAAATCAAGGAGAGAATGAAAGATCCACACCAAATTCTTATATAATGCAGTCCAGTTGAAGGGTTTTCATTCAACACAAGATAGTGAAGGGGTCATTATGATTATTTGTTTGAAGGTTCATAAGTTAAAGGTAGTCACTACAAAAAAAAAGAGTGAATAAATTGAAGAGCCTGATGAATTGCCAACGTAGCATGAGGATGTATGATGTTAACAATAACAAAATGATATTATGATGTGCTAGGAACCAGGAAGGACAACTGAGAGGGGGGTGAATCAGTTGTCAATAAATTATAACTCAAAACAATTATTTCAACTTAAAACTCAGTGTCGGTAAAACAAACTTTAATGTCGGTAAAATAGATTAATTGTTATAGTAGTGTATATGGTGAAAATGGATAACAATAATGACGATATTGAAAGGCTAAATGAATTCAACCACAAAAACCCTAGCCTAACAACAACAAAGATCCACCATAACATATGAAGATTACCTAAGACAATGCAAATCAAACGAAATCACAAAGATTATACCTTCACATGTCCAATAGGGTTTTGATCTCCATTCTTCCTATCTCCATTGATCTTGCTTGATGTATTTGCTCTCAGATTTTATGTGCACAAGAGCTCAACAAAGAATGGAATGTGGTTGCAAGTAGGATCGTAGTGTAGTCAAGTGCATAAAAGATGATTAGAATGCATAGAACGATTAGGGCTTGATAATGAAGGAAGCATCTCCTTATATAGAAGACACTATATGAAATGGAGGGATAAGATTGAGAGGTGTAAAAGGAGGTTGGCTATGATTAGAGGGTAGGTAGAAGAAATAATAAAATAATGAAAGAGGTAGGTAGTGTAGGAATTAAGAGATGAATGACATGTGTCATGGGTAGAAAAGGTTAATGAATTAATTAAATAAATAAAGATTTATTTAATTAATAGAAGAAGTGGGATCAATTAAATAAATAAGATATTTATTTAATTTAGGAAAAGGATAATTTAAATAAATAAATGTATTTATTTAAATGAGAAATAAGGCTAGAAGAGGATAAATGAATTAATTAAATAAATAAAGATTTATTTAATTAATAGAAGAATTAGGCTAAAGTAATTAAATAAATTAAAATATTTATTTAATTAGATTGGACAATTTTGGGTGTCTACATTTGCCCCTCTTTGAGACAATGCGGCTTGTCGCGTTGTTTCAAAGAAGATAAGATGAACTGATACAGAGTTGCCCCAGGATGGGAATGATATGCCCCCTCGAGAGATTGGATGAAAATGTCTGAAAAGATTGCAGACAATCTCTCAATAAGAAAGAGAGGCTAGAATGGACTGACCGGATAAAGTGATAGAGTTATGGGATAAAGAAGACTGACTCAGGAAATGAGGGCGAGGGCTAGGGTAGTCTATAAGATAGACCACGGAGGAAATACATCCTCATTGTCATCTACACATCCACGAGAGCAGATTGCAGAGAGAGAAAAGAGCAGCAGCAGTCAGCAGCGATGGCCTTCGTTCATAGATTTCAGAGGCCAACTGAAGCAGGAGAGTCGGTAAGTACCACCAAACCTCCTCGTATTTTGACGCATTTATTGTTGTCATTAATGCATGCTAGGTAGAGAAATAAATGCACTTAGAATAGGGTCCAAAAAATGTCCAAAAATGTTTAAGCGCGTCTGCGTTGGTGCCAGGCGCGTCTGTGTTTGTGCCAGGCGCGTCTGCGTTTGAAACCGTGTCTATGTCAAATGTGGTCGCGTTTGTGATGGTCAGGCACGTCTGTGCCAAGAAGGCACGTTTGTGTCGCCTAGGCGCATCCGTGCAGAGCATAGGTACGTCTGTGTTGGTCAGGCGCGTCTGTGTTTTTCAGGCGCGTTTGTGCAGTCTTTAAGCGCGTTTATGTCAGATAAGCGCGTTTATGCTTTTAAAAGTGTGAATTTTTGTCTTCTAGGTCAAATCGGCAGTTCTGTGATGAACATATGTTGTCGATTGGATAAGCTGCTGAGAGGGTACACTCAAGCAGGTCCTCTAGGGAAGACTAGGATAGCAAATAGGGCTAGGATTGACAATTTTGTGATAGAACATACGTTGCCAATTAGGAAACTACTCAAGAGGATTCACTCAAGCAGAGGCCCTAGGATAGGATAGATCAAGGCACTTTGTGATGAACAGTGAGTACCAAGACATAGTACTTTATGATGAACATGGAGTACTAAAATATGAGCAGCACTTTGTGATGAACAGTGAGTGTAAATGTGAGTAGCACTTTGTGATGAACAGTGAGTGCCAAACACGTAGTACTTTGTGATGAACAGGGAGTACTACTAGGATAGAAGTAACACTTTGTGATGAATAGTGAGTGTCACTAGGATAGAATGCCATATGCACTTAGATAAAAAGTAGCATTTTGTGATGAACAGTGAATGCCACTATGACTGACATGATTGATTTGCTTGACTGCAGGAGTATTTGCCGATGCTGGAGTCACGGGAGAGATTTCCGTTGACTCAGAGATTGCGACCTGAGCTGACAGTCGAGGAGCGAGCTGCTATCGAGGCTATGGGATTGAGACATGTTCTATATGTGCTTGAGTTTCGGGCGAACATGGGACTATTGACTGCACTGGCGGAGAGATGGCACTCTGAGACATGTACTTTTCATTTGCCGATGGGTGAGATGACAGTCACCCTTGAGGATGTATACAGGATCCTGCGGATACCGATCGATGGGGAGCTAATCCCATACAATCGAGATGGAGATAGGGAGGCCCTGAGATGAGTGTTCCAGGACCCAAGACTAGAGATGAGGGCTGGACATGTGGCGTGGGATACGATGACAGCCATAGGGCTAGCGCTACCAGCAATGGTAGGAGGAGCGATCAGTGGGTTCCTGTGTCCGGATAGGGTGACACGGGGGTTGGCTGTAGGCTGGGGAGGAGCATTGGAGACGCTGGTGACACAGCACACCAGATATGCCTGGGGACCATGTGTGCTAGCACACCTCTACTATGAGCTGCATCAGTTTGTATACCACAGATCAATGGGATTAGGCTGCGGGGTGACATTGCTGCAGGTGTGGGCTTATGAGCATTTACCAGTGACGAGGCTGATACACTTCAAAGGTAGGGGTCACAGACGCAGTTTTGTTCATTTGTATGACATGATCATGTCGCAGCCACGGATTGGCAGGTTGGAGCATTGGCGGCGGGTGATAGATGATATTGACATGGTCATATGGAGACCATACCTGGGATGCGAGCAGTGGGAGGATGATGCAGTTGAGCTTCCCTACACCTTTCAAAGCAGGTACCTGATTGGGCGGATGCCCTATGTGCTGGAGAGGCAGTTAGTGGATAGGGCTGGCAAGCAGTTTGGCAGGATCCAGAGGATGCCATGGGGCTCAGGCATGTATGCACGGATTGTGAGAGATCAGGCGCAATTTGGGCCCCTTCTATCATATGATCAGGCAGTTATGCAGCTGGTAAAGATGATGCCCCTACCCTGGGACATGTGGCCAGAGATTGAGAATGCCGGCATGGATGCTGAGTACACAGCATACTAGGCGGAGCATCCATTCCCACGCCTGACGGATCTAGGAGAGCCATTAGATGGAGATGATGGTGGGGATGATGATGATGGTGGAGGTGATGGGGGCAGAGGCCGACGGAGGAGGAGGGGATCAGTTGGAGAGAGGAGGGTTGCACCTCGGAGGGAGGGTGGTGAGGAGAGGCAGGCTCAGGTGGTGAGGGGTCGCGGTGGATTGCCACTATAGGTGCCAGCAGCACAGGGTCCCAGACAGGTATAGGTACAGGTACAGGGACAGGGATAGATACAGGGACAGGTACCAGTATAGGAACCAGTACAGGTACAGGCACAGGCACAGGGGTAGGCACCCGTACAGGGGGAGCCACAAGCAGAGGCGGAGGGGGCTGATGCAGAGGAGGATGAGTTGATAGAGCTGAGGGAGATCTACCAGGGACAGGCAGATGAGATCCAGGAGTTGGAGAGGGAGAGGGATCAGCTCAGGAGGAGGCTCAGAGATACTGAGCAGGAGCAGGATTAGGCTATTCAGCGTTATACAGAGGCTGAGACAGCACTGAGGGCTGGGAGACAGACAGCGGAGGACACAGGGGCCAGATATGCTTATGTCCTGCGGGCAGGGGAGGAGATTGCCTACTGGCAGGATCTCTATTATGGTGCAGTGCCAGCGGATCAGTGGGCGAGGAGCTTCCATAGACCATTGCGTATAGCGACAGCTACGGGAAGGAGCCGGAGGAGACAGGCATCAAGTGGTGGGGTTATGGGTCCTCCACCACCACCAAATAGAGGAGACAGGAGGGATGACCCTGGGGCAGGTCCCTCAGGGGCTCAAATTCCATCGAGGCCAGGCGGCTCCGAGGGAGGGAGTTCATCATAGCCATAGAGGGCTCCCTATGTATCAGTATTGTACCATTTTTGTATGATGATGTAGGCACCTGTGGGTGCTTTTGTAGCCATATGATTTTTTTTGACATCATTGTATCATGACACTTTATATATATATATATGAGATGATTCATCTTTGCGGCAGCTATATGCATGTGTACCTATGTGATGAGATGTTCTTATGTGATGTTTATGATGTGGACGCAAATATGTATATGATGCAATGCAATATTTTTGTTCTTTTATGTTTTATATATGTATGCATGATGCAAATGTGAATGTATGAAGTGCAGATGAATATGATAATGCAAATAACTATTTACATGATGAGAATATAAAATGTTCTAACATATGTTGTGTGTAGGATGTGATGTAATTGTGATATCTATATGTATGTATGAAATGCTTATATGTGATAATGCAGGTGCAACTATATGAAATGTAAATGTTTTTGGTGTGTCATTATACTCAGTCATGTGATAGCAGGCTACGCGGACTCGAGAAGGACTATGGAGGTCAATCAAGAACGGGGGATGAAAGACAAAAGATATGAAAGTGAAAGAGCTTCTTGTGCGTTATCATCATTGAGATTTATTATGGCAAATAGGTTATGACAATCGAGGCATATGTTCGACCCAGAAAGTCATTGTACCTATTTGCATGGAGATAAGACAGTCACAAACAAGGAATGCCCCAGTTCATACTAGACTCACAGTGTCCTCATATCCTTGGACAAGTCATAGCATTACTAAGAGACAATCCATAGACAGCAAAGAAAAATAGGTGACGATACCCCATCCTCGCCTTTCTAGTCAAAGACATCCTGGAGATAAAATCTCTAGTCAGAGACATCTTGGAAAAGCTAAAAGATATGTCACCAAAGGATAAAATCAAAAGAAAACCAAGACTCGACACCAACATCCACTGTAGTCCTCAAATTTAGTGTCTCTTGTCACTTGTATAAGTCTTATTTGATTGTGGTCACAATGTTTACTTTTACAGAATGGATAGATAGCACTGAACCATATGTTGTCTGAGTCTGTTGAAAGATTTGATTTGTTGAAGCCCATTATTGCTGCTATGTCTCATCTGAAACTGACTGAATCCATGAAACTGATACTTTATTGTGGAGAAGATGAAACTTTATTGTGGATCTGTGATGCAAATGTTGCTTTATTGCTGATTGGGTGCGGATAGATTGAAGGAAGCTGGAAGAAACTGTACTCCTCGAAACATGTGATGTTCTCAGTTCCACACCCATCACTAGACGTAGGATTTGCCTTAGCCACAGAGAGGATTTGATTTATTATGGATAGAAAGGGAGGTTTATTATGAATGGCTAACCAATCTTGGATAGATCCATAACAAGCCATGATGGGAATGGGTAAGTTTATTATGAACGAATAGGTTGTGAGTGTGTGCAAATTGAAAGGAGGAAAGTGAATCCGGAAGGAGGGAGGAGCAATGTCTCTACACATGGCGCTGGTGACCCAGTTTTCACCATGGTACTTTCCTAGGGCACCACCGAATTGGTTTTCACCGTTGGACAAAATTATTTCTTTTTACTTTTTTCGATTTTTCAATGTTTTTTGTGTCACAAGGCGCCTGTTTGCCAGGTTTGCACCAAGTAACGATTTTTTTGTTTTATGATTTTTTTTTTGTATTTTTGAATTAGGATACTCCAAAGAGCTATGTGTAAAACCTGCGAAGGTTCATGTTGTTGATAGGATCCTCCAAAGGTTCACCTTCTGTAGTTGAGAGCTGATATGCACCAGATCCATATGCTGTTGTAATGATGTAAGGACCAAGCCAATTTGGTTCGAACTTACCCTTCTTCTCTCTGTCTTGCTGATTTTTGGGATTTTCTCTGAGGACTAAATCACCTACCTCAAATGTACGAGGCTTGACCTTGTGATTGTAGCTGTGACTCATTTGTTGTTGGTAAGATTTGAGATGATTAAAAGCAGTTTGTCTTCGTTCATCCAGTAGTTCTAGCTCTTGTAAGCGAGAGACCCTATAGTCTTCATCACTGATGATGTTTTGCAAAGAGACCCGTAAAGAGGGTAGCTCGACCTCAATAGGCAGGATGGCTTCAGTGTCGTAGACAAGTGAATAGGGTGTAGCTCCTGTAGGTGTGCGGACACTCGTGCGGTAGGCCCAAAGTGCAGGATTAAGTTGGATATGCCAATTACGGCCAGCATCGTCGACTGTCTTCTTTAGGATTTTAAGGATTGTTTTATTAGACGCCTCAGCTTGGCCATTACCTTGGGGGTAATATGGTGTGGAGAAATGATGTGAAATATGGAAGTGGTCACAGAGTTCACGAACATCCTGATTTTTGAAAGGACGCCCGTTATTAGTGATAATGGAAACAGGAATACCGTATCGGCAAATGATATAGTTGAGGATGAATGTAGCAATTTGTTTTCCTATGACTTGTGTGAGAGGCACAACTTCAATCCATTTTGTAAAATACTCTGTGGCAGTGATAATGAATTTATGACCATTAGACGAAGGAGGGTGAATCTTGCCTATGAGATCGAGTCCCCACTGACAAAAGGGCCAAGGAGACGCAAGTGGTTGAAGTTCTTGTGCTGGTGCATGTATGAGTTCTCCATGAATTTGGCATTGCTTACATTTCTTGACAAACTGATATGAGTCTTTTTCCATATTGGGCCAGTAATATCCAGTCCTGATGAGTTTCTTGGCCAAGGTAGGACCACTAGCATGCGGACCACATATCCCTTCATGCACTTCACGTAACGCAATCTGAGCTTCGTCGCTTTCTAAGCATCTAAGAAGAGTGCCATCTAGACCTCGCCGGTATAGGATATTAGCTAAAATGACATATCGAGAGGATTGGCGAATGAAAGTGCAACTTTGGTTATTTGATAGATCAGGAGGTAGAGTATTGTCACAAAGGTATGTGAAAATGGCACCATATAACTGGGATTCGGGACTGACAACACATATCATCTCAGTAGGCATGATCTCATATGAAGGAACCAAAAGGTTATCCACCAAGAACTCATAGCAGGTCTCGTTTGGAGGTAGATCAATCAGTGAAGCAATTGTAGCCATGGCATCTGCGGCGCGATTCTGCTCTCTTGGTATATGCTCAAAGTCTATCTTTGTGAAATGTTGTTTTAGGTCATCCACCATTTTTTTATAAGGCATTAATTTTTCATCTTTTGTTTGGTAATCATTAGTTGCTTGATGGATGACCAGTTGGGAGTCCCAAAAAACATGAAGGTCCTGGATCTTCCATTGAACTGCAATTCGTAATCCTGTTGTTAATGCCTCATATTCCGCTATATTGTTAGTGCAAGGAAATGATAAGCAGTATGATTTTGGTATAGAATCCCCTTGAGGAGTTATAAAGAGGATGTCGGCTCCTGCCCCATGCTATGTGTATGAGACGTCGAAGTACAGTTGCCATGGCTTTGCATGTGACATTGTCAAAATAGATTCATCTGGAAATTCTGAACTTAGAGGAACATCATCTATCATGGGAGCATCTGCTAATTGATCTACGATGGCTTGTCCTTTTATTTCTTTTCTATCCACATACTCGATGTCAAATTCACTCAGGATCATTACCCATTTGGCTAGTCGTCCAGTAAGTGTTGCTTTATTGAGAAGATATTTCAATGGATCTATCCTTGCAACTAACTTAGTCTTATGAGTGAGCATGTAATGTCATAATTTCTGTGAAGCAAAGACCACAGCGAGACATGCACGCTCAATTGGTGTGTAGTTTAGCTCATATCGTACCAATGTGCGACTGATATAGTATACTGCTTTTTCTTTGCCCTCAACAATTTGTTGTGCTAAGAGTGCCCCCAACGCTGTTGAAGTAGCTGAGATGTATAGTAACAGAGGTTGATCTGGAACTGGTGGCATCAGAACTGACAGATTTAGAAGATAATCTTTGAGCGTCTGGAAAGCCTGTTGACAGTTATCATCCCATTTGAATTTGATGTTTTTATATAGCAGGTGCTGAAAAGGATTACACTTATCTGCAAGTTGTGCTATGAATCTTCGGATGGACTGGAGTCTACCTTGTAAGGATCGAAGTTGACTGATATTTCTTAGTGGTTGCATCTCCAAGATGGCCTTGACTTTTGCTGGATCAGCTTCAATTCCTCTTTTGGATACAATAAATCCTAGGAGCTTCCCGGAGGTTACTCCAAAGACACATTTCTTGGGGTTTAATCTTACTTTGTATTTTTTCAACTGATCAAAGACGACTGAAAGTATGTCTAAATGTGTATTTCTGTCTATTGATTTGCCCAAGAGGTCGTCGACATAATCTTCCACAGTTACGTGCATGAGATCATGAAAGATAGTAGTCATGGCTCTTTGATATGTAGCACCTGCATTCTTTAGCCCGAAGGGCATGACATTCCAGCAGAAAGTTCCCCAAGGACAAGTGAATGATGTTTTGTGTTGATCCTCGGGCACGATCCTTATTTGATTATAACCAGAGAATCCATCCATTAATGATAACATTTCATGACCTATTGTGAGATCAACAATCAAGTCAATATTTGGTAATGGGAAGTCATCCTTTGGACAAGCTTTGTTGATGTCTCTGAAATCTGTACAAATTCTGATGCTGCGATATGGTTTACTGACAGGCACTAAGTTGGAGATCCATTCGGGATAATCAATTGGGCGTATGAATCCGACGTCCAATAATTTCTCAAGTTCTGCTTTGACCAGTAATGCCATTTGTGGATGCATTTTTCTTAATTTCTGTTTCACAGGTTTTGCCCCCGGTTTAACTGTCAAATGATGCATTACCAAATCCGGATCTAATCCAGGCATATCAGCGTATGACCAGGCAAAGTTGATTTGTCGTTCTTTGAAGAAACTTATGAATTTTGACCTTTCTGACTCTATCAACGATTGAGCCAGGAATATGTTGTGTGGAACCTCTTCTGTACCAATGTTTGTTTTGATAGTCTCCTCTACCAACATGGATGACTTTTCCTCATATGATGCTGGGAGAATGTCGAGCCTTCCATCTTCGGGTGCCTCAGAGAGGTTTTCGCCCTTAGATACGTCCTTTCTTTTTACTTTTTTGGGGTCAGACAGCGCCACAGTGTGGTTTTTGCCATAAGACCCTTGATTTGTTCTTATTTTCACATTTTTGCGACTGGAAGGTCCGACACCCTCACCAAAATATGCCATGCTGTTGAGTTCTATAGTGTATCCCGCCTTATGGTCCCCAGGAGGAAGATCATCTCGTATGCCAAGATAGTCAATAAAAGCTTCATCATTTTGAAATGTATCAAACTGTGCAGGTCCTTCATGATCCCAGTCAATGAGTTGGTGGTGAACAAGGGGATGGTCGTTAATGTCTTTGAAGTTAGCGGGGCTAAGAGTGAAGATGTAGTTATATTCGGGTAGGTCAAGGTAATTATCGAGGTCATCGATGGCACTCTCCTCATCAGTCTTGATCACGAATGAAACCCAATTATCATCACTAGTAGCGCATTCTGGGATAGGTGCTCTCATCCTATGTGATTTCAACCTAGAACCTTAAGACAAGGACTGTGGGGAATCCTCATGGGTTGTTTCTTGACCAACTCTGAACTTGTTATAAAATTCCTCTTCTTCTATTGGTTCATCTGGCTCTCTGAATATCTCGGTGAGCTCATAGTCACTGGAGGATTTATCTAAACCCCATTCCCATTTGTTGGAATCTGTGGAATAGCAATCCTCTTGTTGAATTTTGGCAGCTTTGATTTGTAAGGCTTCTTCTGTCCTTTGGGTGTGGACCTTGGAAGTTAAGAAACCAAGTCCTTTCGAGCGTTCCTTTTTGAAAGTCAATTCAGGTTGTAAAGGTTCAATGATGCCTTCCTTTCGTAACCCAAGAGGGCTTTTTCCATCATACCCGAATTTTTGTAGAATTTTGAAGCCTTTGCCATATTTCTCACATGGTAGACTAATGTGATCTTGTGTGCCATCTTCATTATCTTTGTAAAGCATTTTGTATAAATCTTCATCTTCCAGTTCACCCCATCTCTGAAAGGTAGTAGGGTCCCATTTGAGTATCATGAGGGATACTTGCTTGTTAGGATGTGGTCTTCCATATTCTTTTGGGGAACTCATGACTTGTCGTAAGTACATGGTCTGATTTAAAGTGTATTCCCCCATGCCTTTGTCTTGAAACTTGCCCTTAAGCTCACCTTGTTTTGATGTCGAAGGTTTTAATGACTCGGGATCAATGTATGCCAAGGAAGGAACAACTTCACGATTACTGGGAATGATGGTCTTAGTCTTTGATCTCAGGTTATTGCAGTATATGAACGGATTAGGATCATCGTTAACTGTTACTTCCACTTCATTATGAGGAAACTTAATGCATTGGTGATATGTGGATGGGACTGCCCTCATTTCATGAATCCAAGGATGTCCTAGTAATATGTTATAAGTGAGATCCAGATCCAGGACTTGACAAACCACATCCTTTGTAACTGGCCCAACTCTGAGAGGTAAGGTGACTCTGCCCTTGGATGAATGCTCTTCATCATCATATGCCTTGATGGTGATTTGATTTGTGGAATTCACAGCTTTATCAGAATAACCCAATTGTTTAATAGTGCTCAATGTACAAATGTTTAGACCTGCTCCTCCATCTATCAGGACTCTTTTTATTCGATGTTTGTGTATGAAGGCTTCAACATGTAGCGGCGCGTTATGTGGCTGACTTATGGAGGCGTCATCAACTTCTGTGAATGTAAGTGAATGTGGAGTGGAAAGGTATCCCACCATGGCTTGAAACTGGTCCACGTTCAGATCAGTAGGAACGGCAGTATCTCTCAAGATTTTGTCAAAAATGGCTTTATGTGCGGGAGATATGCGTAATAGCTCAAGAATGGAGATGAGCGCGGGTGTTTTCCCTAACTGTTCTACAAGGTCATACTCAGGTTTGGTTGATGAGGAAGCAGTGTTTTTAGTTGGAGCACCTTGCAAAGTGATTTTACCTCGGCGGGTTGTAACATGACATTCACAGGTAGGTTCAGAAGAAGATCCAACACCTTTCAGAACGATCTTGGGTCTCTGGGTAGAATTCTCAGGGTTTTTGTCCTTGATGATAATGGTAGAAACATAGTTGTCCATCAAGATGTGATTGATAGTTGAATCATAGTTATAGGTTGCTCTGGTATAGTTGGTCTGGTTATCTGTGGCTTTAGCTTTTCCCTTGTCATGTTTTGGGAATGGTTCCTTAAACATCTCATGTTCTTGATTAGATGAGTGTCCCTCAATCTCAATGTCACCTCTATCAATGAGATCTTGTATGATGTTCTTCAGTCGATGACAATTTCCTGTCTTATGACCCTTTCTCTTATGAAATTCACAATACTCATCATCATTCCACCAATTTGGTTTGACCTTTGGTTCATATGGAGGAAAATCTGGAACTGTGATTACCTTGTTTGCCACTAGCTTCTTGAAAACTGACTCAAGCGGTTCTCCCAAGGGAGTGTATTTCCTTCGTGATCTGGAAGTTGTTTGAGTATTCACTTGATTGTTTGTAGAACTTGATCCCAAAAAGATGAATTTGGGTCGCACTGTGTTGGCATCAACAACACCATCATTGACTATATTCTTGTTTTTGTTCCAAAATCTCGGCTTGTCTTTTCCCTTAAAGTCATCTTTGTTTTCCTTGAATATCTTAAAGACCCCTTGTTCAATTAGGACCTTCTCTGTTGCTAAGCCTTTTTCAATGACGTCCTTGAAGGTGGAAAAACAAGCTTTCCTTAAGTCATAACCAATCTCTTTGTTAACATTCTGGGTGAACATTTCTACCATTTGTTTTTGTGGAATTTCACAAGAGCATCTACTGGCTAGATTCCTCCATATTTGTAAAAATGATGCAAAAGACTCTCCCTCTTTTTGCTTGGTGTTGCACAAAGTAGTGACTGATATGTCTGTCTTTATGTTGTAGGAGAAATGTTGAATAAATGCCTCTGCTAGATCACCCCATGACTTAATACCAGGTGGGAGTTGGGAGAACAATTCCATAGCTTGATCACCTAGGCTCTGTGGGAATAATCTCATCAAATATGTCTCTTCTGCTGCTACCTCAATGCAGGCTGTGAAAAACTATCTTATGTGTGCCTTAGGATCCCCTTTCCTCTATACTTATCAAATTTAGGCGTCACAAAGTGTGTAGGAAAAGGAGGCATTGGAATGTTCTTGTCAAATGGATAAGGACATATGTCTCTCATTGTGTATGTTGGCTTCGGTGTATTTATGTCCTCCATTTTCTTTTGTAAGTCCCTGATTTGTTGCTCCAAATTGTTCTTAGGTGGAGATCGACTTCTTAGACCATACCCCATGCTTGAGGCACCAATTGGAGGAGGAGCATGTTGTATATATGGATGATATTGATCATACACATGTTCATATGGAGGAGGCCTATAATGATACTGCATATATGGACCACTTGGTATAGATTCATGTTGAGGAACGCCATATCTATTTTGTCCATGTATACCATACTCTATAGGCATGTCATGTTCTAATGTGTTGCCCCCAAATTTGACACGGGGTTTCCTTGTGTCCAAATTTTGAGCATGCCTTTGAATATCCAATTGCTTTGGTAGTTGATCCTTGGCACTGATATGTGATTGAGCATATTTCTCTACATAAGACTTCCATAATGGTCTGCGAAGGTGAGTATCATATGCTTGACCATGTGTATGTGGGACCTCTGGTTTTTGAAATAAAGATGATGGTGATTCAGGTATCATATGTGGTCCTCTATTTCCTCCACTATTAGGCCTCCTTTGATCCATTTTGGAGTGAGTTTGTTGCAAAGGTCTATGTTCCATTATTTGAGACATGTCAAAATCATGAGGGATCTTGGCTCCACTTTGTGCCATCATTTGTAAGAAGTATTGTCTATCCCTCCTCATTATTTCCTCAACCAATCGATTGAAATGGGGATTCATAATGGATTCTTCCACATCTGTCGAATGTACGGAAAAGTTGTCCATATTGTCATTGTGTGCAGCATTGTTGTTTGTAGTGTCCATGTTCTCAACATTTGGAATGTTTCTATAGGCATTCATATCAGGTAATGTAGTATGATCAGAATTGAAAAAGATATCATTGTCATACTCATAAGAACTCATGTTTGCGGACTCTTGAGCCTCTTTAGTTTCTCTCCTAGATTTTTGAAGATGGGTTTCAACCATGAACTAGGTATTGACCGAGATGTGTGAGACTAGATGAAAAATGGAAAGAGTATGGAAGACCAAGAATTGGATGGAATGTAAATGAATCTGAGGTGTACTTGCAATGTCCAAAGTGTAAGACCAAGTATGTATGTAGTAGAGTAGGTGTGACTTCCAAAGAGAGGATAGTTTCTCTTGATGAGGTAAGTTAACCTTGACTCTAAGTAAAATCAAATGAGACCCAAAGGTAAGAAACCTTGATGAGGGACCACTTAGCAAAGTGTTGTTCTATGTAGTGTGTTGACAAAGTATGATGAGGACAAGCAAGTGACCTTTTGACTCAAGTTTAGACAATTGTGAATGTAAAGTGAGATGTGAAGCAATGATGGACTTTGTGAGACCCAAGGACAGGTTGAATGCTAGATGAACCCTAGAGAAATGACCTAGGAAGCTCAAGAATTCTGAAACTGACTGTGTTTGTTTGCTAGACTGTAACAGTTTTTCAATTCTGAACACAGACGCGCCTGTATACTTCACAGACGCGGTTTCCCGACACAGACGTGGCTCTGTTCAACACAGACGTGCCTCTGAAATTTTGTGCAAAGTGTAATGTTGATTCTATAAACACAGACGCATTTCTGCCCTTCATAGACGCGGTTATACAACACAGACGCTATTATGTCAGACATAGATGCGTTTCTGCAAAATTTGTGCAATTTTTTTCCAATCTGTGAAGTTGTTTTGTTGTGACCAAATCTAACTGTTTTGACTGTTTTTCGTGACAAGAGGACACAGTATTGATGAAGACCCAATGTTTGCAAGTGTCTAGACTCAAAATGACTCCAAGAAAAGTGTTTTGTTTGATGTAAAATTGTTTTGCATACACTTGAAGACACAAAAGACACAATGTTTTGCTGTTTGGTCTTGGATGTTTTGAATGTTTAAAATAAGTCAAGCACAATTCTTATGGCTAGTCAAGACAATAGTTGTTGATCCCACATGGGGTTTTACCCTCAAGGCTACACTATTCAGAGCGGATACTTAGATGCTTGACCTCACTAGCTCCACCCTCGGCACTCACTTCTCGGGTCAGCCAAGCATTAGTCCCCATGAAAACTCCCTGTGGTGAACTTTGTATCTCTACTAAGAACCGTATGTGTGTGGGCTGCTACCAGAGGTCCGACCTCCTGCCCCAACAACTAGAAGGATTTGGGCTTCTAAAACAAAAAGGTGCTAGTAAGGGCATTCGCTCGTGTGGCCATACATGCGGCACTTTTAGCTCTGTAAATACAGAAGGCTCCCAGCCGGTAGGGGTTACGCCCTACAACTGATCAAATAAATTTGATCAAACAGGTTTATCGGGAGACATAGTGTTGGTATGAACTAATCAGCACACGTTATCCATAGTTTTCACCATGAATACATTTGTTTATAGTGGTTCGGAAGAGGTGGGTTTTCCTCGCTACCACTTGGGTCGTTCTCTTCTCACTAGTAGTCCTAATGACCACACGGAAAGACAGGCCCTCTAAAGATTAAACAAAAAGAGCCTATTGCTCAAGACACAAAAGACAATGATTCAATTTTAGTGCACCAATTGAAGTGTTTTCTAGTCTATGTGTTGTTCACCAAAAGTGATAACCCAAGACACCTGTAAATCTATCTATGAGATAGCCAATCTCAATCAAAGAAACACCTCAGGGCTTGGACAACATAACATAGGATCCTAATGATCCTCCTGCACTTCAGGTTCTGCTAGACCTAGGGGGGGACACCCTTTTGATGCACTGAATACAATAATCACAAACATAAGACTGCATCAACAATGAGCAGACAAACCATTCCACAAGCTCACCAAATTAGGTAACATGTACAGATGGGCTGGATCTTATACAAATAATAGGTGAAATAGAGCTTTGGAAGGATAGAACATTAACCCCTAAACATAAAGGGAAATAGATTTATCTTTTAAAATGTATATTTGAGACCATTCTCAAATTTGTCAAAGACTAGTGCCTTGTTCATTGGGCAGCAGAGTCACTCATAGAACTACAAATATGAATCATAGATGCAAGTTTGTTTTCCTTAAACAAGATATTCATGCATCAATACCTTATATTAATGCACTATTTGATTCATTCACAAATTCATCAGATCTGGATACATATTTAATTATTTATGACTGGCTATAGAATTTAAACTCTTCATTGAAGAATGCCTACAAACAATCATACAATCTCCTTGAGATGACAAATTTCATCCTCCTTGAGGATTGAATTCATAATAATGAAAAAACATATCACAGAGACAATCTTGTGGGAAATTACTCATGCCTGACACAAGTAAGACTTGCAATTAAAACCATATTTACAACACTGCACTGCAATCTCTATACCCTGAAACCAAACAGAAGCATTTACAAACTTGGGTCAAGATCTTCAGAAAATGGAAGCCATCAAATCTGGAGCATTTTCTAAATTTCTGGAACCCTTACAACTGAGAAGAATTCAGAATAAAAAGAGGAGGGAAGAAAATTAAATCTGCAACTGAATTGCCAAGTGTCTCCTCTCTAACTGAATTTTGTTCCTGTGGAAACTACCTCCAAAATATCCCACATTGGCCAAAATTTAGACCCTGGGCAAATTAATTCCCATTTGTGCTCAGTCATTTAAATATTTTGAATTTTAATATAGTCAGAACTATATCATTTATTCATTTTAATTTTGATTTTTTGCCTCCATTTGGTCCTAACACTTTTGCCACGTGGCGACCTCCGATTGGTCGATGGGGTTGACCGGACGCCACCTGGGATGACACCTCATCACTACCACATCATCTGCTTTGTCACTACCACTTGGCCGCCATGTGTACACCACCTCAGCACCACATCATCGCCACTGGACTGCCACCTATCACGACAGGTGGACGACTCTTGTTCACTTTCGCTATTTCGCAGGGTATAACTCGCGTGCATCTTCCTTTCGCAAAATAGCGCGCACCGTTGATTCATCTCAAACTTGCTCACTCGTTAAGCCGGCCTTCCTCTAAATTTTTTTGCCTATCTACCTCAGGAAGTGTGCCTGCATGGGGTCCACTTGGTCGTCGCTCAGTCATCTCCTTCGTTGCCTCAGGAAACGTGCTCGCGCGCGGGCCCGCCTTGGGCGCCCATAGGCACCATCTATCAAAATCCTTTATGGCTTAGACATATTACTATAGTGCATTTTTGTTTATAAACATTAAAAAAGTCCACTTCCCAGCCAATGTGGGATAATGCATTATGCCTGGGACTGCGATTTTGGAGCTTTTCTCTAAGTTTTTAATGGCGCTGCCCATTCATTTTGTGTGGGATTTTAATACCCCCTTCCATTTTATTTACTTGGATGATTTCATGGTCCACATGAGGGAGGAGACTATTGTTACCTTGTTTGCATTATGCTTTAAAACATTTTAAAAAAAAAAAAACTTTCTCCCAGCTACAGCACACGGCAGAGAGGATTGGCACATGTTTGAAAATCTTTCAAACTTACAACACCATAACATGTGCCACGCAAAAGGAGGGTACTGCTGCAAATTGCATTTGTTTGAAAGTTTAAATTGCACTCCCAGCCATCACACACAGCGAGGCTAATGCTGGGAAGGTTGGAGAATTTCGCTTTTGCTTGGAATTTCACCATGGGGCTGCTGTATGTGGGAGGAAGGGAAGCCATTCAAGTGCTGCATTTTAATAAACTTCAAAGTTGCCCTCTCCAACACTTCCAAATGTGTTTGCTTGAAAGTTAAAATAGCCTCCAAACTCCACAGCAGAGGGGGGAATTTGGCATTGGAGTTTTTCATATGCCATGTGAGGAAGGGAATAGTTTGGTTGGAGCTGCTATCTATTTGCACTTGAAGACCAATGCTACTACTGCTATTTACAAACTCCAATGCTTAACCACTTGGTTTCAACACTGCCTGTGTGCATTTGCTTGAAAATTTTAATTGCTGCTCATACATGGAAGGATTGGCTGGCGATTGAACTTGCTGCCACATTTTTTTTTAAATTTGCTTAAAACCTCCTTTCAACACCACACACAGGAGGACATTGGCATGTTTACTAATTTGCATTGGATTGGAAGTTGTACTCTTTCACTTGCCACGCAAAGAAAGGATTATTGGCTGCCTTGTAAATTTGGAATTACACCTACCAACATTTGCATTGAAAACTTATAATGCCTCATTTGTTAACTACCAATTTGCAATTTGGTTTAATAAATGTGCCTTTGTATTTCGACTGAACAGGAGATGGATTTTATCATCATCACTCTTATAAAATGTTTCAAAATCAAAATCCAAATTTAGATACTCTAAAAATCTCTCAGTGAACAAAGTCGCCAATAAAAATAATAAGGCACAGGCATGATCCAGGTCGGGCCCCAAAGTGGGTCCGACTAAAAAAAAATTTCGTTTTCATGCAACTGACCCCTGGAATGCTTCACGGACCTCAAACATACCTCCGGAAATGATCAGCATCATTTTCGGATCATTAATCCACATTTTACAACCTTCAGGCAATTACGCCACAATTTTTGCATTTAATCGCGAAGACGTAATTTTCAAACTTGTCAAAACACCTTTCTGGAGCTCGCCATCTGACAGGCATGTACTTTGATATACAAGGATGACATCTACGAAACGGTTTCTCAAGATGAGTCCCGAGCGAAGAGATATTAATTTCCGAAAACGGCCAACTGGCTTTGTCGACACTGCGGACCTGATGAAGTCAATGTTCTGGCAACACATGATGCCTTTCTCAAAAATATCAAATGACCTTCGTAGGTCCTCAAATTCGGAAAATAGGTACCTTAAAGTACATATTAAATCTTTGAATTCTCAGTTCGATCACCAGACTGACAGGATACAAACGGTGCACTCACAAAAATGGCTTTATTAACTGATATAACACTGGAAGTGCGGATAACTGAATTTGATGGCAAAATGAGCTCTTTTGAAAACCAATCAAACGGGTTGGTAGAGCCTTGAAATTTGAAACGTAGCTCACCATTTATACCAACATTAGCCTGGAACAAACATTCTGACATGACGCTCACAAGGACATTTTTACACTTGTGCAAACATCACAAACTACAAACGGATTGAGCTTTGAAAACTGAGCAAACGGATTCATAAGGACTTGAAATTTTGCATGTTGACTCACATTTATGCATAAAATTCAATCCATTTTGAAATTCTTCATGATAATAAACATGGAAAAAGATATAAACACCCAAAGTAGGCTACTTAATAAAATTTGCACTTGTTCCTAGAATGCACTTTCAGCTCACCCCTCGAAATGGGTATCTAGTAAACTTATCCAAACTGAATTCTAAAAGTTGCACATCACTGCATAGGCCAAATGAAAGGTGTGGGACATGAATCCCGAGCCTTACCCTCTGAAAATCAACCGGCTCCATTTTACCCCTTTGCTAACTAGGCCATTCAAACTGACTTATTTTAATCATTTGGAAATGCAGGGAATTTTTTTGAAATGGGCCTATAAACTTGACTCAGTTTTAAATACTCCCAACAGTGGCTCTGACTGGGGATGGTTGATTGCAAGATCAACACAAGAATCCAAATATCTTTGGTTAAGCAGACCACCCAAAAATGGATCATTCTTCTCTCAATTCTTCTCTTCTCAAAACAGGGTTTCCTTATTCTACCCAAATAGCAGGGCACTTTATTGAAAACCACACAACAGAAAGCAAAGCGACTATACAAAATATACAACTTATAAATGGCCCCGGGCCATCAAAACTGAAATCAATTCTTACCTCTGTCAAACACATGATTTTCATTTCCACAAACTGGAGGTAAGTTGAGATCATCATTCCAATCTGCCTGATAAAAAATGCTTCCATTTCCAATCAGCTGATCACATAAAACATAATCAGCAACATGTTCATAATCATGAATTATCTCTGAAAATCAAACATATGTTGAAAGGACTGATCACTAGGTGACATAAGAGTGCCATACTCTTTACCATTCTTTCCCAGCTGAAATGAAAAGTGGCCTAACTCATTCTGAAAGTTGAAAACATTAGGCACATCTATATTACTAGTTTTCTCAAATGATGAACACTCCTCCACAATGATGGCTTGCAAACTGGAGAGGAAAACTTCCTCATAACATGACTGCACTTCCACTTGCTGATCACAAAAACTATCAGCATTTTGCACACATGAAAGTACATGATTTTTACTTGCCAATGGTTCATTTCCTCCTTGCAAATCTGAGAAAAACACCCCAAATCTATCATGTCTTCTAAAAGATAGATCCTCATAATGCATATCAAAGCCAGAATTCATATTAACATATGAACCTTCATTATCATACTTATCAACCATATATGCATTATCATTTTGTCTATCAAACATAGGAAAAGAATCAACATCATATATATCATTTTTTACACCCTCAAAAACATCATCAGAATCAAAACATATACTGAGTGGGTATGAAAGATTGGGCACATTTTTGAATCCACATCTCTGAAAATCAGCAGCTAAGAGTTCTGAAATTTGCTCACTACATAGTGAACCTCCTTCATTTTCATTTTCCTTGGCTTCATCCTCTGAGCTGTAAACATTGTCCCAATCTAATAAGGGTATTGGATCTGCAGTGCTCACGTCTCTATGCACATTTGTTTCATCATCACAACAACTTGCATCTGCATCATATCCTTTATCACGCTGCTCATAATGTGTTGCTATATGTTGCAACATAGTTTCATAACTGGGGTTGCAAACATCTTGTGGATTGAAATCAACAACAAGGTGATCTACATCATTAGCATCTGAAACCTCAACGGGTTCATAATTAGTTGAACAATCATTGCTCTCACAAATTTCTTCTTGCTCTGAATACACATCTGAACTTTCATGATGAGAATAATCACATTCAACATCATAGGAGGTACATCCACTTAGGGGCTCATCTCCTTCATTATTTTTAATCTTGTGTATATTTTCAGATTGGTTACTTTCAATCATATCTATCCATTTTTTAATAGATTCAACACATTCTTCTCTGAAGGCAGTAGACCAATTAACTGAGTTAGGCTCATAAAGCTCTAAGAATATCTCAATTAAAACAAACTCAGGGGGTCTATTATCAGTTGAAAGCTCATTCAATGCAGCTAAAAATCTTTCATAGAAGACATATGATGATTCTCCTTTACTTCTTAGCCCTACTTTCCCTATTAACAACCAAACAAATCTCTCTTGGATCATTTGAAGACACTTTTCAATTTCTATATTGATCTTTTTCAAATTTGACAAAGGATTCTCGGATCTAGGAACTACATCTGGATCCATTAGGTTTATAGCATTCACTGAACCATTGTCATGCATCTTACTATTTTTAAAAAATCTTTTAAAACCTTGCAGTCACTAATTTTCCAAATTTGCATACTACTGAAGATCATAAACATTGGATATTGCAGCAGTATAGATATGCAAATTAATCTTGAAATTCTTCCTTCCCTCTAGACTAGTGTTGTTCACTAAATGGGAAAACGACATTACACATTCTAATTTTCAGAACAAACATCTTTGCATTTGAAACCTCTGAAAATACCTGGAGATTTGCAGCTATAAACTCTTGTAGATCTGGAGATTTACTTCACCTTTAGCATGGTCTTTTACATCAGAGTCGCCACCTCTTGCACAGAGGATATTTTGAACAGCAGAACCATTCAATCACAAATTTAATTTTCTTTACTCCTTCGATCTTGTTGCAACAAACACTCTTCCAGGTTGTTCAATACTGGTATGAACCACAGAGTCACCACCCAACTAAGGAATTGGAAAAAATTCACATACAGCTGAAAGAACTTCTCACAACTTTCAACCATGCATTCACTATTACTCCTTCATAAAGTATGATATGAAACACATATCATTTTGTAGATCCAAAGCAAGGAGCATTTTCTTCACCATGAAACCAATTTACACTCTGTGCATACACCATGGACAGACTGGCTGGATATGAAATTGACAGGACTACGAACACATTCAACCTCTAACCATATCAATCAAGCATTTATATCCATTTATTCCCCACCAGAGTCGCCATTTTTGTTGTGGTGACTCGGATGGGATAATCTCAACCTTATATGAATTAAATCTTTCTTAACTAGAGGCTCTTGACAGTTCATTTACTCCCCAGCGGAGTCGCCATTTTTGTTGTTCACCAAAAGTGATAACCCAAGACACCTGTAAATCTATCTATGAGATAGCCAATCTCAATCAATGAAACACTCAGGGCTTGGACAACATAACATAGGATCCTAATGATCCTCCTGCACTTCAGGTTCTGCTAGACCTAGGGGGGGACATCCTTTTGATGCACTGAATACAACAATCACAAACATAAGACTGCATCAACAATGAGCAAACAAACCATTCCACAAGCTCACCAAATTAGGTAACATGTACAGATGGGCTGGATCTTATACAAATAATAGGTGAAATAGAGCTTTGGAAGGATAGAACATTAACCCCTAAACATAAAGGGAAATAGACTTATCTTTTAAAATGTATATCTGAGACCATTCCCAAATCTATCAAAGACTAGCGCCTTGTTCATTGGGCAGCAGAGTCACTCACAGAACTACAAATATGAATCATAGATGCAAGTTTGTTTTCCTTAAACAAGATATTCATGCATCAATACCTTATATTAATGCACTATTTGATTCATTCACAAATTCATCAGATCTAGATACATATTTCATTATTTATGACTGACTATAGAATTTAAACTCTTCATTGAAGAATGCCTACAAACAATCATACAATCTCCTTGAGATGACAAATTTCATCCTCCTTGAGGATTGAATTCATAATAATGAAAAAACATATCACAGAGACAATCTTGTGGGAAATTACTCATGTCTGACACAAGTAAGACCTGCAATTAAAACCATATTTACAACACTGCACTGCAATCTCTATACCCTGAAACCAAACAGAAGCATTTACAAACTTGGGTCAAGATCTTTAGAAAATGGAAGCCATCAAATCTGGAGCATTTTCTAAATTTCTGGAACCCTTACAACTGAGAAGAATTCGGAATAAAAAGAGGAGGGAAGAAAATCAAATCTGCAACTGAATTGCCAAGTGTCTCCTCTCTAACTGAATTTTGTTCCTATGGAAACTGCCTCCAAAATATCCCATATTTGTCAAAATTAACCTCATAATCGGATTCCTCACTTCGAGAGCTTTCCGGCGATATGTAATACTTTATATTTTGGCCAAAATTTAGACCCTGGGCGAATTAATTCCCATTTGTGCTCAGTCATTTAAATATTTCGAATTTTAATATAGTCAGAACTATATCATTTATTCATTTTAATTTTGATTTTTTGCCTCCATTTGGTCTTGACGCTTTTGCCACATGGCGGCCTCCGATTGGTCGATGGGGTTGACCGGACGCCACCTAGGATGACACCTCATCACTGCCACGTCATCTACTTTGTCACTGCCACTTGGTTGCCACGTGTACACCACCTCAGTGCCACATCATCGCCACTGGACTGCCACCTATCACGACACGTAGACGGCTCTCATTCACTTTCGCTATTTCGCAGGGTGTAACTCGCGTGCATCTTCCTTTCACGAAATAGCGCGCACCGTTGATCCATCTCGAACTTGCTCACTCGTTAAGCCGACCTTCCTCTACAAAATTTTGCCTATTTGCCTCGAGAAGCGTGCCTGCGTGGGGACCACTTGGTCGCCGCTCAATCACCTCCTCTATCGCCTCGGGAAGCATGCTCGCGTGTGGGCCTGCCTTGGGCGCCCATAGGCACCATCTGTCAAAATCCTTTATGGCTTAGACATATTACTATAGTGTGTTTTTGTTTATAAACATCAAAAAAGTCCACTTCCCAGCCAATGTGGGATAATGCATTATGCTTGGGACTGCGATTTTGGAGCTTCTCTCTGAGTTTTTAATGGCGCTGCCCATTCATTTTGTGTGGGATTTTAATACCCCCTTCCATTTTATTTACTTGGATGATTTCATGGTCCACATGAGGGAGGAGACTGTTGTTACCTTGTTTGCATTATGCTTTAAAACATTTTTTTTAAAAACAAAACTTTCTCCTAGCTACAGCACACGGCAGAGAGGATTGGCACATGTTTGAAAATCTTTCAAACTTACAACACCATAACATGTGCCACGCAAAAGGAGGGTACTGCTGCAAATTGCATTTGTTTGAAAGTTTAAATTGCACTCCCTGCCATCACACACAGCAAGGAGAATGCTAGGAAGGTTGGAGAATTTGGCTTTTGCTTGGAATTTCACCATGGGGCTTGTTGTATGTGGGAGGAAGGGAAGCCATTCAAGTGTTGCATTTTAATAAACTTCAAAGCTGCCCTCTCCAACACTTCCAAATGTGTTTGCTTGAATGTTAAAATAGCCTCCAAACTCCACAGCAGAGGGGGGAATTTGACATTGGAGTTTTTCATATGCCATGTGAGGAAGGGAATAGTTTGGCTGGAGCTGCTGTCTATTTGCACTTGAAGACCAATGTTGTTGCTGCTGTTTACAAACTCTACTGCTTAACCACTTGGTTTCAACACTGCCTGTGTGCATTTGCTTGAAAATTTTAATTGTTGCTCATACATGGAAGGATTGGCTGGCGATTGAACTTGTTGCCACATTTTTTTTGAAATTTGCTTAAAACCTCCTTTCAACACCACACACAGGAGGACATTGGCATATTTACTAATTTGCATTGGATTGGAAGTTGTACTCTTTCACTTGCCACGCAAAGAAAGGATTATTGGCTGCCTTGTAAATTTGGAATTACACCTACCAACATTTGCATTGAAAACTTATAATGCCTCATTTGTTAACTACCAATTTGCAATTTGGTTTAATAAATGTGCCTTTGTATTTCGACTGAACAGGAGATGGATTTTATCATCATCACTCTTATAAAATGTTTCAAAATCAAAATCCAAATTTAGATACTCTAAAAATCTCTCAGTGAACAAAGTCGCCAATAAAAATAATAAGGCACAGGCATGATCCAGGTCGGGCCCCAAAGTGGGTCCGACTAAAAAAAAATTTCGTTTTCATGCAACTGACCCCTGGAATGCTTCACGGACCTCAAACATACCTCCGGAAATGATCAGCATCATTTTCGGATCATTAATCCACATTTTACAACCTTCAGGCAATTACGCCACAATTTTTGCATTTAATCGCGAAGACGTAATTTTCAAACTTGTCAAAACACCTTTCTGGAGCTCGCCATCTGACAGGCATGTACTTTGATATACAAGGATGACATCTACGAAACGGTTTCTCAAGATGAGTCCCGAGTGAAGAGATATTAATTTCCGAAAACGGCCAACTGGCTTTGTCGACACTGCGGACCTGATGAAGTCAATGTTCTAGCAACACATGATGTCTTTCTCAAAAATATCAAACGACCTCTGTAGGTCCTCAAATTCAGAACATAGGTACCTTAAAGTACATATTAAATCTTTGAATTCTCAGTTTGATCACCAGACTGACAGGATGCAAATGGCGCGCTCACAAAAATGGCTATATTAACTGATATAACACTGGAAGTGCGGATAACTGAATTTGATGACAAAATGAGCTCTTTTGAAAACCGATCAAACGGGTTGGTAGAGCCTTGAAATTTGAAACGTAGCTCACCATTTATACCAACATTAGCCCGGAACAAACATTCTGACATGACGCTCACCAGGACATTTTTACACTTGGGCAAACATCACAAACTACAAACGGATTGAGCTTTGAAAACTGAGCAAACGGATTCATAAGGACTTGAAATTTTGCATGTTGACTCACATTTATGTATAAAATTCAATCCATTTTGAAATTATTCATGATAATAAACATGGAAAAAGATATAAACACCCAAAGTAGGCTACTTAATAAAATTTGCACTTGTGCCTAGAATGCACTTTCAGCTCACCCCTCGAAATGGGTACCTAGTAAACTTATCCAAACTGAATTCTGAAAGTTGTACATCACTGCATAGGCCAAATGAAAGGGGTGGGACATGAATCCCGAGCCTTACCCTCTGAAAATCAACCGGCTCCATTTTACCCCTTTGCTAACTAGGCCATTCAAACTGACTTATTTTAATCATTTGGAAATGCAGGGAAATTTTTTGAAATGGGCCTATAAACTTGACTCAGTTTTAAATACTCCCAACACTATGAAAACAAGGCACACAATAAAATTCCAAAAACTCTTGCCAAGGACCTGCAACATAGAGTTGTTAGTAGTTTGGATTGTTTCAAATAATCACCCCTTCCTGCAAGCACACAAGTTAGGTAGATTTTAAACCCAAAAGACTTTGTGAAAATAGGGGCCTTCAACCAAACGATTTTGCTTTCAAGACAAGCTACACCAATTTCGTTAGCTAGATCTGAAAATGTTAGCTCAAAATAAACCAAATCTGAAACCCTAAATGCAAAATCCCAAAACTGAATCAATAAACCCAAAATTTGAAACTGGTGAACATAGACGCGATTACCCCCAATACAGACGCAACTTCGTGTCACAGACGCGACTTCGTGTCACAGACGCGACTTCGTGTCACAGACGCGGTTCTGTGAGACACAGACACGATTACAGAACGCAGACGCGACTTCTGGACACAAACGCGGCTAAAAACACCGCAAACGCGACTTAATAACACAAACGTGCTTTCCCAGAACCTGCAAAATAAAATACTGCCAGTAACACAAACGCGATTTCAGATATCGCAGACGCACCAGAAAAACAAAAATGCGATCCGAAAGTGCGCAAATACGGGAATATCAAAATGCTGCCGAAAACGTCAGATCTGCAACATCACAATACAAAATCTGCAACAAGGATGTTAAATGCAAAAGGGACAAGAGTCCCACCGGGCGTGCCAAAATGTATATGGTGAAAATGAATAACAATAATAACGATATTGAAAGGCTAAATGAATTCAACCACAAAAACCCTAGCCTAACAACAACAAAGATCCACCATAACATATGAAGATTACCTAAGACAATGCAAATCAAACGAAATCACAAAGATTATACCTTCACATGTCCAATAGGGTTTTGATCTCCATTCTTCCTATCTCCATTGATCTTGCTTGATGTATTTGCTCTCAGATTTTATGTGCACAAGAGCTCAACAAAGAATGGAATGTGGTTGCAAGTAGGATCGTAGTGTAGTCAAGTGCATAAAAGATGATTAGAATGCATAGAACAACTAGGGCTTGATAATGAAGGAAGCATCTCCTTATATAGAAGACACTATATGAAACGGAGGGATAAGATTGAGAGGTGTAAAAGGAGGTTGGCTATGATTAGAGGGTAGGTAGAAGAAATAATAAAATAATGAAAGAGGTAGTTAGTGTAGGAATTAAGAGATGAATGACATGTGTCATGGGTAGAAAAGGTTAATGAATTAATTAAATAAATAAAGATTTATTTAATTAATAGAAGAAGTGGGATCAATTAAATAAATAAGATATTTATTTAATTCAGGAAAATGATAATTTAAATAAATAAATGTATTTATTTAAATGAGAAATAAGGCTAGAAGAGGATAAATGAATTAATTAAATAAATAAAGATTTATTTAATTAATAGAAGAATTAGGCTAAAGTAATTAAATAAATTAAAATATTTATTTAATTAGATTGGACATTTTTGGGTGTCTACAAGTAGTACCGGTATAACTTAATGCATGAAACAAAAAGGAAAACAACATCCAAAACACATGAGACAAAGATTTTGACGTGGAAACCCTGTAAGGGGAAAAACCACGATGGGAAACCTTACCCACAATCAGATGATACTACTGCAGATAGTAAGTGTATATAAATGGGGTCTGCACATGCAGAAAGGCCAACCACCTAGAGCTCACTGCTCAATCACAAAATAGGATTCACATTGACTAAAGTTAGATGGATAAATCCAATAACAATGTATTGCTTCAATATAGCATATGCAATGTTGGATTCAGTACCGGTTTAAGCTTTGAACATGAGTGCCAAACACCTTCATAACCTTTCCTTCAACCTTTAGATAATATCTGTGTGATTTGCACAAGAATCTTCTTATTTCCTCTCTACAATGATCTTAATTATCTGCACACACTCATCTGTTACATCTCTCAAATGAGATCTTACATTTATTTATACAAAACCTAAGACCTTAACATGAGGTTGGCTCCCTAGAGATATTACATTTTAAATCAATTACAAAATAAGTCTTGATGCGATACAATATGTCGGCCTCAATACATTTACACAATATCCAATCAATAAACCATTTCCAAAATGTGTCATGCTGATCTGGAACATGATATCTTGTACCGGTCCATAACCTAGACCTATCTGCCGGTAAAGGAAAATATGTCAACCCGATTAGACCAATAAGCAAAACACCAAATCCAAACATCCAATCCATGTCTTCAACATAACCAAATGATCTCCATATGATAACAAGTCATCATCACTGTCGGTGAATTATATATCCTGCCAGTGAACATATGTCGGTGACTATGCATAAGCCACTAACCATGCCGGTGAACACAATGTGTCAGTTCAACAACAAACCAATATAACCAGAGTGCCAAATCAACAATGTAGACCTCTAGAAGGATAAGTGTTGACATCAATTACAAAACCAACACATGACGAAGTCATCCATAATACCAACATGATGGTGGCGAAACTAAACAAAGTTTTAATCATATTTTTATTGAGCATGAAAGCAACCAGCTTGAGCCCATGAATGATAGGCATTGTGTTCTAGAGTATCAACCCTTTTGAACAAGGATGTCACATTTTTTGAGGCTCGATCAGTGCAAGGAGCCATACTCTTTGCTTTATAAGCAGGTGAAGAAATATGAATGCACGAAGTTGGTAATGGTGGCTACAATGATATATTTTAGTTGAAGGATTTTCATTCAGCACAAGATAGTGAAGGGGTCATTATTGGCAGTAATATACGTGCATATTTTGTTGGCATCTTTGTATAAAACATGGCACGAGTTAAAAAGTTTGAAAATTAAATATGAAGTGGTTTCGATTCACCATTTTGTGTATAAGCAGAGAGGAGAGGTCGATGTCTTTGTTTATTTGCCTACAAAACAATGATGAAATGGGGTTATTATTACAACCATAAGTTGAATACATGAGATCTTCCTTGACTCAAATGAATGATAGTGTACTGATTTCTTCAAAATCTGCTACTTTCTTCCCTAGCTCTCTTTCCTCTTAGCTACATAAGATTATTTTTACTTGTAAAATTATTGATCTGGGTTGGTTGAGTTCTTGTTTCCTTTGTAAGAACAAACATTCCAAAAGGAGCTACCTATGCTTATTAAGGGCCCAGTAGTTTGAGGTCAGAAGATACCAGGGGTTCTAACCACTTTGGGGTGAATATGGATATAGAGTTTAACATGAAGAGTATGGTAGGCTAAGGATCCTTCCAAGGTGAAGAGTTAGAGATGCTACAGGATAGTATGATGTTTGAATCAAACACAATGAAAAAAAGTATCAAAATGATAGTGATATGTTAGAAAATGGTATTCTTGCAGTCATGAGGTTTTGTCTCAATTTTCACAATCAAGTGACAAAGAGCTTTAAAAAAGTCTTTCAATGATAATAACAAAACATAGTCTTTCGAACAGTCACAACTTTTAGAAGAGAACAAGCCAGATTCTCACAATCAAGAGTCACTGCCAAAAGACATTCATGCTTGCATGAAAGATTGTAGCAGCATTCAAGACAAAGCATTGCAACCCTAGCACATATAGGAATGAATGAATGCAGGTTTGTTAGAAAATCCATCAAAAGGGCAAAGATATTGAATCATGAGGCCTATCAAAGCATGCATTGCAGCAAATACTATGATTGAATCAAAAGAACACAATGCATAAAATCCTAAAAAAGGTTATAAAGCCACAAAAGACAGTTGTGAAGACAAAGATGCAGTCACTTGAAGGGTCTAATAACCTTGCAAAGTGACAGTGGTTAGTCTAAGGGCATAATAATGAAGATCAAAATCCTCAATGTTAGACAAAGACAATCCAATCATGAAAGTATAGTAAAGAAGGACAAGTAAATGACCTAGAATAGTAATATAGAAGCACTATCAAAGCAAAATCCCTTTCATAAAGTTAGGACAGTCATGGGCAATGGGTGCAGACCTCAAAAGATGAGAGCAATTTTGATGATAATAGTAGAGCAATTTTGGACACTTAAAATAAGATTTGACCTGAAAAAAGATACTTTATAGATATGCCTATATATTAGCAGCAGTTTGAATCCCAAAACTTTCATTTTTGGAACATTTGGGAGTCTCTCTTGGCATGAAATAATTTCTATCTAACATCTGAGCTCTTGGAATCTAATCAATCATTTGATCATGATGCAAAATTAGTTGACTATATATAAATGCATCTCTATATTTATCAATAGGCACACTACCCTTGCTATGACTATTGCTTCAAAAGTAAACAAGGCAAAACCAAGAGCAAACACTACATTTAATGTTCGAGGCAAGATGAATACATACCTGCAGGCCTTGTAGTAGTCGGAGACAAAGGTAGACACGAGATGAAAGCAGATATTCTCTTAATAAGCTACCACCTGGAGATGCAAACAAGTCTTTTTAGAGAACCATGTAATGTAGATAAACTTCGTACCATTCATTTGCCGCTTAATATGCTAAAATGTTTTTTTGTAGATAGCCCATAATGCAGACAGAAATCCACTTTGCACCATTCATTTGCCCTTAATTAGCAGCTCATTATGCTAAAATGCAAGTTTTTCTATCTTTATTTTTTATTTAAGGCAATCAAAATACTTTTAATTTTTAATTTAAGATAATTTAAATAATAATTTAAATGTTTAAGAAAATAATTATTTTGTCCTTAAAAATTGTCTTAAACCTCCTTTTTATGTAGTAGTGGTGGAATGTTATTACTTTTATTCTTATTGTATTTTTAATGGAAATAAAAATAAAATATAATATAATACATATGCTAATATAATTATTTATTATTTATAAATAAAATTAATAATTTACAAACAAAAAATATTATAATCGGTCATTTTTTTAAAAACATCTATTATAAATCAAAAGTTATGTATAAATGTGCATAGAATATAAAGTACCTAATTTGAAAGCAATGTTGTTTCATTTTCAATTAAAAGCTAAGTAGGGGAAAGTACCTAGTAGTTGAGCGCGTTCCAATTTTTGTGATAGAAATTGTTGATTTAATTCCCCATACTTGTTGATTTAATGCCCAACTTTTGTATAATGTGTTATCAAATGAGGGATACCTCATGACTAATAGTATAGAGGAGTAGTAGTCATTTATTTAGTCATTTTTATTTATATGACTAATCATTTAGTTTTGTTTCTTATCTAATGACCAAATTAGTCATTTATAGTTGTGTTTTCTTACCCAATGACCAAATTAGTCATTTATTTAGTCATTTATAGCTGTGTTGCAAAAAATGACTAAAATTTGGTCATTTTTACTTATCGTGACTAAAAATTTTAGTCACCTGGTCATTTATTGGCCATATTTCTAGTAGTGTGTGGATTCTATAAGTCTAGTGGTTGTATCGGGCATTGAAAGGTCAATATTTTGATGCAACAACAACCACTCCCAATAGTGCTACAATGCATCACCTTCACAAGTTTTGAATCTGCTAGTCCACTCATTATTGCATTTATTTCTTTGCCATCGTTCTCATATAACTAAATATCAATTGCATCTATAGGAGGTGTAGGAGAAAAATTATAACCATATTTGACTGAGTTCCACATTCCAAACCCTAAAGAGGTCAAATATCCTTCCATTCTAGCTTTCCAAAAAGTGAAGTTTGTTCCATCAAACTTAGGTACCTTGTAGGCCCCATCTTGTGCCATCTTGGACCTTTCCTCAAGCAATTAAGCTTTCTTAGAGGAACTTAACTTTGATACCAATTGTTAAACACACACCGATATTGAGAGGGGGGTAAATCAACCTTAAATAGAAAACTTGAAGCTTTATAGCACAACTCAATTTCAACTCTAAACCCTTAATATGATCAACAATGAAAAAGATATAGTAATGAACACACATGCACAAGAGAACACTAGATTTGATGTGAAAAACCATTATGAAATTTAACTCACACTATATGAACGAGTATTACAATATTTATTTTAGGGCTCACTACCCAGGGAAGCTCACTGCTCTCAAAAAGACTTGTAGACTGGGGTTCACTACCTCGGGGCAAGACACAAAGTAATTTCTAAGGAGAGTCATTATCTCCAAGCAATATACATGAAAATGTGAGTTACAATGAATAAGCCTCCAACATTATAGCATCCAATAATCACCTTAAACTGCTTTTGACTCACTACCTCAAGCAACCATTTGACAATCAAACTCCAATACTTTCACCACATACTTACTCTACCTCATATTTGCATCTTCCTCAATCCACACACAACTCCACATACCTTAAAATTAATTTTAACACTATATATACCATTCGCAAGACCTCAAAATATCAATTAGGTCAGCCAAAATAGGGGACAAGGAATGATCCCACATAGTCGGCCACAAAACATAATTGTAGTGAAAGTGGTCATATATAGGAGATAGAGGGGATCTAAAACATCTTATTACATCTTCCAATGCAGCCCCAAACATCACACACGCTAGCACACATCCTCCCAAGTCAGCAACAGGGTAACATGTAGATAAAAGCAGGGTAGCACATAACCAGACATCCCAAAAACACATCCTCCGATTGAATTAACTCAATGGGGATCCCTAAATATAACCCAAAAAACTCTTCAAAGTCAGTGCAAACCCCTAGAAGCAAAGTACAAGCATGAGAACAAGCCTTGTCGACTATATAATTGTAAATTACCCTAAAAAACCAACTCTAGACATAATGCAACACTGAAGAGGTCAACCAACATCATGTAGACCACACAGAGACATTCCTAGAACATCCAACAACACTTCTAAACACTTATTTCATGATGAAAAACCAAAACATGCTACAACAACTAAAACAAATAAATAATTATTCATACCCAGAAGGCCAAGAAACACAGTCATGAAACAACACATCACAAACATACTTCCCGAACACTTCATCACTTGAAATATAGATTGAGACACTGAAAAAACATTATAATCATGTCCTCCAACCTGTAACGCAAAAAACAACAATGTGGAGCAATGCAGAGCATTGCAGAGCATTCTTTGAACTAGTCCTAACCAGTCATCAAATTGCCAACGTATTGCTATTACCAAACACATCAACTGCAACAACAGGGACCTAAAAAGATAGGAGTGCAACGTCCATAGAGAATACACATTATATCTAGAACCAAAAGACCATATCACCAAAAATGAAAGACTATGGAACATTCTTCTAGACTATCTTCAATCATAATTCCTGCATCTTCACAAATCACCAACTTTCAAAAACTAGAGCACACCGAAACAACATTTGTACACTTAGGAGCAACAAAATAGATAGTGCAACAACTTGTAGTAGGAACAAGCCCATCTGAAAAACATAACTTCATCATCATGCTTCTAATCCTCATCTTAATACTTCTAATCCTCATCCCAATGCTTTTAATCCTCAACTTCATGCTTGTAATCCTCATCTAAATATGATATCATCATGATAACATCTCTTCTATCAATCATGAGCACCGTTACTGTTACCAACATGAAAGAGAAGTTCTCATATAAACATCTTCATTATTAGTATTTTTCAATATAACATTATCATCATACATGGTGAGACATCAACACCAAACTGATGATGGACATCCAACCAAGGTCATCATCAAAAAAATCTCTACACAACTACATACCATCATCAACAGAAAAATAATCAATCATGCCACCATATCATGTTGAACATCAAAATGAATAATCTACACAACATACCTCTGCATTCTTAATTAATGACATCACACATTCATCTGATCATTTGCAGTTCACACAATGTCAAGACCTAGAACTGACACAACATACTAAGTGTAGACATCAACATGGATATCCATAACAAGGAACACTTCCAACCATCAACCATCTACACGTTCATTTGAATCCACAACAACTTATCAACACTTGAGATGCCAATTTATACCACCCAACAATCATAACATATTAGTAACAAATGCTTCCATCATCAGCAACAATGTTGAACCCATCAACAACACTCATCAATCAACATATCCTTTATAACCACACCTAGTCACCAATAACAATCTCCATCATAACAATTGCAGAACAATATGCATGAATGCAAGATAGAATGAATAGGTGAAATCTTTATAGAGTTGGTAAGACAATCACAAACAGTTAATCTACCACCATCATAAAGAGATGATTTATTAACGTATTCCATAGGATTACATGGATAATCATAAAAATGTGACTCTCACAAGCTATTTCCAACAAAAGTAGTAACACAAAAACTTCACATTACCCCAAAATATTCCAAAAGATTTGCTTGACTATGAATAAGGCTATTTAATGACCCTTGTTAAACCATCAAGAAAATTTTCCTTCAACTAAACTAAATTATAACAAGAAAATATATCTCAATTTTCAATGATGGTCATAAACATTACACCTTTAATATCTCAAAACAATATAAGATGAATCATGCTTAGGCCTTTCTTACCAAGCAACAAAATTAGAATGTTACCATGATTGACAAGGCAATATCATGAAATATCAAATACAAACTTCTTAATAGACAACTTCCAACAATAACTTGTTTTCAAAGTCAAACTCATTCATATGTATACTTGGGGAACCTAACCTTTCTATGCTTCTCCACTACAATTTCCTACAATAGGAGACTTAAATATTTGGTAAGAATGCAATTAAAAATTATTCATATATAGTGTATTTGTTAAAAAAACCCATCATGAAAATAATGTTATGGCCTCCAAACAAGATTTAATAACAAACCAAAATGCTAACCTTGGTATTCAAATATCATGAAGAATTCAAATCTCAAAATAAAAAAAAATTATATATCTCTAATCTACTGTAATGTTATGACTTCCAAATAAGATTTACTTAGAAAACCAAAATTCTAACCTCAATGTCCAAATGCCATAAAGAATTCAAATCTCAAAGTTAGTAACTTATCACACTAATCTAAAATTCTTAGAAATTTAGGCACCATTAGATAAGTCCCCCATTTGTACAACCAATAGAGCCTTATTATTTTGTAAATAAGATATGATTTCCATATATTAAATAAAAACTATTAAAATAAGTTTGGGCACCTCATTAAACTCATTTTTTTCTTACCTAATATCAAATAAGAACCTAAACATTTATGGCCTAATAACCTAATGAAGAGGCTCTATGCACTCTATTTAGTTCTAAAATTTCATATTATCCATCATGATGAATGACATCAATTGTGGTAGCTCTATTTTGTAAAATAATTTTAATTTGTCTTGTCTATTAAGGGAGATGATCCAGTAGTTTAAACACGTTCTAATTGTTGTGATAGTAGTTGTTGATTTAATATTCATACTTATTGATTTAATGTCCAATTTTTTTGACAACATTGCACCAATAGTTGTGACTTTAAAGTAGTTTTTGCTATGATGACTACCCATAATTGAATGAAATGTACAGTTAGTTTTTAAAAGAAACCAATCATGTGATGTCACATTAGTTGCACAAGTATGGGGCCCTCTTTTGCATGACTATTGGTCTCACCTTTTCTTCAAGTTGTTTTGGACACCTTGGCAAAAAAACATGCTGATGTGGCATCATATTTGATGACATGGCCATGAAACCTTAGTTATAAGCAAGGGACTTGCCAAGTAAGCTACTATAAAAAATTAGGAGTGATTTGAAATTTTCACGTAAGATTTTGAGAAGCGCGAAGTTAGGGTACACAACTACTGGGTCCTCTCCCCTAACAATTCTTGTCTCATATGTTGGTATCATTATTTGTTATAAACAACCGTTGGTTCTTCTTATCTCATATAATACCATTATGTTATAAATATAATTTATTTCTCAAGGTTGTTTAAAAATGTCAAATGCTTGTATCTTTCATAAAATTTTATTGATTATTATCATTATAATATTCTATATTAATACAATTTTGATTTATTTGTTTTTAGCTTAATTAATTTAACGAAAGACTAGAGTAACTAAAATCTTAAGCCAAATGAGGTCAAGTAACATGGGTTTAGAACTATCATCCATGGAGTCATAATTTTAAAGAATAATAAAGGAAATATTATTTATTTATTAAATTTGATAAATAATTGAACCAAATTTATAAATATTTATATATATTAAAATAGTTTATATCTTAGTAACATTATTTGGGATGGTGAATTGACTTGACAAATCAAAAGTATAAATTGAATCTAATTATTCAAGATTTAATTAAGAAAATGTGAATATACACTGATACTTTTTCATCTAGTAACTCAAAATAATTTTTATTTCTTGCTCTTTAAAAACAAACTAGGGATCTAGAAGTGGCAACCCTTTCCACACCTTGAGAGTAGTGCTCTTGATGTGATCCTTTCTATGATGGATGATAGAGTCAAGAGGCAAAGTCTTGAAAACCAAAACCAAATTAAATCTTTTGAGGCAAGTGCCAAAACTACTAAATGTTATTTTTACTCCTAAATTTATAAGGTAGACCATTTATTTGCTCTTTTTAAAAAAAGTGATAACAAACAAAAATAGAGTAATGGGAGAAAAATCAAAGTTCAAATCATTGATTCTTATATCTAGCTAAAATTAGACGTTTAAACATCTAAAACTATAGAGACAAATCAATTGATATTAATTCAAATATTTTTATTTATTTTTAAAATTAATATTAATTTAAGAAGATATCATAAAAGTTATATAGGAATGGTTTTATAGTGAATGCATGGGAAAATGAGGGTTATAGTGTTGAAGAAGTGTAATGTTGTCACTTGTTTTCTTTATTTTTATTTTCTTGCTTCCTAAGATGTGATAATAGGGATTTAGAAGATTGTAAATTTATTGATTCCAATGACTCTAAATTTGATGGTTTAAAACCTTTATATTTGATAATAATATAAACTAGGACTGAGAGGTTTTTTCTCAACTTGCATGCTTGTGGATCCACTTAGGGCTTAACCACTACCATGATCCCAATCATTGCATTGCAAAATCTCTAATGACTACATTTGGTTCTTGATTCCAATGTGCCAATGCATCACTACTAGATATCAAATAAGTGATTCTAAAAAATTCTAATTTCTAACTTGTAGTTAGGTTTAACCCTTCATGTTGCATGGTTATTTGTGCAATTTACTCTAACAAGGTGGCATATGTATATCTCCACATTCTACTTAGATAGTCTTGTCCATGTCTTTCATACATATTGAGTTAATTTCTTGTTTGAGATGAACTTGTATTGTGTTTTTATATTTATTTTGCAAGTTTTGTTGGGTGACAAGAGCCCATGGCCAAGGTGTTATTTCCCAAACCTTGCTTCTAAGACATGTTATTGTTGGTATAAATTTATTTCAAATGATATTTCCCAAATAGCTCTATACTACATGTTAATTCTTTTTTATAGGTCCAAATGTGGGGATAATAATCTGACTATGTTCAAATACGTACTAAGATCACAAATGCCTATTTCAAGGGGCATCACCTACTCATTAGTTTAAAACATGTAAATGCCTAAAAATGGATGGGCATGTATATAAGTCTTATGGTGACCTAATGAGAGATCACATCACCCACATGGCATGAATGAAACCTTCTCTTGGATGATTCAAACTTGATGAAAGTGTTAAGTCAACTTGTAAGACCTTCTTTACCTTTTTCTATATATTTTTTTGTCATTTTCCAAGTCTTTATGCTCTTCTACCTTTTTTTTTCAATGGGTTATAGATAGAATCACCCTTTTCATATCAGATTACCCTTTTTTCAAATATGTGGTCACCTTAATGATTTTGCAATCACCCAAAGAATCTTATATTAACAAAATTGCAAATGTTGCATCTAGCTTTTGCCAATGTGAACTTATTACATGCATCATTCTTGTGCCAATTTTGTCTTTAAAAAGAAAGAAAAATATGACTTTGGATCAAACTAGCATAATAAATTCATAATTATCCTCACCAATTACTGATTTGATATTGTGATGTGGGAATTATGCAAAGGAAATCACAACACAAAATAGCTCAACAGCAAAATCTAAAATGCTATGAAATGTAATCCTAACACATTCAATAGAAGTATGAAAATAAAACACTTAAAAGAAATGCAAACCATCGCAATGTGTTTCCTCTATTGACCTCCATTGGCTTTCTTTCTCCTCCAAATATGTGTGGATCTCACCTACAAAGCGTGTTGCAAGCAAGATGATAGCAAGATGAGATGAAATTGACAACATAAGGATACTCGAAATGTGGTTGAAAATCAATGAGAAAAGGGCTCAATTTATAGAAAAATTGGGGATTGATTGCATGGCTAAGATTTATCTGAGATTGAAAATAACCAACGAACAATATTAAATGAGAGGACTTGTTAAGTGAGGATAAAAAAAGAAATTGTATTTCCAATGTTGAGGAAGAAATATAAATGAAAAGAGTTAAAGTGAAAATAATTATTGGAAACATCTATTTTCACTAAAATATGCCAAAATGAAAGTGGAGGAAAAGACTAGTGGAGAATTAGCAAGTTGAAGAGATAAGGGAGATAGAAATTAGAAAGTGAAAGAGATAATTGGAAGTAAAAATTAGAAAGTGAAAGAACTAAGTGGGGTCATAAATAAATAAATAAAAATTATTTATTTCACCCACACATGATAATTAAATAAATTATAAATTTATTTAATTAGAATAAATGGAGAAAGGGGATTAAATAATTAAATAATTATTTAATCATAGAAGAATAATTAGCTTAGAATAAAGGGATTAAATAAGTAGAGAATTATTCAATCGAAGAGGAATAGTTACGATTAGTCCATTAAGATCAAGATTAATTGATTAGAAAGAGATAATGATGAATATTAATTAAATAATAAAGATTATTTAATTAATGGTTTAGAAGACCAATAATAAAATAATTAAGAATTATTTAATTATAAGAAATTAGAAGAAGAATATTAGTACTAATTAAATAATTAAAATTATTTAATCAATTTAGATGAAAAAGGTTAGTGAAAAGTATCATCAAAAACTTAGAACAATTTTATGTGTCTACAAATATTTTAATAGAATACAAGAAAATATTTGTACAAGGTTTTTGTTTGCTTCTCTTTGAAAGTTTTTTTATCTTACCTCCAGATACATACATCAACAACAAGTATGGGCGTCCCTTTAAGAGAACTATATTAAAACTCTCACTATTTTTAAAATTTTCCCTACAACACAAGTGTCTTATAGCTTATAGACTCTATAAATCATTATTTGCAAGCTTCAAAGTAATAGAATCAATCATAACATTAGATTTTACACTCCCTCAACCTTACTTTTTAGCTTACCTATATTCTTTCCATCAAGATAAGTATCCAAATTTAGGAGAGGAGAAAAAGGTTATTGAGCAAGTCCTTAAGGATGGTCTTGTTAACATCAATAGTCAATTTTATATCTTGTATAATCTCATATTGTGAGTGTGGAGTTCCTCTTTTATTTCATCTAGTGTAATTTGTTAATTGCAATACTTTAGAGTAGAGAATAGTTGTCTTATTACTATACAAGTGTAACATTTGTTTGTAGGTTTTATCTTTAGATTAGTTTTAGCTTATGAGATTCAATTAACTTATTTGTGTTACATTTTTCATTGGTCAAAATAGTAGCATGTTATCTTCAATGAATCATTTGAACACACATACAAATTCAACAAACAACTAATTTCTCTTCAAATAAGATACAACTAATTTGAAATAAACTCACCAATAGGTGATAAATGAGAACACAAACATTCTCTTACTATCATTCCATAAATATCAATAAACTATTATTTTATTTCTAGATTTCACTGTGTATAATTTTGTTTGCATCGGTGTTTCAAATCACACTCCATGATCCATCATCAAATTTTCTCCAACAACTCTTTCATCCTGATGATGAATCATGGAGTGTTGTTTGTAACGTTGATGCAAACAAAATTATACATAGTGAAATCTAGAGGCAAAGCAATAATCGTTATGAACTGTGGAAACCTAATCTATCATGATCAATAAACACTTGTACTTCATTTTAATATGTAAAAGTTACATTTTGATTGAAAAGACATCATATTGTTAAACATTGATTGCTTTTATTTATTTTCTTTTGTGCCTCTTGTTCAAATTGCAATTAACATAAAAAAAGGAAAAAGATACTTTGTTGATTTCATTTCATATGTATGCAAACTATTTTAAAATATAAAAAGACAAAAAAATGTTTTCCTTAATAATTTATTTTAGTAATTTGTATTACATTAATTAGTTTACATACCAAACACACATAGAACACAAAAATAGATAGATTAGCTTCATTAGTTTTCCTATTGCCAATTATTTTCTAGGATTTAAGTTAGCCATATACAAGAAATCAAAAACATCATAAAACTCCTATTAAACAAAAATGATAACAATTAGCTCTTGTGCATTTGAGCCAAGTGCTCCTAAGCCTAGTTAAGCATCTAAGAATCAAAATAAAATCTTCAACCAAGGTAAGTTTCCATATGAGGTTAACCTTTTAACAAGTGAACACTAACAATGTTTAAACAAGCAATAAACTCACAATGAAAGTGAAGCATTCAATTAAAAATCATCAATGTGAGCTTTTATCAATTATTTCTTCTTTTTATTGTTGGTTGCATTTCAATCACATGCATTTTGGTGTGCAAGAATATTGGGTTGAAACTACTTTTAGGGAACTTACAAAGTTTCTCCATGTTCTTTTTATCATTGAGATATAAGAGAATACCCATATCCCACGACATCAATAGTAAAATGGTCAATAATTGGCCATTAAATTAGCACATCTAGAAGCCATTTAAGTGAGATGGAAACTCTCCATCTCAATATCTTCAATGAAAACGTTCATCAAGATCTTAACAACAACACCCCAATAATAACCTCAAACATTTGTATTGCTATCATTACTCCATACGAAAATATCCCCACCCTCCACAGAGCACTACTTCCTCATGGAGAGGGCAACCTATTTGACCCTTGCCATTACACCTATTACCCTTTTCCATATAAAAAAAATTCTCACTTATGAAAACTTAGTGTCATGCGTTCATGTTCTTGTATTTTAACTAGGGAATCAATCTTAATTGATCCTTAAATGAAATTATTTCAACTGGGTTATGCTTGTTGGAGTCATTTTAGGACAATTATCTAATTATTTATTAATTTGATCTTTTAATTGATTTTTCACTTAAGCTGAAATTAGGTGCTTTATTTTATCTAGGTGTTATTCTTTTTAAGTTTGAGTTCATTTAGAGGCACTTCTAGTTAACTTTTTTAGCATGTACTTTTGCTTAATTTAGCTCCTACTTTGCATTACTTTTGTTCTAATTTTATGATTAGGGCATCTCTTGCCTTCGATAATATAATTCATTCATTCATTGTAATTGTACCTCCAATATTGTATCTCCATTATTGTATCTTCAATCATTCTTTGTACATAATATATAATTCTTTGGTTGTTATAAACCATATTATCTTTTCTTAATCTCTTTTGTGTGATAGTTGTTTTGCTTGCAAATGATTCTTGGCTCTTGTGGTTGATCATCAACTTCTACATGGTATTAGAGTTTTTCTATCAAGTTTATACCATAAGTTTGAGGGATCCAACCTAGGGTAATTTTTCTATGCATATTGGGCTCAAACAAAGGTTTTCATCGTGTTCGCAACATCCAAAAACCTTAGGACTAATTGTCATGTCATCAAAATTGGAGCAGTTCGAGTCAAATTGGCTGAGGGCATGAAAATAGAGGCAAAATATAGGGGTAACTAAAAAATATGGGCACTTTGGAGCAACACAGAGGTCACCGTCGTGCTCAGGAGGCCCGAAAACCCTAAAATTGCTTGTCAATTTGTCAAAATTGGAGATAGGGGAATTCTTTGCAAAAAAATTTAAATTGTTTCCATTTTTAGAAATTTTTCATTTTTGGAAAGTTTTTGTTTTTGACAAGTTTCAGTTTTTGAAAACTTTCTATTTTTTGGAAATTTTAAATTTTTGGAAACTTACTATTTTTTAAAACTTTCTAATTCTAGAAAGTTGCTATTTTCAAAAATTTCCATTTTTGGGAACCCTTCAAGCCTTCCAAACCTACTCCAAACCATAAAAAGAAGTTGGTTTTTTGTCTATAACTTCATCATACAGAGTCAAAATTGAAAAAATGAGAAATCATTAGAAAGTTGGTTCAGAGGGCCATCTGATTTTATAGGCGGTTTGATAAGATTCTACACCAATTTTTTGTACCAAGCCTCCAAAGTCAACCTTTAGTTTCGAGGTTTTGAGGCCACATCTTGTACATTTAGACTCTATTTTTCAACTTCCATACATTGTCAAAAATCTCTCAGAGTCCCCTATCCATATCTCAAGTCTATTTTTATAGGTTATACTCTAGGTACATTTATTTATTTTTTTGTGATTTCACTATTTGGTCAGTAACTTTGATGTTTTTGCACTCGGGATGGATATGTATGTTGGATGCGATTCTATTTGATGTACTTTACATGTTTTGAGATTCTTGTAATCTGATATTTTTATTTAAGGAGGTATCATGGGTTTTTTTGTTCACTCTTCAGTTGTTAGCCTAGCTAAGGGCAATTATGAGTCTTGGTGATATCTCTCCAGACACACATTAAGTGGCTAGATATGTTGCCTTATTTGTATGGACTCATACCTGAACTAACAACTTCAGGAAGTAAATTAGCTTGGGGTAATCTCACAAACCATGTTGTAGGTTTGATTGGTTCTAGTGTTGATTTTGACACTATGTGTTATATCAAACATTGAGTATCCCTGCACACTTTGGACTCACCTTTGGGAGATCTTTGGAGACCCTCATATCTCTCCATTTCTAGAGGATCCTGCAATAGATTGTCTCCATCCCCTTGCACATGCAAATTTCATACCCTTTGATGATGATATTGTTGACTCTAAATTTTACTTTGAAAGTAGACAGCCTTATGGGAAATTCAATGATGGGGGACCTATTGCGCGTAACTCACTGAATGACCTCCGGATTTAAGAAGTTGACACTTCCTGATGATTGCAGAAAAGGGAAAGAAGGAACTTAAAGAAAAATGATCTACACTATTGAGGCGATGCGCCAGAACATTTTGTAAAAGAATTAACAGCATATAAAACCCAGAAACATATGGTTTTAAAGCCTATTCAACAATCTACATATCCGAACAAAATCACAATTAAGACACAATCAAGATCCCTTGGAAACATAAAGAAATATAAATCACGTATCCACCAGATAACAAGTGCAAAACATAGTTTAATCAGCAGAGTATTAGATATATATCTCTAAAGTCATCGAAATTACAGGAAAGCACTGGAAACTATCAAAGCATACTAAAAAGAGGCATCACAAAGGCCATAGGCACAGTTTGATTATCTTTTCCTCAAAAACCACAATAGCTAAAAGGCTAAAATTCTATTAGAGATACTTAATTGTTCTTTTTTTTTTTTGAGTTTTGAACCCCTAAACAAGGAAAACCAAAGCATAAATAGCCCTCAGCTCCACTAACAGCTCAAAGCATCCACCAGCCATGCACAACCACCTCTGAAATAGAAAACACTACTGTGGCATCACACAAGAACACACCCAGCAAAACCGCTTCCGAGGTTGTTACTTCCACCCTACTGTGGCGACCTTCATTCCTGTCCGAATGGAAAATATTTTTTGCGAACCATAGCCTGGCGGATAGCTCACCATAGAAACAACACGGTAGCTCTGGGGACATCTGCAAAAGGGCATACAAATAGAAATAATACAAGCAACCCGGAGATGCCATGTGTCCCTATCTTTCTCATGATGTAGGGTGGGGTCCAATAGAATGTCGAGTCATCAAAATAGAGCCACTTGGTAGCTCTGTGTTCCTTCAAACCTTGAACATAAAAATGGGCCTTCAAAAGCAACGCCGAGATGACACTTGACTTGTACACTAAGCACAGCTGGAAATCAAAAAGGAAAAAGGACCCCATCAAAATTCCTTTTGAAAAGTATGCCATCCACAAAGCAAAAGCCGCTATTCTAAAGTCTATAGAACCTCTTCTTTTCAGGAGGGAGGCCATCGGGAAAATTTCCCGTCTTCATGAAATGCTTTTGGGCCTCCATCCAGCATGTATTTGGGGGCTCGGAGGAAACCGTCATGACTTCCTTTGTGGCCACCTCGCCTTCTCGGGGTTCACACTCCTGAACTATATATTCGCACAAACCTTTGTCGTGAATTATTTTGGTTGACTTGACATCAACATCATATTCCAGGATCTTAGTGATCCAATTAGCCCTCTTTTCGGTGATGTCACCTTCCATGATGTATTCCCGAACCGGAGGATGAGCCACATACACGATAGTCTTGTTGCAGGCAGTGAAGTGTCTAAATTGTTTTAGGCCCTTGACTACGGCCAGAGCTTGCTTTTCGAAGAAGTTATATTTAGCCTCATATTCCTTGAGATTTTTTGAATGGAAGGCTATAGGATGCTCACTTCCCTTTTTCGCATCTTTTTGGGTCAGGACCATAGCAATGCTATAATGACCAAAAAAAACATACATTATGAAGTCTTTTGACATATTCAAGTTAGATAACATGAGGGCTGAATAGATGGCATCTTTGATTTTGTCGAAGGATTCTTTGGCTTCGGGAGTCCATTTGAAATGTGTCTCCTTCTTGAGCTTCAAGGTGATGGGCCTTATCATTCTGGCAAAATCGGAAATAAAGTGGCTAACAAAGTTGACCTTTCCTAGGAAAGACTGAACTCCCTTCTTATTGACCGGAAGGGGGAGTTCTTTTATTGCTTTGACTCGGTCAGGGTTAATGGAGATGCCTTCCTTGGACACTATATGTCCTAGTAGCTTACCTTGAGGGACGCTGAAGATACACTTCTTTGGGTTCAAAGAGATCCCAAACTTGAGAAACTTTTGGAAAACCAGCTCGAGGTGATCCAAATGATATTCTCAGTGTTTAGAAAACACTGTTAAATCATCTAAGTATATCAGGATGATTTTGTCAGTAAGCTCTTTAAAAGCCAAATCCATAGCTCTTTGGAAGGTTGCGCCAGCATTTGACAACCCAAAAGGCATTTTTTGGCAGGCAAATGTTCCCCACTTGGTGGTGAAAGTCGTCTTGTGTTGGTCCTTGGGCTTCACCAAGACTTGGTTATAACCTGAGAAACCATCGAGCATTGAAAACATTTATGATCCCGCCACCATGCTCAGGAATTGTTCCATTGATGGCAAAGGGTAGTGATCTTTGAGAGACGCTTGGTTTAAGTCTCTGAAATCCAAACAAAGCCCGATTTCTCCATTCTTTTTCCTCACATGCACCAAATTAGACACCCACGTATTGTGCTTAATGGGGTAGATGATCTTTGATTCAATCAGCTTCCTTAGCTCTTGGGCCATGAGGGACTCAATTTTTGAGTTGACCGGTCTTTGCTTCTATCGGACTGGCTTAGCTCCATCGATGAGTTTGATGGTATGCTGAATGACATTGGGGTCATAGCCTTTCAATTCTTTGTAGGACCATGCCAAGACACCCACGTATTCATCATAATACCAGGTCAAGCACCTTCTGTCTTCTGGAGAAACATCTTTTCCTACTTTGAGCATTCTCTCATCTCCTATCGACATTTCGGTATAATCTCCTTTATCGTTCGTAAGCTTTTGCCTATCTTTCTTGGCATCATCATGGTCGAAAAAATTCTCCAGGGTGATCAGACCATTAGGAAGTTTGTTGGATCTTAGCTGGAGGATTTGGTCTCCGTAAGCCTCCTTCACCTTATCTTGCAGATGATCAGCAAACTCCCTTGAGTTTTTAATGAAGAGTGCAATCTGCTCATCACTTTAGAAGACTTGCCAGTGGGTATCGTTATCAGGGATAGCCAGCCAGAAGACCACACAGACTACTTGGGAATTGGTGAGAAAATCCGCAGCAAGGTTGAATTGTGATCCAATTGTAGCCATCTAATCAGCAACAACATTTATTTTTTGAGGGATGCTCTAGATATTGAAAGCATCAAAGCTTTCAATTAAATCCCACGCTCTAGTGTGGTAAGATCTCATGTGGACATGTTTGGCACTAGAAATTCCTCAAACTTGGTGTACCACCAATTCAGAGTCACCCAAGACTCTCAATTGCTTAATACCTATCTTCTCCGTCGAGCTCAGACCTTGGATCAGTCCTTCGTATTCTACTTCATTGTTCAAACATGCAAATTGTAGACAGAAAGACTTCAAGATTCGTTTGCCCAAAAGTGAAGTGAGGCAAATCCTGGCTCCGGAACCTACTTTACATCTCACACCATCAAAGTGCAAGGTCCAGAGTGCAGATGATAATTCTTCTTTAGAAAATGGTTCTTTGGCAAGCTTTGGGATGACCTAGTTTTCATCAAAAATGCAGTAGGTACCTAGGTCGATGGCATGGTAGTTGGAGAATGGATCAGAGTCTATGAATTCATTTAGGAAAACCTCTTTATTTGGCAGGATCTCTCCGGTCACTTACTCATCCTCTAGGAGCTCTACGACTTTCCTTTCTTCATTCAAGATGGAAGTATGAGAGGGTTCAAAATTAATCATGGATTGGTCTGCTACATGCTCGACATGAAGGGGCTCTAAAAGGATTTTGAGTTTCACACCACACTGAGTGCAGAGGATGAGGTGGGACCACTCTAAAGATAGGTAGCCTCCTATCTTGGTAGTAAAATCCCGAGAAAGGCAGAGCCTGAAAACAGGCGGGATGTCAATGACCACTACTTCTTGGGACACAGTAATACTAGGACATGCGAACAATGTCAGTGGGAGGCTTTTGATAAGGCCAATGGTCTGGAATTTATTCCTGTCTAATTGCATGACTCCCCTATTTAAAGGTTCGTACTTGATATTCAAAACCTCGGTGATTTGTCTAGGCATGACAGTGGTGCTAGCTCTGGAATCTATCATAGAATCATGCAAGAGTTTATCCCCGACTATAAGGGCTAGATAGAATGGGTCGGTTTGGGTTTACCTTCCATTTGAGACTTGGGAGGCATAGTCTCATTGGTTAACATAGTTGGAGAGAACGATTTGTCTGTGGAGGGTTGAAACTCCCTTTCATTGATCTGTAGAGCTTTGGCGACATTTCCGTTTGCACTTCTACCGACATCGAACAGGGCCTTTTTCAGTCGATTTTTTTTCTCTGGGATGCTAAGGAGATCCCATAGAGATACATTGGTCGAAGCCTTCTTCAGCTACTCCACCACGTCCAGTATTGTAGGCACTGATTCTTTTGGCTCTCTTGGCTTATAGGGAATGAACTCTTTCCTTGGGTATGTGGGGACCACTATAGGTTGCTCAGGAGCTTTATCTGTGGGCGCTCTCCCTGATGTGTTCATATTCTCCCCTATGAAACATCTTTTAGAGCGAAGATTATAATATGATTGCACTAAGGGGACTCCCTCCTTTGAAGTAGTTGTGTCATTGGTGAGCATTGCATCTTTGTCCTCCATCCAAGAGAATAATGTGTGATCTGGGGCTATCTTTGTTTCTTGTTGCATCGACATACCCTGCATTTGGGCGATGAGAGATGTGTTATCCATATCGGGGGATGCATAAACAGACTCATCTGGTGTCATGCTTAGACTTTGTTGCTCCGCAATCTTTTGCTGTAGATTTCTTGTCGGACAATTTCTTGGTGTGTGGGCGTTATTGCAGGGAAAACACCAAGAGTTAGTATCATCCGCTAGATTATTTTGACCCACTGCCAACTCCTTGCCGGTGTTGGGGTAAATGGTCTACAAAGGATTGGGGACTGGGACTATTTGGCCATTCGGTTGGGTAGACTTATCGGCACGGTGGTTTGCATGCTGATTATGCTGGTATGGGAGTCTATTTCCTTGGAAATTTTGTTGAAAAGGGGGTATAGCAGGTGAGATTTGGGCTCTTTTTAGATTAAAAATTTTGTTCGAGAAGGATCTTAACAAGTCCTTCATGTCATTGACCTCCACAGCTAGAGATGATTGTGGAGGGACATATGTTTTCTGGGGGCCGGGGTACACATACATAGATTGTGGTGTAGATGTGCTAGGGATGGCATCTTCAAGGGTTTGGTGAGATATCTCAGGAAAGATTGGCATGATGGGGCGAGGGGCAAGCTTCCTGACGTTGATCAAATTATTTTTTGCTTGAACTGCTATGTCGAATGCTTGTGGGAGGGTATTGTCTCCTAGGGTTTGGATCATCACTGATATGTCAGAATTGAAATCCTTTAAGTAAAAGATGAACGCCATATCCACAAGAGGGTGGGTGGATAGAGGTATTCTTTGCCAGGTTTTCTGGAATCTTAAATTGAATTCCATCAATGCTTCCTGAGGGGCCCTCTTTATTATGATCAAATGGTGCATCAATGATGATCTGTCGGCCTTGTCAGAGAATCTCTGGAAGAAACGATCACCTAGTTGATCCCAATCCCCTATAGTATTAGGGCCCAAGGATTTGAACCAATATAAAGCTCTTCCTTTGAAAGAGGCTACGAGCAATCTCAAGGCTACATGTTGCTCAGTAATACCGTGGACAGTGCAAACATTGGCTATATCTTGTAAATTCTCCCCGAGAGTCTTATGGCATTCTCCTGTAAACTTAGGTACACCTTTTAGCGCAGTTGTGGGGATTGGTCCCCAGACTATAGGTGGAGTAAGGGGAATGAGAGGGCTCCTGTTATCCTAGGTCACAAAATTTCTAGGGGGAATGTGTGCCATTGTTGTAAGGATGACTGCATGGAAGACAGGTAAGCTCTGAGAAGAAGAGGATGCAGTCGAATGAACATTTACCAGGTTATTCAAAATATGGTCCCACTGGGTGTGCCAAAAAAAGAACTGTTGACTCTAAATTTTACTTTGAAAGAAGATAGTCTTATGGGAAATTCAGTGATAGGGGACCTATTGCCCATAACTCATTGAATGACCTCCGGATTTAAGAAGTCGGCTCTTCCTGATGATTGGGGAAAAGGGAAAGAAGGAACTTAAAGCAAAATGATCTAAACTATTGAGGTGATGTGCCAGAACATTTTGTAAAAGCATTAACAACATATAAAACACAGAAACATATGGTTTTAAAGCCCATTCAACAATCTACATATCCAAACAGAATCACAATTAAGACACAATCAAGATCCCTTGGAAACATAAAGAAATATAAATCACGCATCCACCAGATAACAAGTGCAAAACATAGTTTAATCGACAGAGTATTAGATATATATCTCTAAAGTCATCAAAATTATAGGAAAGCATAGAAAACTATCAAAGCATACTGAAAAGAGGCATCACAAAGGCCGTAGGCATAGTTTGATTATCCTTTCCTCAGAAACCACAACAACTAAAAGGATAAAATTCTATTAGAGATACTTAATTTTTTTATTTTTTTTTAAGTTTTGAACCCCTAAAACGGGGAAAACCAAAGCATAAATAGAACCCTTAGCTCCACTAACAACTCAAAGCATCTGTCAGACATGCACAACCACCTTTGAAATAGAAAACACTATCGTGGCATCTCGCAAGAACACACCCAGCGAAACTGCTTTCGGGGTTGTTACTTCCACCCTACTGTGGCGACCTTCATTCATGTCCGAACAAAAAATATTTTGCACAAACCACAACCTGGCAGACAGCTCACCATAGAAAACATGTGGCAGCTCTAGGGACATCCGCAAAAGGGAATACAAATAGAAATAATACAGGCAGCGTGGAGACACCATGTCTCCCTATCTTTCTCAGGATGCAGGGTGGGGTCCAGTAGAATGTCTAGTCATCAAAACAGAGCCACTTGGCATCTCTGTGTTCCTTCAAATCTTGAACAAAAAAATAGGCCTTCAAGAGCAACGTCGAGATGACACTTGGCCCGTACGCTAAGCACAGCTAGAAAGCGAAAAGGAAAAAGGATCCCCCGATCAAAATTCAGCCCATGTACTTCAACTCAAAATAATGTTAACAGATATAATAGAGGATCTTGAGTATATAAGATGTATTGCATGTCCTAATGGATCAAAAGCCTATCTTCATGTTTGTACACCTCACATTGAGATCCCATCTCAATCATCTTCATCTTTTGTTTTTCCTAATTAGATTAGCATTGGCTCATGCATAACCCCCATTGATTTAGTGCAAACAGATGTTATTTTTCCAAACACAACTACTTGGGATTCGTATCTTATAAATATTTCATCCTTATTTGTGGAGTCACATTTTACAAATTTGGAAGATTATTTTGAGGACATTCATCTCCGCTTTGTTGATAGACACATCAGTGTTCCCAACTCATCTTTGTCGCCCATGGAGCTTGTTCCTCATCAATTTTTGTAGAGTCCTGATTTTTCACCTCCTACATTGTTTGGGCATGTACTTAATTGGTTTGTGGCATCATCATCTATCATGGGCATAGCAACATTTGAACAATTTCTAGTGGCACATAAAATTTGGATTTGGATTCCTACATCTTCCAGTTTATGGGAGTGACTTCTCCTATCTCCTATGGATTGGTTTCTTCTGGAGGGGAGAAATATTGTTTGTATACAATGGATTATGTTATGTTTTCAGACATTCATCATTGGCACATGACTTACTTCTTCATTTGGGGGATTTGTATCCTCATTTTCTCTCTTGTATGGGGGGGAATATTCACTGTACTTATGTGATCAATTTTGTACTTGGGAGGCCACTTGGAGTCCTTCATCTTAGTCACATGTAGTACCTCTTTCGTTTTCACTGCATCTCTCATTTTTGGAGGGGTTTCTTTTCCCATGTGGTTTTTCTTCTTTTCTCCATTTAGAGATACCCCATTGGTGTGAGTTGCATTTCTTTGCATTGGTTTGTAAATGAGTACCTAATTAGGCCTTAGTTGTCAGGACTCATTCATGCATACATTTTACATTCTTAGTAGCTCTTTATCTTATTCCTAAGTTAATCTTAAAGGGGAGAGTTGGAGTAATTTTTAGGACAATTATCTAATTATTTATTAAATAGATCCTTTAATTGCTTTTTCACTTAAGCTTTATTTAGGTGCTTTATTTTATCTTGGTGTTATGCTTTTTTAGTCTGAGTTCACTTAGAGGCACTTCTAGTTAGCTTTTTTAGCTTGTAGTTGAGCTTAATTTAGCTCCTACTTTGCATTGCTTTAGTTCTTCTAATTTTAGTATTAGAGCATCTCTTGCTTTCTATAAGGAAATTCATTCATTCATTGTAATTGTACCTCTAATATTGTATCTCCATTATTGTATCTTCAATTATTCTTTGTGTATAATACATGATTTTTGTTGTTGTTATAGGTCATATTATATTTGCTTGATCTATTTTGTGTGATAGGTGTTTTAATTTCAAATTATTCTTGGCTCATGTGGTTGATCATCAACTTCTACAATGCTTGCAAAACCAAATAAGCTATATATAGGTGTTTTGTATAGCTAGTCTTGCCTAACTTATTGACAACTATTGGGGTCAAGTAAGCAATTAGGATTTAGTTGTTTCTAGTTAATTTTGTTTGATTCAAAATACTTGTTTTGATAACCTTCAAAACACCATTTTGAGTATAGGTTTAAATCAAGGTTTAGAAGAAAAAACCCACACTTATAGAGTTGACCTTCAACCCTTCATAGGCTATGGATGAGTATGTTTTACTTTCATAATGACAACCCTAACCTTTAAAATGAAAATATATTATTAAAGATGAAACAATTATTTTGAAACCCAACACATGTAACAATGATATGTATCCTAATCTAAATAATTACTTTTCTTTAAATTTTAAAAAAAAATCTGATTACATTTCCTACTTTCTTCTCACCTAAATCTACACTAGCAATTACAACTTGGTGTGAAATGGGTACACCGAAGGGGTGTGGAAGGTCAATTGGACAAAATTTTGGTCTATTTTTTGCATACATTTGTGCTATACATGAGGTCAATTAGTAGGTCATGTATCAAATTATGTTATTTATGCAATAAAGGTCTCAATGGAGAATTGATAACTTCAAAGTGACTAAGAATCCTCTTATAGGGATCCAAACAAGACTTAAATAAAACCTTTGAATAAGGAAGGTAATTGGACTTCATTACCAATAGGCTCATGCTATGTTTTCAATAGGGGGGTAGGGTAGGGGTGGGGAAGAGAGAGGAGGGATGGAAGAGATAAATATATAAAAAGGGAGAGAGTGGGAAAGAATGATCTAGAGGGAGAGAGATATGTAGAAGGAGAGAGGAGTGGGGGAAAGAGGGAGATATAAGAGTGAGTGTGTGTGTGTGTGTGTGTGTGTGTGTGTGTGTGTGTGTGTGTGAGAGAGAGAGAGAGAGAGAGAGAGAGAGAGAGATCAAATAATTTTATGACATGCAAAAGTAAAGTGTGTTGTCTTGATCATTTGTACAACTATAAAGCTAGTCTAATAAAGGGGCCAATCTAGGAGAATTTGGTCAAAAGTACAAAGTTAACAATTAAGCAAGTGCTTCCTTTGCCTCTACTCATGATCGTGATTTGATTTTGGGTAATCTATGGTCTTGGGAGGATCACTCTCTCTCCCTTAAGCCCTAGAATCCTTCCTTCAACCCCCTTACATAATCTCTCTTTGTTCATCCGGTTTGGATCCGCCTCCCCAATCTCCCCCTCCATTTTTTGGAACCTTCTTATTTTGAGGCCATCGGTAACTCCATTGGCAGCTTCTTGAAGGTTGATGATGCCACGTTCTCCATGGGTCATTCTACCTTTTCTCACCTATTAATTGATGTTGACATATCGCTAGCCCTCCCTAGGGATGTGGTTCTTATGGTCGAGGACAGGCCTTGGACTCAACCGCTGGATTATGAGGGCCTCTCGTTTCATTGTCAAAGGTGTTTCTCAATAGGTCACCTTTCTTCTGACTGTTCTCTCTCTTGTCGCAAAGGTGCTACTACTTGGTGGAAGGATGCTATGGATGACCACTTGACGATTAATGCTTCAGATTTTGTTTCAGTTGATTCATCTCAAGATGAGGTGCCCCTTACTGCTGATGAAGCCTTGGTTGATGTTACTGTTGTTGCAGCCCCTTTTGCACCCTTGGATCCTCTTGCTTCTCACTTTCACTCTACTCCTGGCATCTCTTCTCTTGTTGCTGCTCCGCTGCAACAGCTTGTTGCCGCTCTGCAACAGCAGTCTGACAGTGACTCTGCAGGGTATTCCCCGCTTGTTTCTTCTTTGAAAGTTCCTACTGATAGTGTTTCCTAGACGGTTGTTTTTCGTAGGCAGAAAGGAAAATCTAACCACCTTTCCCAAGCCATCCTTTTGTCAAGATTCAGGGTTTTCTCCCCCCTCTTGATTTGGATTGGGTGTTGATGGTTTGACAAGTTGGTTAGGTTGGTCCGACTTTGTCCTTTTGGGGTTTGCATCCCTGCTTGGTCTTTAAATTTTGATAGCCTTTGGCTTTGTAAAGGGCCAACGCCCTTCTTAACACTGCTATGTTTCAAAAATAATTAGCAATAATTATCACTAATTGTAGAGGGATTAAGGTCTCTTTGTTAACAATCAGCGCCCTTGTTAACGCTGCTTTTTTAATCAAAAATAATTAAACAAGTGACATCAATCCATTATCAACATGTTCATTTTCCCAACTTAAAAATCGTTTCTACATATAAAAAAAAAAATTGCAATAGACAAGATCAATCTGACAAAACACATTTAACAAATAAAACTCTATGTTACATCAAACTTATTCTTCAACTTTAAACCTGAAATACTAAATGCTTTCATCCTTTTACATTTACATTGAATTTCTTAATCCCTAAGATAATAATTAACTTTTCTAATTCATGTTTCCAATGCCCGGATATTTCGATTAATTCAACCTTGATAAAATGTATTTAATTAACTAGCCTACCTATAATATAACAATTTATAACTTCATTGAGAAAAATACATCTCCTAAATTTATTCTAAGTAATTAACACAAATGTCTCATTTTCATTCAGTTCTATTATAATAACAATAAATAAAATAACTAAACATATTATTGTTTCATCTATACATTAAACATTAATCTAAAATATTTTAATGTTTTCTTAATTATTGATTCTCCATCTTTTGACTCTCTCTACATATCTCTTTGTAGAATTATTGAGCTAAAATTATTCACAACAAAAAAACTAGGCATGGTGGTGTATATTCAATGGTTTTAATCCGAGTGTATCTACTAGAATACATGAGGCGTAGGGAGAAAAATGGAATCCCTACATAATTTAAAAGTTTAGGATGAGAGGAAGAGTCATAAAGGTAAATACATGCAAATGTTATAAATGGAATATGCATAAACTTAGCCTATTCAAACAAGAACATGCAAACCTCAAAATGATAAGTAGCTTGATATGTTGATGATTGGTTGGATGTGGTTTCTCATTGATCCAGCATCATGATGATTTGGTAAGGATGATTGAGTGGTGAAACAAACAACATAATAATGGCCTATGAAGAGATGGAGGAAATGAGAGAAGATGCCTCAATTTATAGATTTTTCATGAGGAAAATCAAGGGCCAAGATTCAATGTCAAATGGAGGGTTAGGATTTAATGGGAGTGTGGTCCCAAATTTGGAGGCTTAGTCTTATTAAAAGTGTCACAAAGTGAAGTGAGGTGTAAGGGTAAGTGTGCTCACACATGTGTGAGCACACATGGGGATGAAAGGGACATGTAATAGATAGGCTGACTTGGAAAGTTGCATGTGTAAGAGGTAGAGGTTTTGTGAAAGTGGCATGTCTATGACATGTGTAAGAGGAGGGTGGCTATGAGGTGACTTTTCATGCTCACACATGTGTGAGAAAGAGGAGGGTAGGGACACTTGTCACATGATGGAAAGTTTAGATCTTGATCCATGTAGATGGATTCAAGGGCTAGGACAAGGATTGAGGGTCATGTGGAATAAAATAATAGGAAAAGTTCTAATGAGGGTTAATTATCTTAAATCAATTAATTAATTGGTTTAGTAGGAGGATTTGTAGGACAAGGTTAGGCATAATTAAATAAATGTAAATCCATTTAATTAATGGTGAAAAATAAAGTTAATTAAATAAATATAAATTTATTTAATTAAGGGTGAGGGGTAAAGGTAAAGGATTATTTAAATAAATAAATAATAAATATTTATTTAATTGGCTAAAATGGGATATGGTCAAGTGTGGTAAGCTATGGACAAAATTAGGTGTCTAAATTTTGCCCCTCTTTAATAGAGCATCATGAAATGATATTATATCAAAGAAGAATAAAATATAGTGGATAAAAGGAATAAAGACTAGTAGCATGATGCCCCAATCATTGGTAGGATGAGGAAGGATGAAGGGAAGGTAGTGGTATGCCCCCTTCAGAGGACATTTGGATTCTAAGAACATGGGTGTTCTCTCAAAATGGACAGGAGGACTAGAGGATTAAGGATGTGCAAAGGATAATGATTATGAAGGGGTGGAAAAATGGAAGAATGGAGGAGAATCATGTTCTAATGGTATGAGAAACCTAGATTTGATATTATACTTGACATTATGCACCAAGGTATGAGGAACCAAGATGACAATGTTTGGAGTACATGATCAAAAAGGTCAAGTGCAAATATATGCCTTATGACACCATGGTATGGAAGACCATGATGCCTTTGTAGAAATAGGATTGAAAGACCATGATAAATGCAAACAATGATAACACACACAAGCAACAAGCAATCATGCACAAAAAACCAAATGCAAACCAAAATTTTTCCACGAGTCAAGCTAAAAACCAAGCGATTGATGGATTGATTGATTGATTGATGATCGATTGATAAAGATGATAGAAAAATTAATGATAAGAACAATGAATACCCCAAGGATTGGGAATGATGCATCCCATGATGATGATTGGATTAAAGGTGATCAATGGATTATCAACTGATTTGGATCAAGATGATGGATTGATTAATGACGATGGGCTAGATTGCAAGATTGGATTGTATGTATTACAATCGATTGCATTTGGTTGGAATCATTTTGGATTTTTCTATTTTAGGGATGAAAAGAGGATAAATGGATAGGATAATATGGGAGGGGGAAGAGTGAATAAATTGGAGCCTCAGAAATATGAGAGGATGAATGTGGTAAGTGTTTGTGTTGTTGTGTATTGTGTGGAGAGAATTCCTAGTTTTTGATATTGTAACAAATTATCTACACCTTTGATTATAGAAATCAGGATGTTATGAATATCCCATGTGTGGACTAGACTCTCAAACTATATGTTATCCCTATGCACGTAAGTTTGCAAATAACCATGATGTAATATATTGGAGACTTGTTGGTTCATGTAAGAGAAACCATCAAACATGCCATACCACAAAAAAATGCCCCAATAAAAACCAACCAAGACATACCAAGATATAAGATAATCAAGGTAGTCCTGACTAGGTATAGTCTTGGGACACAAAATAAAAAATCAAAGAAAAAAGATCAAACATGCAAACAACCCACATGGATAACAAACAACTCTTTCCAAGAGTAGGATATGGATTGGGATAGATTATAGACATGGGGAAGGATGCATCTCGATGGGTATGATGATGGATAAATTTATGGAAGGCAAAAGACAAGTTGATTATGCGGGGTCTACAAATGAGAGGATTTATTCTTGGATTTGATTAGAACATTGTGGATAGTTGTTTGGTCAATGCACAAGTCACGATAAGCTCATGTGGATGGGAAGCTTTGTGTAATGGGAAAATCCTTATTCATGGCAACTGAATGTAGCTCATCATCTCATTCGGGAAGAGGAGGTGATGGTAACAAAGTGGTGCAAGATAAAAGTGTGTGACCGGGATGGAGGATGCCTGCACAAATGGATAGGACTATAGTGGGGTGAAATGACGATGAAGGGTGGAATGTGAATGGGATGAATGGATGAATGAGTGGAATAGCTTCCACCCACTTGGTGAAATATTTAGTGGTGGTGATGATGAATTTATGGCCATTGGAGGAAGTAGGATGGATATTACCGATGAGATAGATTTCCCATTGTGAGAAGGGCCAAGGTGTGATAAGCTAATGTAGTTCTTGTGATGGTGCATGAATCTTATCACCATGTTGTTGGCAAGGTATACACTTCTTTACATAATGATAGGCATCTTGTTCCATTGTAGGTCAATAATAACCCATGCAGAGAATCTTCCTGGTCAAGATGAGACCACTTGAGTGTGCTCCATAGATACTTTTGTGTACACAATGCTTGTTCAACCTCTTCTTTGTATAAACACCACAAGAGGGTTCCATCAAAATGCCTTTGAAATAGTGTGTCTCCAATGATAGTGTAGCAGGAAAATTGACAAATGAAAGTTTGTTGTTGATTTTTGTTGAGATGAGGTGGGATGATGTTGTTGTTAAGGTAAGCGTAAGTGCCTTGGTACTAGGAGGAATCAGGACCAACAAGGACACTGACCATTTCGGACTCAAGCACATCATATGGTGGGACAAAAAGATGCTCAACCAAGAATTCACATTTATGACTATTATCTGACATCTGTAGGAGGGAACCAACAGTAGCCATAGCATCAACAACTTTGTTGTTTTCTCGGGGGATCTGCTCAAACTGAATAAAAGAGAAGTTTTGTTTGGTCTTCTACCATGCAACAATAGGGGGAGAAATTTGTCATTTTTTATTTGATATTCATCATTGACCTGTTTAATAATGATTTGTGAATCACCATACACATGCATCAATGATTTTTCATTGGAAAACAAGACGAAGACCTATGATGAGAGCTTCATACTCAACAATGTTGTTTGTACATGAGAATACAATCTTATATGACTTAGGGATGCAATCACCTCGAGGAGTGACAAAAAGAATTCATGTCCCTGATCCATGTTGCATGCAAGAACCATAAAAATATAGCTTCCACTTGGAAGAGAGTGTGATGATCATGATGGTGTCATCTGAGAACTTTGCGATCAAGGGGTGGTCTCCTTGTAGAGGGGCATTAGCCAACTGATTTGCAATGACCTATCCTTTTATAGCTTTGTGATCCACATACTCAATATAAAACTCACTTAGCATCATGATCCATTTACTAGTGTGTTCGGTGAGAGCATCTCTTGAAAGGAGGCACTTGAGAGGATCAATATTTGTGATGAGCTTAGTCTTATGATTAAGCATGTAGTGGTGGAGTTTCTAATTGTTAAAAACCACTGCAAGACATGATCATTCAATAGGTGTGTAGTTAAGCTAATATCCTACTAAGGTGCAGTTGATGTATTATATTGCACGCTCTTTCCCTTGCTCATCAACTTGTGCTAGTAATGCCCCTAGGGCCACCAGTGTAGCTAAGATATTCAAGAGAAGAGGTTTTTCAGGAATAGGAGGCATCAATATAGGTGGAGAAGCTAAGTATTCCTTGAGTTTTTTGAATTCCATCTAACATAAACGATCCCACTGAAATTTAGTGTCCTTTCACAGTATATGAGCAAAGGAGTGACACTTATTTGCAAGCTGAGCAATGAATCTACGAATAGACTAGAGTTTTCCTTGAATATTGTGAAGCTGCTTGAGACTCTTTGATGATGGTATATCCATGATAGGTTTTACTTTAGCTGGATCAACTTCAATTCCTCTACGTGATACAATAAAACTCAGGAGTTTTTTTAAGGTAACACCAAAGACACATTTCTTAGAATTAAGCCTCAACTTATACTTTTCTAGTCGTTCAAATATTTTTGTTAGGACAACAATGTGCTCCTCTCAAGTTTTTGATTTTCCTAGAATATCATCCACATAATCTTCCATAATGTCATGAAGCAAATCATGAAAGATTTTAGTCATAACTCGTTGGTAAGTGGTGCATGTGTTCTTCAACCCAAAGGGCATAACTTGAAAGCAAAAGGTGCCCCATGGAGTAGTAAAATTAGTATCATGTTGATCTTAAACAATAATTTTGATCTAATTAAATCTCAAGAAACCATCCATTAAGGAGAGCATCAAATTGTGTCTAGCAGTCAGGTCCACTATGATGTCAATGTTAAACAGGGGGAGGTCATCCTCGGGACATGCCTTGTTGAGGTCTCTGAAGTTAGTGCAAATTCTTATGCCTCCAATAGGTGGTATGTTTGAAACCTATTCTAGATAGTCAATAGGTTGAATAAATCCAACATCCAACATATTTTGTAGCTCTACTTTGACCAAAAGCACAATTTGAGGGTGCATCTTTCTTAATTTTTTCTTAACAAGATTTGCATTAGGATGTACTGTAAGGTGATGCACCACTAAATCAAGATCTAGGCCTAGTATGTCAACATACGACCAGGAAAAGTTGACTTGTGTTTCTTTCAGAAAATTTATAATATTTTTATTTTCTTGCTCAGTAAGAGATTTGGCAATAAACATGTTCTTTGGATTTTATGTCATTCCTATGTTGATTATAATAGTTTCTTTTATCAACATTTAGGATCTCTCATATAATGGGGGAACCATGGTAGGAAAGTCAACTCCCTCATCCTCTAGTGCATGATCCAGGTTTTCACTAGTGGATACATCCTCTCTTTTTACGTTTTCTATATCTGATGGCACCTCACTGAGGTTTTCACTAGGGGACTTCTGATTTTTCTTTTCATTTTTCTAACTAAGGGAGTTTATTTGACTTCCAAAGTATGCTTCCCCAATACGTTGGATGCTATGTATTGTAGTGTGATCTTCAAGGTTGCACATGTTTAAAAGTGCAAGGAGGTCATTGTCATCAGCACAGATGTCAAGAGTGGGTGGTCCTTGTTGGCCCCAATCAATAAGCTCAAGGTATACAAGCAGGAGATCATATGGAGTGGAGGACGTGATAGAATATACATAGGCATCATTAAAAAGGTCATCAATGTATTTGAAAGTCACTTCATAGAACTCCTCTTCATTGGAGTCTTCAACATCGAAAAGAGGGTTTGTTTGAGCACCAACAATAGTAAAATTAGGTATGAGAGAGTAGCCCACGCCTCTATTGTGTTTGTATGAAACGGGACAAATGGGAACTTCTCGTTGTTGCTCTTTAGGTCCTAGACCATGTCCTTAATAGCTCATTTTTTCTACAATAGCAAATGCTTTTGGATAGATTTATTTTGGAATGCCTGTAGGTTCCTCATTTTCTTCTTGGAAGAGATAGGAAGTAACATCAGTCTTGATATTTTCCTCATCAAGTGAGCCCCATTGCTAGAATGTTGTCTTCTTGCATTGTATGGTAGGATTTTTTTAAATTCCAATTTCTCTAGCCCTACCATAGGACTTATGAGAAGGAGGGAGATATCCCACATAGAATGCATTATGAAGTGTGTATTATCCACACCCATTGTCAATTATTTTGACCTTTATCTCAAATTGGGTGGAAATGGAAGTGACATTGGAGGTATTATTTATCTGTGGTGAAGCAAGTATATTAAGAGGATGATGGTAGGGATGTTTGCGTTCAAGAAGTTTGCAATATTGGAAAGGTTTCAGATTAGCGGGGATGGTGATTTCTCTACCATTATATAGGAACTTTAGGGATTGATGGTAGGTGGAGGGAATAGCTTGAATGGTATGGATCCATGTGCGGTCAAGGAGGATGTTGTATGGGAGATCAAGGTCCAAAACTTAACATGTAGTCTCAACTGTTGTTTAGCCTAATTGTAGTGGAAGTGTGATTGTACCTTTGGAGACTCGCTCAACATTTCCATATGCTTTGATTATGATTTTTCTAGAAGGATCAACTAGATCAAGTTAAATAATCCTAATTGTTTAATCAACTCATATGTACATAGATTCAACTCGGATCCACCATCTATAAGGACTTGCTTGATTTTATGTTTATGTACAATAGGTTTAATGTGGAGGGGCTTGTTGTGCGAGGGATCAGTGAATGGAATGTATTTGGAGGTAAAGACAAGGTGATGTTGCGTAGTGAGGTTACCTATCAAGTCATGGAACTATGAAGTAGTGATATTATCAAGTACGTGTGATTCTAGCAAGGCCTTTTCAAGGATTTGTTTGTGGATGGGTGATGTCTTGAGGAGTTCAAGGATGGATATCTATGCAGTCATCTTATCAAGGTGATCAAGAATGTTATAGTGATTGGCGAATGATGTGGAAGATGGAGGTGGAGGAGGAGGAGCCCCTTGAATAGTTAATCTCCCTCTGTGTGTGGTTATATTGCAATCATTTGGAAGGGGCAGATTCGAAGGTGAGGCGCTTTGAATGACTATTTTTGCTTGGGTTGGTTTGTTGGATGACGAAGGAGGAGGGATTCCCTGGATGGTTACCCTTTCTCTACAAGGTGTAGGTGTAGTATCAGCTCCTTGGATGGTTATGGTGTTGACATAATTCTCAATAGGTTCAATGTGTCCTACAGGGGAGTCAAATTCAATGACAGTGTTGGCATAGTCATAAGGGACAGAATGAGATGATGAGCATTTATTTTTGCCATGATTAGGGAAGGGGTCCTAATACATTTTAAGCTTGTCATTAGAGTTGTCAATTTTTGTAACCGCAACTTCAATGTTGCCCTTATCAATAAGGTCCTTAATGTAATTCTTAAGTTTCATGCATTTCCTAGTATCATGACCTTGGACACAATGGTAATCACAATATTCATTTTCATTATACCACCGAGGTTTGGGCTAGTTTGGGTCATATGGAAGGGTCATGGGAAAGACTATGGCATTAATTTTGACAAGCTTTTGGAAAACAACCTCTATGGGTTCAAAATGTAGGGTATATTCTCGCTAAGGTTGATTGCTAGGGTGGGATGATTAGCAAAGAACATATATGGTATTGAAAGGTTTGGATGGATTTAGAGAATTGGATTGGTTATGAGATGAATTATTGGTGGTGGTTGGCTTGGTTAGTATGTTTACAGTTTGGACACACTTGGAATCGGTCACTCTATCATTAAAGACATTTTTATTCTTGGACCAATAATTAGGCTTGTCATTAGATGACAACCCCTGGGAATCTTTCTAATAGCGCATAAGGACACCTTGCTCAAGGAGAACCTTATTTAAGGCTAGACCTTTCTTAGTGACTTATTCAAAGCTCTTAAGACATTGGAAACTCAAATGGTAGGACATTTCAAGCACAAGGTTGCATTGGAGCAACTTGACTTAGTATGACTCAGGTATATTCCAAGGAAATTTCCTAATGAGATGTTGCCACCTTTATAGAAATTTGGTGAAAGTTTCTCCATTTCATTGCTTGGTATTGTAATACCCTAAAAATGGTCATCTAAACCATGGGCCCCTAATCTCAACAACTTCACCAAGGTCCTAACCAAAGGCAATTAAATAAATCTTGAGCACACAATTAATTTCTAAAATCATCAAATGTCACATGGCAAATTAATCACTCAATATTAATTAAATATTTATTTAATTAATTAAATCATTCCAAGAAAATCATTTTAAATAATTATCCTATTTATTTTAATTAAATATCCTAGCATATTTAATTAAATAAATCAATTTGCCATTAAATCATCAAAAAGAGGAATTAATTTAATTAAATAAATCAAATTGTCATAAATCTTCAAAAAAGGAAACAAATCAAGAAAGAGGAATTGGAAATTATGAGCACAAATCTTCAAAAATAGAAATAAATCAAAAAGGGAATTAATTGACCAAAAAAGAATTAAAAATTTGAGAAAAGAAATCAATTGGAGATAATCTTGAAAAAAACAAATTAAAAATTGATAAATAATCTCAAAGAAAGCAATTAAAACAATTAAATATTAAAATTGAATGAAATAGAGAATAAATCAGTTTTTTCTTGATTTTATCTTAATTTTAGTTCAATTTCCTTTAAAACTGAGAAAAGCATCCAATCACATCAATTCACCTGGATTGTGCTTCCTCTTGGAAAATCTTGACCGCTCATCATAATTTGATCTCAGTCTTTGGTTTCTTTCTGAATTTTCTATAAATTTAGGCTCTCATCTCTCATTCAAAAAATCATGGAGAATGTATTGTTATTATGTTGTTTTTGCTCTAGGTTCATTGAGATATTGCATATTAGTTATTTCATATTTCTTAAATCATTTAAATTAAATATTCATATATTGATTAAATCATGTTAGATTAATCTTGCATATCTAGCTTAAATTCATGCTCATGTAGATTTTAAAAATCCTTCGTTTAGGTGTTGTCTAGTCACTGGATAGCTTAGCAATCTGAGAGCAATCTAAACTTGCATCTACTAGAAGGCAATGAGTCGCTTTGTAATGGTTTATTATTCATTGATTATTGATTTACTAACCATGCATCTAATGACTTAATTGAAGTGTTGTGTATTCCAGATACATATACAGGTCCACTTTTCACACACACATCTTTAGCGCCCACCGTGGGGATCGAACCCACGAATACAAGATTTCTAATGTTTCTTGAAGAAATTTAATTTTTGGTTTTTATAACTAATAAACATTGTGTTAAATTTGCAAATAAAAATCTTTCTTTTTGCTTGTTCTTCTGTGACAACCAAAAAGGGTCTCTGTTTGGAGGGCATAACTTTTTATTTAACCATTGGATCTACACCAATTGTTGATATGTTGTTTAAAACCAAGTTTTCCACAGGTTCACCTAAGGGATTTTCCTAAAGATTTTCGGTTTGAAATTTATGATTGACAGAGTGCAGGACTATCATTTTACTTATTCTTCTATGACAGTAAACAATGGTCTCGGTTCGGAGGGAATAACTTTTTATTTAACCATTGGATCTAAACAAACTTTTAATATGTTTTGTAAATCCAAGTTATCAACATTTCCACTGAAGCGATTTTCCAAATTATCTCTGGTTAAAAAGTTATAAACGACAGAGTGAAGTACTATCAAAACTGTCATAACTAGGATAGTCATAAAAAATGGAAATTCTTGTTAGATTAGTTTAATTTACAGTTTGCATGCTAGAATTTTCTTTTGATGATTTTTTTTATGTAATTTTGGCAACTAATTTTGGGCTTTTAATTTTTGCAGGACGCTTGTCAAAGAATCTATCAATCAAACATACGTCTACCAAAGAATCAAGAAGAAAATGACTACTGGCATATTGGTTTTGCAAGTTGCCTAAGGAGAATCGACTAAACATTGTGTATTCATTTAGTATTTTCTTAGGCACTTAAATTGCTATCTAGTTAAAGAACAAATCTGTCTTTCATGTTTTCAAAAAAATCTAAGAGGTAGGAGAGTATGCTCTTGTCTTTTATAGACAATCAGAAATCTAGACCCTCGAAGCTTTTTTTCTAAGTTTTGAGATTTGTGTTAGCGGGCCTGTCACAGTGGGAAAAAGTAATCACCCTGTGAGAACGACCCAAGTGAGTACAACTAGACCTGAGCATTCCAACTCACTATAACAAATAGGCCTCGGTGATTAAAGTCTCAAAGGATGGGATTATTTGAGTTTTCTCTTTGAGATCTCTCATATCGAGCATTTTGTAGGGCATCGCGGTCTCAATCACGTTTACATGACTACAACTTGTTCTGGTACCTTGTCGGGCTATAGGCCTCAATCATGTTTGCGTGACTTCAAGGGGGTAATTTCAAACGAAATTCCTGACTAAGAACTATAAGATTAGAAGCTACCCGATTCACCTCCGAAAGGTTGATAATCTTTGTGCAAGAGAGATAGTAACTCTCCCGAGACACTTGCCATATCATTCCCCCATTAGCGTTTGGAGTCGGCTAATATGACATTGAGAATCCATTGCGTGAGACTCAGTGATAGTATTCTGATTAGCTATTGGCTATGTACCTAAGTCAGTGAGCAAAGGTTTTCTTCTCTAAGCCAACTTCCATAGGGTTAGTGTGTTGTGATTGGAGTTGCTATTTATCTTGCGTGTTTTCTTTGTTTTTATCCTTGAAAGTGAAAATGAAACACTGAAACTGGAGAAAACAAATCAAACAATATCAAATAATTCAGTGATAAACTTTGTCTGTGTCCAAACTGGTCTCTGTCAGTCATTGAAACATCAGTCCTTATCAAAAACTAGTAGTCGTCAGTCATTGAAACTTTGTCTGTCAGAATCTTGTCTTTGTCCAATCCTCTGCCATATGAATTCCTAATCTTGTCAGTCAAAATTTCCCAGATCAGTCTAAAACGAGCATAAAACTGGTTATCATCCTCCTGAGCATAAACAACCTTGATAGTGTACCCCTGTCGTTGCGTTGCACGATTTTGTCGATCATCTCTAAATCTAGTTCAAACAAACATCTTATCAAACCTAAGTTAACTTAGATAACGTCTTACACGGGATATATCATTCCTGAAACCAGACCAGATCTTAGTTACTTCACTCAATCACTATGTTAAACAAACAACTAGCTCCAATTTGATCTTGACTTCTGCAACACATCTAGCTCTCGGTCCCGTCGGTTGTAAATGCCTGTTCAAACCAAAAGCTCTTCTAATTTTTTTGACAAAAGCAAGAATCTCATGGATACCTTAGCTCCAATTCCCATGGGTACCTTTGCTCAAATGCTTCAAGATATCAAGAAAGAAATATATGACATGGAAATCCAACAAAATAAATCAATGACTCCATTTGAAAAACAAATATATGATATCAAGTGTGAGAAACTTCAAGGAATGGTAAAACGATTATGTGATTTGACAAGCGAATACCAACAAATAATTGACAATCAAAGACCAAATCTCATACAATATCACAAAACACCTTCAGCAAGACAAAAAGACATATATTCCCTAGATAGACAATTTACACCTTTGGGGCAATCTATTGAGCCAGCTTTGGAAAAGCTTCTTAAGAACAATCTTATCATATTGCCTAAAAAGACCACATGGGGATGCGCAGTTTTGAGTAGTTACTGTGCATATCATAGGCATAACAAACATAAGACTTCAATGTGTATGGAATTAAAACATAATATTCAAGATCTCCTTGATGATGGTGTCATTGAAATTAAAGATCCTAATGACTCACCTAAAGAAAAAGAAGGAACTACTTCTAAGCATAATCAAAATCGTGAACCTATGTCTAGCAAGGCTCCATATGTAGCCTCCATCCCTTCCATGATGCCTTCATCTCCTAAAACTTCTCAGCAACAATCCATACCATCTCCTTCAAACAATGAAACTTCTCATGTTGACCTTCAAGGGCTATCTCCTATGGAAATCCAAGTTAATGCCAATATTGATACAAGTTCCTCTAAAGATTTAAAAATCCCAGATCCTATGCCATCATACACTTCAATTCCAAATGTACCCACTCCAGAGAGTCCCACTCAAAATGCTTCCCCATCATGCCAAAATATGGAGATATTCCAAGAATCCCCTACGCCTATGCACAATCCTACCCCTTCTTTAGAAGTGACTCTATGTCAAGAGGATAATCTAAAAAAAGAAGATAAATTCCTATCATAAATCAAAATCAAGACACCAAAACTCCTCAATCCCATCTAATGATTGAAAAAGATCCTATTTCACTAGAATCCCATGATGATCCCCTTATACCTTTCTATTTATTCCAAGATGACCCCTTCCATCTCAAGATCAAAGCATCCTTCCAAATCCCATTCCTAATCCAATTCCTAAGCAAGATCATGATGCCTCTTCCACCTTTTCAAACGATCATATTCAAAATGAAGAGTCAAACACCCTTCCTACTCTATCCAATGGTCCTCTTCCATGTCAAGATCAAAGTATCCCTCCATCTCCTTTTTATAATCCTCCATGTTCAGCTCAAGGATCCATCATGCCTACAAATCCCCTTAGTGATCCTATCATTCCTTACATTCCACCTCCATCTCATAATGGACTCGTTCCTTCTTTCCAAAGCGAAGTGTATCCTACAAGTCAAAATATTTATAAAGGCAAAGGGGTAGATCTCCACAAGCAAGAACCCCTCCATATTAAAGAAAGTGTTAAAGGTCATGGCCTCAGGGACATTTCTCAAGATGTTGGTATCTCTCATAAATCCTGCATTTATCCAGTTAAATCCAAATACACGCCTTCTCCTTCATCGCTTCCATCCATTCTAGGTCCCTATATCCCTCCATCCCTTATGCGGGATCAACAAAAGCACACGTCTTTGAGTACCTTCCATCCATCTAAAAGACCTCCATATCATTCATATCTATCCACGCATCTCCCTCCAAGCAATTTGGATGCCAAGCATAAAAGTCATAAGTCAAGAAATCCACATGTATTCAAGGATCAACATGTCCTATCTAATCAACATGTCAAAATAAAGAAAAATATGATCCAAAAAGAAAAAGAAAAATACAAAATGCCACAAAGACCCACAAAGAAAGCAACAAAGTCAAAAGTTATATGGGTTCCTAAGGAACTTGTACAAGCAATGCGCTCTAAGGAACTACAAAAGCATGAAAAATAAAAAACCATGTGGATCCCTAAGCAGCTACTTGAAGCACAAAAGTCTAAAGAAAAATCAAAATTGGCATCCAAAATTGTTTTTCCTCCATCCAAACCTTCTGATTCTATTCCTCCATCACCTCCTTCATCCATTTTGGGTTCTTATGCCCCAAAATCTGTAACCTTTCCTCCATCCAAATCTCAAAATCTGAAATTAACTTCTCCTCCATATGTCCACTATCCCTCAAGGCGTGTGCCAATGTTGATCTTTCCAGCATTCCCATCTAGCCATACACAATTCTTCCAACATCCCATCCATTATCCAATGCCTCTTTTTCACCCTTCCATCCCTCTTATCCAATCCTTTGCATAAATCCTTGCCCTAGTTTCATTTCATTGTCCTGCCAACATCTTTGAGCATACCTTCATAGCCATGGTCTATTGCAACTCATATTATAAGGGTATCATCCAAAGCAACAAGAAATTGGGGTACTTATTTCATCCCCTATCATGCATTCATTATCTTCCAAAAAAAAGAAAAAAAAAGATGATGAAAAAAAAAATGGAAAAAAAAATCAGAAAAAAAAAAGTAAAGAGAAATAATTTCATCCATGAGTGAAAACCACTTCTTGTGGCGCCTTGGACAAGTACCATGATGAAAACCTGGAAAACAAGCATCATGCATATTCCACTATCCTTTTGCACTTTACACTGGGGGCAAGTTCCATCCATGTACATCCATCTATTATCTATCTTCCTCCATTATCCTTCATCCTCCATTATCCCTCATTCGCTTTATCTACATTCATATCCCTTTTCCACCTTTGATCTTAACAAGGTTAAGGATCCTTGCAGGCTTCATGTGTCCTATCTATTACACTTTATCCAAACCCTTTAGCTCATATCCATTGCTTGCTTACATCCTTCATTACCAATTTTGATCTTGCTTATCATATCTGCCTCCTATCCAAATATATCCCTTGATCTTGATCAACACTATGGACAAAATGCAAAAACATGCTTTCCACAAACCTCTTGACATGGCCACTTCTTTGGACCATATGGCTTCGTTATGCTATATCCTTGCTTCTCTGCACTATATCCTTGCTTTACATTGCTAAAATCCTTGCTTTACATTGCTAAAATCCTTGGTTTATATTGCTATATCTGGACTCTGTGCTTGGATTAACGTTATGAGATAGTCCTTGAAAGCATCCACCATCATTTTCTTATCCATTCATGTACTCAAAATCCCTTTTGCCTTGCTAGACACTAAGAGCAAACATCAAAATTCTAAAAATCATAAAATGTCTTGAAGAAACTCTAAAAATCATAAAAAAATGTCCTGAAGAAATCCTAAAAATCAGAAATAGTCCTAAAGAAATCCTAAAAATAAAAAAGTCCTGAAGAAAATTTTTTTTAAAAAAGAAGAGAAAAAGGAAAAAAGAGAGAAAATGCCTTGGTGAAAACCTGGTAAACAGGCACCTTGGTAAAAAAATATATGAATATCTGCCAAGCAGGTGAAAACCTGGCAAATAGGTGCCTCTTTTAGTCAAGCGCTCCATCTATCAATGTAACGTTGGCATTCCCGCTTTGATGCATCATTGCTTTCGCTTGTACATATTTCAGTCACTTTTGTGACATCTTGGTTCATTAGAACCCTCATGGCTTGAAACTGATCAATGTCCTAGTCTTAGGTTAATCAACCGAGCACATTACATGTCCTAAGCAGTATCAACCAAGTCAACTTTACGTCAGTGAAACCTGGTCATCCACTCCGAGTCAGTCACTTGTCTCCTGACTACTGAAGAGATGTATCACTGAGTACACAAGAAAAATAAGACTATTGAAAACAATCACTAAATTGTTTGAGATATGCATGAAATTTTCTTTGTGTGTTGTCTTTTACATTGGCCTTCACTTATTATTCCCTCTGAATAACTCAAGGAAGTCTATTGTGACTAAGAGGAGCAAGGATTGGGGGCATAATATTTTCTTTGTTTTCTGCTTGTAGGAATGATTCTGATGATCTGAAAACATCTAATCAGCTGGGTGTCTGTGATAAGAGCCTTCACATTAAGGTGAAATCACCACACATACCTTGACTTCACTTAATTGAATGCTACAGGGAGGTTCCCATCATTTCTTTGTCTATTTTAAGGGAATTTCTTTATTGTACAGTTCGGGTCAATGCGTAATCTATCCAAGGATATGAACAAACAAAAAAAGGGTCATTGCGGACAAGATAATTAATATTGCACATGCATAGAAATGAACTCTATTTTGCCTACCATAATTGTAAAATGCTCAATGATGAAAATTAAGCTTTTCAAAGTCCAGTGACTAGGTTTAGGATTGCATCTCATTTTGCATTTCATTCTGCATCTTGTGAATTTAGAGTGATTTTGGTATGGTAACAATTATCTCCCTATTTTCTGAATGAGCACTGGAAGCTTCATCATTTCTTCACTAAGTGGTCTCTTTTCATCATTTCTTCGATCGAGTACTTGTGTTTTGAGATGTTATCTGCATACATAAACATCTTATATAGATTCATGCATTCACTATCATTCATTTGAATTCATCTTATTACATAGAAAAATGAAAAAAATTGCAGTACTCATTACTCATTCACTTTCATTTATTTGCATATGAAAAGAAAGAAAAATAAACATCCATATTCCATTTGCATTCATTCATCTATACTGAAAAGATATGCATACATACAGAATAAAGCATATAGAACAACATCTCATAATCAATCAACACAAGTACAATGAAATCAAATCAAGAGCTCGTAAATTGGCTGTCCTGAGTCCATTTTCAGGATCGAAATCGAAATCTGACATCAATTCTCTCATCGAAATTTCATGACATTGACCACTTAGCACTTTCATTAACTGCTCATTCTCTTCTTCAATTTGCACTCAATTTCTTATCAATCAACGCAAAATTTTCAAAAATTCCTCTGAATAAATTTGTGCTCAAATCATTATCATCGCTCATCATCATGTACCCTCGCTATCTTTCGATTTCACTCCCGAGGGGGCATACTTGTGACCTTATGACCTCACATCTTCAAATGTCAAGAAAATTTTTAAATCTTCATCGAAAGCCGAGCAAAACATCTTTTTCAACTAAAGAAAATCAATCAAATTCTCATCACTAGGGGCATCTCAACTTCATCACTTTATATCAAGTTGAGATCTCTCGATCATCTGAATCAAATCAATCTCTAGGGGAATATCAGTTTCATCACTTCATATCAAGCTGATATTGTCTTTATCTGAATCAATCTCTTAACGTTAATTAGTTTCATCGCTTTTCATCAAGCTGATTATTCGTTTAAACTCAATCAAGGGTTTAAAAAGTATCTTTGATCACACTCAATCTAAGCAGGTGTTTAGTATTCATCGCTTTGGATCAAGCTGGATAGTTTATCTTTGCTCATCGTATCTTGATCAATCAAGTTCAAGATTAATTTTTATCATCACTTGCTGTGTCTAGATCAATCAAGTTCTAGATCAGTAAGATCCGCTTCTTGATCAATCAAGTTCAAGTTCGGTATCTTTTGTTTTCTATCATTCCTAAGTTCAATCAAGTTTGGGAACGGTATCGCTTTAATCAGACTTCATTCAGCTTCGTCGCTTTGAAACAAGCTAAACACCTCGCTTTTCATCTATTTCGTGATCAATCAAGTTCAGAACTGGTATCTCCTAGACATCAAATTTTCTTTGAACCAATGCGCTGCTCGCACATTAATTCAAAGAGGGGCAAATGTAATACCCTAAAAATGGTCATCTAAACCATGGGGCCCTAATCTCGACAACGTCACCAAGGTCCTAACCAAAGGCAATTAAATAAATCTTGAGCACACAATTAATTTCTAAAATCATCAAATGTCACATGGCAAATTAATCATTCAATATTAATTAAATATTTATTTAACTAATTAAATCATTCCAAGAAAATCATTTTAAATAATTATCCTATTTATTTTAATTAAATATCCTAGCATATTTAATTAAATAAATCAATTTGCCATTAAATCATCAAAAAGAGGAATTAATTTAATTAAATAAATTAAATTGTCATAAATCTTCAAAAAAGGAAACAAATCAAGAAAGAGGAATTGGAAATTATGAGCACAAATCTTCAAAAATGGAAATAAATCAAAAAAGGAATTAATTGGCCAAAAAAGAATTAAAAATTTGAGAAAAGAAATCAATTGGAGATAATCTTGAAAAAAACAAATTAAAAATTGATAAATAATCTCAAAGAAAGCAATTAAAACAATTAAATATTAAAATTGAATGAAATAGAGAATAAATCGGTTTTTTCTTGATTTTATCTTAATTTTAGTTCAATTTCCTTTAAAACTGAGAAAAGCATCCAATCACATCAATTCACCTGGATTGTGCTTCCTCTTGGAAAATCTTGACCGCTCATCATAATTTGATCTCAGCCTTTGGTTTCTTTCTGAATTTTCTATAAATTCAAGCTCTCATCTCTCATTCAAAAAATCCTGGAGAATGTATTGTTATTATGTTATTTTTGCTCTAGATTCATTGAGAATTTTCATTGAGATATTGCATACTAGTTATTTCACATTTCTTAAATCATTTAACTTAAATATTCATATATTGCTTAAATCATGTTAGATTAATCTTGCATATCTAGCTTAAATCTTGCATCCATCTAGCTTAAATTCATGCTCATATAGATTTTAAAAATCCTTCGTTTGGGTGTTGTCTAGTCACTGGATAGCTTAGCAATCTGAGAGCAATCTAAACTCGCATCTACTAGAAGGCAATGGGTTGCTTTGTAATGGTTTATTATTCATTGATTATTGATTTACTAACCATGCATCTAATGACTTAATTGAAGTGTTGTGTATTCCAGATACAGATACAGGTCCACTTTTCACACACACACACACATGTATTACACATGTTGACCATGGATGCATCATTCTAAATGTTATACTCATGAGCCACAATTTTTTCTACAAGATCAGGGAATGACTTGATGGAACCATGGGGTAAGGCGGAGAACCAAGCAAGGGCAGGTCCACTTAGACTTTTTGGAAAAAACCTTCTTAGGTATATGTCACTATATGAGACCTCTTGACAAGCGATATAGAATTACCTCACATGTTCTTTAGGATCTTCATTGCCCTTGTACTTGTCAAACTTAGGGAAAAGGGGCCATTGAGATTGACAAATCATAAGGAAAAGGACATATTTCTTCAAACATATAGGACTTCTTGTGTGTCCCTTTAGGTTTTTTATCATATTTTTCATGTCCTCAATTTATTTCACAAGGTTAAGTGGTTGATTTTGGAAATTTCAAATCCCTTGACTTGAATTGGATGTTCGGATATAGGTAGATACACCGGTAATACCACCACCAATGTATTGGTAGGAAGATGTAGTTACTTGGTAAGTGGTCGGAGGACACGAGGTGGACACTGCGCTAGTAGGTGACATGCTAGTATTGATGTAGCTAATGCAATTGTGTAAGGGTGCAGATGTTCTAGCTAGTTGAGTGGTAAGATTGGAAGTACTAGCAGGCATGAAAGTGTTTGCTTGTGGATTAAGAAGGTGGTCAAGGATAGGCCAATCAATGAAATAATTCATAGGAGTATCAAGGATAGACCTATTGAAGTTTAGTGGTAATCTTGCCCCATGTTGAATGAGACCCATTAGGAAACCACTAGGATTGGATTTGATCATTTTTTCTATCATCTCATGGTTATGTGAATCCCTTGGGAAAGCTTGCAAGTGATGTGAGTGTTTAGGCTGGTCCACAAATTCTTCCTATACTTGATTGTCATAATCAATATAGAGATTGGGATCGGGTAGCTCATCTGTTTCGGCAACCATCTTTTATTTTTGTACACATGCATAGACCTTACAAATGTAAACTTGAGGTGGAAAGGATGGAAAATGACGGGGATGCTATGGATATGAAAATGTTCAAATGGATATGGAGGGATATGAGTTGAAGATGGAGACTTGGACTTAGTAATTTGATTTGACGATCAAAGAGTTTTATCCTTAGGGTAAGATTGGATAAAGTTGGATTGGATTGAATTTGATAAAACCTTGGTCCTTTGATTAGGATTACGCTAGATTAGATTTGGATAACACCTTATTCCTTGGATTAGGATTAGGTGAGGTGTAGGGATAAAAGATGTGGCTCAAAATCAAGGTGTCAACCAAGCTAGGTTAAATCTAGATCTTTTGATTAGGATTGAATTAGGATTAGATCTTCTCCAGCTTAGGATAGGCTAAGTTTCTAAGCAAGATTAGACAAGGATAAGGGTTTGGATCAATCCAAATGATTAAGGCTAATTAAGAAAAGTACTTCAGATAGATAGTTTCTCAAGAACTATACTAATTATGGATTGTGAAAAGGATAAAAGATCTAAATCAGAATTTTACAAAGTTTTGACCTTGGTTTAGGGATCAATGATTGTTGGATGAAATTTGGATGAATTTGGATCAAAGGATTGATTTTGATTGGTATACTAAGTCCTCAAGGATCAAGAAAAAGTGATTATGGAGGGATGACTTGATGGCGGGAGGATGGTAAAGGATGGAGTTTACCCAAGATGACAAAAGACACTAGTATGATATTCCTAGCTAAGGAATTCTAGACAATGGGATGCGACCACTCTTATTGAATTGTTGGGACAAAGCTACTCTTTGATCTAAGGCTCACGTTCTCAAAGGTTCTTAGTCAATTTTTTTGGTAAAGACCTAAAGGTAATTGTGGAAACCATGTAAAAAGACTTGGTATTTTAGCAAAAGCTTGTATTTTTTGTATAAAAAGATCCTCTTCTTTAGGATTTTTTTTTACTAGGCTTCTTTTTCTTGACTTGATAGTAGATAGACTTCTTTGGGTGCTTGGACTTTTGAATATGACACATTGACATTTGATGGGGACTAGTTGGCAATTTGACTCAGGTGGAGATGATGAAATAGAGGCGTAGATGCTGATGGACAAGTGGAGATGGGGTTTGATAGTGAGCAATATGATAAGCGAATATGGGGTTTCAAAAATGGCGACGGTGAACCAGGAGCAGAGACAGTGAAATAAATTTTTTGACTGACTTTAGCAAATTTTGATTAGTTTTAGAAATTTTGTTCAAACTTGGAAATTAGGAATTTGTCTTTTTGACAAGAGATGTCAAACAAGAATATACATTGGCCAAGTTAATGCTTGAAATAAGCATGAGATAAGCGAGCGCCTAGACTAGCCTGAGTTGAACATAACTGGTTTCAACATTTGAAGAAACTTGTAAGCATGCTCGACCTAGGATGAAAAGTGGATACTACTTGCTAAGGCCCTTTGCTATAAATAGCAATACCTCAGACAAAGTAGATACATAGATACTTGGTGACACTAGCTCCCCCCACCACAACATAGGCACACCAAATCTCTTACCCTGAAGGTTTGGCAACCTTTTGATGGAGGGATTTTGTATCTCACGATGAAAGGTACATGAAGGGTTAACTTTGGGATACAACCTAGATTTCCTGAATTATCAAGTATGGGTTTTTGGCCACTACAACAAATTGTGCCTAATTAGAATCTAGAGAATTCCAGCACCCCGTGTGAGCCAAGCCAACCATACTCTAGGTATAAAACTCATTTCAGAATGAAAAGAACGACAAAAGCTAATACCAATGGGCTATGACTTTCGTCTCACCCTTTTTTATAAAATGGACTAGATTAAAGTACTTCTTAGATCATTCCCTCTCACTTGCATAAATGCTTTGGGAGGTAGGCCTTCTAAAGAAATATCATGTTCTATGCTCACCCACAAAAGAGGGGAGAATACACCATGATATTTTAGGTTCTAACTACAACAAAAAAGGGGTTAGGTTTGTTTTTTGATCACCCAATATTTCGCAAGGGGAGAACATTCACCTACTACCCCATGAAGACATGACAAACAAGATCTAAAAACTATTTACATGAAAATAAAAATCCTACTCATGCGCCACTTAGTGGAGAAAAATATGCCTTTGACAATCGAACCTACAAGAAAATGCGTTAGTAGTTTGTAAAAGTGGTCTTGGACAGTCGAAGGTAAGCTACAAAATAAGATTATTAGCAAAACTTGAAGCAAATTGAACCAAGGCAGAGACATCATTTAGCAGGCAGAGACAACATTCTGCCTACTCAGACAGTGAAATGCAAATGCTAGTGCACAAGCATAGATGCCAGTTTAGAATCTTGCGAAACACAGGCTAAAAAATCCACAAAGTTGTCAAAAAACTACAAAAAAACAAAATACTAAAAAAGAAAAGATGCCACTTTAAGAGTGAAGACATCGTTTGATAGAAATATAGAAAACAATTAGTTTCAAAAATTAGAATATGTTAGGAACTTGCAGATTATAAAAGAAAGATTTTTTTTATTATTTTTTTTATTTAAAAATATACACAAGCAAACATATCAAAGCAAAGATGTCGTTATGCAAGCACATAGATGTCATTTTTGAGGCAAAGACGATGTTCTACAGGCGAAGACGTCAAAAGATAGAACATGTAGAAAACAATAAAAAAAATTAGCAGAGACGACGTTCTGAGGTAGGAGGCACGAAAACACAAGTGTAGACGGTGTTGCATGGCAAGGACAATGTTCTGCTACCTATGCATACTAAATCACAACAAAACTCAAATTTTGATTAAATTAGGTACATGGGGTCCCACTGAGCATGCCAAAATCAAAGTGTTAGAAAGTAATGAGGTTAGTTGTATATGCCAAATTCATAAATCAACATGAAACATCTAAACAAATAAGTTTATACCTTCCCAAGCTCCTTAGATTGAGCTAGAAGTGGACACACCCAAGCTCCACTTGATTTGCTCCTTTTGATGAGTTGATGTGGAATTCTCTCCAATTACTACACAACAATAGTGTACGGATGAAGGAGATAAATGGATTAGGCTAGTATGGGTGAATATGACTAAAATCGGGCATTTATGGGGATACTATGGATGAGTTTTAGGATGAAATTGGCATGATAAGGGTGTTATGGATGGATTTGGAACATAATCTAATAGCATAAGATTATGAATAAATTGGACGATTTGATGAAAAGAGGAGACTCTAATTTATAGACTTGAGAATTCAAAATGGATGGTTGAGATTGAAGGATAATGGAGGGTTGAGATTGAGTGAGAGAAGTGAGGTGGCTTGAGCTCTTAGCCTTGTGACAAGTGTCCCAAGGTGAAATGTATTGGGAAGAACACTTGGCATGTGGAAGAGAGCAAGGCGTGCCCGCACATGTGTGAGCACATCTTGGGAAAAACATGGAGATGACAACTAGAAGCAATTTTAGCAAAGTGTAAGAGTCCTAGGTTTGAGGAAGATGACATGTGGCTAGAAGAGGAAAGTGTAGGGTTGTCTCTCATGGGGAAGAGCATTCTCACACATGTGTGAGCACCCTTGGGTCAAAGATGAGGTGGAGGAGAAAGTGACCCTTACATGCAAGCTCATTTATGAGGGGGAGTCACATGTGGACCTAGGTAGGTGGGATGTATTGGAATCAATGAACACTAAGAGCGGGGTGAATCAATGTTTTGCAAATTTTGAATTTGTTAATCTGATTCTTTAAGCACCAGATGAACAACAAAGAAAGCAAAGTGTAGAAACATAGAACAAGTAACCATAAAACTGCTTCACCAGAAATCATCAAATGGTATATTGAGCTATGCTGACAGTCTTAGTCCAGAAGAAAAAGACATTTGGTTATCTAAAACTTCATACTAGATCAGGTCAGTAGACTGAGTTGCCATCAATGACAACTCCTAAGAATCTAAAAGCATCAGGCACCATCAATCTTCACTAGAGCATCACCAAAATGCCAACAATCTCCCCCTTTGGCATTGATGGCAACACAGGGTGGAAAATGATAAATATCTAAAATCTGTAAAATACCAAAAATTTGAACTCTATACATTCAATCTGACTGACTCTCCCTGAACTGCTTGCTCGATTTTTCACTGCTCTCTCTCTCCCCCTTTGAAATCAATGGTAAAGGGTGGGAATCCACCAAAACTTATATACAAAAGAATGAATGAATGCACTTGATTACATGAACTTAAAGATGTCTGAGTAAGTCACCTTTAAGGATATCAGATACTTGTTCCATCCTATCAGGAAACAATCAAAGCCATTTATTATGGCACTGTACATAAATGTACGAATCTCAACACTCTGAAGATCAGATGGCACCAGTTTACCTAAGGCACTTATTGCATACTATTGTGCTCCCAACAAGGTATCCATCAGGGGAATTAACAAACTCCTCAATTCCCCTACTCTACTCAACATTCTCTCTTTGTCATGATTGAAGCCCTTTATTTTATCAGGATAATCCAAAATTTGTGCTTCAAGGGAACTTGGGAAGACGGATTGAGGTGCAAAAGAATGAACGATACCAGCTAGCTTTCCCTCAAGATCTCTTATTTGTTGATCAATGTTTGTCGTAAACTTGGGCAAAAATAGACATGATTTGAAAATTTTCCCGCCTTCATCTAATGCTTCTTCTAGACTCTTCATTGTAGACTTTAGGCTTGCTTTATCCCTCTCTACTTCTTTCAACTTTTCCTGCAATCTTACCTCATTAAACCTTTTCTATATAGATTCATCCACAACCTTTTCTAATGATACAAAATTGGAGTTAACAACATTTAACAAGTTCTTAAGCTTTCTAGAGGGAGAAGCACCAGAATCCTGACAAAAACTGGGTAAAAGCTTTTCCAAAACCTCAGTGGCAAGAGAGAAGACGTATTTATCTTCAGACTGAGATTTCAATAGATCTTCACTTGCCTTGATTTGAGCTTGGGTGGAAAGTTTCAAAGCTTCAAGAGGAGAAAGAGTGCTTAAATCAACCAGACCATGAGAAAAGTCATCCTCTACATCAATCTCCTTACCTTTGTCAGTGGCAATTGCCACAGTCATGGTTACCAGAGGTTTCTTTGTATGCTCATCACTCTTCTCCTTCTCAACCTCTGCATTCACACTCTTTTCAACTTTAGCTATCTCCTCCACTATCATTTCTGTAATCACTTCTATCTCGGGAGGGTCCTGAGTAGCTTCACCAGAAACATCTGCAACTGGATTTTCAGAGGGTGCATCTAGTGTTGCTTCTTTCTCAACATAGTGTTGATCTACCTGACCAACAAAGAATTCTACATGTACTTCCGGAATGAAAGTGTCAAGATTTTTTCCTTTGAAGTGGGAGGCATCCTGGGGTTGATTTACCTCATATCTCAACTCAAGAAAGAAGTCTTTCATTATTTGTTTTGTTTCTCTTGCGACTTCATCAATTTTCCCAAGCATAATTATGCTAACTCTTCTCTTGCTCCTGAATTTTTCTTTTGCCAATTTTAATAATCTTTCAACTTCATCCCTAGAGATGACTGAATAAGTGTTCACCAAAACATAATCCTGTATTTCTTCATCTTTCCACCAGGCAGTATTTCTTTGAATATCAAGGATATCATATATATCCTTAGGCAACTCAAATGATAACTCAATTAGAGCTCTACTGAAATTATTCATATATAGTACAACTACTTCCTCAATTTCTCTCCTCTCCTTATCATCCGTATTCTCATAATATACACCAAGATTTTTCAAATTTCAATCCTTAATGATTTCATTCTTTATATATTCTAAGGATTTGGTAGGAATATTCTCAATCTTACTAGATTCCAAGGCTTCATATTTCTTCTTCCTGGTTCCCTTAGACTTTCCAGATGGCTCGCCTTGAATCTTTGTCTTCTTAGAGGGTGGAGCATCACTAGATGGCTTTCTGACTACTCAAGCATAAGTAGCAGTCTTGTTGAATTTCCAAACTTCTTCATCCGACTTTGTCTCCTCCTCTGCTCCAATATACTGCCTAGAAGGCTTCTCCTTTTTCCTCTTCTCAACTCCACCAATTGATACTGTAGGCTTGGGCTTGGGTGGAGGAACCAGTTTCTTCACTCCGGAAACAGGTGCAAACTTACTAGGTTTAGCTTTGGACTGTATGGAAGGGTTTTCCAGTTGGGTTTGTGATTTGATTACATCTTCTTCCCTCATAATGTTTTGAGCTCTTTCTCTTTGTACAACTTCCTTCGTCAATCCCATCTGCTCGCACAACAACCTCTGCTTCCTTTCTGATCTTCCTCTTCCATCTGGCATCAATGAATTGTTTATGCAGACTTAACTCCTTTTCCTTGAAAGTACCAAATCTTTCTTCTAGGATATACCGGTTGGCTCAAAAGGTATTGAGCATATGCTTCAAGCATGATAGCATCAACTTCATACCCCATGGGCATGATCCAAACTATCCTAGGCTCAACCACTTCCATTTGACATCGATCTTTATTAACCATGAAGCAAATAGTTTGCTCATACTTCTCCACAATCTCCTTAGGGATTATTTCTCTGCCCTTCATGGTGGCTTGAATTGTCTTGAAATGGCCCCATAATACGGATAATCTCATTGTGGCATATCCTATTCCCCACAATCCCTCCTTGATTTGCATTGCCACCAGTCTATCATAGGCCCATTGGACCTTCCCTTTTATACTGGGTATCTCATTTGAGAAATATAAGGCCAAACAAATAAGAAGAGACCCATACTTAAAAGTGTGCTTTTTGTCTTGCTTGATTTTTTCCAAATTACTCATCAGTTCATTCAAAAGGACTGTGCAAGAATCATACCTCTTGTCATCCTTGAGCATCTGATATGTTGTATATATTGCAGTTCTAGAGACGAAGTTCTATCTGCTTGATTGATAGACTTTGTAACCAACCACCATCGATGCAAACCTCACATCATGCTCCAACATGTCTTTGATAGTCATTTCTCTGTTGTCAAACTTGGAACTGGTAGTAGCTATCACAATGTTATTTGATACTTTTCTTAGGCCAAGTACTTCACCGGTTTCACTTAGGCATGTCACAGCTTGAATTGCATGCTTAGTGATCTTATGAGGCCTATCAAGCCACATTAACTCATCATGGACTTGATTGAGGATATATCAGATCCATTTCGCTTCATCGAACAACGGGAAATGGATGAACTGCGAAAAACCCTTGTCTTGAAGAATCTTATATTCTGGTTTGAGGTTACCCAAGTTGTCTGTCAGATGTTTGTTGTACAAGGTCAACATATAAACATTGCCAAGCTCCTCAAGATCATAATGGATGTATGCCCTAATATCCTCATTGTGAAAAACATCGTAGGGTATTGAAGAAAATGCTTCTTCTGGATCATCTTCGACAAACTTGAAGGGGTGTTTCTTGAAAATAGGTCTGTCTCTATCCTTAATCTCAATAACCAATGGGGTAGCAATTCCAGATACCGATGCCATTTTGAATCTAAGGTTTGAAACGGATAGCTTCATGGAACAGATAAATACCTTTTAATTCAATCGGGCACAAGAAATCGTTGCAAGCTCAATTTTGATCGCCAAATATCTTTTCTTCAATGCACTGCTCTTTTCTCTTGATCGCATTGTGAAAAATAAACCTTTGAAATGTCCTTTTTAACCTTTGAAAACATAATTCTGCGTTGTAATAAATACTTCAACCGGTTACTATAATTTTCATGAAATTGCTGACCGGAGCCTCAAATCTCCATCAAATCTTCTGGATAACATCTGCACATATGATTTAAGCCTTTTACAACCTACTAGAATCGGTTACACATCAACGAAGAGGGGGTTCTATGAATCTGCATGTAAAGTTCCCCCTAAGGCCAAAAACTCCTAGTTATCGGATGAGGTTCCATCACTGGATTCAGGTGTGGAGCCATTCTGCACATTGGAATCTTCTTTCTTTACCCACATTTTCTTGTGTTGATCTTTGATCTCATCTACTTTTGCTTTACCTTTCTCATCTGATTTGGCTTTGTTTACCAGACCATTATTTCTGTAGTATTTTGCAATGTGACTAGGCTTGTTGCATGCATGGCAAAGAACATTTCTCCGCATAGGTTTGAAATTCATCTGATTTGGTCTCGTCCTGCATTGATTAGAGATATGTCCAAACATTCCATAACCATAACATCTCATGTTCTGAAAGTTATTCATTACTGTTGCTGCACATGTTTGACTTGTGACCAAAATTCTTGCATATGAAACATTGACCAGTAAAGGTAGGACCATTGTTCACATTATTCATCATTCTATTATTCATCTTACTTCTGCATTGATTTTCCATATGACCAAATTTATTGCAAGTCTACCATTGAATTTATAAACATTAGGTTGTCTTACCAGAGGATTCTTGTTCTTAGGCTTTGCATTGCTCTATTCGGAACTGGAGGACTCTCCATTTTCATATACAAGTCCTCTCATGTCTTTTCCATGTCTCTGACTATCTGATGCAAGAGAATCCCCAGTTCACAACAATCTTGTATCAACCAAAAACATTTTCCTTTCTATTTTGTTTGCAGTTTCAGTTTTCCTTTCTGTGTGTCCTAGTTTTTGGCTCACCGGATCTTGTGGAGTTGGATTTTAATTGAAGACTTGATCATCTTTCTTTCTTTCAGACCACATCTCATTTGGATCACTTTTCGGCAAGATATCGCTACCGGTTGTCATGATAGTTTCTTGTTACCGGTTGTTCCTTTGTTATCGGTTGCTCGAGACCTATTCTGGTGATCTACCGGAACCCATTCCAAAGCTTGTGGAGCCTTGGACATTTCTCGATGTTTCTTGGCATGTGGCCAACCTTCTTGGTTTCATCCTTTGGATTTTCTAGAGGAATCTCTTGATAGAGGCTGACATTGTTCATTTGCATGTTAGGTCTTGTTCTTTGGGTTTTGATCCCTTTTGGGCTAACTGGATCCTTTTGATAGATATATATTTGTAATCATGCTTTAGAATGTAATCAGAAAGAATTAATCAAAATATCAGATAGATAGATTGTGCCTAGAAGCTAGATCATTCGATTCAAGGTCTCAGTTGTGACCTATTCTACCTGGATTGTGTGCTGGTATGTTGTAACCCGGTTGTTACCGATTGGATGTAATCAAATTTCATGCAATAAAACTATCTGTTCTACATTGCACCTCCATCATATCTGTGTGTTTTCGTTGTGTTTTCTCTTGTTGACTGGTCCAGATTGATCTCTTGAGGTCCCTCCTCACCGGTGACTGCTTCACTATCCACCATATCCAATCTTGTTGAGCTAGCATTAAATTTGTCTTTGTATTCATTTGCAGTAGCAAGTTTATCTCTTAAGCCAACAATCTGCCTTCCAAGTTCTTGTCCATAATTCCTTGATTGTGTCAACTCAAGCTTGAACTGATCATTCTCATAGGTAAGCCTGAAGCATTCATCCGATCTGTCTTTCAATGATTGAGTCAGACTTTCTCCATTCTTCTTCTAGTCTTCAATCTCTTTAGTTAGCTTCATCACTATGGATTTCATCTCATTCTTCAATACAACATTTTCTCTAGTAAGCTTCTCATGCTCATTAGACCTGTCCTGATTCTCCATGCTTTATTCTTCTTCTTCTTTTCAGTTTGTCCACCAACTCTTTCCTCTTGTCTCTTGAAGTGTTCACTTGATCTTTCAAATCATTAATGAATTCTTTAGCTGCATTCAAGTTTCTCTTCAAAGAACTTATCTCATTTCTTGCTGCATCAAGATCTTCAAGAGCCACACAAAGTTGTCTCTGCAAACCAGAATCCATTGATTCAATCTCCCGGACCTTCCTTGAGTGGTTAGGCTTCCTCAGAAGAACTAGGCTCTAATACCAATTGTTGGAATCAATGAACACTAAGATGAGGGGTGAATCAGTGTTCTACAAATTTTGAATTTGTTAATATGATTCTTTAACCACCAGATGAACAACAAAGAAAGCAAAGTGCAAAAACATAGAACAAGTAACCATGCAACCATAACACTAATATTTTTTATGTGGAAACCCAAATGACAAAAACCACGGTGGGATTTGAACCCACAATATTATTCCACTATGGCCAATAGAAGAACATTATTACATAAGGGGAATGCACTTGCATTTAGGCACACTACCTAGAGTTCACTACTCAAGTTACAAAAATAGGGCTACAACCCCGAAGGAAGGCTCACAGCCTTACAAGAGATTACAAACTAATTACAAGTAAGTAAAGAACTGGAAAACAACATCTAACTATGTCAAATATTAGTTTCAGTTATGCACAAAATGATCTGCTACACTATTTTGATAAATTGATATGCTTTGCTCTGTTTTATTTTACCGAATCAACAAAATTCAGAGTGCGCATGTGAAACTGCACTCAATCACTCCAAACACACCACACAGATTATATTCAACACCTAATCCATAACTCAAACAGTCTTATATATCTGGACACTCCAAATTAATCACCCACAAGCCGACTTCACCAAATATAAAAAATAAAATGTGTAGCTGCAAGTTGGCTTAGATCTATTGCCGAACCATATACCAAACCCAAAATAAATGATTACACGCTTCCTATAGGTCTCACATGTCACTCCAAACATATTTTCAATCACCGGGATTATCATAAAGAATCCGGTCACGCGTTACACCATAAAAAATGAAGAGTACTCTATTTTACTGTTCTATCGAATACCTGACCTTTAAATAGGCGTAGGAATCAATACCGAAGGGTGGATTGACGAGATAATTTGCTTCATATATCTAACCAATTAATCATTAATCACTGAAATCAAAACTGCTTCATCGAAAATCATAAAACTGTATACTGAGTTGTGCTGACAGTCTTAGTCTAGAAGAACAAGACATCTGGTTAACCAAAACTTCATACCGGATCAAGTCAATAGACTGAGTTGTCATCAATGACAATGCCTAAGAATCTACAAGCATCAGGCACCATCAATCTTCACTAGAGCATCACCGGAATGCCAACAAGTGGGATGAATTTAAAAATGGAGAAAATATTAATGATGATTAGGCTTGGGTTAATTAGGCTTAATGGAGGGGATTAAATGGAGGATTTATAGGAATCAAGATATTAGTTATTAATTAATTAGGTTTAGAAGAAATATTGAATAAATTGGCTAAGGTTGGGGATTAATTTGATTTTTAGAAGAATTAGGGATCTATATATAATTAATTGATAATTAATTAATTATATGACTAGGGAAATAAAATTATTAAATATAATTTAATTAATTTTAAGAAGAATGAGGACTCACATAATTAATATAATTAATTATGTAGAAAGAGATAAAATAATTAAATATTAATTTAATTAATTTTGGGTGTCTACAAAAGGTACATTGACGACATCCACCGCTTCAACTATTCTCTTTCATCTTGATGATGGTTCACGAAGTGTGACCTAAAACGTTGATACAAAAGTTTTTACACAATTGAATCTAGAAACCATTTACAATCAAATATCATAGACTATAGAAATCTGGTAGATCTAATACACTACTTGATCAAAAAAGGTGTGATTCTCATAACATGAAAAAAAATCGCCAAAGATCATGCTTGCCTTAATCTCGATAGGACAATACCTAACAATCTGAAGTTTGGTCGCTAAAAAGAACTTATTGTAGTCCTCTATTGACAAGTCATTCCTTTAGTGGGCGAGACCACAAACACCATCTATGCCTTCCCGGATGAAGTTGTAGCATTTGAAATACCTTGTATGAATGAGAACGGTAGTTTTTTCTGCATATTTCCTAATCATTCTAGGTTTTTTGGCTTGGCAAGGGCAACTACAAAACAATCAACTTATAGGAGGAATTCTAAGATCATTGAAGAAGCTGCAAATACCAAGTCAACTATATGTATACCAATACCAGCTACATTGTCTAATTTCATTCATTATAAGGTGTCTAGTAAAGCTTTTTAAAATAGGTATTCTCCCTGGGCTTTTTCTTGTTCGTTAAAAATATTTCTAGAATGCAATAAATTGGAGGGAACCATCTCAAAAGGATCTGTAGAAGACAACTTGGACCTTGGGTATACCAATTTTCTTTCCTCCTATAAGCTTTTAATTTCAACTAGATAAACCATCAATTATAGTGGACAAACATCTATTTTGACGTCTCATCGCTTACACAGGCATAGATGATAGAAGGCAATATCAATATGTACCAATAGGACAATGCAATCATCTTGCATTGTCTCTCTATGTCTATAGATTGTTGATGGACAATATGAGCTTGTCCATCTCATTTAAGGTACATCTTCAACATATAAAAGTAAAATAAAATTTTCTTATTTAAAAAAAATGTATCAATTATATTTCTTACTTCTCACCTAAATTAACAAATAAAATATCATTTAATATTATTTCAAAAAAAAAATCAATTACAATTCCCACTTTCATCTCAAGTAAATCTACACAAAATACAGTAATACTCATTTTCTTATAATGGTAGAGACATATCACTTTTTGAATTATTATGTTTATTCTAGAGTTGTTTTGTTTTATTTTAAAATTAAAAAATAATAATTTATTTACATTGTTTACTTTATCTTTATTAAAAAATATATTTTTATTTATTTAAAAAAATATATTTTATTTACTTAATATTTATTTTATTTTTTAAATAATTTAAATTTTATTTTAATCTATTTACATTGTTTGGATTTTTATAAAAAACTTATTTTATTTTGTTTAATTTTTAGTTAAGTCTCTCAACATAATAATTCATGATAAAACTTCTAAATCTTTAATAAATAATTCCCATCATTTTTGTGAAATGTTTTGTTTGTGACTCTTCATTACTATAATAATATAAATAAGGAAGATATTTGGCTTTGAAAGGAAAGGAAAGGAAAGGAAAGGGGAAGGAGGTTTTATAGTCCACAATGCCAGCCATCTATGTGTGGGTCTACAGAGTCTGTAGATGGGTACATACCTTACCCCCTTGTGGCATTTGAACTTGTGACCTCTCTTTCAAGAGCACAAGTTCTCCACCACTAGGCCAACTCAGGCTATACACGTTGGACTTTAAGGGTGGGGCCACAAGGAAATTATACACACAATTTAATTCACTAACAAATTAATAGAATTTGTGTTTAGTAATGTTATTATGATCAAAATTATTTATTTATATTTTTAATAAATAAAAAATAATAATTGATTTTTAAAAGATAATGAAAAGTATTGTTTATTTATCAAAATGAATGATCTTATATTTAATAAAAAATTTATATAAAAATATTTATAAAATTATTAAGAAAAATATTTGTTCCTAATTAAATTTGAACTCGATGGATCTACAAATATTTTCTACATATTTATAATTAAATTTTATAAAAAAAATAAAATTAAAAAAGATTGATTTTAATGTAGATAGATATTATTGATACAAATATAAAAGTACTTTCAGGGGTTAACCTCGCAGTACAACGACATGTTGCATCCCACTGTTGATAGTGGGTCTTCGGTTCGATTCTCTGCCCGCGCTTTGGTTTCCCTATGTATGGTGTTAAGGCCTCCTTTTGAGCTGGCAGACAGATCTATGGCAGATGGTTGGAGATGCATGGAGTGATAAGAAGGTGAAATGGAATGGAGAGAAGGAGGCATGAGCTTCACGGGTTGAGTGATAAGGGGATGCTCGCTCGTGGCTATGGAGGGTTAAGGCGACTATGTGGAGAGATAAGGTGCGAGAGTTATAAGGAGATGTATGGAGAGATAAGGTGTGTTTGGAGTGATCACGATGAATGGAGTGATAAGGTGAGATGATTTCAGAAATCAAAAAATATGGATTCAAGATAATGTACTTGGGATGGGGGTGTTAATACCTCATCATTGAAGATAATGTACTCAGGGATGGGGTCTCCCATTGTGGTCCTATTGGTTCATAGCTCTAGTCAAAAGTATTTACCGATCAAAACAAATAAATATAAAAGTACATTTCATAGTAAAATAAAATAGATGATTCCTCTTGTTAGAAAATAGAATTATTCCTTATGTTGGATACCTTAGCCAATAGATTATGCCAATTTCTTGATTTTTAGTCTCACACAAGACTCATAAGTATATCCTCTATCATTTTTTCCTAATTTCATTTTTCAGTTATCATCTAAAGTACAAAGAATGTAATCTTAAACTAGTTGAAATAATTGATGAGAAGTAAAATCCAACAAGTATAGCAATATAAAATAAAATATTTATGGAAGCATATATATTTTAAATAGATTTGTTTAAGGTAGCAATCTTGCATTATTTTCTTTACTTGATATTTAATTGATAAAAGTTATTCTAGAATTATTTTATTTACTTATAAATTATTTTGTTGTATTTTAGAATTACTTATTAATTATTTTATTTGGCTATAGAACTCAAAATCAACCAAGCAAATTATGAAGATTCTTTGTGAACAAATTATTTTATCATCAATATCTAACAAATATTTACTCCAATAAACAAACTCAACTTCAACTAGGCTAATCATAGTTGTGCCTAGTATTAGTTAAGGTCAACCCAAACAACTATAATATTCATCAACCTTAACAACTATAATATTCATCAACCTTAACAACTATAATATTCATCAACCTAGTAAAATCATGACACATTTTATTTGCAAGAAGAAGAAGAAGGCAAGTACTTACCACTACATAGAACATTTATAGAGTTTAATTTCAAACAAACTCAACTTGAACTATATTACAAGGATCTTCTAATGAAATTCAAAATCAACCAATCAATCTAGGAAGACTCTTTACTAAATAACCGTTTACTCGTTAATATTTTAACAAATATTTGTTCTAAGGAGCAAACTCAACTTCAACTATACTACTCATAGTTATACCTAGTAATAATTAAACTTGAAGCCAATGACACATCTAAAAATATAATATGATAAAATTGTGATACATTCACTATCATCTGACTTATTCTTAAATACTACTATTACAATATTACAAAGACAAATATTTACCATTACATGATACATATTTATATTGTTAAAAAAATGTGCTCTCACTTATACAACACTCAACTATGGCTTAGACTATACCAATATACATTCCCTATTTACAATTTATGTATCACGTCTAACCTTTGAACATGAACGGACCTATGAATTTTAATATTTTTTAAATATTGATTTTTAAATTTTGTTTGTCACAAATTTAAATTATGTTTCATACATGTAAAAATTTGCCAATGTTTTTTCTCTCTATTTAATATTGTCACCAATTCAAAATTATGTTGTCTTGAATTCAAACTATATTCTATACATTAAAAAACCAATACAATGCTCCTTGTCACTTTAATTTTTCAATCAATAGTGTCCAAAAACAAATTGCTTATTAAAATGTAAACTCCAAAAGTCATAAAATTAAAAATTATTAGGAAGCAGAAAAGAGATATATTTTTCAGATAACTGAATAATATAAAAAAGTAAAAGAAATATAATAAAAAAGGAGGCTATTCTCGTCTTATATGTAAAGATGATTTGACATAAATGTTTAGAGAATAAGCAAGTAGATAACATCTCTTTTTTGACTTTAGTAAATGTGGGCTCTCTATTCCCAAACTCCTTTAAGATTTGACAGCAGAAAAGAAAAAGTGTGTATTCTGAATTAATATTAATCCAAATTGCTTCAACGTTGTTTTTAAGACAGAAAAGAATGCCCGTACAATATTGTCTGTGTGGATTTTCAAAGTAAAAGTGCAGTCCACATGCCAGCCTAGCACATCACATGAAGATTTCTTTTTCTTTTTTTAAATTAGGACCTCTGAAATTTATATGCTTTCGTTATGTTTTGGAAGGCTGAGAAGAAACCTGATGGCCTTTCAAATGGTCTAGGGACAAGCTTGGAAAAAGAATGGAGGAATTTGGGATTCTTAACCAATTTAGAGCAGCAGTCCACTAGGTTAAAGTCCAAATAAGAACTAAGAGGGTATGATAGCGTGTTTTGACAATGATATTGGAGTGAAATAGAGATGTTTTTTATTTTTCATATTATTTGATTTATATATTGATAAATTGGAAGAATGGTTCAAACAAGATAATGGGAGAAGGCTTTCAACTGCAGGTTTCGTGGTGAAATTATTCTTGTACACAGATTACCTTGTTCTAATTGTAAAATTTCCTCATGGTTTGAGAGAACATTTGAAGGCTTTAGAGCTCTTCTATCAAGACGTCGAGATGCAAGAAAACACCAGGAAGTTCAAATTCGTGATCTTTTCTTTGAAAAGAAAGAAGTAGTAGGTTTACTTTATCTCTGAGGGAACCCTGTTGGAGATAGTGGAAGAACACAAGTACCTAGGAGTTGATTTTCAAATTAGTCTCAATTGGGAGATTTCCAAGGCAAGAAGGATCTAAGGAGGATGGAGAGCATCTTTCCTACTTCAGAATAGGTGTGAGAAACTGGAGCTATGGGTTTGGAAAACCACGAAAACTCTTTTTGGTTTGTTGGTCATGCCAGTTGTCCTCTACAGGTGTGAGGTTTGGGGAAAGAATCCAAAAACATTTAATCACCAGCATGCTTAAAGTCAAACCTACAATTCCCTATGACATCCTTTTGGCTGAAGCAAGTATGTTTCATAGAAGCATCAACAATAATACATTTGCTAAGCTACTAAATTTTTTTGAAAACATGGATAAACATCGTTGGCCCAAAATGGTTGTTGAGGAGGAGTTAGACCATAAGAAGAAAACTTGGATGAAGTAGAAGAAGAAGCGGATGAACAAATGGGACATTAATCCAGAGGAATATACTAATACCAATGAAGAGACCTAAAAAAGTGTGTTATAAAAATCCAGGATTGTCATGTGGACAAAACAAACTAGTCTAAAAAAAGAACATTATATTGAAGAGTTCAACCCCTTGTGGGAACATGATGAGAAAGCTTATTTAAAGGTTGGAATCAAAGGAACAAAAAGGATTTTAGTTGCTTAGCTGAGGACTAGGTCCCATCATCTCAGATGTGAGACAAACAAATGGACAATCCCCAAGGAAGATTGGGAAGAAAGAATCTACATTTTCTGCAGCAAAGGGGAGGTCGAAACTGAATGACACGTCATTCTTGATTGTGTAGTGTATGAGGATATTCACATTCAGTTTGAAAACATTTTTGTAGGTGTACAATTTGAATGAGATCTTTGATGAGACAAGGCTACACGATATCACAAGTTTTTTAATCAAGATACACAATAGTAGAGTCAACATGAAAAGAAACATGAAGATGGATTAACTCTATCACTCTTGGTCCCTTGGACCACTTGGAAATTTCACATTTTGGATTCATATTGATTTGGTTTGTTTTTTATATAATGATCTATGTGCGAAATTATATGTTTTTGAATAAGAAATGGTATATGATATGAATTTAGGTATTCATTTTTAGGATCTTGATCCGATCTATTGTTTGTCTATCCATAATTTTAGTTTGGGTTCATAAATTGTGAAACTTACATAATTTAATTTGGAGAAGAAAACCCATTTTTGTTTCATATTTTATTCTTGAATCTAGACGATTCTCAATGTTTGACTATTACGAGCTAACTTAAAGTGAAAAACATTGAATCAATTTGTATGTGTTGAATTTGAGGATAAATCTTAATCCACTTAGAATATTTAAAAAAAAAGTAGCACACATCTAGCACCCAACATGAAAGGACTATCATTCATCACATTATCTTTAAAGCCCTAATATTTGCATAACCTCTTAGACATAATGCATGATTGATTGTGGTCTTTCATCATTACACCAAGCTATTAGACTTATATCTAGTGGTTTGGTAGAAGGAAGAGATATACTTGATCATTTGCAAAATTCTTTGTAGACACCTTGTTTTTATACAACTTATTAGGAATCAAGTTGAGTAGTTTTTAGATTTAAGATTAAAGAAAATCTATACCTATGAACACAATTACAATTTGGTGAAAGGGCCTCGCATGATCAATTTTCTAGTCATGTAGATCACTTTCATAGTTGTAAAAGTGACCCTTCCTATCCAGTTTTTTTATTGATTCTTATATGCTGAATTGACGCACTAATTTTGTGGTGTTTAAGAGTGAATTTATTAGGAACCATTGCCTAAGTCAAATTAGCACTGAAACAAAAGCTAAGTATAATTCATTCATTTAAAATGCATTTATTTTAGTATAATATTCTAGATAGTTACTATGTTGTTCCAAATCGACTCACCACTATCATGTATAAGTTGGATTTGGTGCATCATACATATTGCACTCATGTGGCATGCATATGGATATATCACTACTATTGATGTGACAAAAGCTAGTGGAATAGATGAGTGCTTGCAGAACTATCTGTAGTCACATAAATCTGTCCATTTTAATTAAATGAATATTTGCTATTTATTTGATTAAAAATCCACTAGCCACCAGTTAATTAAATTAATATTTAATTAATTCATCTTCAAACATTCTTCTATTAATTAAATAAATTATTCAATTTATTTTAATTAATTCATTAAACCAAACTCACAATCAATTAAATGAATAAATCCTATTTATTCAATTTAATCCCATTTCCTCTTTTAAATAAATTAAATAAAACATTTATTTAAATCATTTATACCCCCACTTGCATTTTCTTACAAATGCAACTTGCACACATTTATTGAAATAAACAAATTTTATTTTAATTAAAATCCTATTTTCCCTCACCCACCAAATCCACTTGCATTCCTAAACCCCCTTCTAGATTCTTCTAACCCCTTCCTAATTAGCCTAATCCATCCCCTAATTATTGTCACATTCCTAAGCAACATGGAGTCACTTCTCAAAGACTTCAAAGTCTTTGAAAAACATTTAATGCTTTGTGTGTTCAACAATTTAACCTCCAAAGTCTTCCAAAACCACTAATGGCTCTTACATGACCATTAATGGCTCTTACATAACCATTTATGGTTATTTCAACTTGCACTCATGTATCTCCTCAAGCATTTATTGCTTTGACTATGTTTATCCCTTTTGCCTTTGTACAAGAGTTTATCCATTGGATAAAAGCTTTATTTTTTGAATAAAGAGTTTATTCATTCAACTAACCTTGACCTTAACTCCCAAGGTCATGTCAAGCATTTAATGCTTATTCCCCCTCCTCTCAACCTATCTCACATTGACACTTGTCATCCTAGGATTGGGTTGAAAACCCTCACATGGATTTGAAATCATTCAATCTTGACCCTTGTTGAGATTGTTCAATCTCAACCATCCATTGCTCCATTTTTTCCTATAAATAGAGCCCATTTCTTCATAATCCAGATCCTGAAAACTTGTATGCATTTAAGCTATAGGCATTTTAAGAGAGCATTTTAGCATAATCAACTAATATCTTGTCATTTTGGATAAAATAAATCATTTTAGTATCAATAGTATAGTATTAGCTTTTTATTCATATTTAGAGCAAATACTTCAATCTCAAACCTCCATAAGCATCCATAGTGCAAAAAGCTACTAAGAGCTACGCTATTTTGGAACTTGGAGAGGAGAGGAACAAAGGAGAAGAAACCAAGAGCATGTTAGGAGGCATTTGGAGATGCCTTGTCATATTTACCTTTTTAGTTAGATATTTTGTCATGCTTTTGATATCTCTTTTGATATGCTTGTGTAGGAAAGTATTTTGTTTGTGATTTCTAACACTAACAGTTTGGCTTTTCTTTTTGTTTGAGTTTTGTTATCATTGACTAACCTTCCCTTTTTGCAGAGCATCGCTATCTATTAGTAACACATTTTGTTGTCTCATTTATGTGTGTTCTACTCTCTTTATGCACTTTGGCCTTGTTTAGCCCATCATTAGCTTGCTTGAGAAAGTTTTATGTGGGTAGTGCCTCTCATGTTTGCATTTTGTTAGTATTATTTTGGACTAGGATTCATCTATTAATACTCGTCCCTTTTGTTCATGATGCTCTCATATATTCATTTATATAAGAACCAATATTTTGGTACATATTGTGAGGTACTCATATTATTATTATTAATTTATTATGCTTATGTTATATTGGATTATGCACACGTGTATGTATGGATGCTTGTATAGTATCCTAAATTATACTCACCTACAATTTTGTCCTCACTTAGGCATTACTTTGGCGTTCATCCTCTAAGGCCTAATTGAAGCTTTGATTCTGCTCACACCGATCACCAAACTCAATTTCTTTCATTATTTGCACCCCTCCCAACTAATCCTAGGACCTTGATGTCCAGGACTAGGGCTCCCAACGCCATGGTCCTCTAAAAAAGGGCCCATTTTGAGGCCTCATAACAGTCACTCAATTTGAGCAGGAACTTAGATCCCGTGTCGGCCTATGTTGGAAATTCAATTTGTTTTTCGACTAGCATGTGTAAAAGGAGGTCTACCCCTCTCATTTTAAAACTAACGAATTCAAGATCTCAATTACATCCTAACAAATTCAAGTGAGCAATAAATTAGTCTTCTATCAAGCATTAGAGCAGAAGTAAAGTCAAGATTCAAGCATTGCAAATGACATTCATGTTCTATGTTTTATGAAGACTATCTGAAACCCTAATTCATTGTGAAGACAAACAAACTTCATTAAAAAGGTATATTATTAGTGTTTCAAATATTTTTAGCCTTTCCCTAAAAATGAAAGCATTTCATTATAGTCTTTCATTTACATTTCAATGCTATTTCATGGTTAATTCCAAAACTACGGTTTGACCTAAGGCAAACCCCTATTCCCAACAATTTTCTCCTTTTCACTATGTGCAGGAATAGGTATAGAGTTCCATTTCAGAGGAATGACAGGATTCACAGAGACGAACAGGTTCCTCTTTGGATGGAGAAAAGTTCAAAGGACCAAGGCAACCACCACCACGATGTCAACAATTTAGGCCGAACTTCTAGGAATAGATCTAGACCTTCATCTATTTCTCGGATCCAGGTTTGTGGCTACATTTGATGAATGTAGCTCACTATTTATGCATAATTGCTTCAATAATCCACCATTGTACCCTAATCTTCAATTAATTCAAATTCAATTCAATTCAAGGGAAAGAAGAGAAACTCCATCTAGGAAACCATGGACTCGATCAAAATCTAGGTCTATTAGACTTAGATCTATCAAATTTCTATTTTTCCCTAATGTGATGGTAATTAAGCAAAAATTAGTGGTCTTACTATATTCTATGATGAAACCCTAATTTTTCACCATTACAATTTGCTTCTATGTTTTATGATGTTGCACATTGTTTAAGGAAATTATATTGTGCTTTGATTATTATCTATATGTTGCAATTATGCTTGATGTGGGTATTTGAGTGTGTAGGTAAAGGGCATTTATCCACCCAATTCTCAGTTACGAGTTATCCTAATTATTGGTTATATGGGAGATGTCATATTGGTTTTCCTTTGTCATACATAGTCACACTCGATTCAGTTATGATTTATGTTGCGTTTGTTGGTATTTTGGTATGGTTTTGTCATTGATGTCAACACCTACTAAAACACTAGCACTTTGGAGATCCAGAAGCATTCACCGACAAGCAAGTAACTATTGCACAGTTACTGGTATATGGTACACTGATAGGATATAATGATCACCGGCACTCAGAATTATGTGGAAGACACTTGGTAATGTCGAAGACATCTTTTGGACATCGTGTCCTGGAGTTTTGTTCATCGGTATATTCATATTTGCATATTTGCTTTTACCGGCAAATAAGTCCATGGTTACCTAGAGTTACACCAGCAGGTTTATCTTTTCTAGATCAACATGGCATGCTACAGAAATGATTAATTATTGTTGTAAATGCATTAAGCCGACATGTTCAATCGGTTATTGCATCGGACATTATATTTTTTGTAAAATGTTTTTATTGTAATATCTTGTAGAGCCAACCTACTAAAATTGGTCTTAGGTTATGGTATAAATGTAAGATCTTAATTGTAAGATTGAATATGGGAATGCGAAAAAGAATTGTGTGAAGGTATATGCGAGATTAAGCAGAGCTATACACGAAGACATCATTTGAAGGTGAAGTTAGGTTTTTGTGAAATCATATCAGCATTACACCGGTACCGAATCCAGCATATGAAGATGCTATTTTGTGCAGTACATTCTTATTGGATTTAACCATCCAACTGTAGTCAGTGTGACTCCCATTTTGTGATTGAGCAGTGAGCTCTAGGCTGTTGGCCTTTCTGCATATGCAGACCCCATTTATGTACACTTACTATCTGCAGCAGTATCATTTGATTGTGGGTAAGGTTTCCCACAGTGGTTTTTCCCCTTACAGGGTTTCCACGTACAAATATTGGTGTTATGTGTTGTTGATGACTTTGTGTTTATGTTTCATGCATTAATGTTTACCGATATAGCAATTAACTGTTAACATTGTCTACCGACATACTTAACTGGTTTACCGGTATTAAGCATTAAGTTGGTTAAGTTGTTTTTGGTTTGAAATTTGTTGACAACTAATTCACCCCCCCCCCCCCCCCCCCTCTCAGTTGTCTCCAGGACCTAACAACGTTTAGCTTGTGTCAACTCATAACCGATATTGAGATAATTTTGAAAAATTATAATTGTTGTGGATTCCCAATGAATGCATGGTTCAATATTTTCTTGAATTTCATAATCTCCACAAAATAATTTTGAGTTTCATATATATAGGGAATTTAATCATTAGTTAAATTGTGAATTTCATGAAGCAATATATTTAAATGTTTAAAATAATAAATGGGTGCATATTGGGGGTAAATAGATTTAAAGCCACATTGAAATTTAAATTAATTGATATTTTTCAGTTTGAAAATTTGAAAATAGCTCAAAAGGGAATTAAACTTGTGGTTTTTGGATTCATTATGTTCTGGGAAGAATTTTGGCTCTCCAAAAACCCTCTACTGAGAAAAAATGGCTTTTGGATTTGTAAATGCATTTGTGGGTGAAATTGATTGGGATTTAAAGAAGTTGTAGGAATGAAGGGGGGATTGCATATTTGGTGGAAATTTTCTTCCTTTCTCGCTGTGTGTCGAAAGCATTGTTTGATTGTTGCGTTGTCAAAATTTGAGGTAAGTTTCTATTTCTCCTCCCTTGTTAATTGTTTTTTTTAAATTTTGAATGGTTTGTATAGAATTAGTGAAGTATTAAACACTCCCAATCTATTTTACAAATCTTGAGTAAGATTTAATTGTTAATGTTTTTTTTTGTTTTTTGTTTTCAAAATTGTGCCCTCGTAATGCTCATTTTTTTGGGAAATGGTCAAAATTATATTTTGAAAATGGGAATTGGTTGCTGTTTATATTTTGATCCAAGGGGTATCTTTCATTTTTTTGAAAATGTGAATTTTTCAAGGTATTTTAATGGTGGATTATAAAATTTGCTCGTCTTTATGTTAGACAAATATTAGCAAATTTTGAATTTCGATGTGAAATATGATATTTTGGGATGGGGAGTGAATGTCTCTTCCATGTATTCTAGAGACAAACCCAATTAGATCATATTGAAATTTCCTCGAGTAAAAAGTTTGTTTTCTTTGTGCCATGATTGAAGTTTGAAGAAGATGTTGATTTGAGGTTCTAAGTGCAAGAGAATTATGTTAGAGTGGCTTCCGACATGTTCTCATCCCAAAGTGGCTCATTGGATGTGTAATACATGGGTAATTAAATAATCAAGATTGTTGATGTCCTGTTATGCCCAATGTGCTTATTTAGGCTCAATATGAGTGTGGAAGACATGCTCGCTTAGTGATTCCTATCTCTTGTATGATTGAGTCTCCTCATCTCTCGTGGGAGGTGCACATAGTTCCACTTAGCCAGTACCTTAGGTTATTACAATGAAAATCCCTATTCCTTCTCTAAGATCTTGTCTAGTTTGAGTAGTACCTCATTTATACTGTACTTGATCTCCATTTTGGTTGTGATCTATATCTTTGTCTCCTTTGATTTCACGTATCATCCATGCCTGATGTGAGTGCAAGGCTACTCCCACATTCATTTGGGCCTTGTGACTATCTCCTAGCATGGTGGGGTGAACCTATGGGTATCACATTATTGGGCTGTGTCAAAACCACCATTGGGTATCAGAGCATCACAAACAAAGATTGAAGATGAGACTACATTTGACACAAGTTTATCTATGTTTCATTTCTTGTTTTGTTTCAATTGTAATAGTTTTATATGAAGGATATTTGAGCTCTAATTTGTAAATGTAATTTTATTAATGGGCCTTTCTTATTGAGATGGTTTGTAATTGTGATGTAATGATAGTGATTATGGCATCTTGTGTCTCAATGTTTAATTTGAGTAATCTTGTATCATGAAATTGCTCTTAAGTTTTAGTGTAATAAGATGTACATCAATACAAGCACTTTCCAATTCGAGTTTAAAAATTTAAGGAATGGTTTTGTATGGTATTGCTACTCATCTTATGGTTATCGGGTTCTTAGGTGACCATCTTTAAGGGGTAATATTGGGTTGTTTTGAGGCCCCTTTCAAATGGGAGCTATGGCATACATTTATCCCTTGGGTTTTTCACTTATGATAGCATATAGGAGTGTTGGGGAGGTCACAACATCTCCACATACATTCTCTTACATACATCTTAGGTATGATGTGCTCGAGTAGATTGATACTATGTTTGAATCAAGTCATGTTTTGATATTTTAGGGTCCAATAAGTGTTGTAGGCTCTCATTGGTAGTCTCTCAGCACTCGGAATGCCATGGAGAGTAATCTGTATTCTTGGATTGCTCATTGTCCATGACACTAGCGCTCAATTTTGATTACAACTCCTAGGAAGGATTTGTTGGGAATTGAGGTGTCTCAACCTTAACCATTCCTAGCATGTCGTATTTATTTATTTAATTCATAAATTGTATTTTCTTGCTCATCATATTTTGTCATCTAGTATGACATAACAAAATTAGTTGTGTTCATGCTGGAAGGTGACATGGAATTGATGACAAGGATGCATTTTTGTAACTACATGGGAAAGTAGGCATGCCATTTTCTACCATGTGTTGACATCTTAGAAACTTGTGAAGTCATTATTGTATGATATATAGATTATGAAAGGTCATTGATGAGTTCCTATAAATTTTTGGACAAGTGTCAGAAAGCATCATGCATGAAGAATATGGACACCCAAGTTGCATTATGACATGTTGTAAGAGAATCGGTTAATTATAGTCATTTATGAAGATTCTATGACGACTATAAGATGTCCAAGAGCATTTGTCATATGCATTTTTAGAAAAAATTAAGTACCCAGGTTTGGAGGAATGTAAGAGGGGTTAGAGAATCTTGGAAAAGTGTTTATTGCATGCTTAGAGGTGCTAGAAAAAGGTACCACATGATTTTAGACATCCACCTCTTTTTGATGGGTCTAGAAGCTACTTCAAGCTTGTAAAGATTTATATATTGTATGTCTTTTATATGGTATTAAAGAGGAGTAAGGATGATTGTCCTTTACAAGGTTATGCTATTGGATTTCCTCTAGAAGATTAAGATGTAGACTCCATGTTAAGGTTGTGATCCTTCAAGTATATTGTAACATTTTGTCGCAAATTAACACATTGGTTCAATGCTTTAGGGTGTGGGGTTTTTACTCAAATAGGGTTTTTCTCACATATATTGGTGTTTCTTCTATCCTATTTATATTTCTCCTATTTTCTTTTCATGTTGTTGAAGTTATTGATTTACATGTTGTTGAAGTTATTGATTTACATGTTGTTATGTTGTCAAATTTGTTTAGATCTAAAAATTACATTATCTTTCCTTTAAGTGCCAATGAATGAGAAATTAACTATGTATGTTTTCACTTTAGTGGTTTAGTACATTATGCAAAAATAAGTAATTAAACAATGCAATTACTCAATAGAATGATTAGTTAACCACTTAATTAAGAATAATACACTATAGAAATGATATATTTGAACAACGAATGCTTCTAAATCTAAAAATAAAATGCAATAGATCTAAGCATATAAATCAGAAATTATGTAATGCACAAGTCAGGTTCATGTAATGTTGGAAAAGAAGAGGATTCACTAGTTTACACATGTAAGCTAGGAATCACACCAATTTCACAATACTACATTATAAAAGGTTAAGGAATTTAGTAGGCTCAACCTCAAATATATTGGAAAGGAACTGAGCACAATTTGGATTCACTTTTCCTTTTTTTTTGAGTTGAAAGTTGTTAAATGCAAGAATTGGGGTTAATGATGTGAAATTGGTAACGATCAACGTGAATAGATAGTTTTAGAGCACATATGCAGACATTAAGTGCAAATTTGAAAATGGAAATCAAAGAGAAAAACTATACCTAAAATATAAACTTGAAAATGTGGGACAATGGGGCTAGGTGACCTTGTCTAGAAGTTGTCAAATGCGGATATCAGAAACAGATTTAGGATTAGGATGTCGCTATGAGTGTCTCCTTGAAATTTTGTTGGAAAAATGTTGTACAATGGAGCTAGGCGACCTTGTCTTGGATTTTTTGCTTCTTCAAAATCTTGTTCTATGTGTCTTAGTTTACACTTTCTGGATTTGTATTTGTTCTCTCCAAAATCTATCATCAACACACACAAAAGAGTAAAAATGTTGCTGGGTTGATAGGGGTTTGCCTAGGTCAAATCCTAGGTTTAGAGTCAACCCTTATGATGAATGAAAGTGAAAAATGGAAAGTGTGCCTTTAGGGGCAGAGGCTAGCTCTACAAATGAAATTCTTAATAGAAATGTTACACCTTTATGAATCTCCTTTGTCTCAAAGTCTTCATGAAAAGGTTGAAGCTGTCATGTAGGAATTCATGGATGTCTTCATAAGATATTGATCATGGATGCCATCTTGAATGCTTGAAATATGAATACTTGACCTCTCCTTTAATGCTTTAATGATGCCTGATTGATTTCTCACTTGAATTTGAATTGCTCTTGAGGGAATGCAATTGAGATATGTTTCAAATGAGGGAATAAGACTTGCTTTTATACCTATCCTCATGAAACATGTTGAAAATTGTGAAGAAGGCCAACATTGAAAATCATTTCTTGTTCAACCTTTTACGACTATTAGAGGGTTCAAATTTGGGACCTTTTGGTTTAGACAAGGGCACATGGCACTCCAGTTCAAGAGAACGAGGGCATGAGGTGCCCTTGTCCAAGAGGGCAAGGGCTCGGGGTGCCCTAGTCTAGGAGGACAAGGGCACTAGGCGCTTGAACAAAGGTCCAAAGATCAAAGCAGAGAATGAAGATCATAGATTTGGCACTAGTGTGAGTAGAATCATGCATAATTAGGGCATACAAAGTAGAAACACCAAAGTGAGGCCCAAGTGAGTATGAAATTGTATACGAAGAAAATTTACAACTCTAAATTATCTTTGTGCTTTTCCTCTAGACTAAATAATTTAAATATTATAACCTTAATATTATGAGCGTTGTAATCAATGTGTGATTTCAATTAAATGACACAAGGTTACTTAACCTAGTTTTGATTAAGATATTATTATGTTAGATGTTAGAAATGAATTTGTCATGATATAAAAATAAAGCTCATTGGACGATTTTCATAAATAAAAATATTTGGTTGTGAAAATCTTTGATTCACTACCATGAGTATAGATTTGAACTACTTGAATTTTGATGACTAATTTAAGTTCGACTTTATTCAATTCATGTTTGAATTGTAGTAAGGAATTGGTAGTGTTTACAAACATCTTTGGGGAAGTTGTTGTATCATGAGGGTCATGTTATCCTTAGTTAAGTCACTAGATGGGCCTATTCGATGGTGTTAAACCAAGATTTAAGACAATAAGCAAGTACACAATGTGCTCCTAGGATGATGATGTAGTTCTAATAAAAAAATTCCTAATCCTTTCATAATTGAATTCTAGATGCGTTTCAAGATTTCTAAATAACTCGCATTTTTTGCATTTTTATTTTTTATTTTTTATTTATTTTTCTATATTGCAACACACAAATAGATACAAATGCATATTAAGTTGGCTCACAATAATTAATATGAGAGAGTTAACAGGATTTAAAATTTGAACTTTAAGGTAATTCATGTACAAAAGTAATTTAAGTTTATTCAACACGTACAAATAAAATTTAGGAAAATGAATAAAAAATCTAAAGATCAATTCTAAAAAATAAATAATATTTAAAACAAGATAAAATAAAGAGATGAGTTGATTTCATTGAAGAAAATGTCACTTTTAAACTTGTTACATAAAATACACCATAATCAAGTGACCCAAAACATAAAAGCATGGGTATGCAATTTTTTTGAATGAATATTGTAAATATTATTGATTAAAGATAATGTTGCATATATTAAAAGAAGGGTGGGTGGAAATAGTCACAACCTAAAAGTTCAAATGTGCTACAATTTGGAACAAAAAAACACAATTACAATAGGCTACTAAGTGATGTGAGCAAAAGCAGAGAGAGAAGGAGGTGGGTCCTAGTCATCTAGTTTGCTCTTACACGAGAAGGATCTTTATCATCCATACGAGAATCCCAACCATCGTTACCGTTTTTTTTGGTAGCTAAGAGGAGTTAGTCCCACGACCTAGAACTTAGCTATTTGAGAAAGCTACAGGTTAGTCCTGAGACCTAGAACTTAGCTGTTTGAGAAAGCGAGCACCCGTAATAACCTCTTGGAATGGAAGACTAAGTGAAATCGACCAACCTTCATTACTACGTTTATCCTTACAAACAAACTAAATTTTACGAATTAGAACAAAAACAACATAATTATAATAGATGCTAAGTAGCATGAACAAAAATAAATAGAATTAGAAATGGGTCTCAACATCTGATTCGCCCCATACATCAGCGAGATCCTAATATTCAGACAAAGATCCCAAACCATCATTATCATTTTCACCCTATACCCATATTAAATTTTATGAAGTTTTCCGCGTACAAATCACAGACAAAAGAAGGCAAATAGAGAAAATGAAAGTTCCAAAGCCCTTTACGACCCCACTTATGGCACGTATCAGAAGTGATCATTACTCCCTTAAAATATTATAAAACAAGAATGGGCAAGAATTAAAAGATGTCGCCTTTGCCCTTGCCCGTCGAGCCCGCGCCAATGCACACCGACAAACAATCTACAACCATAACGTAGCGCCAAATTCATGGCAGATTTGAGTTTTGGCATGAATGAAATGATCTGAAAGTGGCTTCTCTCTTTAACCTAAAAATGCCCCCGTAAAACACTTTCTGGTCTTCAATAAACAGTGTGGTCGGTTTAAGATGGTCAATAAATTGCCCATCTAGGTAGTCATGGTATACATGGTGTTAATCTATTTGCATAAAAACCCACAACATGAACAGAACAGTCGAGGTACATAGCTTGTACTGTACTGTACAGGGAGGCCTCAGGGCAGTCCAGTAGTTTGGCTGCCTCATAACTGAGGAATCCGCAGTCATATTCAGAGTGCAGAGGAAATCAGAGTTCAGAGCGAGCAAGTTGCAAAGTACTGCTTTTATGACCATGTCGACCATTTCAAGGCTGGGTGGTCGAGAGTTCAGACACACAGCTTTTAACATGAATAGCTTGTTGGGATTCCTCTTCATTCTTGCTCTCTGTTCAGGTCAGTAATCAGTAATCTCATTTGTGATGGGTGGTGAATCATTTGAATCATCTTAAGGGGTCTTTCAATGCTTGTTTCTAGTAATGATGAATCAGGTTTTGGGTTTTGTTTTGTTTTGTTTTGGTTTCAGAGTTGGGAACAGGGGCGGAGATGCCTGATACTCCGATTGTCACTTATTCACCACCTGAAGGAAACACAACGTTCATTGATGGGACGACCTGGTGCATAGCCTCATCACAAGCCAACCAGCAGGACTTGCAGGAGGCTTTGGACTGGGCTTGTGGGCCTGGTCTTGCTGATTGCTCTGCTATTCAGCCAGGCCAACCTTGTTATCAGGCAGATAATCTGGCTTTGGTCGCTTCTTATGCTTTTAATACATACTATCAGACAAATGGAGATTCACCTATTGCCTGCAACTTTGGTGGGACAGGAGTCATCACTTCTACCAATCCAAGTAAGTTGATAGGGAATGGCTTTCTGGGTGACTAAATTGCATTAAATGCAATGCAATCTGGCCTTAATATAAAATACTGAAATATTGATTCTTAGTCTTTTAGACTATTTGGTCCAGTGAACGTTATTAAAATTCTTCCCTTTCAATATGTAATATGTATCATTGATTGAACCGTGATGTAACTGTGATCAATGCGCCCAAAAGCCACTGTATAGAATATAGGGTGATTTGTAATAAGATTCAGGCACTTTAGTGGCCTAGTTAGTCATAGTTGGTCATGGTGGCAATGGTCGTATTCTTATCTGAATGGCAATAATACGAGGGTATAATACATATAGGGTTGTACACTTATGCGAGATAATGGTGTCTTTATATTAAACTACAGGTTGGTTTCTGCGTGTAAACTCTTATGAAGTTTTCTTCTTGAATGATCATTTTCTTTGTTCGATTTGGGGTTATAAAGTGGGTGGTAGAATCTGTTGACTGGATTCAATAACATCCTTGCTTGAATGTGGCTGCTGATTGAAGCTACCCTTTGTCTTGGTTGCAGGTTACGGGTCTTGTCAATTTCAATCTTCAGGGTAAGCTCTGAATATGTGTTTTTTAAATCATTTGCGTGTATCACTATGAGCATATCAAGAACTGTGTGTGCCTTGTTCGCATCTCACATAGTTTGTAATGGACACCGACTTTTCCTTGGTAGGTTGGGCTTTCTATGTTTCGACATTCTCACACCCAAGTCTCAATAACAGTTTTATCCAAACAAAACATCGCTATGGGCTGTTTAAAGCTGTTGTATTTAATCCAGACGTGATGTGATCTTAAGGCACCATATTTAAACACACGACAGCATCAATTGATCTACCTGCAAGATTTTAGACTGCAGAAGGATGTGACTTCTGTGTTTGATCATGCAAGATATTTTAGCTTTTGCATCACTTTTGTTTCTAATTTAACTAGCATAAACCGCTGGAAACCTCAGTTTTATATCAACCAGTAGATATCACTATTGTCCCTATATCTATGTGGGTGGCAAATTGTCCTAATGCTAAAGTTGCAGACTTGATTAGCATACTTGATCCACATTTATGGGGATGGATTGTTACCATTGATATCAAACAATTTCATCACCCACATAAGCTCACATTTTAGATTTGTCATGTATAACGCCTTTCCTGCGTGGTAACTTAAAGTTCCCCTGCTGCTTGTCTCTCTATGTGTCAACTTGGATTGTTCCAATGCACACCTTGGCCTAAGCATTCAACCCTGAATGATAACTTGTAAGCAATAAATATAAGCAAAGGAAGAGTTAATTGGTTAAGCCTTCCTTTCAGAGTGTAGCTTCATTTTATTGTACCCACAGGGCTATAATGACAAAACATATGATTGTGCATTGATTTCCTTTTAAATGTAGTTATGTAGTTGTATGTTGTGTAGTTATTTATTTGATTTTCTGATTGTCTTTGTGCAGGAACACTGCTAGTGATTCCTCCTCTCCATCACTACCATATCCAGGCGTTTATACATGGCTTATGCCAGGAATCTTAGTACTTGATCATTTAATGATAGCAATAGACAGGGGTATCTCTGGAAGGTAACTAGGCAGTTTTTTGGACATGTGATTTGCGAGATCTTCAGCCCTATATTGTTTTGCTCAGCACCAAAATATTTTTCATCTTTGATGTCATATCAATGGTAAATGTTAAATTCCTGTTAATCTGCAATCACAGGTAAACAGAAATCTGGAATGAGCTTTTGTTAAAAACTAGGTTTTTTCCCTCTCTTTTTGGTTAGTGTCCCTCAAATTCTATCGAGGCATCATGATGTACCCTATTAACTTGCCCAGTTTTGGAAATTATGCAAGTCAGGGGAGCACTTTTGATTGTGGGTTTGCAGTATATCTTAATTCTTACCATTCAAATTATAAGAGGAAAAGTGTTGAGGCTTTTATCTGTTGGTTAGCCAATGGGAATTATGCATATCCATCTGGATGCATCCCCAAAAGTGCTGTAAATTGCAGTAGCAACAAAGACAAATGCTAAGAAAAGCAGCAGGAAGATTCCAAGGCATAGGCCAATTAAAGTATGGGGCATATTCTTTTCATGCTTTAGCTTCTTTCCTTAACCAGCATGCACTTCACTTCCTTCTGTAGTTACATTTTCAGCTTTGCAAGGTTTAAGTCAACATAAGCCCATTTATCACCAGCTTAATCTTTGAGCTGTGCACAATGGCAATTCACAATCCAGTTTGTTGTCTACCAGTCGAGCTGGTTGGCTGGCTGGTTCAGCGTTGTTTCATGTTAGATTTATTAAGGACTTATTATATCTAATAAAATATAGTTTCTGGCAGTTTTGGTTCAGTTCAATTTTAGGTCTTATTTGGACTGTCTGATCTTTGGGTGTCATTAAAAAACTTTCATTTCGTAACACACAAGCTATAATCATATGCAGATTTTATTTCAGAGAAGTCATAATCATATTGAGATTCAATCTATTATTGGATAGTGAAGTAATGGTGAGACAGGGGAGGACATCACTATTTAAAAATTAGGTTTTAAGCATGTTGACCAACATGCTGCACAGAACGCATAGCAATGTTGTTTTATTCCTGTAATTAATTAATAATAGTCGATACAACAAAAATACATGCACGGTGAGTTCCCACTGTCCATTTTTGAGTGGATTGTGGGCTGCCTGTGACATGAATTGTCTTGTTTTGACATTGGAACTTGGGAGTACGGAAGAGTTTGCTTTGAGTATGCAGAGTACGAGACGAGTTACTTTACCTGGTGAAGGCCAACTCAGTTTCTTTTTTCCGACAGGGTGTCCATCCAATCTTTTATGTTTATTATTGTGAAGGGAAAAAATTCTTTCCTAAATTAACCCTAGAATAATTAAGCTGTAAATAAAAATGACCTTTTCCTGATTCTAGTCTAACGAAATTAAATGCACACATTTAAGCATAAATCAATATAATGTAAGCGTCGTTATAGAAGACTAATGTGAAGGAGTCAGTCGGTATTTGTTTTTGAATATAGAATGGAGATAAAAATTTCATATAAGGTAATTTTTATTTGTTTAGTATTAAAAATAGGTAATTTGGGTAATGTTCATTACTTATTGTTTATATAGTTCATTGGGGTCAATTTTGGTTATAGATCTAATTATGTACGTGGTTTACATATCTAATGTATGGTCTCAATTTGTGGTGTGTGAATTTTTGTTCTTTGATTTGTTGGAATTTATGCTTTTTGACTACTAATAGTAAGAATGCAATGACCAAATTTTCCTAAGAAACATGCATAGGCATATAAGAGCTTATTAGGAATGAGATAATGGTTTGGTAATGTATGAAAATATGAGAAACATATTTAAGTATGATAGAAGTCTATATATATAGGCATCGATTAATCATAAAAGAACATAGGCATCAAAAGGAATGGAATCGTAACCATTTAGGCATGAAAGTCATAAGTAAATTATTATGGTAAGAGGATAAGGATGTGTGCTGATGAATAAGAAAAAAAATAGAAACATCAAAATGGTAAAAATAAGAAAGGAAGGTAAGAGTATTGGTTTAAAAGAGTGTTATGCTCTCCAATATAAGAGAATGATATGATAACGAAGGCATGATATAACAATATAGGACGTAAGAAATAAAAGGAACATAAAAACCAGCAAGCACAATATAATGCCATGATAATTCTCAAATTTTGTGGTCCATGTATGGTAAATATAAGAAGTATAGACATCCAGTAATTAAATGACAATATAGACATGAAAGTCATAAGCATATTGTCATGGTAAAAATAAGCTTAAAGATGCATGGTATTGAAAAAGTAGGGAATAAGAAAAATAGAAAAGTCAAATGATAAATGTAGAGCTTCTAGTCTATTTATTTTAGAGTTATTTTGATTTTGTTGAGTTGTAGATGTTTTCCTCCTAGATTGTTTTATGTATTGCATTGTTAATTAATTCTTTTTCTAATGTTTGAGAATTCTTTGTTTCAAGAAGTTTTATTTTGTTAAAATCATTTAATTTTATTGACTGTATATCCTCAACTAGTGTTAGAATTATATTGTTAGTATGCAAGAGCAATAAGTGTAGATTAATTTTGATCTTATGGATGGTGCAATAACAGAAAATTGCTAATATGAAATTACATTTGTATTGTATCGATGATTGTAAAAATTTCAAGTTATTTGTTGCAGACCCATCTTTTCTTTGCATTTATTGATTATTTTATTTGTAGAAACAATTTTAGTAGGGACACTTAGTACACTTTTGTATCTCCAAAATATTATTTAAGTAACGAGATTTGGAAAATGTGTTGACTAATGTTCATATCCATTGGTAGATGCATCTCCAAAGGTAGCATACATGTTTTTTATTGTGTTATTGGTTGGTATTTTGCAAATGTTGTTAACAAATGATGGCCCCTTCAAAATGTGTTGACTATTATATCATGTTCATATCCATTGGTAGATGCATCTCCAAAGGTAGCATACATGTTATTTTATTGTGTTATTAGTTGGCATTTTGCAAATGTTGTTAACAAATGATGGCCCCTTCACTTTCAAAAATTGCAAATATATATTTAAT